>NC_091782.1:41547480-42196571 GCF_029378745.1 Bos indicus | reverse complement strand
GTGGTTTTATTGCCCCCTGGTGGACATACTAATTACTTAGCCCTGCCCGTTTCAAGATGCTGCTGTTTAAACAGAGGTCCACAGATTTTCCCTTGGAGATCATGGTATTCACTCCTCTCCAAGTGAAACTAGAGACAAAAGGCATAAGAGAATTTTCTTGATGAAAACTTCTATGTTGACTCCATCTGCATTTTTTTCTTTAAGGGCAATTTCTTCATCCATCTACTTTCCTTTCGCCCAGGAGACGTTTCTGACCCCTCGGAGACACTGTCCAAGGAGGCAACCACCAGATTGATTAGCTATTTGGTCTCAAAGAACAATTGGTTGAGGACCCCCATTTTAGAGAGTAATATTCAATCCAGTGGAAGCTAGTTTTCCCAGGGGATCTAAATGCTCAGGCTGTAAATTTTTTCAAATGTATAAAAATAATAGAAGTACTACCAACACATACACACGAAGTTACGTATAATAATTGCATTATAGGGACATGTCCCCTGTACACATGGTTTCATGTTTCCAGATGCATTTTCACTCTCCGAATCAGAAACTTACTCATGAGACACAATTCAGCTACTCACAATTGTACCTCCTTGTTTTATGAAGTAGAGGAAAGGTGGATAAGGGGAATGACATTTCTAATTGACAGAAAATATTTTAGCAAGGTTTATATATATATATATATATATGACTTATATATATATGGCTCAGATGGGTCTGCAATGCTGGAGACCCAGGTTCAATCCCTGGGTCAGGAAGATCCCCTGGAGAAGGAAATGGCAACCCACTCCAGTACTCTTGCCTGGAAAATCCCATGGACAGAGGAGCCTGGTGGGCTACAGTCCATGGGGTCGCAAAGAGTCGGACATGACTGAGTGACTTTACTTTACTCTACTTTACTTTACTTTATATAGATAGATAGATTACTCTTTCCAACAGATAGAACATTTCCCAAAAACTAGAGATGGCTATATTTATCATTAATGGAAAAATTCAATGAGAAATGGCTGACTGTTCAAAAAGAAGAACCAGCAGTGGAAATGCAGTTTTCCCTGTTATTTGCATTCCCATTTTTTCTCTGTAGCACTGGATTTAGCATCAGACAGCTCTGGGTCTGAATCTTGACTCCTTTCTAACGAGTTTTGTTCCTTGAGGCAAGTTACTTAACATTTCTAAACTTCAGGATCTTCTTATCATCTACAAGGCAGGTATAATAATACCCACCTCACAGATTTGTTGTGAAGCTTGAATGTGATATTATATGTAAAAAGCTGTGCAAAATGCCAGGCACATATTAGGCATTCAAGCAACAGTAGCTGATATCATTACGGTAATTATTCTTAAGGTTATTCAGAAGGTTATGAATGATCTTGAGGGGGAAAAAATAACACAAAGCCAATCAAAGCTAATTGTTTGCATTCAGGAGCAGTATTTAATCTCTTTTAAGAAAAGACTCTCTTTTAGAAGAGAGTATGAATCTCTTTTAGGAGAGATTATGAATAGCAAATAATTAATAAGTAACGTTCATTTTCTGCACTCATTTCTTCCTATCTCCCTGGGGCAGGCAGAACTCTAAATTGGCTCCTAATATCCCAGGACCCTAGCGTGTACCCCCTGAATGACCCCCTCTCCTTGAATATGGGTGGACCCTGTGAATATGATGGGGCATCACACTCATGGTTGCAGATGAATTTAAGGTTCCCCATGGGTGGACCTGGCCAAATCAGGTGAGCTCCCTTTTTTTAAGTGATTGATTTTTTTTTTTATTTTTTACTGAAGTATAGCTGAATTTAAATGCTGTGTTACAATACTGGATGCTTGGGGCTGGTGCACTGGGACGACCCAGAGGGATGGTATGGGGAGGGAGGAGGGAGGAGGGTTCAGGATGGGGAACACATGTATACCTGTGGTGGATTCATTTTGATACATGGCAAAACCAATACAATATTGTAAAGTTAAAAAATAAAAAAAAAAAAACATTAAAAGAAGTGCTTGAAGATCTAAAAAATAAAAATAAAAAATAAAAAAAATAAATGTTGTGTTAATTACTGAGCACAGCAAAGTGACTCAGTTATACATATATATGTATGTATATATATATGTATACATTCCTTATTATATTCTTTTCCATTATGGTTTATTCTAGGATATTGAATATAGTTCCCTGTGCTATACACTAGGACCTTGTTGTTTATAAGTCAAGCAGCCTATGGTACTTTTTAATAGGATCCTGAATGGATTAAGACTGTCATTAATCCCATTCAGAGTATTTTTTTTTAATCTCAGACATTAAAAATTTCATTTCCAAAATTTCAGTTTGAGTCCTTTAAGTATCTTTCCTGTCTTTTGCTGTTTGCTCAGTCACGAAGTCGTGTCGGACTCTTTGCAACCCCATGAACTGCAGCACGTCAGGCTTCCCTGTCCTTCACTATGTCCCAGAGTCTGCTCAAACTCATGTTCTCTCTAATCTTCACCTGCTTAAACTTTCCTCTAGGTGTTTGAACACATAGAATATAGCAATAATAAGTTTTAAAGCCCTTGTCTGCTAATTCCAACATCTGTGTGAGTTTGGGGTCTCTTTTAGTTAACTTATTTTTCACCTAATTGTGGATCGTAGCTTCTTGTTTCTTTGCACGCCTGGTCCATTTTTTTAATTAGATTTCTAACATCATCAGTTTTATTTCGCTGGCTCCAGAAGAGTTCTGTGTTTCTACAAATATTCCTAAACTCTTGGGTGCAGTTCCATTACTTGGATGCAGTTTCAAATATTACTTTTATGATTTGTTAGGTGGGACTGTGGAGATGCTTTGTTGCTGCTGTTGTTTAGTCACTGAGTCATATCTGACTCTTGTAAATCCATATACTGTAGCCTGACAGGCTCCTCTGTCCATGGGATTCTCCAGGCAAGAATACTGGAGTGGGTAGCCATTCCCTTCTCCAGGAGATCTTCCCAACTCAGGGATAGAACCCTCATCTCCTGCATTGGCAGATGGGTTCTTAACCCCAGAGAAGCCCATAGTGATGCTTAGTGAAGGGTTAGTTTTCCCCCCTACCAAGGACAAGTACTTAGTACCCTCTGAGTACTCTAACCTATATGTTCTGAGCTTTTCTAGTCCAACAAGTGAGAACAGGCATTGTGAGAGCTCTGGGTACCATTTCCTCTAATCCCTTTGGGTGGTTCTTTCCCCAGTCTTGAGTAGTTTTCTCACCTGCCTGTGTTGACTAGTCCTGTGCTGAGTACTCAAGGAGACCCTGTGCAGTCCCCAGAGTTCTCTCTGTCTCCTCTTAGTACTTTGCTCTGCAAACTCTAACCACCTTTTCCCTTCCTGAACTCCCAGCATCTTCTTCCCAATTCAAGGACTCCATTGGCTGTTTGGGGTTCTCCTTCCCTGTACCATCAGCTGGAATCTTTATCAAGGCAGTTAGATAAGGTACTCACTCTATTTGCTTTCCATCTCTCAGGGACCATTGTCCTTTATTGCATGATGTCCACTGTCTTAAAAGTCACTGTGGGCTTCTGTGGTGGCTCATTGGTTCAATACCCATCAGTGCTGGAGGCACAGGTTCAATCCCTGGTCTGGGAAGATCCCACACGCCGTGGGGCAACTAAGCCAGTGTGCCACGATTACTGAGCCAGCACTCTCGAGCCTGGCTGCTACAACTACTGAGCCCAGGCTCTACAAGAGAAGCCCCGGCAGTGAGAAGCCCGTGAGCCGCAACTGGAGAAGAGCCTGCGTGGCAACGAAGACCCAGCACAGCCAAAAATAAATGAGTCATTTTTAAAAAGTCATTGTTTCACGTATTTTGCTTCTAATTGTTTCTAGTGGGAAGGTCATCTGGTCCTTAGTATTTGATCTTGTCTGCAAGTCTACCTGAATCATGTTACTTCAGGGGAAAGGGAAGAAGTTTGAAGGCATCCTTTTACCAAATTTCTTGAAGCTGTCAGGATACATAATAATCATACAATTGAGAGAATTTTTGTTTTTTAAAAATATATGGCAGATTCAGGAAAGACGGGGAGAAGGCAATGGCAACCCACTCCAGTACTCTTGCCTGGAAAATCCCATGGATGGAGGAGCCTGGTAGGCTGCAGTCCATGGGGTCACTAAGTCAGACACGACGGAAGCGACTTAGCAGCAGCAGCAGGAAAGAGGACAGGGAAGATGTCTCTCTCTTTTTTTTTCCCTCCTGTGCCAACGATGGAACATTCTTTGCCTTTTCCCTAATAGAATGGGAAATAAAAGAATTTTTAAGTGGTTGCAAAACTGAATTCATCTGAAGCTAAATGTAGAAGAAGATAACAAGCTGAATATTTCCCTCTAGCAGTTTGGAGGGATAACATATCTGCTCTGAACAACTGAAAGCACAATTTACTACATTGTGTGGTGTCCTTTGAAAGTAAGATTCTCCCTGCTAGGTGAGCATCACTGCTAATATCACTGCGAATATCTATCACTGTCACCCTTTCGGCACTTAGCTGGTAAATAGCAATCTAATTAATAGTCAGTTGGGATTCACTCTGGAGGAGGAATAAGAATAAACTCAGCAGGAAAGTTGTAGGCTTGCCCACTGTGGACAGTTCTTCAATTACTTCTTTTAATTCTTTAGAGGATGTACTGAAAGAGACTGATGGAGCCATTAGTGATAAACCCTGTCAGGAGAGAACGTGCTCCCTCTTCCAGTGCTTCTGGGGTACACCACTGTCTAGGTATCATCTTGGGGTCCCCATCGCTACTAACACCACCTGTTTGAAAAGTAAAAACACATTTGGAGAAAAATGGAGGATTGGTGTCATGAAATATACTATGATCCTCTGCTGAGGGCCAGAAAAACTGCTAAGGGAAGAAGAGTTTCGTGTAGGATTCATGCAAGCTACATGGACTTAGGATAATTGGGTATAACTGTACATGGCCCCAGAGGTTGACAAATAAGCCCCTTTCTGTTCCTCAGACACCTTATGTGGCACCTATAATAATACATGACCTCTCCAAGATCAAGAACGAGATGATACTACTTCTCCTGGGGTCCCATTCCAGTCCTTTAAACCATGATGCTGATACGAGCTGCCTCACTGACCTGGACTCTATCTTCTCCCAATTCCCAGGCAGCCACACTGGACTCCACGCTCTCCCTTGCACGGTCTAAGCATGCTCTGAAGCAGGGCATCCTTGCTCACTGTTCTCTCTTCTGAGAAGCTGCCACCTCCCTCCAGCCACAAGGGTCATTTCCTCTCCACCTCCCTTGACCCCCCCAATCTAAAATTATGCACCCTCCAGTTACTCTCTATCCTCTTCTGAGCTTTATTTTCCTGCACAGCACTTTTTACCACCTCCCAGAGTATCCATCTATTCTATCGTTTATCCCATTGCTGATTGACTTTAAGCTCCCAGAAGGCAGGGACTTTGTTTTGGTCTCTCCTGCACCCACAGCACCCGGACTGTGCCTAGTGAACAGAAGGAGCTCAATAAACATTTGTTGAGTGAATAAATAAGCAAGCATGTAGAACAATGGAAAGCTACATGTGCGTGTCTTGTGTGTGTGTGTGTGTGTATAGATGATAAGAAAACTGGCTTGCCTAGGTGAAAGTAACAAATGATGCCTGGCCATAAATTAAATTTTAATACACCAGGAAAACTGGAGATGTAGAGATATGAGGAGCCTACAGGTATGGGGTCAGCTGGGGTGCCTGAGGAATAATCCAAGAAGGTGATGAAGGATTCATGAGAAAAATGAGCAGATTAGGTCTGAGACACTTCCCCAAGAAAGAATTAGTAAGAAGAGAGTCTGAAAGGAGAGGGGCTGCAATTCATCCCATAGCTGACTGACATACCCTCCATTAAGAATGGAACAGCTCAGGCTTTTTTCGACCCTCACAGTTACTTAATCTTAGCATCAGAGAGTCTGATGGCTAGTACCCAACCATGTGCAAAAACTGACCATCAGCTGCACTCAGGACCATTCACAAAACTGAGCTGGAGTTTTGCATTAGCTCTTGAACTGGCATTCTTTTAAAAAATTTATTTATTTATTTATTTTACTTGGCTGTGCTGGGTCTTAGTTACAGCACTCAGGATCTTCCATCTTTATATCTTTATTTCGGCACATGGGATCTAGTTCCCTGACCAGGGATGGAACCCAGGCCCCCTGCATTGGGAGCACTGAATCTTAGCCACTGGACCACCAGGAAAGACCTGAGCTGCCCTGCTGAACACAGATCTTTTTGTTTTTAACAATGATTAACATTTTTTTCATTCTAGGTCCACAGTCTCTGCTTGATCCTTGGACTCTTAATGACTGTCCCTAAAAGAATGTCACCCACTGACCCATTACTGAAATGTAGGGTTAACGCAGACATTATCATAGACCAACTATGGGCTCAGCAGAGCACCTGACACTTAGTAAGTGCCCAATCCATGTTTAGGGAATTAAATAAAAGAGCCATTTCTCCAAGCAATGACAGTGGTGCCACCTGGTGTGTGGACGCAGCCCAGACAGGCGAAGAACTGAGTTCCTCCTTCTCAAAGGGCTTCTCAGGTGGTTCTAGTGGTAAAGAACCTGCCTGCCAATGCAGGAGACATAAGGGACCCAGGTTCGATCCCTGGGTCAGGAAGATCCCCTGGAGGAGGGCATGGTGGGCTACAGTCCATAGGGTCACAAGGAGTTGGACACTTTAGCACGCACGTCCCTCTTTCTCAGTGGAAGCTGGTCCAGAGCATACTCAAGACACACACACTTCTTTATTTGGGAAAATCATCCTGACCTTTCCCCTGTATAAACAGTCTCCCTCTCTCTCCCTCTCTCTTTCTCTTTCTGTCATTATCTCTGCCTCCTTCCCCCATCCCTAACTCCCAACAAAGCTGTTGTACCTGAATTTCAGTCTTCACACAGAGAGAGAAATCTGTAGCAGCCTCCCTGTGATGGATCTCCTGGAGAGACTCAACAGACTTTCCAAGGGGAGAAGAGCTATAATTTCCTTCCAAGTAATTCTGACTATCAAGCCCTCACCGCAGCTTATCCGGAGAGCAAGGAGCAGGCAACTCGCTGGAGCTGCTCTAATTGTAGAGCCTGATCAAAGGCAAGACGGAGGGAAGCAAGGAGTCATGCCGCTTGTGTGACCCCCACCCGCTCAGAAGGGGGTTTCTCCAGAAGAAAGAAAACTGGCAGCACACACTGTGAACAGGGCAATGCTTGCTTTCGGTTGGTGGTAAATGACAACTGATACTTGCACTCTTTTTTCTTTCCCTAGAGCTTTGAGGCCTGATACAGGAGGGCTAGAGGGCAGTTGAATTGTCCTTGTGGGTCTAGGAAGGAGACGGAAGTAAGCTTGTGGCTAAAACACAAAAAGAAAAATCTTGTTCAAAAGCTAGATTATCCAACAGGAATTTTCTTCACTTGCAGTGATGTTAATCTGATAAAGTTGTGGGCTTCCGGCCAGAATTTAGAATTATATCTCCTTTACAATAAAAAATAGGTCAACTCTAAATGTCAAAGTGTAGTCTAAATAATCTTAGCTGCCATGAATTTTATAATTACTGTGGATAAGTGGAGCATTTGCCATGCCTGTATATATTTAGTCATTAAATGTATATGTGTATATACATTTAATCCTCCTGATAACTTTAGGAGGTAGACGTTGATATTATGGCTATCTACTATTTTTTAAGATGAGTAAACTGAGACTTAGGAAGGCGGTATAATTGGTTGGCCTTCTCTGAGCCCAGACTCTTCTCCTCTCTGCTTTCCTATGCACACGAATAATTCCAAATGCTTCTTAAAAATGCAGACTCTGGAGCATCCACATCGGAGATTCTGATCCAACATATCTCTTCCAGTTGCTGGGAATCTGCATTTATGACATGCCACAGAGGGTATTTTGAAACGGACATGGCAGTACCTCACTTTGAGAATTGGTGTTCCGGGGGTTATTAAGTATTCAGCATATTCCCAGTCGAGTCCTTCTACTAGAAGAGCAAGGAGCTGGCCCCCAGAGGTTAAGCAACTTCCTGGAGGCCAGTCCACTACCAAGCCAGCTGGCCCAGCATTCTTTCCACCACATTCCAGTGGAGAAAAAATTCAAGTCTCTGAGAGAGCTTTGTTCTCCCCCAGTCTTTCAGTTCTTGCAAGCAGCCAAACTCCCCTGGAGCGTCCAACAATATGTTCAAGGCCAGCGCAGAAAAATCACACCACTCATTCGAAAAGTCTCCGAGCTCTGTGCCCACGTACTGCCAAAATTGGAAGCAGTGAAAATCATTTAAATATTACTTTTCTTTAATTGTGAGAATATCAGTGTGTGAAAATTACCATGTGTAACCTTAAGAGCTGTTACAGCTTTCTGAAAAGCAAGCTTGCCTTTCCAACTGCCATTCATCAAGGACTGGCTTTCCTCTTATACATCCCTGTTCAGCCCTCAGCATCGTCTTAGACCCACATATGACCTAAAGGTGGCTCAGAACTGGTTCTTCAGGATAGATGTACAATAGAAGGCTTATAATTCTATGAGATTATTATGGCTACATTTCCGGTGACGCTGTCATCCTTGGGGCTATTCCTCTGAGATGGGTGTTTTCTCTGTATGTTTACCCAGTTTGTGTTGAATGAACCAACATCGAGATCGGTGGCTTAATGCCAAAGTTCAGCAAACAATTGTTCCCCTGTCTGTGGGCTTATTCATTTATTTCTGAGAGTTCTTTGCCAGAATCTGTCCTGTCAAGTCCCTTAGAGGGAGGTGTAAAATATGCTTGCACTCTGCATTTTAGGCCATTCCATTAATTCATCACTGGTGTCATGGCAAGTTTTCGCACATGGATGTCACAAATCTCAATTATGCAAATACGTTGTCTATTTCTTAACAACGCGCTGGTACAACTTGCCTTGACTCATTGTCGTTCCCTTCATCGCATGACCGCTCACAGACCGATTTGTGAGGTCTCTAAATGCGCTCGGTTCTGTTACTGAGGCAACCTGCCCCAGCGGATTCCACAGATAGAAACTTCACATCTGAGCGACACAACGTGTGCATGAAGGGGAGGACTGTTCTCCAGAAATACAGTGTTTGGGTTGAAGCGTCTGACAAAAGGACATGAAGAACCAGAACAATACCGGGTTTTAAAATTAGGTCTTTAAATTCAAGATGACACTCGAAATACCACTCTTGTTTCTTACAATCTGGAGCTCTCTTTTCCTTTTTCCAGAAGCTGCAAGGCTCCCTGTGCTCCGTCTCAGGATGCAAAACAGTTGAGCCTTACGGGGGAGTTTTGTTCCCTACTCTATAGCCGTCCTGTTGAACAGGGCTCTCCATGTGGCAGGGGAGGGTTTTAGCAGTTGAATGAAGCCACGTAACAAAATGTTTCATGCGCCTGGGAGTTGTTAGTTAATGAGATAAATCCCTCTCGTATAGAAGCTATTTCCTGGGAATTTTGCGCCTTCCTGGAAGTGGTACAAACTCTTTCAGGCCATTAGGGTCTCACAGAATCATTTCATACTCTTGTGGGAATTACTTTATCATTCTAAATCAGAGATCAGCAAACATTTCCCATAAAAGGCCAGATAATAAGTATCCTCCGCTTTGTAAGCCATATGGTCTCTGTCACAACTATTCAACTCCGTAGCAGAAAAGCAGCCAGAGACAGCATGTGAACGAATGGGAGTGTCTGTGTTCCAATAAAACTTTATTTATGGACACTGGAACTTGGACGCCATGTAATCTTCATGAATCACTAATTAATGTTCTTTTTCCCTCTATTTTTCAGCCATTTAAAATCTATTCTTAGCTCATGTGTCAGATAAAGACAGGCAGTGGGCCATAGTTTTCCCCATCCTTGCTTTAAGCCAACTGACTGATAAAATAGAAATACCAACATAGTCATCAGCTTCTCTCATTTACCTAATCCTTAGCAAGCACTAGAAAAATGTCAGCTATTCCTGAAATAATCAGTCAGTTGGGACATGTTTGGGAATGAAAGTCAGCACATAATTTTTCTATGCATAGGAAGAATGCTGGTAAACTCAGTGGATTTGGTGGTTGGAATCAGAATTGATTTCTCTAATGTCCCACTGCCTAGAAAATCTTAGGGTCTGAACTAAACTTGGAGAGTTTTCGATGTGAATTCTAATGCCCACCCTGATATATGAATGTTCCCAGGGCTGCTCTCTAGTTTTCCCATCATTCTTGGAAGTATAACTTTCAGAACAGAGGAGGAAAACTAACTCCACAGCTTGGGTGATGGCAAGTAAGGATTTTCTTTTCTTCACTCTGACCCACTAACCCACAAAGATCCATTCTCTACCAGGGAAAAGGATGAGAAGAAGCTGGTATAGCGCTCAGGCTACAGTTGTGATTCGATGTAATAAAGTTCCTACCTGGAGGGCGAATACCTTGATAAAATGAGGCCAGGGTTTCTTTTTCTCTGTGCTTGATTGTCTAATGAACTTCATCTTATTCTTCGTTGTCATTTTCCTGCTCGGTCCTTTCTCCTTCTTGCCATTTTTCCTTTTTCCTTTCTGTCTTTTGAAGTAGCAATATGGGGGGATTCCCTTGCGGTCCAGTGGTTAGGACTCTGCACTTCCATTGCAGGCAGGATGAGTTCGGTCTCTGATCAAGGAACTAGGATACCAGATGCTGGGCAGCACAGCTAAACAAACAAACAAAAAGATAACCAAAAATAATGAAGTAATGATTTGATATTCTGATGTGTTCTATACCTTTCCAACTCCAAGTGTGATCTTCTGACAACAGTGACAGAACCACTGGGAGCTTTTCAGAAATCTGGGATTTGAGGCCGCATCCCAAAACCTACTGAATCAATTATCTGCATTTTAACAGGGCCTGCACCATCAACTTTAAGAGGCACCAATTCTTATGATACCCCCATCACTCCAGGAAAAAAAAAAAAAAAAAGACAAAACTCAGGAGTACATAGATTCCAAATGGAAGTAAAGACTTTACCTTCCAGAGATTACTCATAACTGATGAGAAAAATTGGGCTTCTCCATTGGCTCAGACAGTAAAGAATTCGCCTGCAGCGCAGGAAACCCAGGTTTGACACCTGGGTTGGGAAGATTCCCTGGAGGAGGGCATGGCAACCCCCACCCAGTATTCTTGCCTGGGGAGTCCCCAAAGATAGAGGAGCCTGGTGGGCTATTAAGTCCGTGGGTTCATGGAGTCAGACACGAGCAACTAAGCACACATCGCACATCCAACTTTTGGTGAGATTTGAAGGATTTTTTGCCCTCAGTTCAGGTCAGTTCAGTTGCTCAGTCGTGTCCGACTCTTTGCGACCCCGTGAATTGCAGCACACCAGGCTTCCCTGTCCATCACCAACTCCCAGAGTTTACCCAAACTCATGTCCATCGAGTCGGTGATGCCATCCAGCCATCTCATCCTCTGTCGTCCCCTTCTCCTCCTGTCCCCAATCCCTCCCAGCATCAGAGTCTTTTCCCATGAGTCAACTCTTTGCATGAGGTGGCCAAAGTACTGGAGTTTCAGCTTCAGCATCAGTCCTTCCAAAGAACACCCAGGACTGATCTCCTTTAGAATGGACTGGTTGGATCTCCTTGCAGTCCAACGGACTCTCAAGAGTCTTCTCCAACACCACAGTTCAAAAGCATCAATTCTTCGGTGCTCAGCTTTCTTCACAGTCCAACTCTCACATCCATACATGACCACTGGAAAAACCATAGCCTTGACTAGACAGACCTTTGTTGGCAAAGTAATGTCTCTGCTTTTGAATATGCTATCTAGGTTGGTCATAACTTTCCTTCCAAGGAGTAAGCGTCTTTTAATTTCATGGCTGCAATCACCATCTGCAGTGATTTTGGAGCCCCCAAAAATAAAGCCTGACACTGTTTCCACTGTTTCCCCATCTATTTGCCATGAAGTGATGGGACCAGATGCCATGATCTTAGTTTTCTGAATGTTGAGCTTTAAGCCAACTTTTTCACTCTCCTCTTTCACTTTCATCAAGAGGCTTTTTAGTTCCTTTTCACTTTCTGCCATAAGGGTGGTGTCACGTGCATACCTTTTTTGCTCTAGCAGCCTTCAAAGTGGAAAAAGGTTATCCAATAGCAGAGCAGGATAGTTAAGGACACAGAGCCTGGAGTCTTAGCAGAGGGCTCCAGCTCCAGTGAAGGGAGACATGGAAATGATACCAGCACACATTCTGTGGCTCAGGCTGGGGGTAACAGAGCCTGCTTCACTGCAGAGAGGGGTCAGAGGAGAGTGAACAGGACGGAATCATTCCTCGGCATTCTGGAAAACAAACAGGCAGTGGTGTGTCCCTCGGGGGCCATGGAGGTGGGGTAGGGGTGGTGAGGAGAAAGCCTTGATTTGTAGCATTTATCAGTTTCCATGGTGTACCTGGGTTTCCCTGGTGGTTCAGACAGTAAAGAATCTGCCTGCAATGCAGGAGACCTGGGTTCGATCCCTGGGTCGGGAAAATCCCCTGAAGCAGCACATGGCAACCCACTCCAGTATTCTTGTCTGGAGAATCCCCACGGGCAGAGGAGCCTGGTGGCCCACAGTCCACGGTGCTGCAGAGTCGGACGCGACTGAGCACCTAAGCACAGCACAGAGTGGACCTAGTCCTACCCTGGCTGATTTTAAACCATCCATGTGGTATCACTGAAGGCGGAGTTGGGAAGAGACGCGGAGTAGCACATCACGATTCAAGAGCCGCAAATAAACTCAGAAACGCAGTAAGTTGTAAATAATTGGGAACTGATGAGTTGTACTTATTACCTTTGTTTTTAATATAACTAATTGTGAGTTTATATAATGTAAGTTTTAGCAATGCCTGTGTTGAACAACTAAGTTCAAACAGTCCTGAGAATTGGCTCTCATGAGACACTAAGAATAGGCTCCAGCATGTACCTTTAAAAGGGGCATTTTTCACACATTTGGACTGTAAATCGTAGGAAGTCTCAAAAGGTACCTGCACAACGCATTTGGGTATCATTTCTTCACACTGATATCCTAGCAAACATCTGTTCACAGCTTGCCTTCAAAGGAAAAGAAGAGAAAACATCTGTAGAATTTCACTCTTAAGGTTCATCCTGCAAACTTTCCTTAAACTTTCTCCAGAACATTTTATAGGCGTCCCTTTTGTTGAGTTCTTCTGGTTGAGGATTTTCCAGTTTGCAGTTGGAACGTTTCATGTGACTTACTGCACCCATGAGTTAATACTTTCGGAGATGTTCCTAAAACACCATATTAGCCTTATTTCAACTGTTCATTCACAAATTTTTAATGTTTGTTGCTCAATAATCATAAAGCCTTGGTTTGAGTTTCATCTCATCTTTCTTCTTCAGTTTTAGTCAAAGGAAAACTGACAGGCATCACAGCCGTAAGGAGAGAAAAAGGAGTTCAAATGCTATAAAAATAATCAGTTTCCTATAACAGAGCTGACCATTAATTTCCTTAGCATAATCCAGAATTTTACTACATTTCCAAGAATCCATACTAGTATTTTCCCGGTGTTGTGGATACATGGGACTGAATAAGGCCATCTGGTTCCTCTTCAGAGATCCCTCATTAACTACTCCCCCACCCCCACCCCACTCCAACACACACACACACACACACACACACATACTCCCCATCTAAGTCACAACCTCTCTGAGCAAAGGTTTGCAGCCTGTGAAATAAGGGACCGGTAAGCAATGTCTAGATCTCTTTCAGCTTTTAAAAATTTATTTAATTTAGCTTTTCAAAATTTATTCTAGAAAATTAAAATTAATTGGAAATAGGATAAAAAGAAAAAAAAAATTCAGGAAAGAACTTGTTGCTCATTTGGGCAGTCCGCCTAGTCTGCCGTTTTGGGATGACACCATGTTAATTCTTTGAGAGAAATAGGTACATTCATCCACTCTCTTTCCTTACAAGGCAACAGTTCATAAAAATGCCTCTTCCATAAAAAAGATTTGCATGACCCATTTCGCGGCTGCTGAGCTGTTTGTGATCCTAAAAGTCTGGTTTTCTTCACTGTGTGGGTTTCGGTTTGCGTCACCGTCCTCTCCGAGGTCGCCCCGCGCGACACTGCTCTGGGCCGTCCAGGCCGCCTCCACCTCCCACCTGTCCTCCAGGGCTTCGGCGGACTGCACTCCTACGCCGCCTTCCTGCAGCCGCCTCCTACCCTCTCCTCGCGGTCTGTAACCCCAAAACCAACAGCTTGAGCCCCCGGCTCCGGCAGCAGGGGTAGGGGCGTGTCCCAAGGTGCCTTGGAAAAAATAAGACGTCCTCGAAGGATGCCAGCGCCTAGGATACTTTTAAAACGCACTTGGCGGGGCAGCGGGAGCTCTCCCTCACTCCTCTCTGGAGAGAGGGCTTCCCAGGTGTGCCTTAAATGCCTCCGATCTTGCAGTTTCCGGTTACAAAGGTCCCATCGCCGCGCAGGTCCCAGGTCCGCGTGATGTAGTTTATTGTGGCAACAGTTTCCTGGCGTCGAGCGCCTCCTGCCGAGCCCTGAAGCGCCCGAGGCTGGGGACAGCGGAGGCGCGGGGTCTGGGCGCTGGGCGCGCGGGGGGCGCCGCGCGCACGGGCAGCGAGGCCGCAGGAATCGCGCGCACCGCGCACGATGGGCTGCGGACCTTCCCAACCGGGTGAAGAAAGGAGACGCGTGCCCGCGCCCAGGAAGGGCTGGGAAGAGGGATTCAAGGTAAAAGCACACACACAAAACAGACAAACTGTACAGCGTCTTGCTTGGGAGGCCTGGCGAGTCCCACGCCTGGAGGCGGCTGGAGAGGGCCCTGCGGGCTATCAGAGCCCACCTGGTGGTTGAGCACTGGGCGGACCGGGAGGGAGCGGCTTGCTTCAGCGGGGATTTAATTGCCTTCTCAACCAGGACTCCTGTTGCTCCAGGCCTAGCTTTCGGGTTCACAAAGGTGGTCACACCCCCGGACCAGAGGCGGGACTAACGGGGACGACGGCGCGTTCTGCATGGAACTGGGCTTGTGGTGATGCTCCAGGGAAGATGAGACTTCCTGGGAGCCACCCTATATTATCAGCTTCCCTTATGGGAGTAAGACCCGGAGGAGACCTCCGTAGCCGTCTGGCTGAGCTCTCTTGCTTCTCACAAGAGGATCCCGAGGCCCAGGGAGGTGGACCACTTGCCAGAGGCTGTACAGCTTGTTTTGGGGGGACAGCCGGAGACAGTACAGAATTGTCAGGAGTCTCATTTTAGGACTCCACCCACACTCCCGTAATTCTTCTAGAGACACGATGGGGCATTTTACCCCCCGAGGGCATGGAGGAATGGGCTGGTGGAGGCAAAAATGAGGTCCATGATTCTTGACATCATCACTACCATCGCGAGACTTCCACAAAGAGAACTAGGAACCCACCAAGGTCCCTTCTAGAGGGATTATCCCAAGATCATATTGCTGCTGCTGCTGCTGCTAAGTCGCTTCAGTCGTGTCCGACTCTGTGCGACCCCATAGACGGCAGTCCACCAGGCTCCCCCGTCCCTGGGATTCTCCAGGCAAGAACACTGGAGTGGGTTGCCATTTCCTTCTCCAATGCATGAAAGTGAAAAGTGAAAGTGAAGTCGCTCAGTCCTGTCCGACTCTTAGCGACCCCATGGACTTCAGCCTATCAGGCTCCTCCATCCACGGGATTTTCCGGGCAAGAGTACTGGAGTGGGCTGCCATTGCCTTCTCCTCAGGGAAGTGTAGGCAACCCTATTAATAAATTTACCCAGACAATCCAATTTAAGCCCATACTGTCTGCCGCAAATCAAGATATAATGTCGCCCTTCCTATATTCCCTGATGGCTCAGTCGGTAAAGAGGCTGCCTGCATTGCAGGAGCCGGGGGTTCAATCCCTGGGTCTGGAAGATCCTCTGGAGAAGGAAATGGCAATCCACTCCAGTATTCTTGCTTGGAGAATCCCATGGACAGGTGGGCTACAGTCCATGGGGTCACAAAGAGTTTGACACGACTGAGTGGCTAACACACACACATTCCTTAAGGGCATGTTTGGAAATACAGTTTAAAGAGCAAACACTCTCTCAGCAGGCAGTGGGTAAGTCATTCTTCAGTATCAGTTACAACAGCTACCGTGTGTAAATACATCAGAAACAAACTGGACTTTAGAGGCTGGGACTCAAGCATGGTCCACGGGGGACTCCTGTGCCCAGATGCACACCTATTTCAGCACTGTTCTCTGCTTTCCATCCCAACTGCCACTGTCTGCTTTCAGGAAACCATTTCCTCTTACACTGGGCCTTTCTGCCTCTCTCATCACCACCCTAACCAGTCCGTCTTCCACACTGCCACCTGTCTTCCTGAGAAGAAGTTGCCTTTGTTGTGTAAAAGTTTACATTTGGTCTCATCAGTCTCTCTGATGTCATCCTCTCCTCAGCAGTCCCTTGCATTCGTCTGCCAAACCCAGAAGCTGCAGTGCCCCGTTCTTCCAGGCTTCATCACACTCTGTGCCTTTCCCCCATGCCATTCCCACTCCCTGGAATATCTTCCCTGGGCCCCATTCCTGGTCCTCCTGATGGACTCCTACCTGTCCCTCCACACTGAACCCGAGCTCCACTGCCCAAACACTGTGACGTTCCCTTATCCTATCGTAGATGTTTGTTTAAAGCTCCTTCGCCCTCATAGATTTATGGGCTTCTTGGGAGCAATTTTGATCATCTTTGTTATTCATCACTGTTGGGGAATAACATTAAGAATACTTTATTTTTATCTTTTTCCCCCAAATATATTAATGTGACTTTAAAGTACTAATCCATTCTGTTTTTCCCTTTTTTGGTACAAAAATCTTTTAAAATTTATTTTTACTGGCATGATTACATAGAAGACTTCAGTAGAAGAAAATTTTCACTATTTGTGTTTGTTTTATGGCCATTATCATTTGTCCCATCTCATGGTTATTACTGAAAAATATATATATATATATATTTTTTTTATAGAGGAGGAGTGCTGAAAAGCAATCGTCTCCAAGTGTCAAGTACACTGGGTCCCTTTGGACCAAGCATTCCCAAGGCTGGGAGGAGTTCTGGGTTTCTTCCTGACCTTTCCTGGGTAAGACAGTCATTGCCCCTTGCTTGGATTTTTGTACAACACTCCAAACTAGTCTCCCTGGGTGCTTCCTTCACAACCAGCTTCCACCTGCCCTGCGGCTCCAATCTTCCACGTGACCTCCACGTGGAAGGGATCATTCTAAAATAAAATCTGATTATGTCCATTCTCTGCTGGAAAAAAGTCACTGACCCACTAGGTAGGCATATCCACCGATGGTCAAGAGTGTGACTACCTAGGTTTGATTTCTGGATTCACCACTTGTCAGCTGTGTGACTTGGGTCCAGTTATTTGACCTCTCTGTGCCCTGGCTTCCTTCTCTGTAAAATGAAAGTAGTGATAGTTATTTTGTAGAGTTGCTGGGAGGAATAAATGAATTCAGTTCACATTAAGTGCTCATACCAAAGCTTGGCACAGGATAAGCACTTAATATTAGTCATTGCAATCACTGTTATTACAATTATTGGTTATTACACTCACTAATAATGATAGTTATTGTAATTGCTGTTATCACAATTATTTATGTGAGAAAAAACGCAAAGTTCTTAGCACACCTTACCAGCCACCCTCAAGCTGATGCTGGTCAAATGCCCCAGTTTCATCTCTCCCTGCTCCCCTGTTCTAATCAAACCTCACCACGGGTTCCCCAACCCCATTTTGTTCCTACCTCTGTATCTTTGCCCCCACAGCCTCTTTCCTTCAGCTCTACCTCTACATCTTCCTGGACCACAGAGAGATATACCCCCAGGTTTCAAGATGACTCAAGACCACTCTTCTCCATAACCCTCCCCCTCCCCCCATGCTGGCAGAGTGAAACTCATACCTTCTCCCGTCATATTTCAAAACATTTATTGTGCTTATTTATTTCCATGCTAGCCTCCCATCCTAAGCTATTACTGAAGAAAAGAACTGTTTTTTGTCTCTTAGTCTCCAGTGCTCACTACAGTGTCTGATGCAAAGCAGACATTAATGAATGTTTTGGGGTGACTGCGTGTAAAGCTGATGCTGACATGAGCTCCTCAGATTTCTTCACCTCTTCTTGTCTCCTAGGAGCATAACTGAACTAATGATAGTCAGCAAGGAGGAAATTCGATATTAAAATGACCTGAAAATAGACTCAGACTTGACTCTCTTTCCCTACTCCCAACATTTGACTTTGGAAATCCAATCTGGGAAAAAATATAATTATTAACTAAATACTCTCTGGCTATCAGAACAGTACTTTTTTTACCTTCATAAATGCACAGGGCTTGAGAGTTCCCTAGTTACACAGTGTCTTTTAAATGAGATGAACACGTTTGCTTGCCTGAAATATTTATGTTTCTTAGCAGCTTGACTTTAAAATATTCTGAATCAAACTTCTTGAGATCTGCCTGCTGACTTTCTGTTCACTGTACCTTTAGTGGCAAGAAGACATGGTAATAAAATAATACATAATAAAGAAAGCATGGGGAACTGTTCTTAGAAGAAATGCTCTTCTTCCATGTGATCAACTCAAAGTTTCTTGCCTTATATAAAAGGAGAGAGACTAGATTGGAATAGATGATTTCTGAATATCCTTTGCAGTTTCCCCCTAAACTTTGACAGGAAAATTGTTTGTCATCAGTAAACGGAGTTAACTTTTTAAAGTGCATTTTTTTAAAAAAGTTATATTTCTAGTTGTTTTTGATTCAGTTCAGTTCAGTTGCTCAGTCGCATCTGACTTTGCGACCCCATGACCCCATGGACTGCAGCACGCCAGGCTTCCCTGTCCATCACCAACTCCCAGAGCTTGCTCAAACTCATGTCCATCAAGTCGGTGATGCCATCCAAACATCTCATCCTCTGTCATCCCCTTCTCCTCCTGCCTTCAATCTTGCCCAGCATCAGAGTATTTTCCAATGAGTCAATTCTTCACATCAGGTGGCCAGAGTAATGGAGCTTCAGCTTCAGCATCAGTCCTTCCAATGAATATTCAGGATAATGTTTTTGGAGGGTTGCTATTTATTATTATGTTTATTTGAAGTAAACTACAGAGAATCAAATTGTAATGAGAAAAATTCTTCCTATATGTTTACAGACAAATACATTCATCAGTCATCTGCCAATAATTTGATTTAGGAAGGTTTCAGCTCCAGGGAACTGTGACAGATGACTCTTCTTCCAAACTGTTCATCAGATTTGTTTCCACAAAGCGTTAGAAGATAACATATAATGCCATCAGACCAACCAACCAACAAACAAAACACCTTCTATAGTTAAAAATAGTACCTTTCTTGGGATGCTGATAATGCCCATGCAGAGCTGTTACTTTGGAATTCACAGCTTTTCACTTCTGTCTCACATTGGTAGATTTTTATCCCAAGACAGTGAAGCATAAAATAAAATTGATACAAAATATGAAAACGTTGATTCTGTACTTCTGCTACAACTTCATCTCAAGGACAAAATAAAACCTTCTACCCACCTCCCCACCCCCATACCATCACAGTTGGACTTCTCATTGGTGTAAAAATATAAACTCTGCATGCATAGACAGACCAGGAAAACTGTCTACACCATATCCCCATGAGGCATAGATCTAATTAATTTGTAAATATCTCTCGTCTTTGAACTACATCTTTTCTCAAGTCTAGATTATGAAATTGGGTGTTAAAACTTCCAGAATGTGTTGCACATAGATAAGATATTTGAAAGACATCGTTAGTTTGCAAAAGAGAAAAACCTTAAATTTCTGCTCTAGAAACTGAAGGCTGTTGGTATATGTTCTTTTATGCTGGAAGATTGTGTTTCATTGGCTACAATTTGAGTTTTGGTCACTGACAGAGCTTGAAGGCAGACTGTATTTAAATAAGCATAAATGGGAAAGATTCTTGCTCAGGCCTGGATGAGCTGCTTTGATGAAACAATTGGGAGGTTGTGTGGAATTTAAATCTACTCTGACTTGTAGTTGACAGATATCTTTGTGAAAATCCACGTGTTCAACTAAAAACATTCAAACTTGCTCTCAGTTCCAATGTGGGCATTTTGTTTGTTTTGTTGTTGTTGCTGTTAAATCAGTTCCCCATTTCAGGATCTCCCCTGGGAAATCTTAAATGACAAAATTAGTCCCCATGCATAACTCCATGCTTTGCTAGGTTCAAAAACCGATGAATCTGTGAAACAAAAGGAACTTGTAAAAAATATCTGTTTTACTATCACTTCATAGATTGGGTTTTAATAGCTCATTTGGCAAGAGGAGCAAGAATGGTGGATATAATCTTTACCTTCAATGTGAACTGTGAGCCCCTTAAAGATAAACATCAGACAGGGTCTCCTTTTCCTGTTACCTGAAATATAAATATAATATGAGATATGTATACCTATAGCTATGTATATATATTTCATATAACAAAGGAAAAGGAGGCCCTCTCTGATAAAATATGACTGTTATTATATAATAACATAGCATGGAAAATGTTATATGTAAAGACTATTTTCCTGGGTCAGCTTACTATTCAGGGACTGTATGCACAATAACTAAGTCTGAGAAGAAAGAGATGAAGAGACAAAGAGAAAAGCCTATAGTTGTTCTCACCCTCTATCTTTGCGCTGAGTCGTATTTCAGGACTGTTGAGTTTTTGTTTGCTTACTTCTTTGTTTGTTCAGTTGGTTGGTTTATCATATTTTCTCATGTAGTTCTGAACCACAGAACTAATTAGGTCTCAACATAATGAACTGATATTGGTTTAGCTGGAGTGATTGTGTTCTGTAAACAGGATGATAAGCAATGCGAGTCTCCCTACTAACAGAACATACAAGAATGGCTAATAGAATTACGAGAACCTGAGGATGACAGGGGCCCTCAACCTATCAATGGTGGTTCCTCCTTAACCTCTGAGGGAGCTTTGGAATGCTTCCAGAAAGTGGTCAGATGGACTCAACTATTTTAAATTGTTTTTTTGATTTGTTTTTTGTTTTTATTGTGAAAGTACCAAGAGCCAACTCACTGGAAAAGATCCTGATGCTGGGAAAGATTGAGGGCATGAGGAGAAGAGGGAAACGGAGGAGGAGATGGTTGGATGACATCATTGACTTGATGGACATGAATTTGAGCAAACTCCAGAAGATAGTGAAGGACAGGGTAGCCTGGCGTGCTGCAGTCCATGGGTTCACAAAGAATCCAACGTGACTGAGGGACTAAACAACAGTAATCAAGAGTTTTATGCCGATGTCCTGGCTTCTTATTCTTTTCCTAGAGGGAATGTTTTCTGCTTGGTCCCTAGAGTCATAATTTAGAGCCAGAAGGGGCCTCCCTCCTTTAAACTAAAGCTCTGAGAAGGTCTGTTATCCCTCCTTTCTAATATTTTGGGGCCCACTCTTTCCCCCACTTCCAGGGCCAGGGTCCCAGTTCCTGTTTAAATCCCATCTCACCTGGACAGTTGCAGTCCTCATACTGGTCACCCCGTTTTGTCCCTTCCTTCCCTCTACTCCTGCCGTGGGTGCTAACCCAAGAGTGGTTTTTCTAAAAATCACACCTGATCACTTTATTTTATGTAGAAAAAGCCTACAAAGGATTCTTGTTGCCTTCAAAACAAAATGGCACGTGTCTACTTGTCACAAAAGACTTTCCCACCTGAGCAGCTACCACTTTCTACATCAGTCTATTTCTGCTTAACTGGAATAACTCAAGTTTCTGAGCACGCCGTGTTGTCTCACACCCCACCGTCCTGTGTACTTTTCCTGTGTCTAGAATGACCTTTCCCTTTCCATCCTGGGACTTCGGGTTTCTCTGGTGGCTCAGTGGTAAAGAGTCTGCCTGCAATGCAGGAGACCTGGGTTCGATCCCTGGGTTAGGAAAATCCCCTGGAGAAGGAAGTGGCAACCCACTCCAGTATTCTTGCCTGGGAAATCCCATGAGCAGAGGAGCCTGGCAGGCTACAGTCCATCGGGTTGCAAAGGATTCGGACTAAACAACAAGTGGAAGCTCCTTCATAAAGACCCAACTCAAGCATCTTCTCACTGACATTTTCTTTGATTTTCCCAGCGTCTAGAGCTGCATTTCTTGGCTGCTGGCACTGCAGCATCTTGAACTGTGTCCTGCTTCTGACGTCACATCACCATCTCCCTCTCTGTAGTCATATCTTCTTCTGCCTCCCTCTTCTAAGGACACCTGTGATTACTTTCAGAGCTCCCTGGATAACCAGGATACTCCTGCTATCATAAAGTCCTTAATTTAGTCACACCCGAGAAGTCTCTTTTGCCTTAAAAGTTCACATCGACAGGTTGCTGGGTACTATTCAGCCTCCCACAGATAACCAATTGACTAAGTATTCATAAAGCAGACCCTGCGACATTTTCATTTTCCAAGAAACCATTTTCTGGGACTTCTCTTGGTGCAGTGGCTAAAACTCCATGCTCTGAATGCAGAGGGCCTGGGTTCAATCCCTGGTCAGGGCACTAGATCCCACATGCCACAGCTAAGACTTCAACTGCCGCAACTAAAGATCCTGCATGCCACAATGAAGATTTAAGATCCCACGCGCCGCACCTAAAACCAGGTGCAAACAAATAAATAAATAAAAATACGTTTAAAAAACAAAGAATTGTATATCAACTGTACTTCCAAAAACTTTTAAAAAAGAAGCCATTTTCTAAGAAGTCTTGACTGTCACAAAGCTATTCCCTTTTCACAGGCTGATGTCGGCGTGGCTCATAGACCCCAGATCGAAACTTCACTTCCTGAGGATGCAATGGGCAGCCCTGGAGACCTGGACAAGCAGGCCCACTTGGGAAGCTTACCTGGAACTATTCCAGAAAGTTTCCCATCTCCTAGTGAAAGAAACGGAAGACTAAATTCAGGTAACATCCCTGTGCGTGTTGATCTCTGTAACACACTGTTTCTCTGAATACATTTTATAATGTGTGTTTGGGGACTCGCATCACTGCTTCTTGTGTTCCAGATAGTGCTTCAAGTGATAAGGTCCCATCACCAAGACATTAGGAGTTAGCCTTAGGTCTTCATTATGTGAGTAATACTAACCATTACTTACTCACATCATGAGTTAATAAGATACTAAAAATTTTGTTGATGACATAATTAAAACTTTCTTTTTTACTTAAAACTAAAAGCCTTAGGACTTGCCTGGTGGTCCAGTGGCTAAGACTCTGAACTCCCAGTGCAAGGGGCCTAGGTGCGATCCCTCGTCAGGGAGCTAGATCCCACGTGCTGTAACTAAGCTGCAGGCTGCATCGAAGGTGGAAGCTCCCACGTGCCGCATCTAAGACCCGGCACAGCCTGATTAATCGTTAACTCAAAAACTAAGAGCTCCTATTAGTGGTTGCATAAGGCCTTGGGAATAGGAGTTGCCCGGGCTGCAGTCCATGGGGTCACTAAGAGTCGGACATGACTGAGCGACTTCACTTTCACTTTTCACTTTCATGCATTGGAGAAGGAAATGGCAACCCACTCCAGTGTTCTTGCCTGGAGAATCCCAGGGACGGGGGAGCCTGGTGGGCTGCCATCTATGGGGTTGCACAGAGTCGGACACGACTGAAGCGATTTAGCAGCAGCAGCAGCAGGCTTTAGTTAAATTCCTCAAAACTCCCACCATACTAACATCTTTCTAAGGCAAAGTTCTACATTTAAAAAATTTGTAAAACCTACATCAAACTATTTCTCCTGTCTCTCCCCATTCAAAGCTATCAGCAGATGTATAGTAAAAGTATCTTCCGAAACATCAAAGACATAATTTTGACCTAGTGTGTTCTTTAGAAACTGTTAGTGGGCCTTTTTTTTTTTTAATGGTGTGTTTTCACTTTACTTGAGCTACCTTCTGGTGTTAAGAGATTTATTTATATTTCTTCAGCTTTTAAAACAAATTGAACTTATCAGAACTCCAAGGAAGAGTACTCTCTTTTATTCGAAGGGGAAAGCTTTCATTTCATTCCTCATTCCCGTAGTTTCTTTGCTAGGAACCAGTTAGAGTTGGAAAATAGATTGGATAGTAAGTGATATTCTTTTACTTGGACTTTTGTGGCAACTTGGGTTATGACAAACCTCCTTTCTTTAATGCCCATTTTATTTATCTTTTAAACTGAAGCATAGTTGATTTACAATACGGTATTAGTCTTAGGAGTACAGCATAGGGATTCAGTATTTTTACAGATTATATATGCCATTAAAACTTATTACAAGATAATGGCTATAATTCCCTGGGCTATAAAATACATCTTAGTTGCTTATCTACTTTATGCATAGTAGACTATCTCTTCATCACCTACCTCTATCTTGCGCCTACTCTTTTCCTTCTCGCCTTTGGTAACCACTAGTGTCTCTTCTATATCTGTGAGTCTGCTTCTGTTTTGCATATACATTTGTTTGTTATTTTTTAGATTCCACGTATAAGTGGTATTGTATAGTCTGTGTCTTTCTGTGTCTGATATTGCATTAAGCATAATATTCGCTAAGTCCATCACAAGTTTCACATTGCTCCTCGTCTTGTGCTTCTGACAGGGTGTAGCATGACCTCTAAGGATGAGGGAGGGGTAGGGGGAGCAGGGAAGAGATGCCCCCCCTCACCCTCAGTGTTGGGCCAGCACATGTATTTTTTCTCTCTGATAATTCTGTTGATGAGAATCCCTCCTAGACTGCAATACGAATACTCGCTATCGTGTTAACATACTACAGATCGTCAGGAGGATGGGGACCTGGGTGCCTCTGGACAGGCAGTCCTGCCATCTGTATACACTGTTGAGAGCAGTGTGGGGAGGGAGGCCCCAGGGAAGCAGGAGAGAGACCAGCGGGGGAGGGGCTGAGGCACAAGAGCAGGTGTTTTCAAAATGCAGTACTAATTTGTTTTCAGGGAAGGGCTTCCCACAGGATGAATAAGAACCAGTGCCCTGAGCCTTCTATTTGTTCTCACCCCAGTTTCCTCTGGGACTTCCCAGGTGGCGCAGTGATAAAGAATCCACCTGCCAAGGCAGGAGACACTGAAGACGTGAGTTTGATCCCTGGAGTGGGAAGATTCTCCTGGAGAAGGAAGTGGCGATCCACTCCTGTTTCCTTGCCTGGGAAATCCCATGGACAGAGGAGCCTGGGGGCTACAGTCCATGGGGTCGCAGAGTCAGACACGACTGCAGCAACTTAGTGTGTATGCAGTTTCCTCTCTGTCTCCTCTCTGCATCCCTGCTCTTCACAGCTACAGAGTATATTTGTTAAAAATTTCAAGAAGGTTAATATTCTTAAGTGAGGGACATCTGGTTTGTGTGTGTGTACATCTGGGGGTTTTTCCTATCTTCCCATTACAAATTCATGAAAACTGTCTTCGTTAAACCGTGATGTTAGAAATTTTTATGAAAAGACTTCATCCACTGGATGGAAAGAGCTTCTTAAAACACAAGAGAGCTCACTTCTTTCATTTTTTTTTAAGTGTCAGTGGCTGCTGCTGCTGCAGCTAAGTCAACTTCAGTCGTGTCCAACTCTGTGCGACCCCATAGACGGCAGCCCACCAGTCTCCCCCGTCCCTGGGATTCTCCAGGCAAGAACACTGGAGTGGGTTGCCATTTCCTTCTCCAATGCATGAAAGTGAAAAGTGAAAGTGAAGTCGCTCAGTCGGGTCCAACTCTTAGCGACCACATGGACTGCAGCCTCCCAGGCTCCTCCGTCCATGGGATTTTCCAGGCAAGAGTACTGGAGTGGGGTGCCATTGACTAGAGACTATTTATTTAATTTATTTTGGCTGTGCTGTGCAGCATACAGTATCCTGACCAGGAATCGAACCCGTGCCCCCTGCACTGGGAGCATGGAGTCTTAACCCCTGGGCCACCAGGGAAGTCCTGAGAGCTCATTTCCAAGGACCCCTCCTGGCACCTTTATTTTATGAGGTTGTGAAAATGGGATGCTTCCTTGCTTCCTTATATAATTGGGTGATGTGTAATGGGGCGGTCCCTCTCATTAGTGCTCCCCTAGAAACTGTTTCTGTGCCATTTTTAGAATCACTGATAAAAACTTGGCTACCACTTGACTCCAATCCTGATTTGGTTCAAAGACTCTTTTCAAAAAGGCATGCTTTTACTTATGTAGATTTAGCAGATGGCGTAATTGTAAACTCAGGGTTGCAGAACTAGAAGTCTCTTGGCAACATCACGCTGTTTATCTTTTGTATACAAAGCATAGAAACCAAACTGCAACTCATGAGAGTCACTGAAAGACTATCTCGTTTGTGCCTGTGGTTTAGCTTCATAATTATTGCACAGAACCCATGTAATCGTACCCAAGTGTATATGTGTTGTTACAACAAAAGTGTAGTATATAGCAGCACATGAAAGACTTTTTTGTAATGTTAATATTCCAACCTGCTAAGTAAACATTATATTATGTTGATGTGTATCCTCTGTAAGAACATTAAGGATTTGAACTTCAAAGGATTATAAAGATTTGTAATAGAAACATATTTGGGTACAAGTGTTGAGACTAAGAATTAATTATTTAGCATGATTTATAAGGCATGTAATTAGCATTTGATTGATAAAATCATTGTGCTTAAATTTCACTGTCTCTTTTTCTTTCCCTTTGGAAGACCTAGTGATCAATGGATTAATCCATAAACCCCAACCCTTAGAGAATCGAGAGCGACAAAAGTCATCAGACATTCTGGAGGAGTTAATTGTCCAAGGAATAATACAGAGCCACAGCAAAGTATTTAGAAATGGAGAATCATATGATGTCATGGCAAGTAATTTTTAATTAACACTAACTTATAGGAAAAATGAGCTTTCCAGGTGGCTTGGTGCTGAAGAATCTGCCTGCCAGTGCAGGAGACTCAAGAGACTCAGGTTCGATCCCTGGGTCAGGAAGATCCCCTGGAAAATAATAATCTACTCTAGTATTCTGGTGTCCATGGGGTTGCAAAGAGTCAGACACGACTGAGCGACTTCACTTTCACTTTCTAGTATTCTTGCTGGGAAAATTCCAAGGACAGAGGAATCTGGTGGGCTACAGTCCATGGGGTCTCAAAGAGCTGGACATGACTGAGTGACTCAGCATGCCCTACATAGTTAAAGATAGCAACAGGATATGACTGATTACGAGTTATTTTTTCCAGCAATATGCATCTTAGTGTCACAATACAGATTATACTATAGCATTTATCTAAGCCCGTTTTTTCCTCTCATTAACTCCCTCACCCCTCCACACACCATCCTTCTCTATGGATTCAGAAATTGCCTGATCATTAATGATTAATGAATCCAATAAACATATCTTGGGTTTTACCAAACTTGAAACCTAAGACCCACTTAATAAAATGCCTTCCTTCTTTCAGCAATTTTTATTAAACATTACCTCTGTATCAGGTATGTGACTATAGAACTAAATGCTGGCTTATCCAATAAGAAAATAGGCCTAAATACCAAAGCTAAAGCAGATATGCTTATCACTTATATACACACCTAGGGGTCAATCATGAGGAAATGAAATGATAAAAATTGTTATACCCTATTTTTCTTTGTCAATTCATCTTAATCAATCATTGTTTTTCTGTAGTGTGAGCAGTTCGTTTTAGCCTGATTTTAACTGATTGTGGTCAAAGTCTTGAGTCCTTCACTTTTTAATAAGTTCTTTGTAAACCTGTGGTGAGGATAGCAGGCTTGGTGTTGTTTTGCTTAGTTCTCTTGTTTGTTTGGGTTTCTTTTTAAGCCACTGCTCCCGGCAGTACCTGTAATCCTAAAGCATAGACAGAGGAAAAAAGAAGATAAAAAGAAGAAATAACACAGAAAAGGGGCCTAAGGGAAAATGAATAGGGAAGAAAAGAATGAAACTGAAATGATGGAAATTAAGGCCTGAAATTATATCAAAGCCGCCTCAGTGGTGGCCAGTCTCCTGTGTTGTAGGGAAAACAATCAATAGGGGATAAAAAGATTCATTATTGAAGTCAAGTTCGCCACCTAGACTAAGTCACTTAGTGTTTCAATAAAGGTAATTTCCTTCTCTGTGTGTGGGACTTGCTGAGAACTCATGAATAAAAGCCAACATGGTATTTTCTTTTGAAGAAGGCAAAAATAGGTGCTACAGAAAGTATTCAGCGAAAGGAAGGAGATTGTTAAGCCTTATGAATGATATCATCAAGCTGCCAATAATAGGAGGAAGTGAGGGAAGATAAAAATGGACCATATGATGGAAAAACTGATGCCAACACAATGACAATTTACATTTGTATAAGGCCAGCTATCAGGATACAGGGCATTTTGGAGTACCTTATCCTACTTTCCTTTGGAGAAGGAAATGGCAACCCCCTCCAGTGTCCTTGGAGAATCCCAGGGACGGGGGAGCCTGGTGGGCAGCCGTCTATGGGGTCGCACAGAGTCAGACATGACTGAAGCAACGTAGCAGCAGCAGCAGCAGCAGCAGCATCTTACTTCAAAGTACTAAAAAATGATGTGTCTTTAATATGAAAAAGGCTAGAAGAGATTTTTTTCTTGTAGATGAATCTCGGGAATCAGAAAATAAAAAGTGGATCAAAAAAAAAAAAGACAGGAGAGCCATCTGGAGGAAGATAGATTGTGTGGACATTCAGTAACTAAGCAATGCCTTCTGAAGAGAAATGCTACTGTCCCTTGATGCTCACACCAGTGGGAGTAGCATTAAAATATTTTTCAGTGATTCCAATGCCAGAGATGAATGAATTCAGACTCAGACCTCACTAGGGCATCAGCAAGGTTAATTAATATAAGCTACATCATGAAAGAAACGTATCTATCAAAAAATGAAAACTACAGGCTTGGCTTTCAATAACATCATTAAGAGCGCCAAAGATGAAGGCTGCGTTTGTATTCGTATTATGCAGACATGGAATGGTGGTGGAGCATAGTCGGAGTGTTCTCAGAAGGATTTAAATGTGACAGGACTTCAGAGGTAGGCAAGAATAACACAGTTTGTGTGTTATTTTTTTGGTTTGGAATTGGGCCAAGATGTCCAACAAAAGCCAGATTTGCAACAGGCCAGAACAGTAATGCATCTTATTACCTAGCACAGTCCTTAACCTGAACATTCGCATCACCCAGGAAGCTTTCAGAACTCCTGAGGCCAGTGGCAAAGGCTGGGCCCCAGAATGTGGTGCTTTTGAAAGCTCCCAGGGTCCTCCTGAGCAGCCCAGGCTGAGAAGTACTGCCCTGAAGCGTCAATAAAAATGTACACCAAGCCCTCACATTCATGATCAAGCTGGGAAGGGTTAAAGCTTTCGAAACTAAAATTCCCCCATTCACCCTGAAAGAAAGTCCTAAAATATTCCAGAAAATAGAGCATCTGTTCACTAGAGGACTAAGACGGTTCCTAGGAAGCGTACGGAAATGAAGAGATAGAATTGCTCAGGGTCACGGGTGAAGTCTCTTTCAATTCACGTGTAGCTGAGAACGTGTATGTTAGACACCAGAGATCTTGAATATCTGGGGGAAAGTTATAAGGCCAATGCAAAAAGATGAGAATGAATATCGAAGGACTGAAAAGGGAACCGTATTAAGAATGAAAATATCATGAGACAGTTAATACTTTTAACTAAGAAACAAAGAGCCAAAGGAAACAAAAGGGGGATAGTCCAAAAAGAAAGCAATGTTAGTGTCAGTAGGTACTACAATAGGTTGGATTCAGACATGTAAACACCATTCTTCACTGGGGGCTTTAAAAAAAAGCTTTAAATGAAATATTATGAGAAAAAAAATCAGAACAGTAAATGTGAGAATACTTAAAAATAAGACTTCTTAAATAGACCAATAGTTACTTAAATATAAGGGAATTTATGACGTAGATCTGTCCCCATCTTAGCTAGGTTGTTGTCTTTAATTCTGTCATCCTTTAGAGTGAAATAGAATAAAGGATGCTGAAAAGGGGACTCCCCTATGACCTAGTCTCTTTCTAGAAGTCCACAGCTGTGTCTTTGTCCAGCGGTCCCCATTGTCTTTTTGTTTGTTGGTTTGGCTGCTCCATATGGCACATGGGATCTTAGTTCCCCAACCAGGGATGGAGCTCCTGCCCCCTGTGTTGGAAGTGCAGAGTCTTAACCGCTGGACCACCAGGGAAGTACCCCCTGTCGTCTTTTTTCTCAATTTTTTTCATCATCTGCTTTTTAGCCAGTACTATGTCCGTTCCTGGATAACCCGCCTGAAAGCATATTCATACTAATAGGCGTTACGTTCACTCAGAATTATAATGATATGTAAGAAATACAATGTTAAGAAGCTAAATTATCAGACCAAGTGAATCGTCCAGTACGTTTTAAAACATTCTCATAAGACTCCAGTGACTGTATTATAAATGTAAATTGGTTTTATGTACACATGTAAATATGTATATGGCTTGGTACAGATCTCTTTAAAGAGATGGGATCAGCTCTCATTTATCCACATAGGTATTATCCACTTGTTGTTGTTTAGTCACTAAGTCAACCAGTCAATCCTAAAAGAAGTCAGTACTGAATATGCATTAGAAGGACTGATGCTGAAGCTGAAACTCCAATACTCTGGCCATCTGATGAGAACTGACTCACTGGAAAAGACCCTGATGCTGGGAAGGATTGAAGGCAGGAGGAGAAGGGGACAACAGAGGATGAGATGGTTGGATGGCATTACCAACTCAATGGACATGAGTTTGAGAACACTCCAGGAGTTGGTGATGGACAGGGAAGCCTGGAGTGCTGCAGTTCATGGGGTTGCAAAGAATCGGATACGACTGAACTGACTGAACTGAGTCTCTAAGTGATGTCTGATTCTTTGCAACCCCAGAGGAACCCCACCAGGCTCCTCTGTCCATGGAAATTCCCAGGCAAGTATCTGGAGTGGGTTGCCATTTCCTTCTCCAGGGGATCTTCCTGACCCAGGGGATCAAACCCAAGTCTCCTGAATTGTCAGGCAGATTCTCTACCACTGAGCTACCAGGGAAACCCATTATCCACTTAAGATTCTTTTATCCCAAACTCATTTCTCCCATCCTGGGTTTCCCTGCACAAGACTCTCAATCCTCTGTTGAGTCCTCCTATCTCTGATCCAAGATGATTCCCATTCAAGCCAACTCCTGTCCTTGATAACTTTCAATACTGTTAGGGAATTTGTTGACAATATATCAGAGTTTCTAACATTGTTGAACCGCATGGGGAGTTTTTTTTAAGAGGGAGGAAGTTGACCAGATAAAGACAAAATAATGGCAGTTCACGCTCAGAATGACTGTCTTGGAGGTTTTAACAACGAGCAGGAATGACAGATCTCTTCTGAGAATCTGCCTTACTCTAAGCACAAGACTCTCACTAAGAGAGTATAGCCAAAGTAAGTTTATTTGTCGGTCAATAGTTAACTAGAAACGTGCTGAGGGTACCAGAAGTAATGTATACAAGGTAGGTTGGCTAGAAACAAGACCCCTCAACTTATTACAGCGTCTTTGGGCGTGCAATCCCCTGCTGCTGCTCGTAAAGAAAACAGTTGATCTAACAACTTCTATAGCTTTTGAAGTTGATTTTTTTGTATGGTTTCTATGGGTAGCTCTCTAGGTATAACATGTTCATATAATGCTATCATTTTTGATAAATGGTACAAAATGATAGTTGATAACGCCTGACTTAATAAAATCCAGTGGTAAAGAATACAGATAGATTTTCTCAGGGCTTTGAAGGCTTTTCTTTAAAATGTCAAACTCAAGAAAGGACAGGGGTTGCCCAGGTAGGATTAACCTCCACAAGGGGTAGGAAGCACATGGTTTCTTAAGAGTCATTTTTGGATAAAGCTACAGGAAGAGTCCACCCAAACTGGAAAGCCCAAGTTCTCTGAAAACTGTTGATCTCATCACTTAAATCAAGGTTCAGATCCTGTGTAAGCCTGAAGGAACCTTTGTTTATTGGATTTTAGATGACTGTATCATATTCTCCTTAGCCCTCTCTGAGTGAATGTCCCTAAAAAAACTATCTTCTCCTAATTTTACAGTCTCTCTAACTGAGCCCCCATAGCAAGCATATCTGTCTTTTGAGCAGATGGCTTTGGCCAGCAGGGAGCCTAAAAGCCAATGGTCATAAAAAAATAAAACAAGGGTGGGGGAGGGGAACTTGCTTTGACAAACATCTCCCAGTTTTCCTGCAGTGCACAATTTCTCACCACATAAAACTGTCTGAAGGCTGCAACTGAGCCAAAACTTTAATAAATGTTTTCCCTCTAAAAGGCTTTCCAAGAATCATAGATATTAAAGCTGGAAGGAACCTTAGCCGTCCTCAGCAGATTGCAAAGCAGCGTCTATGGTATAATTTTGAGAAAAGTGAGTCCAGAGAGACGAACTGCTTTGTGTCAGGTCACCCAACGGGTAGCAGTGGTAGACCCGGGATGAAATAAAGTCCAGGACCCCTGCCTGCTGGCCCCCAAGCTTCTGAATCTCATTTGTCCCCTTCTTGACAAGTACTGGGTTTGGTGTGATTCCGTGTGCTGTCATTGAACAAAGACCATGCTTTCACTGAATGAAAAGCAATCACCGTTTATCGAGTGGCTATTGCATACTTTGCTTTTAAAAAAACAAAGACTGTGAAATGTGTATTACCAAACCTATTTTACAAATGAGGAAGGGAAAGCCTACAGAGTTTACGAGTTTGCACAAAGCCACACCGTGACTGAGCCAGGATTCAAACCCGAGGCTGCGCGAGTCTGGGTCTGGTGCTCTTCCCGCTGTGCTGAACTGTCTCTCTTTGTGTGATTTATCTTCTCAGTAACTACCATCTTGCAATCTGAAGACACAGTCTTTTAGATATGAAAATGAATATCAATAGCTCCTTTGTCTTTAAAAGTCTTTAGAGAAATTAACTAGAACTATACACAGGGGTACTACCTAGTCTGGAGATACTGTGGATTCAGTTTCAGGCTACTGCGATAAAGCAAGTTAGTGTGTTAGCTGCTTAGTTGTGCCCAACTCGTTGTGATTCTACGGACTGCAGCCTGCCAGACTCCTCTGTTCATGGAACTCTCCAGGCAAGAATACTGGAGTGGGTTGTATATAGTATAATTTCATTGAGTGGTTGAACATGACAGATGCACTGTGAATATATTAATATATGTATATAGATACATGGGCATGGGGCTTCCCTGGTGGCTCAGACGGTAAAGAATCTGCCTGCAATGCAGGAGACCCAGATTCGACACCTGGGTTGAGAAGATCCCCTGAAGAAGGGAATGGCAATATGAGCATAGAGAATATCTGGAAAGACCCACACCAAACTCTTTAAAATAGTTTATGCTGATGAATGCATTCAAGGCCCAGCTGGTTAACAGAGGATTCAGTTCAGCTCAGTTCAGTTCAGTTGCTCAGTCATGTCCAACTCTTTGCGACCCCATGAATCGCAGCATGCCAGGCTTCCCTGTCCATCACCAACTCCCGGAGTTTACTCAAACTCATGTCCATCAAGTTGGGGATGCCATCCAACCATCTTATCCTCTGTCGTCCCCTTCTCCTCCTGCCTTCAATCTTTCCCAGCATCAGGGTCTTTTCCAATAAGTCAGTTCTTCGCAGTAGGTGGCTAGAGTTTTGGAGTTTCAGCTTCAGCATCAGTCCTTCCAATGAATATTCAGGACTGATTTCCTTTAGGATGGACTGGTTGGATTCCCCTAAACAGAGGATTGGGGGACTATTTATGTATCATTTTAATTTTTCATAACCAAGGTATATTATTTTTAAAAATTAAACTTTCTTTGCAAACCCTTTACAACAGTTTAACCTTTTTTAATAACTAGAAATTATAATCAAAGTCATTATCACTGCTCTAAACTATATAAAGGATGGCCAGTCATAGGAGATGTGCATGCGTGCTAAGTCACTTCAGTCCTGTCCAACTCTTTGCGACCCATGGACTGTAGCCCACCAGGCTTCTCTCCATGGGATTCTCCAGGCAAGAATACTGGAGTGGGTTGCCATGCCCTCCTCCAGGGGATCTTCCTGACCCAGGGATAGAACCCATGTCTCTTATGTCTCCTGCATTGGCAGGCAGTTCTTTACCACTGGCGCCACCTGGGAAGCCCTCATAGTAAATAGTATGGGTTTTTTTGTTTTTTGTTTTTTCCTGTTGTCATGAAACATGTGGAAAGAACCAACAGCAAAGCCCAGTGCAGAGCAGAGTTGCTGTATCAGTGATTGTTAAGCCTCTCCTCCATAAGACCGAAAGTTCTAACACTAATCTCAATCCCAAATGAAAGTCTTTTGTTGCTTGTGGAATATTAAAAATCATGGGGTTTAACTTTTTACCTTGAATTACAAATGCATCCAGCATTCATTTGCCACCTTTTCCCATCTTGTTTGTGTTCTTCGGATTTTTTTTTCCTTCTTATCAGCCCTCTTTCATCTCTGCATTTTTGTTTTTTGGGTTTTTTTTTTTTTTAATAATAGTTTGTTTTTTTCCTAGACATCCAATAGATATGTTTTCTTTAGGAATTAGTTCTGTTGTTACCAGGAATTAAGTCTTTAGGAATGAGTTCAGTTTTTACCAGTTTTCACATAATTGTTTTTAAAATCTATCCAAAAATCTATTTAGATTTTTGGACTAACACCTTAAACAATGTTTATTCACTCTCTCTTGCCTTTCTCTTTGCCAGTGAATACATTTGTCTGTCCATTTATTTATTTTATTTTATTTTTTTTTTTTAGAAATATTTAGTCAATTTACTCAAATGAAGAAAACTTAAATGATACAGAACTGAATATATCAGAAATCTATATACAATAAAAAGTGAATATAAATTAGTCAATTCCATAGACATTTCCAGTTAAGCATTCATACAAATACAGATTCGCCTTTTTCTTATATATAGGAGTAACACATACATACATACATGACATGATTCTGGCAAAAAAAAAAAAAAGAAAAATCAGAGATACTAAAAATATTCTCAAGTTTTAAGAATGGTGTAGAATAAGTTTTAACAACATTCTACATGAATGGAAACCCCTGATTTAATTCCATGATTTTATCATGCCAGAAGCATGTTTGCTTTTAATTTTCTTAAACAGATATTGGTATCATACACATTGGCTTATTAATAATTAAGGCATTTTGCATACACAGTATCTCAGTGCGAACAAAAAACTTTTAGTACTGATTATTTGCTATAATGGTTTAAACTTTCAAAGTCTTTTCAACATAAGAAAATAGTAGCTGCACACATTTAAGTGTTTTCTTATAAAACACAATCTTAAAAAAAAGTAATGATGATTGGTCTCTGTGATTCCTAGTAATAAGTCCTGTCTTATTTTTTACATAGTATAAATTATATTCTTATGCAGGATTGCATTAAGACCCAGTAGTTCTTAAACAATGTTACCAAATAATCATATAAATCCCAAACGCAGCAAAGATGAACAATCTTCGTAGTGCACTTTCACCTCATTGGAGCTGAAGCTGCTCCTTTTGGATCTTTTTCCACTTCAATGTGAAGTAGATCGGTAGCATTTCATTAGTGGTTTCAACATACATTTCTCTTTAAAGGAAAAAATGGTTTTGATTTCTTCCATAGTTCACAGTTCTCAGATGAGATATTTCTGGGGAAATCATATTGTCCAAGGATGTTTTGAATAGCCAAATGCTATAGATGAAGTCTTTCAATGCAACTGTAATAAGTAAGCATCTACATCCTTGGCTATATTACCAGTATATCCTGGAACCAAAGTAAGATGGTTTACCTGTTCCCACAACCCACTTAATTGCTGTTTTAAAATCTGAATATTTCCATCGTTCATAATTTCTGTTTTGGATGATAGTTCTGACCACCACCTTTTAATGACTGCTTGAAGCCAGTTTAAACCAACTATTATATATTCTTCAAATCTGCTTTTAAGTAGTGACTTTACTAGAGGCAACAAATCTACACAGCAGCCAAGTGAGATATACTGTTTTTCCTCCTGTAAACTATTGGTGAGCACGGGAAGGCAATCCACCACAACTCCAAGGTCCTCTATCCTTACTAAATATGCTACAAGTTCACTAATACTTCTCTTTCTCCAGAAAGTTAAAGCTACATTCAATCTCAAGTTCCTGCTGAACAAAACCTGTGCCATTGTTTCATGGTCCTGAGAAACATCAGAAAAAAAGCCACTATATTTTGATGATGAGCTTTCTGTCTGTGAAGAACCAGAATCACTGGTGTTAATCAAATATGTTCGGCTATCATGCCGTAATTTTTCAGGGAGGTGGCCTGCACAAGCCAGTTCATTTTCTTTATTTGCCATGACACAGCCCCCACTTTTAGGGGACTGCTTTTTTCTGTAACAAGGATTTTGAATAGGATGATGAACTTTCTTTCTTCTATAGATCACCTTACGTAGTTTATCTGGGCTTTTCACAGCTTGTCCAACTGTTCTAGTTATGTAAGTAGCCAACTGTTTTGGAGATTTCTTAACCTCCTTCATGTTCTTATTAGTGAAATTAGAGATCCTTTTTCTAGGAAGATCAATGGAATGATCCTCAGTATGATTACAAAAGTTGCGTTTTTTAACATTGTGGGTTTCAGATGCCATAATCTCTTAAATACCGGCGCCTCATGGTACCGCGGCGCCTCTGCCCAGCCCAGGCGCTGACCGACTGCGCCCGGCAGCCCAGACTATCCCTCGGCTCCCCGGCCGAGATCCAGGAATGGCCATTCAAACGCCGCCGCGCGCGGCCCGCCTTGTCTGTCCATTTAAAAAAGTGTCTTCCTCCAGGTAAGCACTACCGAGAAGCCACTGAGAAAGCCACCAGCCAGGCTGAAAAAACTTAAAATCAAGAAGGAAGGAAAAGATTTCACGATGAAGGACATAGAAGAGAAGATGCAGGCGGTGGAGGCGCGCAGGAAGGTAGCCCAGCTCTCACGTGAGGGGCACTGCTCTGAATGAGTGCATCCTCTCTAATTGGCAGCTTTCAGACAAATTGCATGGATTGTATTAATTCTTTTAGTGATCTCTATGCTTCCCATGCTGTATACTTAATTTTTTTAAGTTCTCTTTGTGTGGTGAAGAAATGAAACACCATCTTGAATTTGGTCAAATTACAGCTTCATCCATAAAGCCTAAGGAAGCAATATCTAGTTCTGAGAATTAAGTATGATATTTTCTTCCTATTAAAAAAAGAGAGAGAAACATCAGCTGGGGCCCCGGGTGGCAGAAGGTCTCGGTTGGAGGATGGGAGCTGAGTGGAGGCTGTGCAGACCTCAGACAACGCCTGCAGCATTCACACACACATGGTCCCCATCACCCTCTGTCTGCCATTATTTTGGGAACCAGCCTTCATGGCTTTGGTCTGATAGCCTTTACCTGCGTGTCTCTTGTTGGCCTCCCAAAGAGCAAGGACTAGACCATAGCTCCTTGAGAGTGTCTGGATGGTATGGGGGGTGGGGGGAAGGGTCTGTCTCCTTCAATAGTAATTCCTCAACCTCTGTTGAATGACTGCATAATGAAATAGAGAAGCCAGGAATGTTCGTTACAGGCAGTATTAATGAGAACTTGGAGAGAGTTACTTGGACTCTTTTTTCACCCTTTAACCCTGCTTTTCAGACTAAAGAAGAAGAAACAAGAAAAAGGCTACAGAGTGACCGACTTCCGGCCCCAGCCCATCATTCAGATTCAGCTGAACTGGTTGGGGAGGACATTGTGTTTGCAAAAGGACTCAAAACCGTAAGTTGTGCCGAATTTGAACCGTCTGACCTGCAGGAAGGAAAACTGCTGAAAAGGAAGAAGAGTACAAGTGAAACTACCTCTGACGATAGAAACTACAGTTACGAAAATATCGGGGCTGTGGAGTCAGACGCGTCCTACAACCAAGCGGACGGCGTATTCTGATAAAACGTAAGCCATTTTATGTGAATTTCAGGAAAAGGCATCCATTTCCCCAGGTGTGACATTCTTAGTCTGTCTCCGGTTTTCTTTGACGGCCTGACCCCCTCACCCCCTGGGATGTGCCTTGCGCTTTAGGAATGATTGTGAGAGCTGCCTGGGCTGGAGCTCAGTTGAGTCAACTAAACGGCTAGTCTGGCTTTCAAAAAAAATAAATAAAAGGAAAATTTGCCCAACTTTGGTTTTATAAAGTTGTTGTTCTCCTTAAGTGTGGCTTCAAACATCGTGAAAATGCCTTTCATTTGTGAGCACCTTTCAGCTTCCGGTAATGTATTTGTGACAAATAAAATCCTTCTTTGTGGTTCCTGCCCCTTGGCTGTGTCCACCCTCTGAGGGTCCTTTAAGACAAATTATATGGATTTGTGTTAAGTATTTTCATGATCTGTATGCTTCATATGCTGTATGTTTAGGTGTGGGTTTGTTTTTTTTTTTCCTTTTAATTCTCTCTGTGTTGTGATGAAAGCAAAATTCTAATGGTGGCTAAATTACACTTCATTCATAAAATTTAAGAAAGCAACACCCAATTCTCAGAATTAAGTGACATATGGAATTTTCTTCATGTGAGAAAAGAAAAACTTTAATTGGAGCTGGTGGGGGAGGAGGTCCTGCGCCTGACTTCCCTGAGGAGTTTCCTGGCCCTCATCTTCCTGGAATTACACTGTGGTTCTTCTGTTTCCTCACCACCCTCGTCCAATCAGTTGTCAGGTCCTATGAGTCTACATTATATGAAGCTCTCTTGTATCCATGTTTATACTCTCTCCCGTCATTACCTAGTTCAGACCATCTGACCATCATTCAGCTAGATTACTACAATCGTCTTTCTTTTTCCAATGGTCTTGAGAAATGGAATATTCCTGCCATATCTGTAAACAAGGATGTCACAGTCATCAGACTGTGACACTCAGCCCTGCAGCGTGAGTCGATGAGCCCTGAGGGATTCAGGTAGGAAAGCCTACGTGCCATCTATCAGCCATAAGATTGCAGCCACTCCCTACGATGAGCCCTGAGGAAACTCAGGATCTGAAAATACAGGAAGGGGCCCCAGATAGCTGAGGTGGATATCAAAGGCATGATTTCAGTGAGCCCAGACTCTTGAATCTTCCCATACATAGAAAAGTACTAAATTCCTTAACTTGACACATCTAGTTTCTTTAATTAACAGTGATCTTTTGATGTTCCAAACTACCTGCCCTTTATTGTAAAACTCTTATATATCCTAGCTCCTCTTCTTGGAGCCTCGGAGGAGTTTCTCAAGCTATCTGAAATGCTGTCTCCTGGGCTACAGTCCTCATCTGTCCCAAATAAAACTTAACTCTCAACTCTCACATTGTGCAATTTTTTTCTGATAGTAAAAGAAGTCTGACTTTTTTATACTGAAAAAAGTCTTTTCAGTATTTATTCAATGGTCTTCTGCTGAAACCCTTTTTTGGTTCCCTTTCATGATCAAGGTAGAGTCCAGACTTCTTTTTCTGACTGGTAAGACCCTCCGCTTTCATAATTCACTTCTGCTGAATTTCTGCTTCTTCAAACTTCACACACTCCCTAGTCTCTGGGCCTTTGTGCTGTTCCCTCCTTCCTCTCTCCCCATCTCACGGCTTTACTTGACTAATACCCTCTTGTTTCTCCCGTCTCCATTCAGACACCACTTCCTCTGATGCCCCTGGTCTCGGTTGATGGCCCTCTCTCATAGTTGCCCCTTGGTATTCCGGGTTACTCAGTGTCACACCTGCCACCTCTGTAGGAATTGGCTGATGCATGTCCGTCTTCCCCACCAGACGTGTCAGTTCTAACAGGGCAGAGGATGGGTTCATCTTGACCTCAGTTGCGGTTTTGTACCTTGGAAAGTGACTAGCACATGATATATGCTGTGTAAATATTTCTTCAGTGGGTGAGTCATTACACCCTCCTCCAAGAGCTGGAGGAGAGCCCAGGAGATGGCTGGGGAATCATGGCTGGGGGCAGTGCTGACTTGAGCAGAAGACCACTGGGTACCTCCTGTTTGTACATTCCCTTTGGGATGGTGTAATGGATACCACATCTTCCTACAGCCTGTAGGACCGAGGACTCCTTAAGCTGATGTATGGTGGTGCTGGTGGGGAGGCTTCTTTCAAAACTCATTTCAGAACCAAAACCTTTGAGAATCAGAGTCTACTTCTTACAAGGGTACCTTGGAAAGCCCTGTAGGCTCCCTGTGCCTCTTTTGTGAAAGTGTTAGTCTTTCAGTCATGTTCAACTTTTTTCGACCTCATGGACTGTAGACCGCCAGACTCTTCTGACCATGGGATTTTCCAGGTAAGAATACTGAAGTGGGTTGCCATTCCCTTCTCCAGGTGATCTTCCCAACCCAGGGATTGAACCCAGGTCTCCCGCATTGCAGGCAGATTCTTTACTTCCTGATCCACCTTACTTTATATGTTAATTTGTAATCACCCTTTTCAGAGTTGTACCAGATGAAATACTGTGTTTTAAAGTACTGTGCAAGCTAGAATATGTCAATATTTATAGCATATTATTGACATAAAATCCTATGTGGGAAACATGATGTTTTTCATCTGTCCATGGGTTTTTCTACAGAGATGATCTTGCGGTGACATGTGCCAATCCCAATCATGTGAAATATAAAAGTAGCTAATGATTGACTACTATAAAATCATTGTGCTAGGACACTTTGGAAGAGTTGGAGTATCATTCAGACCTATGCAAAGAATAAAATTTAATTGACTAAAAATACATTCAATGCAAATTTACAGTAACTGTTGAAAGTTAAATCAATCTTCAAATTTGCTAAATACCAAAATAATACTTTCCCTTGAAATCTTATGCTTGTGCCTATGCTATTTATAGGCATGTTTATTGAGCTAAAATAAATGTAATTATAGGGCTTCCCCGGTGGCTCAGTGCTAAAGAGTCCGCCTGCCAGTGCAATAGACACAGGTTCGATCCCTGAACCGGGAGGATCCCACATGCCACAGAGCCACTCAGCCCATGCACCACAACTATTGAGCCTGTGCTCTAGAGCTGGGGAGCCGCAACTACTGAAGCCCGAGCACCCTAGAGCCTGTGCTCAGCAACAAGAGACACCAGTGCAATGAGAAGCCAGAGCACCACAATTCGAGAAGAGCCCCCGCTCACAGCACCTAAAGAAAAGCTCGAGCAGCTGTGAAGACCCAACACAGTCCCAAAATAATAATAATAAATAAATGAGTAAAATTATTTTTAAAATATATACAATATAGATGTGAGCATTATCATTGATATCCTGGCTTGAAACCTCTCACTATATAGTTAAACATGCCAAGGAGTAAGACACCCTAGATGATAAGCCACATATTTTCTTAGCAAGACCTTTCATTTTAACAGCATGGAAAGAGAGAGATGCAATGAGTTACCTGGATACTGGGTATAGCCCTAAAACTCTAGATATGTGTTGTGTGTGCGCTCAGCCACATCTGACTCTTTGTGACCCCATGGACTCTAGCCCGCCAGGCTCCTCTGTCCAAGGAATTCTCCAGGCAAGACTATTGGAGCAGTCTGCCATTTCCTTCTCCAGGGGATCTTCCTGACCCAGGGATTGAACCCGTGTCTTGCATTTCCTGCACTGACAGGCAGATTCTTTACCACTGTGCCACCTGGGAAGCCCAAAAACTTTAGGCATGTTACTACTCATGAAACCATCTGATGGTTTAGGGAAGAAGCGAAGGAGGTTCAGAGGCTGTAAGTCCTTCCTGCCTTCCCAGAGCCACAAGCATCAGCAGGACACGAGGTTTGTGTTTGAACCCACTCTGCCTCCAGTAAGCCACCAACCCCATCCCTGCAAAATTTAAAAAACGAACAAAGCAAAACCAACCACTTCAAATGTAAACATGACTTTTTACCAGGATCAACTCTCTTTCTTTTTTAAAGATGATTCATACTAAACAGTAAGGACTGAGCTTTCTAAAATATAGTCTCTAGGAATAATGTTAATTATCTCTACTGAAGTAACATAATTGGTTTTCTCATTCTTATAACGAAGTTCTGAACAATCACCAGGGTATTTCAGTTAAAACCAAACCACAACCTTCAGAAGTTATGAGTCAGGAAGGTGAGATTAGGCAAATGTCTTTATAATAATTTTAATTGAGGGCAGCTGAAAAATGCCTGTATTGATTTCCTTGTGAAAGATGGCCTTGCTGTGTCTAACAGAAAGTACTTTGATATCTAGCAAAAAAATCCTCCAGTTTTTTCTGGGAGAAAAAAAACTTGTGATAATTTATGTTTATTTAAAATAATGTATAAAAGGTGTATTTAAAATATTTCACATGTATTTAAAATATACACGATGTAAGACTGTTAGCAAAAGTACTTTTGTAATCACAAGGACAAAAATAGAATTCCTCATAGGGTGTTGCTATGGTGACTACTAGTAATTTATGACTGTGCCGATTTCTGTGTTTGTTATTTCATTATCAGTAAACAGCTAGTATTTGAGGGAGTAATTATATAGTAAATGCCACATACTAAAGATGTTTAAGGCTGCAGTGTGTCAGCGGACAGATCACTTTTGCATCCACATAAGCTATATATGCAAACCTTCTTGTAGGATGGTGGAATGTTTGTCTCAGGAGATCAATAAAGGCATTATTTTAAAACAAACTGTGGGAGATAACCATTATGGTCTCTCTGTCACTCCTATCTGCTTCTTATAAATAATACCCACCTCTTTGTTTTTGTTTTTCTAAATCCCATAAGGATTTATGTTATAGGCAATATGCACTGAAAAACATAGGAATCAAAAAATACCAAGAATCCAACATTTTTCCCTCCTATCAAGAAAACTACTAGAAATATTTGACTGTATGGACTTCAATTTTTATTTCCTGCCGTAAATGGACTCATACAACATAAACTGTTTTGTAACTTGCATTTTTCAACTCAGAAGTACAATATCTTTTCATGTAAATAAATCTACTCCCACTGTATCATTCTGAATGATGTAACATTGTGTAGTTTCCCTGTTATGTGTTTAGGGACTCTCATCCCTAAAGATGATCATAAACACATTTCTGTTTCTGTTTTCTGGCAAGTTGGCAAGTAAAATAATTTGAACATTGCTCATTTAACAGCAACCTACACCACTGGGAGGGCAGACAGCTGCTTGCTCACCCAGGACCCTGCTTCCTATTGTCCTTATTCTTGGTCACTGCTCCTCAGAGGGCAGAAGATCTGTCTTGCAAATTCACCTCAAGATTCTCACCCTGTCCAGGAAGCTGCATTCCCCTTATCACAGTTAGCATTCTGCACACTGAGATCTCAAGTATGCTTGAAAAGTCCAAGAGATAAAACATTTCAAAAAGGCAACCGTTATATCTTACTTTTCATTGTTGTAGTTGTTCAGTGGCTAAGTTGCACCCAACTATTTGCAACCCCATGGGCTGCAACATACCAGGTTTCCCTGTCCTCCACTATCTCCTAGAGTTTGCTCAAACCCAAGTCCACTGAATCAATGATGCCATCCAACCAACTCATCCTCTGTCATCCTCTTCTGCTCTCAATCTTGCCCAGCATCAGGGTCTTTTCTAATGAGTCAGCTCTTCGCATCAGGTGGCCAAAGTACTGGAGCTTCAGCTTCAGCATCAGTCCTTCCAATGAATATTCACGGTTGATTTTCTTTAGGATTGATTGGTTTGCTCTCCTTGGAGTCCAAGGGACCCCAAGAGTCTTCCCCAGCACCACAGTTCAAAAGGATCAATTATTTTGTGCTCAACCTTCTTTATGGTCCAACTCTCATATCGATACATGACTACTGCAAACACCATAGCTTTGACTCCATGGACCTTTTCATTGATTGGGGATAAAGGCTACCTGCCTTTGCAAAGTGTAACTGACAGAAGAGTGTTTGCAATTAAAGATCCATACATTTTTCTTTTGTCATTTAGAAACAAGAAATTACTGTCAGGAAAATAAAGTGATCAGCTATTTTAAGCACCAAATGCAGTCATTCTAAACGTCAGGATCATGAAAGCAATAATCATTTCTAGTAATTAATACGTACATTTCCTCTCTATGGAATACAATTTAATTCCTGAACCAAACATATTATTTTAAAAGGAGGATATTGCTTTATCCTCCTTAACTTAAGGAGGAAAATCAGTGCTAACTTGTTAAATCCTAGAGTATTAGCCCTTAACCATCACACCAAACTGTGGAAAATTCTTAAAGAGATGGGAATACCAGACCACCTGATCTGACTCCTGAGAAATCTGTATGCAGGTCAAGAAGCAACAGTTAGAATTTGGACATTGAACAACAGACTGGTTTCAAATCGGGAAAGGAGTATGTCAAGGCTATTGTCACCCTGCTTATTTAACTTATGTGCAGAGTACATCATGAGAAATGCTGGAGTGGATGAAGCACAAGCTGGAATCAAGATTGCCAGGGGAAATATCAATAACCTCAGATATGCAGATGACACCAGACTTACGGCAGAAAGCAAAGAAGATCTAAAGAGCCTCTAGAGGAAAGTGAAAGAGGAGAGTAAAAAAGTTGGCTTAAAACTCAACATTCACAAAACTAAGATCATAACATTTGGTCCCATCACTTCATGGCAAATAGAAGGGGAAACAGTGGCTGACTTTATTTTGGGGGGGCTCCAAAATCATTGTAGATGGTGGTTGTATCCATGAAATTAAAAGACGCTTGCTCCTTGGAAGAAAAGTTATGACCAACCTAGATAGCATATTCGGAGAAGGCAATGGCACCCCACTCCAGTACTTTGCCTGGAAAATCCCATGGATGGAGGAGCCTGGGAGGCTGCAGTCCATGGGATCGCTAAGAGTCGGACACGACTGAGCGACTTCCCTTTCACTTTTCCCTTTCATGCATTGGAGAAGGAAATGGCAACCCACTCCAGTGTTCTTGCCTGGAGAATCCCAGGGATGGGGGAGCCTGGTGGCTGCCATCTGTGGGATCACACAGAGTCGGACATGACTGAAGTGACTTAGCAGCAGCAGATAGCATATTAAAAAGCAGAGACATTACTTTGCCAAGGTCCATCTAGTCAAAGCTATGGTTTTTCCAGTAGTCATGTATGGATGTGAGAGTTGGACTATAAAGAAAGCTGAGCACCGAAGAATTGATGCTTTTGAACTATGGTGTTGGAGAAGACTCTTGAGAGTCCCTTGGACTGCAAGGAGATTCAACTAGTCCATCCTAAAGGAAATCAGTCCTGAATATTCATTGGAAGGACTGATGTTGAAGCTGAAACTCCAATCCTTTGGCCACCTGATGTGAAGAACTGACTCATTTCCCTGATGCTGGGAAAGATTGAAAGTGGGAGGAGAAGGGGACGACAGAGGGTGAGATGGTTGGATGGCATCACCAACTCAATGGACATGAGTCTGAGTAAACTCTAGGTGTTGGTGATGGACAGGGAGGCCTGGCGTGCTGCAGGCCATGGGGTCACAAAGAGTTAGACATGACTGAGCGACTGAACTGAACTGAACTGATGGGACTGACCCGTGCCAGTGGTTCTCAGCCTGTGACCCCCTACCGGTAGCATCAGCATCACTTGGGAACTTGTAATAAATGCGTTTATGACTAAAAGACCACTTTCCAGCAGGTTCAATTAATTACCCCTGCACCCAAGGATCAAGTTGAATATCTACCAAGAGTTGATTATTATCTCTTCTGAAACCTAATTTATTGCCATTTGTACTGGAGTATGGTGAGACCACTCAAGATGGCGGTTCCCTTGCTCTTTGTACATCTCCTGCATGGCCAGTGCCTGCTTCACTCACATGCCTATCCGGTCCTCTTAATTATAAGTCTTAATCAGTAACTGGCTACGTGCTTGCCCGCTGCCCCAGACACTGGTTTCCCTGGTGACTGATGAGAAAACCTCACACTGATTCCCCATATAAAGGGCAGTCTCCTTGTCCCTCAAGCAGCGAAGGCTGCAATTGTGTCCTGCCTGCTCTTACTGTCTGCTGTTCACAGTGGGGTGTCACTCTACGCCCTTTTGTTTCAGACACCTAGAAACATAGACCTTTTGGTTCAGACATATAGAGCGGTTGTTCAGACAGCGGTTGCATCTCTGTGTCTAGTAGCGGTTGATGTTTCTGTCACTGTCTCTGGGCTCTTTCTTTCATCTAAAAGGCTCATAAGCCTGTGACATCCAGCCCAACTACTAGCTATTACATTTAATTTTGAAAAGCATTTTTTCTTAAATATGATCTAAAGGAATAGACAAGATTATATAAAAAAAGAAATCTTTGAAGCTTATATTCATATGGTTTCATAAAATGTACAAATTTCACCCTCCAATTCAAGAAAACTAAACCTGCAATTATAGGTAATACATTACGATGCGATCTTTGTAACTAATACAATTATGTAAAGTTTAAAAATAAAATTAAAAAAAAATAAAACAAATGTACTTTGAAAGACACTAGCAAGAAGCTGAAAGACTTCTTTAAAATCCTTTTTTTTTTTTTAATAAAATGCCCTTAGAGAGTTGAAAAGAATTTAGGAAAGGTATTTACAGTTTAACTAAATAATAAAGGTCCTGAGTCCATCCTAAAAAAAAAAAAAAAAAAGAATTCCGACCACGCTTCCATGTTACATCAAAGTGCTTTCAAGTGAAAATGTTAGTCGCTCAGTTGTGCCCGATTCTTTGCAACCCCATGGACAGCCACCTGTCCATGTAATTCTCCAGACAAGAATACTGGAGTGGGTTGCCATTCACATCTCCAGGAGATCTTCCTGACCCAGGGATTGAACCTGGGTCTACTGAATTGCAGGCAGGTTCTTTACCGTCCATTTTCAAGTGAAAGTAAAACATTTATACTTTCACTTTCAAGTGAAAGTATATATAATTGTTTTAGGTTGAAACAAAATATTTAGGGTATATATACACTGCTTTGTTTAAGACTCCCTAACTATTTTTATTAACTAATAATCTCCGCACATGATTCATCTATTGTATTTTTAAGAAATTTTCTAACACTTAATATATTGACCCTAAAATGTGTGTTTCATATTTTAAATTTAAAATGAGGGCTTTTTTCCTCACATGCCATTCAAAATTATAAAAATATATTTTTTAAACCACTTAAGGAGTTAGCAATTTTTAAAAAGTTGAAATATGCTATCATATATTTAACCAATGCTTCTTTATTGGAGGATTTGGTTATTTTCCATTTGGCAGTAAGTTATTGCAAACAATTTTACAGTCAACACCAAAATACCAGCTTATTAGTCTTAAATTTCATCTCATAAATTCATGAAATGAACATTTTGATTTTTAGCAATGCAGGAAATTGCAATTTCCAGAGGCATATTATGGCAATGAGCAATTGCTGATTAGTCCAGAATACTTGGAACCATTTGTTTTATTTAATTCTCCAAAAAAGGACAATTTATCCCTTTGTCCTTCTAGACTTGTTGAAATCTGTACAACTTGAATGAGGGAAATTCACACCAGAAAAAAAGCCAAACAAGCAGTTACCAGCTGCAGCTGATGTAGAGAAATTCACTTGGACGTTCGTCCTTGACTTCAGGTGCTAGGGGCCTGCCAATTAGGTGCTAGAAAGAGGAACTTCTCTAGTGCAACCCTGTCTACAACAAAGCAACATCTAATTTATTCACGCTCTGGTCTTGAGGCAGTTTATTGTCAATACCAAATCATTCTATTAGATAGTCTTTTTTAATTGAACTTTTTATTTTGCAATTGTAAGAAATAATACAGCGAAATACAATGTGCTCTTTTTCCAGACTTTCCCAGAGGTAACATCCTGCAAGACTGTGGTGTAATACAATACCACAGCCAGGATGTCTACATCAATTCAATCTAGACCCAGGCTATTTCCATGGCTCCAAGGACCCTTCATGCTGCCCTTTTAAAATTATTTTATAGTTTTTATGGGGCTTCCCTGGTGGTGCAATGGTTAAGACTTCGTCTTCCAATGCAGGAAGTATGCGGTTCCTAGTCAGGGAGCTAAGAAGATCCCACATACCTCAGGGCCAAGAAACCAAAAAATAACACAGAAGCAATACTGTAAAAAATTCAATAAAGACTTTAAAAATGGTCTACATTTAAAAAAAAGTATTTTAAAAAATAATAAGATTATTTTATAGTTTTAAATTTCTGAGTTGAAAGTCACATAACATGCACCATCTTAACATTTTTTAGTGCACAATTTGGTAATAAGTATATTCATATTGTTGTACAACTGTCTACACTCTTTTCTTAACTGAAGTATAGTTGACTTACAGTACTATGTTAGTTTCAGGTATCCAACATAGTGATTCACTATTTTTATAGATTCTACTCCATTTAAAGTTACTACAAAATAATGGCTATATTTCCCTGTGCTACAATATATGCCTGTTGCTTATCTATTTTACACAGAGTTGTTTGTATCTCTTAATCTCATACCCTTTACTGCCCCTCCCCCATTCCTTCTCCCCATTGGTAACCACTAGGCCTGTTTTACTTGTCTGTGAGTTTGTTTAAAATATCTTTGCTGTTGTTTCTTCTTACTCCAGTCTTTGAATATTAAGCATCTACTCTTTGCCAGGCCCTGTCCTAAATACAGTGGTAGGATAGGCATGTCACCAGGAATATGTAAGGTGGGGGACCTGATTATGAAAATTTAACCTCTTGGGGAGGGGAAAGCACGTGTATACATGAGACTTTCAAAACTGGATAGTATATGTCCCAATTTCTAAAGTGGATAGTACATTTTCCAAAAGACAAATCATAGAATAATCAAACAATCCTTCTCATTTCCACTTCTTTTTTTCCTTTTGTGTGCCTACTTTTTAATCTCCAAATTTCTTCCCTCTTTATACATCCTCCTTTTCTCTAGTTTTTCCTTAGATATTTAAGAAACAAAGCTTGGTGAAATTGCAAAGTTACTATCTAATTACTCTCAGTACACTAAGAACTTTTTTATTTTCTGTGAAATTTTCTTAATCACAAGGACTTTCTTTAAAAAAATCATCCTTTTGTAGTTATTTGCTTTGGTCTGTGTCCAGCAGGTGGCACTAAAGGATAGGTAATAGAAGTCAATATGTGTCTCCACTGTAGACTAACAATCTATTGGAGTTTATAGCATTTTTCAGTCCTTCTACTTGACTGTATAATAATCAAAACTTTGGATGGTCTATCTCATGAATATTTTAGCTTCTGGGTCACTATTACATTCTCCAACATTTCTCTTAATTCTTGATGATTTCAATGTCCTTGTGGAAGATCCTTCCTACATCCTTCGCTTCTTCATTTGGTTCTTCGACTTTCTTATGCCCCTGATCTTTTCCACTAGAGAGCTCAGAACATTTACTTTGTACTTGTCCTCTTTTCTATCCACACACTTTTGACCGGAAACAAACAGACTACCAGACATTTCTCCAATAAAAATGGGTTAAGTTGGGATCAACAGAGAATTGAAATTTGGGGTGTGCAACCATGGCACGCCACATTCAAGCCCCCACCCCACCCCGCCCCAGAGCAATGGAAGACTTTTATAAGAGGAAAAGAAAGTCAGCAGAGTCCTTGTCGGGAAAGGAGTCTTTTTCTTCCTGCTGGGTCAAGCATGTCCCAGGGTGTGAGAGCTCCTCCTTCAGGTTTCCCAACTCTATTTAATTGTTGTTTCTGCTTATTATTATTACTTTACAATACTCACCTTATTAGCATTCATTCTGTCTGATGGCTTTAAATAACAGCTACATGCAGAGGACGCCAAATTTATATCTTCCTTAAGTCTAGGCTTCATTTGGCTGTGCCATCAGCATCTCAACATGTTCCAAATAGAGCTCTCTCCCTCTCAAAGCCATTCCCTTTACCACTCCTCCCCAAACAAACCCTGACAGCATCCATGACTTCTCTCTTTCTCTCACGTTTTCTACCTGGGCCTTTAGCAGATCCTGTCAGCTCTTCTTTCAAATTATATCCAGAGTCTGATCACTTTTCACCACCTACACTAAATCCCTGTCTGAGCCAAACCCATCTCTCACCTGAATTGTTGTCATAGCCCTCTAATTCATCTCCCGGCTTCTGCCCCTTCTCCCTTCAGTTGACTCTGAAGACAGCAGCCAGACTGACAATTCTAAAATAGGAGAGATCTTATTATCGCTTTGCTACTCAACATTACAAAGTCTTCTCACCTCATACCAAGTAAAAGCCAAAATAGAGGTCTACAAGGCCATGTAAGACCAGACTCCAGCGCCCACCTCACCATCCTGTTCCCTTGGATCTCATTTTCTAATACTCTCCCTTCATTCCCTCCAATCACACTAGTCCCTCTATGTGATCCCACCGCGGAATCTCTGTACATTTTGTTCCCTCTGCCTGGAAGGCTCCTCCCCCAGACAGCTGATTGGTCATTCTTCCCCCTCTCCAGGTGGGACAGCCAATGAGCTTTTCCCTGGATGAAAACTGTAGTCTAGCCACTCCCATAGTTCTTTAGCCAGCACGAAGCTTTATTCTGGGGTGGTTTATGCACACACATGTGCGTTCATGTACGTGCACATACACGCACACACATTTTATTACTCCTCTTTCCCCAGCTAGAGTGTGAGACCCACACGGGAGAAGACTTGTGTCTGTTTTGTCATTGCTGTATCTTTAGGGCCAACAAGGGGGCCTTGCAAGCAATTGGCCACCAATAAGAACTTGCTGAATGAGTGAATGAATGATTACTCTAAGTTGAATTAGTGGTTACATCCCAGAATGTTTCTCAGCTGGCCAGTCTCACCTCACCCTCGTGACATCGAGTACTTTGCCCTTTTGAAGTACAAACAAGCAGGGGCAGATCTCCAAGCCCTTGGTCAAGGTCTTTATTGAAAAAGAAGATTGAAACTCAGAACAAACGAACTCATTTTTTGTGAATCATTCACTGACAAATACTCTGCCAACTAACCCCTTTCCTTGATCCGGCTTTTATCTGAAGGTATGATTCCTAATATAAATCCTACAAGGCTGAACACGATGACACGTATTATAAAATACCAACCAGTGAGAGAAAAACATCTTCACTCAGAATCGTCTATAAATTTGGAATTTCCTCAGCCTAGCCAATATTTTTGGAGAAGGCAATGGCACCCCACTCCAGTACTCTTGCCTGGAAAATCCCATGGACGGAGGAGCCTGAAAGGCTGCAGTCCATGGGGTCGCTGAGTCGGACACAACTGAGCGACTTCACTTTCATTTTTCACCTTCATGCTTCAGAGAAGGAAATGGCAACCCACTCCAGTGTTCTTGCCTGGAGAATCCCAGGGACGGGGGAGCCTGGTGGGCTGCCGTCTATGGAGTTGCACAGAGTCAGACACGTGACTTAGCAGCAGTAGAAGCAGCAGCCAATATTTTAGAGCCCTGAAAATGGATGATTGTAATTTGTTTTTGTGAACCAGGCTAAGTTTCTCCAGTGGCCGTGTATTTGTCTTTAAGCCCTAAAATATTTGCACTAATATAAATAAAAAGGAAAGATTTGGGGCTTCTATCCTCCAAATTACATGTCCTATATTTCAAATGTGATGGGTATTATCAAACCATTTCTCTTGTCAGATGAAAATTTTTTATTTGCTGTATATTTGCTTAGAGGAGAGAGAAATCACACCCAAACTCTTTTGCATCAGATTTTAAATACTAAAGTCTTTTTGGGAGGTTTGGGCAAGGAATGGAAAACGTGACATTAATCCTTCTGTAGAGAGTATAGTATTCTAAGGATGTTCATTATGGAAATTTGTGTATTTCCCACAGTGTCCAGCCTTAAACAGTTTCCAGAGCTAGGTAACTGATAGCTCAACTGCCATCTAAAGAATGATTCTGCTTTTTCACTTTAAGTACTTTTAGGCTTTAGGAAAAAATCAAACAACCCTTTGCCTAACTAGTGTCCTTGATTCTCCCATCTTTCAGGCAACAAGTGTGAATTTAGCATGTCTTTTGTGCTAGGTCTTTGGGATATAGAGAATAAGCAATAAAGAATATAATTTATCTTTATTTGAAATGCTGATGATGAATTAGCGAATTCTGCAGGTAATCGAGATATTCAGAGGATCAAAATGCAATGCACTGGGGGACTTTCCTGAAGGTCCAGTGGTTCGGACTTCAGCTTCCAGTAGAAGGGGTATGGGTTCCCACATGCCTTTTGGCCAGAAAACCAAAACATTAAAGAAAGACGAAGCAATGTTGCAACAAATTCAGTAAAAACTTTTTCAAAGGTCCATATCAAAGAAATCTTTTTTTAAAAAAAATGCAATGTGCTGTATTCCAAATCAGAGGCACAGAGAAGCAGAGAGAGAAAAATGCTATTTCTGAAGGATCCTGTGACGGTTTCGTGGAGAAAGTGACATTCCAGCAGAATCTTGACTGATGAGTGGGAGTTGACCCAGTATAGAAATAGAAGAATCTCTCCGGAGAGAGACTTGAATCTGCAAAGACTGCAAGTGTGAAGGAACGCAGCATGGGGTAGTGTTTGGTGCACACGGGGAAGTGCTTGAGCCAGAGATGTGAACAGGAGAAGGAAGTCTCTGGAAAAGCTACAGTGTCTTTGGACTCTGCTCAGTGGCTGGGCTTTCTGCTGTAAACACACAAGTCTTCAGGTGACGGACAAACTCAGCATCTGCTTTAGGATGACCCTTCCAGTACAGCGCTTCTCAAAGTGTCCGGACCACCAGGAACAGCCTCCCCCAAGAACCTGATGAAAAATCCAAATTTTCATCCCCAACCCCAGCCTTCAGAATCAGAAATTCCAGTCATGGGATCTGGGAATCTGTGTGTTGTGTCACAGCACCCAGCCTATCCTGACGCACGCTTAAGTTTAGGAACCACTGTTCCGGTACCAGCATGGGAGATGCAGTGGGTAAATACAGATTGAAGCTCAATAGATTGTTGCAAATAGCTCAGCCCTGAAAAAAAAAAAAAAAGCCAGAGGCATGAGTGTGGGCAGAGCAGGATGTATGAGAGAGGACTTTGTGAAACCTTACACTTGGCAGGAGATAAGCAAAGGACATCTGGAGCACCAGTTGTCAAATTTCATTGGTTCCCAACATTTTCTGGGTGCTTTTCAAAACCTGTACCTTCTAGGTCCCACTCCTGACTCATCAAACAGAATTGGCATCCCGTTCAGGGATCCTCTTTCTCTGCTGCTCCTGTGTCTTCTTGGCATTTTGCGGTGGTTTTTTTCCCTGGAATTGTCCATCTGGCTGAGGTTGGTCAACTCCTTGCACTTTGGGGGAGTTTTTGTTAAGTAACACCTGCTTTCTTTAGGGAGGAAGAGCACTTTACAGAATCAGAGCTTGGAGGTGCCTGCAGAGCCCCAGGACTCTCCATTCCTGCCCCTCATTCATCCCCTGTGCTGTGTGCTAAGCCACTTCAGTCCTGTCTGACTCTTCTCGACCCTGTGGACTGTAGCCCACCAGGCTCCTCTGTCCGTGGGGGTTCTCCAGGCAAGAATACTGGAGTGGGTTGCCATGCCCTCCTCCAGGGGATCTACCCAACCCAGGGATTGAACCTGAGTCTCAGGTCTCCTGCATTGGCAGGCGGATTCTTTACCACTAGTGCCATCTGGGAAGCCCTTACTTAGCATTAGAGCATAAAGATTTTGATACGAAACATTTTCATTTCTAACAATGTTTATAATGGCTGCATAATGTTCTACCCAATGGATATGTGATTTATCTTTTTAACCTTTCTCTTACTGTTTATACTTTGACTATTTCTCATATTGTACTATTAAGAATAATTATGATGAACCTTTTCATCCATGTAGATTTTCCCATATTATAAAATGTTTCCTCAGATTTTCAGGGGAATTAGGTGGTTAAACAGGAAACTTTTTTTTTTTTCCATATTGGGATATAGCTGATTAACCCGTGTTGTGATAGTTTCAGATGAACAGTGAAGGGACTCAACCGTACATGGACATGTATCCATTTTCCCCCAAACTCCCCTCCCATCCAGGCTGCCACATAATATGGAGCAGAGTTCTATGTGCTGTATAGTAGGTCCTTGTTGGTTATCCATTTTAAATCCAGCAATGTCTACATATCCATCCCAAACTCTCTAACTATCCCTTCTCCTCATTCTTCTCCTGGCAACTGTAGATTCATTCTCTAAGTCTGTGAGTCTCTTTCTGTTTTGTAAGCTCATTTGTATCATCTCTTCGGATAAACAGGAAACATTTTTATCAGCCCTGACCCATGCTGCTCAATTATTTTCCAAAGCGGATACAGTCAATGGAAGATGAGTTTCACTCTTGCCCTGTTAACACTGAATATCATTAAAATAATTTTTATGGTAATTAGGAGGGAAGATATGTTTATTTGTACACATATAATTACTACTGAAATTAAACATATACTCTTTATTAATTTATTTCCCTTTTGTGAACACTTTTCAGTGCTAGCTTGTAAACCAATGAGAGGTTCGTTTCTGGAGCTTTCTGATGTCCTCATGCTCTTCCTTTCGTTCAACCACCTGTGACTGGCAGGCTAGAAGAATACCCGTAACACTGTTCTCACACTGGGTGGTGAGTAGCACCAGGTAACCAGTTAATTGCCAGTTAACAGCACTAGGTAACCAGTTAATAACCAGGTACTTGTGTATGTGTTGGTCGCTCAGTTATGTCCAGGAATTGAACCTGTGTCTCCTGTGTTGCTGGTGGATTCTTTACCTTCTGAGCCACCAGGGCCATGAGGTTGCAGGCAAGTTCCCAGCCTCCTTTTCATTACCCTCTTCCTTCTTGCTGGCTTCTGCTCTCTCAGAGGAGTGATACTGCCATTTCTGCACTTGGGAGAAGTTATTGAGGGCACATGAGAATCATCTGGGGAGTGTTTAAAATTCCCAATACTCACCACCTTCTATACACCAATTAAATCAGAGTCTCTGGGGGTGCGACCTGGCATCACTGTTTTTTGAAAGCTCTCCTGAGGATTCCAAAATACAGTCAAGGTTGAGAACCACAGCTTTAAATCTGCAGCCACAGGCTACAAACCCCCATATGCAGTGGCCCCTGCCCTCCCGGGGGCTCACAGCGGGGCAGTTTTGGTGGCAAGTTCGGTTCAGTTCAGTTGCTCAGTCATCTCTGACTCTTTGCAAACCCAAGGACCGAAGCACAGCAGGCCTCCCTGCCCATCACCAATTCCCAGAGTTTACTCAAACTCATGTCCATCAAGTCGGTGATACCTTCCAATCATCTCATCCTCTGTCATCCCATTTTCCTCCTGCCTTCAATCTTTCCCAGTGTCAGGGTCATTTCGAATGAGTGGCAAACTTTCCAATGGGTGGCAGAGCACATTCTGCATGCTTTTATAAGGAAGTGACTATATACCCTACACACATGTGTGTATACATGCCTATGCACGCACACACACATATATACCTGAATGTGCCACTTAAATAATTATAACCTATAATTTAATCAACCAGTGACCTCATTTCAAAAAGCATGATCGGATTCTGACTTACCTAAGAAATGGTTACATTCAGTATGCTGTATTTACTGAGGTAAAACATTTATACTCATTGGAAATAAAATCCTGATGCTGGGAAAGACTGAGGGCAAGAGGAGAAGGGAGCAACAGAGGATGAGATGGTTGGATGGCTTCACTGACTCAATGGACACGAGTTTGAGCAAACTCAGGAAGATGGTGAAGGACAGGGAAGTCGCACAAAGAATGACGGAACAACAAAAACAGATTGGAAAAATCATTTACAGACTACAGGTTAGAGAAAACTGAGATTTACGTTTACAAACTAGAGATTTAAAAAAGGGTTTCACATTGTTTCTATTAACAAGAAATTCTGATTTCTCTTGAGAAGAAATTTAAACACCATCACCCGCGGAGGTTTCTGCAGCAATACTTCTCTCCACTAGGTGGCGCTCCGGACAAATTCATAAGTTGCTGCCTTTGCCACAATGCAAAGGTCTCTAGAGAAATTCAATTTTCCTGTGGCAGGAATGGCTATTCATTCATGGCCTGGATCGACAGCAATCAGAAACGGTTTTCTTACCTTTTTCTAAGTGAGAAATAAAGTTAGGCCTGTTTGAACTGTATTTAAATGATCAATCCAAATATTGTCTTTAGAATTTTTAAAAATCTACATTATGTTATTGAATTCTATTGCATCTCCCATTCTATTGCATTATCAAGATAATTATAGGTTTTAAAATGGCTTCAATGGCTTCATTTTACAGACACGCAGGGCCTGCTTTTTCTATTAAAGCCAATATTGAAATATAGTCCCCACCGTCTATATATAAAGACCCAAACACACATTAGACCTCCAAGAATTGAATTTATTTTTATGGGCTAAAGCATCTGAATGTTATCTGAGACAGGATTAAATGGAAAGCATTCCTGACCCTTCTCAACAGAAATAGGACCATCCTTGGCCCCGGGCCTGGGCGGTTGAGCCCTGGGCTAGACGAATATACAGTTTCAGCAGCAGACAGGTCTGGGTGGAGCTGCTGACAGCGCCTGTGGACATTCTCAGGAACCTCCATAGAATTTCCCGAGGCAGCCGGTCACTGTCATCCCTTCAGTTGTACTGGAAAGGGCAGGATTCTTGACCATCCAAGAGGTCCAAATGCCACAGCGTATCCCGTGTTCATCCACGTCTAAGTGTAGGTCCTGCCCTAAAGATTCTTTCTGCCATTTTTGTTGACATGGATAAGTCATTGGAATGAGCCTGGGCTCATCTGTCGTAAAGCTAAGCTTGACATGAAGAGCCAGAGAAGGACAAAGACACGTTTGCTTTCTTCACGCACTAGGAGCCGTGTCACCTCAGGAAACTGGACGTTAATGAGCAGAGAAAACGACAGCAGCGTTTCATCCTTCCACTGGCACAGCCCAGAGCTTGGCTGGCCTCTGAGCCTGCCTCAGCAACGACGACGCGCTTGACATTCGTAGCAGCTTCTTGGATGAGGATGCTGGTGCCTGAGTGTTTACATGGTGCTCTTTCTGATGGCTGGTTTCTTCTCTTTCCTGCCACTCCCGGGGCCCAGGTCAGCCAACCTCTCACGTCACAGAGCAGAGTCCCTCCAATCATGCTTATGCTTTTACACCAACGCCATTACTTCCTTCTAAGAAATGTTCTCCAAGGACATGGGTTCTTGGAATGAACACAAAAGTTGACTTGGGGGAATTCCCTGGTGGTCCAGTGGTTAGGACTCTGTGCTCTCACTGCCGCGGGCCTGGGTTCAATCCCTGGTCGGGGAGCTAAAATCCCATAACACCCTCCCTACCCACTCCCAACCTCCTCCTTAAAATAGAAAAGAGAGAGAGAGAGAAAAAGTAAACAAGGAAGGTGAGAGGACACAGGACTGAAACGCCTAAGTCATGCGGTTTATTGATTTCTTTTTTGGCCTCACCCTGCAGCCTGTGCAATCTCAGTTCCCCAAACAGGGACTGAACCCTTGACCACTGCACTGGAAGTTCTAACCATTGGACCACCAGGGGAGTCCCAAGTCATAGGTTTTAAAAGGGCAGTCTTGTGCTCAAGGCCGGCTTCTCACCTCATTAGGGAGCTGGACTCGCAGGACAGGTGGACACTCCATTTTAGAGCGGTGCTCGCACTGTGACAGGCCAGCCGACTGACAGTGACCTGCAGTTCATGTGAAAGCAACAGAGAGGAAAGGGATCCCTGGGGTTAACGGTGCCCCTGGAAGTCAGGCTAACGTGGGTGTGGTCAGCCTCTCCCTCAATGCCCTCTGCCCACCCCATGCTGGGGGAGCAGAGGGGACCAAGAGGGAGTCAGATGACCCAGCAAAGGGAAGGAAGTCAGCATGGCTGGGACGAAATACAACTCTACCAAGTCATCATGTGCCGTCCTTTAAAACCTCAGTTCAGGGCTCTGCGATGACCCAGCGGGGTGGGATGGGGAGGTGGGGGGGTAGGTTCAAGAGTGAGGGGTATACATTAATCATACAGCTGATTGACTCACTGTACAGCAGAAACTAACACAATATAGTAAAACAATTATATTCCAATAAAAACATTTTTAAGGTTAAAAAAAAATACCCCAAACAACTCTGGGTAATAGCATCATCCCAGTTTTACAAATGAGAACATACTAACTTTATAATGTCGAGTATCCTATTCAGTCCCACATAGGAAGTGGCCGTGTGTAAAACTTGAATCCAGGCCTGTCTGCCTCTACGTCTCACCCTCCGTGAGATCAAGGTTGGTCTTTCAGAGTCAGTCCGCATCCCTCAAAGGAGGCAAAGGAGTAGATGCAAATGAAGTGCTCGTCATCCTCAACGAAACGGAAGTGGGGAGTGGACAAGACAATTACGATCTGTGAAGGACGGTTGAATGCAACAAGGCTGAACCTAATGGTAGAATCCGGCCTGCTTTTCTGTTGCAATCGATACTTGGCTTTTTCAAAGATGGTGACATATACTACCAGCACTCATTCCCATTTTAAAATATGGGGACTTAGCCCAGAGCTGCTGTAATCAACTTCCCCCGCTAAAAACCTCAGCTTTAATTCCTCAATAAATAAAAAGTATATTAAAACAGCTTTTTTCTTGCTAGAAACGATAATGTAGTCTTATTAAACCTATAAATTATTTGCAGTACTAAATATTCTTTAAATAATAGCATTTAACACAGGATTTTAAGCAGAATATCCCACCCACTTTAAAAAAATGGCAGATGTCTTTGCTGAAATGGATATTTCCACTCGTGCCAGAAAGGTTCTGTTGAGGGAAGCAAACACCGTAATCAAAGCACCCGTTTTTCCAAAGGCAACATGTGCACTGGGAAATCATCAAGAGTTGCATTGCACAAAAGAGATGATTTAAAGTCAACCGCTCAATACAATTTGATAAAACTTTTCCAGATATCTGAGGGCTTTTGCCTCCAGGAGTGACGTGCTTGCGCCAGTTGAACCAATCACAGCCCTTCCCTGGCTGTGATTATTTAACCTTGGGACCAAGAGAGAGTCAGTCCCGGTCCCGTTCTAGTTGTGGGAACAGCAAGATGTGAAATGTGGGCCAGCGTGTAGTGATAAAGAAGTCGACAGGAGAGAGAAGCAGAGACAAAACACAGATCCTTGAGACATTTTGGTCTCTCATTATAGTTTCTCAAGTGGGTTTGGCTGTCAGTTTCCTTTGATGATATAAGCAATTCCCATATCCTATCAAACTCCTCTTTGTACAGAAGCTCATTTGAGCTGATCTTTTATCACATTCAGAGAAAACAACGATTCATGACTAATGTGCCATCAAACTGAAAATATATGAACTATTTGTCTCTAGAAATTTCAGGGCTATTGTCAGGCTTTCAACTTCTTGATAGAAGGAGGCCAACTTATCTGTGACAGAGCTGCCACATGGTCCCTACCTTAAAAGGGCTCTGTGAGAGCCGAGCAAGATGAAAGCGGGCAGGGGGTAGTCCTGTTGTGGATCAGACATTTACAGAAAAGGAAAGCACTCAACGCATCTGCATAAAAGCACACAGCCTGGCGGGTGGGAAATGCTATTAGGGACGCTACTCCACCCAGGGCTGGTGCTCTGTCCCCAAAAGAAGCCACATTCAGGAATCTGTGCAGCATAAGCCTTTGAATGTGGAGATGAAACTATCCAAATAGAGCTCAATAGAGAGGTGGAGAGGATCCAGTCACATCCAAACCACCTGTCAATAATTAACAGTTAGGGACTTTCCTGGCGGTCCAGTGGTTGAGACTCCGAGTTTCCATGGCAAAATAGGGTGGGGGAGGAGGCAAGCCTGGTCAGAGAAGTAGGATTCCAAGGATCTGGGGACACGTGGCCAAAAAATAAAAAGTCAACAATTACTCTTGGACAATTGGAGAATGCCATTTATATGAGTGAATGCCACTCATCATTTCTTTCCTGGGCAGAAACCTCCAACACCAGGCTATCACGTTTAGAACACTTCAGCTCTATCCCTGTGAAGCTTTACCAGGCATCTTGGGATCAGGTTCTCTGTAGGAGGAGTGAGCAGGCAGGGGAGAAAGGGCTGGAAAAAAAGTTCCACGTATACAGCAGGTCTAAGGAATGGAAGAGAGCTTGACACCTCAGGTGGGCATCTGCAGGTACCATCTCCTACTCCCTTGGGTCTGATTTTCCCAAAGGAAAAGCCAGGTCTCACCTGGCAAGAGGAGAAAAGACCAGTTCTAGAGGGAACATTTAACTCTGCAGCTTGTTCGCATCCTATCCAGCACCACCTCTAAGGCCTCTCCCCTCTCTTCTGCTCTTGCAATAGTGGTTGAAGACGGTCCCACCCCCTCCTTCCAGATTTGCCCTGGGCCTTCTCTTTATTTCTTCTGTCTTTCTTTCTCCTCCCAGCCTGTCAACTGCTCCTAATATTGAAGTCTTCCTGGTAGAATCTGTTGTTACGTTAGATTTGTTTCATGTTCTTTATCCAATATTCTTGCTGGGAGAACCCATGGACAGAGAAGCCTGGTGGGCTACCATCTATGGGGTTCCTCACACGCGTGCGCACACACACACACACACACACATCCTTACGTTAAAAAACAGGTGAGTTAAATGTTTGGGCATGATCCCTATAGAAAAATTCTCACAAAATTAAAATGAACACAAAACCAAACAACCTTCCCCACTTCTCTCATGATTGAGTATATTCAGTGTTTGTTCACATGAGAGAAAGAACTAGCAAAAAGCAATATCCCGCAGGGCTTTCCTCTTTGGTTTGATCTAATTCACTCAGCCCTGGCAAACAGCGCAAAACTATATGGGCTATGATGAAGCCCAGCGAATATTCATGTAGCTGGATCCTTCTAGGTACTTGGCTACTGATACAGAGACCTGGTTTGGACCCAGCACTGAGCCGAAGAGTCCTGCAAAGTCCATCAAAGTCCATGATATGGACATGAAGACACATCAAGTAGGTGGCTGTCCACAAGCCGAACCAGCCAGTAGCACCTTGATCTTGTACTTCACAGCGACAAAGTGAATTTTCATTTGTAAGACCACCTGACCTGCCTCCTGAGAAATCTGTATGCAGGTCAAGAAGCAACAGTTAGAACCAGACATGGAACAACAGACTGGATCCAAATTGCGAAAGGGGTATGTCAAGGCTGTATATTGTCACCCTGCTTATTTAACTTATATGCAGAGTACATCTTGTGAAATGCTGGGCTGGATGAAGCACAAGCTGGAATCAAGACTGCTGGGAGAAATATCAATAACCTCTGCCACCCTTATGGCAGAAATTGAAGAGGAACTAAAGAGCCTCTTGATGAAAGTGAAAGAGGAGAGTGAAAAAGCTGGCTTAAAACTCAACATTCAAAAAAAACGAAGATCATGGCATCCAGACTCATCACTTCATGGCAAATTGATGGGAAAACAATAGAAACAGTGACAGACTTTATTTCTTTGGGCTCCAAAGTCATTGCATATGGTGGCTGCATCCATGAAATTAAAAGACATTTGCTCCTTGGAAGAAAAGCTATGACCAACCTAGACAGCATATTCAAAAGCAGAGACATTACTTTGCCAACAAAGGTCCGTCTAGTCAAAGCTATGGTTTTTCGGGTAGTCATGTATGGATGTGAGAGTTGGACTATAAAGAAATCTGAGCACTGAAGAATGGTGCTTTTGAACTGTGGTGTTGGAGAAAACTCTTGAGTGTCCCTTGGACAACAAGGAGATCCAACCAGTCCATCCTAAAGGAAATCAGTCCTGAATATTCATTGGAAGGACTAATGCTGAAGCTGAAACTCCAATACTTTGGCCACCTGATGCAAAGAACTGACTCACTGGAAAAGACCCTGATGCTGGGAAAGATTGAAAGCAGGAGGAGAAGGGGATGACAGAGGATGAGATGGTTGGATGGCATCACCAACTTGATGGACATGAGTTTGAGCAAGCTCAAGAGTTGGTGATGGACAGGGAAGCCTGGAATGCTGCAGTCCATGGGGTCACAAAGAGTCTGACATGACTGAGCAACTGAACTGAACTGAACTGAAGCCATCCAGGCTATGGTATTTTGTTATGGTAACCTGAGCTGACTGATATAGGGGGCATAGTGTCAGAGCCAAGATTAGGTCAATGTGGGACCATTTCCCCACTAAAGATCCACCTCCCAAGGAGGCTCTGCTTGTTCACTGATGAATCAACAGAATAAACTCTGACTTCTTGGGGGTGGGGTAGGAGGGTATGAAACATTCCTGAAGTTCATTTTGCCTCTTTCACATCTGTGATGAGTTCTCTACTATTTCTGGGATGATTTCTTTCTTTTTAAAATTTTGTCCAAGATTTCCCTAGCAGTCCAGTGGTTGGGACTCCATGTACCCACTGCAGGGGGCTTAGGTTCCATCCCTGGTTAGCGAACTAAGATCTTGCATGCTGCCCAATGCAGCCAACAACAACAACAAAAATCTACTTTAAAATTTTGTCTGTAAAATTTTCAGTATACATTTCCAAAAGATAAGGAGTCTTTAAAAATAACCATAATGATCACATCCCAATAAATTTCCAGAAATTCCTCAATAGCTCAGACAGTAAAGAATCTGCCTGTAATGAGACATCTGCCTGCATAGAGACCCATACTCAACTGTCCTGGGTTGGGAAGATCCCCTGGAGAAGGAAACGGCAACCCACTTCGATATTCTTGCCAGGAGTATCCCATGGACAGAGAAGCCTGGCGGGCTGCAGTCCATGGGGTCACAAAGAGTCAGACACGACAGAGCAACAAGCACTTTCCTCAATACCATCAACTATCTAGTACCTATTCACATTTCCAATTGTTTCACAAATGCATTAACGTGTGCCTTTTTGTTTTACAATTTTTTTTAATCGAGATCCAATTAAGGGCTACCAATGGCAGTGGTTACGATGCCACTTGAGTCCTTTATAATCTCTTGGTCCTCTTTCATTGTTTTATTGACTTGAATTTGTTACTGTTGTTGTGGGGAAAGACAGATGACGTCTCATATGAAGTTTCCCTGTTTGGATTTACTCGTTACATCTTCATGGTATTTTAAAATGTTTCTCTCTCTTTTGTGATTTCTTATAAATGGCTAGTTGGATACATAACTTGACAAGATTCAGGATGACTTTTTTAAAGACTGCTTTATAAGAGTGGTGCAATCTTCCATCAATAAATACAATATTTAGTTGTTTCTCTTTGTGTGATGTTTGCTGCCACTGATGATTAATACATAGATCCATTAATTCATTAAGGGATGTAAAATGATAATATTCTGTTGATCCTTCATTTACTCAGTTCAGTTCAGTTCAGTCGCTCAGTTGTGTCCAACTCTTTGCAATCCCATGGATTGCAGCACACCAGGCCTCCCCTGTCCATCACCAACTCCCGGAGTTTACTCAAACTCATGCTAATTGAGTCAATGATGCCATTCAACCGTCTCATCCTCTGTCATCCCCTTCTCCTCCCGCCTTCAATCTTTCCCAGCTTCAGGGTCTTTTCAAATGAGTCAGTTCTTCACACCAGGTGGCCAAAGGATTGGAATTTCAGCTTCAACATCAGTCCTTCCATAGAATATTCAGGACTGATTTCGTTTAGGATGGACTGGTTGGATCTCCTTGCAGTCCAAGGGACTCTCAAGAGTCTTTTCCAACACGACAGTTTAAAAGCATCATTCTTCAGTGCTCAGCTTTCTTTATAGTCCATCCATCCATGACTACTGGAAAAACCATAGCTTTGACTAGACAGACTTTTGTTGGCAATGTAATGTCTCTGCTTTGAATATGCTGTCTAGGTCAGTCATAACTTTTCTTCCAGGAGCAGGTGTCTCTGAATTTTATGGCTGCAGTCACCATCTGCAGTGATTTAGTAGTTGAAAAAATTCTATAAAATTGTCCTTTTCTATTATTTAATTATCCAATATAGTGCATAGAGTAACATCAGGATAAATGCCTGATATTTCCCTTTGTTTATTGGCTTTAAATTAATGTGTTGGATCACCAGCATTCTCCAAAGGGGACCAACTGGTAATTAGTCCGAGTTGTTTTTTTTTTTTTTTTTAACTTGTGTTTTATATCTTTATGAACTCATGGATTTTAACATATATGTTTCAATCCACTGCAATTATTATCCTTATTAATGTTAAAATATCTCAGTCGTTAGTCAAGGAGAGCCTCTTAGTTTGGCTCCTAAGTCCTTTTGACATGCCTTAGTAAGATGTCTTTACTGTTGTCCTTTCTGCCTTGATTTCTGATTCAAAAAGATATTCCAGATTTTCCCTATGCCTTTTCTGACCCAGACCTAGAAGTCATCTCTCCAAGGAGTTCCTTCCTAGTATTGGGAAATGAAATTGTACAATCACAATCTGGCCACTCGGGTTTACATTGTTATGAAGTTGGTCATTATTTTCTTGGCTATTTCTATGCATGCATGAGCACTAAATCATTTCAATCGTGTCCAACTCTTTGCTACCTGACAGACTGTAGCCCACCAGGCTCCTCTGTTCATGGAATTCTCCAGGCAAGAATACTGGAGTGGGTTGCCATGCCTTCCTTCAGGGCATCTTCCCAACCCAGGGGTCAAACCCGCGTCTCTTACATCTCCTGTGCTAGCAGGTGGGTTCTTTACCACTAGCACCGCATGGGAAGCCCAGTTATTTCTTACAGATAGAACTAAGAAATATTTTAGAAAAAATTTTTTTTAATTTTCAAAAGTTAAAATACATCATGAAAGCATATCAATATGTCTTCCAATTCAAATTCAAGAGGTAAAGTTTTTATTTACTTTTTTGAACTTAAATATATCCTTTCTCAATCTTAAATATATCCTTTCTCCTATACCAATAAAATTTGTTGTCAATGACACTGGAAATGATCAAATTATAATATCATGCTTCATTTTTTCATTTCTTTTATCTTGCAATATACTCACAACACTCTCAGAGAAATAAGGCTTCCCTGTCCCAGGGACGGGGAGCCTGGTGGGCTGCCGTCTATGGGGTCACACAGAGTCGGACACGACTGAAGTGACTTAGCAGCAGCAGTCCTTCACTATCTCCAAGTTTGTTCAAACTCATGTCCATTGTGTCAGTGATGCCATCCAACCATCTCATCTTCTGTTGTCCCCTTCTCCTCCTGCCTTCAGTCTTTCCCAGCATCAGGGTCTTTTCCAAAGAGTCAGCTCTTCGCATCAGGTGGCCACAGTATTGGAGCTGCAGCTTCAGCATCAGTCCTTCCAATGAATATTCAGGGTTAATTTCCTTTAGGTTTGACTGGTTTGATCCTTTCAGTCAAAGGGATTCTCAAGAGTCTTCTCCAGCACCACAATTCAAAAGCATCAGTTCTTTGGTGCTCAATCTTCTTTATGGTCCAACTCTCACACCCTCACATGACTACTGGAAAAACCATAGATTTGACTATACGGACCTTTGTTGGCAAAATGATGTCTCTATTTTTTAATGTGCTGCCTAGGTTTGTCATACCTTTCCTTTCAAGGAGCAACCATCTTTTAATTTTAGGGCTGCAGTCACCATTCACAGTGATTTTGGAGCCCAGGAAAATAAAATCTGTCATTGTTTCCATTTTTTCCCCCTTGTATTTGCCATGAAGTGATGAGTCCAGATACCATGATCTTAGTTTTTTGAATGTTGAATTTAAGCCAGGTTTTTCACTCTCCTCTTTCACTTTCATCAAGAGGCTCTTTAGTTCCTCTTCACTTTCTGTCCCATTAGCATCAGGAAACTGTCAAAATGTAAGCCAACATTTTCCTGGCTGAGCAAATACCCTCACGACACAGGACTTTTAAGAGCTCAGGTTCCCATTTAGTCCTCTTCGGCCCCATTTCCATTTAGATTTTTAACCTGTCAATTTCTTCTTATTATCTTCTCAATGTTTTAATAACCTCTTCTGAAGTAGTAAGGGCTTCCCTGATAGCTGAGTTGGTAAAGAATCTGCCTGCAATGCGGGAAACCTGGGTTCAGTCCCTGGGTTTGGAAGATCCCCTGGAGAAGGGAAAGGCTACCCATTTAAGTATTCTGGTCTGCAGAATTCCACGGACTGTATAGTCCATGGGGTCGCAAAGAGTTCAGACACGAATTTCACTTTCACTTTTCACTTAACTTCAGTAAAAAGAAGAGCAATTCATCAATTTCATGGGAATATTTTCCTACTACATTTGTGTTGTGTTTTTATTTTATTTTTCAACGTGCAGAGATGGAATTACTAAGCCTAGCAAGGCCTCAAGCCCTGAGCACAAAGCTAGTCACAAAATGAGAGTTTATTAAATATTTGTTGAATAAATTAATAAATAAATGTTCTTTATGTGGCCAAATACACTACTCTTTTCCATTGTGAATTTTCCTGTTTGCTGGCTCCAAAGTTTAAAAAGCTATTTCTATTATTCATACATTAAATGTAAGATATATTCTGAAACAAGAAAAATTAATCAGTATTTCTAAAATATATGGGAGTTACAGGAACTTCCCTGGCAGTCCAGTGGTTAAGGCTTCATGCTTCCAATGCAGGGGGTGTGGGTTCAATCCCTGGTCAGGGAACTAAGATCCCACATGCTATGTGGCCAAAAGATAAAAGTAAAATAAAATAGATGGCAGTTACAAACACAGGTGAAATTAATACAGACCTTAACTTTAGCCAACCTGACCACATGCCAGGCCTCTGAAGACATTCTGTGATTAAAGACTTCATCCCGGGTGATTAGCACCTTGGTTTATGTTTTTCTTTTCTCCTAAAGTCAGTTAATCATATTAGGAGATGGGCCTGAAAACCACCAAGGGCATTTCACCAGTTTACTCACTGGGAACTTTTTTCCAAGCCGTTTTCAAGCACCTGAACCTCGGAAACACCAAGTCCGACACAACTTGGCAAAGGAATTCACTTCTCACAGTTCTCTCCCCACTTCCCCTCAATTCATAATCCCTTTCACCTTTCCCATCTGCAGTGACTATGGAGCAAGAGGAACAGTAAATCTGCATCTTAGTGATGGTGACTAGTACTCACTGCAGGAGATCCCTCACTTCCAAAAGTCCTGGGAGCATGTGGTGAGGTGTCCTATTTATACCAATGACCTTCCGCACGTCCAGAACTTGAACAGCTGCACAATATATATAACGGAATGGAAAGTAACATGACACACATTTCAAAGAGAAAACTGGAAAGGCATATACATCCAACCTTCCTTTTGGCTCTATGTTTCTTTGCGTCCATGTCATAAAAATAACAAAGGGGCCAGCATGGGGCATGAAGGCAGAGACTGTTTTAGGGGAAATTATTTGACTCCCCAAAATGAAAGCCTGAAATGAAGAAGAAAACGTTTGAGAAAAAAATGGATTACTGATAAAGACTCTTATGGAATGATATCATCACTTTCTGAATTGGAACGGTACATTATAAAAGGTACCAATCATTCCACTTAATAGATTTTAAAATGACTACAGATTTTTTTTTTTATTGGAATCCTTGAGCTCCAGGATCCTGTGTGCATGACTCTGTTATCTTCAGGGGGTATCTACAATAGTCCTACACATAAAATAGTCACTCAATCCAGGTGTTGTAATTAATACATTGTGAAAATCTCAAGAGTGATGAAGGATATGTGTGTGTTGTGTACACACAACTGTAGCCATAGGAAATTATAAGCTTTTATGGAGTACCTACTGTATACATCATACTGCTCAAGGGGAGGAGATAACCCAGGGCTCAAGTAGCATGCAAACACTAAGCTTTATAAAAAGGAATGGAATTGGGTCATTTATAGAGATGTGGATGGATCTAGAGTCTGTCATATACACTAAAGTAATTCAGAAAGAGAGAAACAAATATCGTATCCTAACACATATAAATGGAATCCATCAAAATGGTACAGATGAACCTATCTGCTGGGCAAGAATAGAGACGCAGATGTAGAGAACAGAGATGTGGACGTGGGGTGGGCGGAAGGGGAGGGTGAGACGAATTGGGAGAGTAACATTGACATATATACACTTTCATGGGTAAAATAGCTAGCTAGTGGGAAGCCGCTGTATAGCACAGGGAGCTCAGCTCGGTCCTCTGTGATGACCTAGATGGGTGGGATGGGGAGGTGGGAGGGAGGTCCAAGAGGGAGGGGATATATATACATATAGCTGATTCACTTCGTTGTGCAGCAGAAAGTAATGCAACCTTGTAAAGCAATTATATTCCACTTAAAAAAAAAGAAAAGACATTGGGCTTTGTGGCAAGATGATGACAAAGTGTAAAACCATTTAAAATCATCATTTTAAAAGTCAAATAAACTCTTTTCTCCATCAACAAAACAACTCCCCTGTCTGTCCATTTACAAAAATCAATGAACCCACCTCTGGCATCCTGAGCTAGAAAATCAAGGTTAAAGGCAAGGACCCCTGGTCCCCCTGGCACTCACCTCCTTCCTCACCCCCATGACCCATCCTCTGGTTTACACACTTCCATTAGTCTGGAAGCAAGTGTGCTGCTTGCTCAGATTGCTGTGATTGCTAGAAGAGGCTCTGGAAGATGCACTCCCACACTTGTATCATCCTTGGCTCTGAAACACGCTCCTTCTAATAGTGTTGCGGGAAAACAGTTAATGTTGTTTTGCCATCATTAAACTGTCAGTGCTGCTCAGTTGAAAGCACAAATAGCATACACACACATAAAAATGCTCAAAAAGCTTGGAAATAGGTTTATTTTTCTCTGAACACAGGAAGAACATAGGGACTTATTTCTGTTACACCTCACCCCATTTTACCCCCTAACCAATTTCTGGGCTATAAATGTAATTGTTGCTGTTAGTCTTCTCAGAGAAAATATATATTGAATAAAAGCATGGGAATGTCATTTGACCGATATGAAGGGAAATCTTGTTTCCAGAATTCACGTGAGTACCAAGGTGGAAATATGGCAAAAATACAGAGATGGGCTGGTCAATACAGTTTGAGGACGGGGGTGTTCTAGACAGACTCTATCTCCCCTTTCTGTTCTAGAACTCTAAATCTGTGATCTGAAAGAAGAAACATGGTAAGGAGGGAAGACAGGTGAGCAAATCGCTTGGAGCTACATCAAGAGATGACTTCCTGGGACTTTCCTGGTGGTCCAGTGGCTATGATTCCTTGATCCCAATGCATGGGGCCTGGGGTTCAACCCCTGATCTGGGAACTAGATTCCATACGCCGCCATGCTGCAACTGAATACTCTGCATGCTACCACGAAGGTCAAAAATCTCGGATACCTCAATGAAGACCTGGTGCAGCCAAATAATTAAAATATTAAAAAAGAGAGGGAGAGAGGACTTTCATTCTCTGTCTTAGCTACACAGCAGGACAAGGCTGATCAAGAGGAACCAAGACCTAAAAGTAGAGCTGCTGCTGCTGCTAAGTCGCTTCAGTCGTGTCCGACTCTGTCTGACCCCATAGACGGAAGCCCACCAGGCTCCCCCATCCCTGGGATTCTCCAGGCAAGAACACTGGAGTGGGTTGCCATTTCCTTCTCCAATGCGTGAAAGTGAAAAGTGAAAGGGAAGTCACTCAGTCGTGTCCGACTCTTAGTGACCCCATGGACTGCAGCCTACCAGGCTCCTCAGTCCATGGGATTTTCCAGGCAAGAGTACTGGAGTGGGGTGCCATCGCCTTCTCTGAAAAGTAGAGCTAGCTTCTGCCTATTTGTTGGAAAGGCCTTCGGAGAACGTGCCTAGTTTTGGAAGCTAGGAGGAGGTCGAGACTGGAATCACACTGGTCAGACAATACAAAGTGGATCTCAAAGGGGTCAACACCAGAATTAGTGAGTCTCAGATAGCACAGGAAGAACAGAGGCTTTCTGCTCCCCTTGTACACAGGATGCAAGGTCCTGGGGCCAGCACTCCACTTTTCCAGCTTTTATATCTATTTCTATTAGTAAAGCTGTTACCATGACTAGTTGATTTTTCAGCATCAGGAGAGAAAGGCAAAGCAAGAACATAGTCTTGTGTTTTACACTTGTTGTATTGCATATTTTACAAACGGAAATCTCATGGCAACCCCGCGTTGAACAAGTCTATTGGTGCCACGTTTTTCCAAAAGCCTTTGCTCGCATCCTGCCTTTGTGTTGCAGTTTGGTAATATTGAAATAATCAAATGCTTTCGTTAGTGGTCTCTGTTGTCACCACTACAACTAGCTCAAGGCTCAGGTGATGCTTAACATTTTTAGCAATAATTTTTTTTAAATTAAGGTGGGTACATTGTTTTTTAGACAGCATGCTCTTGTATATTTTATAGCCTACAGTATAATGTAAACACTACTTCTATATGCACGGGGAAACCAAACAATCTCTGAGGCTCATTTTATTGTGATTTTATCTTTATTGTGATGGTCTGGAATCAAACCACAATATTTCCAAGGTCATGCCTGTGCTCTATTAGAGATGTAATCTAGAATTTAAAATATCTTGTAGATAGTCATAATAGAGAAGCAAGGAAAACGTTCTCTCAGTAGTAATGCGGACCACCATCTACCTTGTATAAACCTGATTGCTCAACTGGAAAAGCTTCTTTTCATTTGGTTCACAGTAAGTGGACAAGGGCATTGGTGGGAAATGATGCTGAATAGAATCCTCGGGGACAGAGCGAGTTAACATCCCCCAAGTAGGGGTGGGCATCCCTACATTTCCCTAACTCCTTACAGCTGGGTTAGGTATCTAATGACTAGATCAGTACCATGAACTTCAAGTGGAAGTGACGTTTGTCACTTCCAAGCCTGGATATATCAACGCCAAGTGCTTCCTCCCTTCCCCTCTCCACGGTGATTTGGAAGTATGATGCAGATGGCACAGCAATAAGATGGAAGCCTAGCCTCCAAAGTCTCTGCTTGAATGAGAGCTGCCAAGGAAAGCCTGCGTCAACCTGTTACAAGCACAAATACATTTTTGTTACTGAAGCATAACCTAACATTATCCTGACTCACATGGTCCCTGGGGAAAAGGGGGAAGCGATTCTGCTCTCCTTCTTACTGGAAAACTATGGACCGAAGAAAGACAATGACTACTTCAGAAAGACTACCTTCCCCCTCAATGAGATCTGCAAAGACAGATGACATAGAAACACGGTGAAGCAAGATAATTTTGTATCTATTTGCCCAGTTCTCTGAGGTCCCCACCGATCTTCTGACCAATGCCATTTGTGACCAACTTTTCAGTAAACCTTACTACGTTTACCTGGAATTGAGCCTGGACAGAATTCTGTGCTGACTTGGAAGAAGATGCAGCAATACCTTTGATGAAGCCATGAGTCTTAATCTGCTTAATGATTTCAAGACTGCGTTCTCATTTATTCTATTGATGTTGAAGACGTTCTATAGCAGTAGAGTGCCTCCAGGTTTCCAGGATCTTTTCGTCCAGTCCAGGTGCTTCAAAGAAATACCGACCTCTTGGCTCTAGGCCCCCAGGCTTTCAAAGTAGCGCTAGAGAATTTAGCATTTAGTCAAAAGGACACTTCATTGTTACACAAATGAAAGCCAGTGGTAAACTAAAACAAATGAGATCTCAAAATCAATCCTTTTTATTTAAAACTAAGAACTTTAAGGACCTGATGATCAAGATGATGTTTTTGAACATCCGATTGGGCAATGTACTTGAAAGCGCTTTTTGGGGAAAAAAAAAAAATTATTTTTTTGCTACAGTGCACAGAAATGCTCTCTTCCTTGGCTTTAGACAAATGGAGAATACTCACCTTATTTTTTTGAGACTACTTAACCCCAATAACAATTTAGAATTACTATCATGCAGCCGGCTGTCTCATAGTCTCCTTTGTCTTTATCTGCTAGAGCTGTGGTGCCTCCTCACTGCCTGCCTCTGTTTCAATAGTGTACAATCTGGTTATTATGTGAGTTTTATTTTTTTAAGCACCAAAACCCTGCTTTTAGCCCATGGGTTTCTTTATTACCATCTAAGGAGCCCTGGCAGACTGGAGCCATTTTTCCCTTCGACAGACCTTTAAATGATTCTTCATGCTTTTGTCACATAATTAAAATTAGATTACTTTAACTCCCTGCTGGCTGGCCTGAGTGGGGGCCCTTGTAAAGCCTCCAGCTGGCGGAGGGGCCATTGAAAGGTGGAATATGGTCCAAACACACTCAGCCGCTGCCTTCCCCCACCCCCAGCCAGGAGCCATTGTGTGCCTTGCCAGTTAGACAAGATTTACCCCGAGTTTATCAATGGCTGCTTATTTTCTAAGGGCTGGATTTTCTTTTCAAAAGACTTGGAGTCAGGGATTGGTATGTTTGTTTCTAAGGAGCTGGAGCTCTTCTAGTCCCCATTTTCCAGCCCCCAGAGAGCTCACCTCTTAGTGCTTTGCCTGGTGGCTCAGCCAAAATGGACTAGAAAGAACAAGCACCTGAGCACATATACTGTCATGCAAGTTGGTATCCAAACATTTGCTTGGTTTCCCCGCCAAGGCCAAATGCAAAAATCCCTTCTCTCTTCTCTGGGCTGTTCTCCTTTAAACCTCCCCCTTCCCCTCTGTGATCAGGACTCTCCTTGGCTGCATTTCTAAGCACAGCCTCAATTGGGTTTCCACTTGGAACAGCAGTGAGAGCTCCCATCACGGTAGATCTACAAAACAGCTCTTCATAACACACCTACTCCTGCTGAATTTTTAACACCTGCGGCTTCTCGCTTCTCCTCCATTTCCTCCCCAAAACAGAGAGGCAGGACAAGTGAAGTCCAGTGTTACTATCCATCAAGGAATCTCAGCTCTGTCTGCTAAAAGAACAGCTCTGGGTCACTCTTGGCATTTTCTGTAGCCAAAGACCTCCTCCCAGCCTTTCCCCGGATCATTTCATCCATCCGTCTCTCTGCCTGCCTTTCACTCGTCCACTTTCTATTATACAGCCCAGCCAAGAGAGACGGTTTGAACTTGATCAGATGTGGACTAGAGTCCTGTGTTAAACACTTATTAGGGCTGTGACCTAGAGTGAGTGACTTAATGTCTCTGAATTTTATTTTCTTATGATAAAATTAGGGATAATAATACCGCCACCTTATTACTGAAGTTAACAGAATTTCTTCTTCCAAACTAAGCTCTGATTAAAATGTGTGGTGCCCTTAAGAAAGAATCTTCAATTCCCAGAATTTCATTTCTTAGTGGAAAACTACCAATACTTCACATAAAGTCATCTGCTAACATTCACACAAGTGTGCTTGTAGGAATGTCTTGAGATCACAAGGAACCAGCTTTGTTCTGGTCATTGTGTCCTCATTTTATATCATCCAAGAAAATAACTCTCATAATCAGAGGGAATATGACAAAAACATCCAGCAAAAACCAATATTCCTATTTTTAAGTGGTACGTTTGTGGTCCAATTCCTGTTTCGAGTTGTTATCAGGGTTGCTACAGAAATTTCTTTAAAGACAGACATGCTGAGAAGAATGTCAAGAAACTTATTTTTAAGTACTTTAAGGTTTTGATGTAAGAAAAAAGAATACATCAAAGGCAAGAAGGTGATAAAAACAATGACAGCAATAGAAAGAGTTCTAAATCATCAGTGAACAGCTCTGAAACTGGAAAATCGAAGGGGGAGAATTAAGTCAAATTTATAACTTTCCTAATTTGTAACTACTGAGAAAGCACAGTAATGCACTGGTTCTGTGATATAAAACAATACATTCTAAAAATCCAACCTGTTCTAGAATTTCGTATCCCTTTCAATTACTTCTTTGTTTTGAGGCCTTATTGAAAACACAACGGAATTCGCTGACAGCCCAGTGGTTGGGACTCATGGCCGAGGCCCGGGGTTCAATCCCTGGTCAGGAAACTAAAGTCCCAAAAGCTTTGCAGCCTGGACAAAAACAAAAAGAAAGAAAGGGGAAAACATGAAACAAAATATTCACCTGTAAAGGCTGGGAAGCCTTTATCCTGCATTTCCCTATCAGATGGGTTGTCACCTACAGGAATTCTGATGGAATGGGATACAAGAATAAGTTTTGATCATTTTATTTATCATTTGGAAGCAAGAAGCACAGCCATGGGTGAACATATTCAGCCATTCAGTAGAGAATCTTGGTTAATCAAAAAGTGGCATGATACAATAAGTAATTGATGGAAAGTTCACAAAGGATAATTTAGTGTATGCTAAAGGTGATATTTCAAATAAATGGGGAAATTTCAAGCTATTCAATAAATGGTATAGGACAAGAAGGTAGTCACCTGGAAAAAAATTAAATAAACCCACATCACATTTCTTGAACCAAAATAAATTCCAGATAGAAAACATATTTAAATAAAACCATAGAGTATTAAAGAAAACAAAAATGTTTTAAATAATTATGCAGTGGCAAAAGCTTTTCTGACTCAGAACACAGAAATTATAAAAAGATATATTTAACCATGTAAAAATTTTAAATTCTGCACATCAAAGAAAAAACAAAAAATGCAAGACAACCACCACACAGAAAAGTAACTACAACCCATATCACAGATGTGGAGATAACATCTTTCTAACAGAAAGACTTTAAAAATGGCTCTTAAGTACATAAAAATAGTCTTAACCTTACTCATATTAAACAAAATGCAAAATAAAACCATAATTAGACACCGAATGACATGTCCGTGAAAAGTCAACAGTACTTCTTAATTCTTACACTCAGAGGAACCACCTGGAGATGGGCTTAACCTGCAGAATCTGATAGATCAAGTCTGCAGTGAGGTCTGAGAGTTTGCATTCCTAACAGGCTCCCTCCTGCCAGCGACCCACTGGCCACACCCTGAGCAGCATGCATTGCTGGTGGGCCTGTATATTTATATTAGCAGGCTGGAAGCAATTTGGTAACAGCTTTCAAAATAAAAAGTGCACAGGCTGTCAGCAATTACACTTTAGTCATTCACAGGGGAGCCTGGGATGCAACTGAATATGCAGATGAGAGAAAACCATATAATCCAGATACAATCCATGCAACTGATTATGCAAATGGAAAAAAGAATAAGGCTGATACTGATGCAGAGAAATCTCCAAGATACTTTAACTTGATAAAGAAGTTTCAGAAAAGAAAAACCACCTACATGTGTCTGTGTGTGTGTGTTATTGAATGGGCTGAAGACATCTCTGAGTGTTTTTTCCCTCCTCACCACCTGTCCAAAAGCAGTCTGTGATCTAGTTCTTCTGTCTCAGATAGTTTCCATAACTTTTTCAAACTTGCTTGGTAACACACAAGCATGCAGAGTGCTATTTGCTTTCCATGGAATTCTCTGTTCCACCACCGTCACAACTTCCTGCTTTTTGATTGTCCAAATACGAATCACCAGACATGCATTATTTTCCCTCCAGCTCCACGAGACACACTTCAAGCTGTCCAAGTAGACTCCTTGAAGTCCCTCTCAGGTTTAAGGGGTGGTAAGGCAGGATCTTGTATCTTGTTTAAACTGCTATTTCTGGAGCCTCTGCCACTTGCTTCACTGAAATAGAATGTAGCTAGAGATCGTATTGTTGCTGCTGTTATTTAGTTGCTAAATCCAGTCCTACTCTTTGGTAACTCCATGGATTGTAGCCTGCCAGGCTCCTCTTTTCATGGGGACTCTCCAGGCAAGAATACTGGAGTGGGTTGCCATTTCTTTCTCCAGGGATCTTCCTGACCCAGGGACTAAACCCAGGTCTTCTGCACTGGCAGGCAGATTGTTTACCATCTGAGCCACCAGGGAAGCCCCTGCTGCTGTTGCTGCTGCTGCTAAATCACATCAGTCATGTCTGACTCTGTGCGACCCCATAGACGGTAGCCCACCAGGCTCCGCCATCCCTGGGATTCTCCAGGCAAGAGTACTGGAGTGGGTTGCCATTGCCTTCTCTGAGGGAAGCCCCTAAGAGATCCTATTACAAAGACTCTAATCATGTTAAAGACTACAAATCTGTAGCCTAGGCCATGTCTGGCAGTGGAGATATTTGGATTCTGTTTTTATTTTGTTTTGTTAAAAAAATTTCCCAACCTCATTGAGAGAAATTGACACATAATACTGTGCAAATTTAAGGTATACAACATGCTGAGTTGATACTGTTATAAATTGCAAATGATGGCCACAGCAGTACTGGCTACCACTTCCAACCCATCATACCATTACACTTCTTTTTCATGCTAAGCATATTTAATATGTACTCTCTGTGACATGCCAGTACAGGATACAGAATTATTACCTACAATCACCACGCTGTCCGTTAGATCCCCGAATTGTTAATCTTCTAACTCCAAGTTCACACCATTTGAGCAATGTATCCCCATTCTCCCACCCCCTCACCTCCTAGTGACCACCACCTCTACTCTGTTTCTCTAAATTTGCCTTTTTTGAGATTTCACAAGAGATGTGAAATTTTGTTTGACTCTCAGAGTCTTGGCCATTATTCTCTAACCAGAAGATTTTACACGAACTTCCAGATTTCCGAAAATCTGAAAGATCTGCCAATAAATGGCCTGCATTCCTCCTTTGCAAGATTTAGCTGGAGCTAAGCTATGGCTGGGGCTTCCCTGGTGGCTCAGATGGTAAAGAATCTGCCTGCAATGCAGACTCAGGTTTGACTCCTGGGTCAAGAAGATCCCTGGGAAAGGGAAAGGCTATCCCCTCCTCAGTTCAGTTCAGTTCAGTCGCTCAGTCGTGTCCGACTCTTTGTGACCCCATGAATCGCAGCACGCCAGGCCTCCCTGTCCATCACCAACTCCCAGAGTTCACTCAAACTCATGTCCATTGAGTCGATGATGCCATCCAGCCATCTCATCCTCTGTCGTCCCCTTCTCCTCCTGCCCCCAATCCCTCCCAGCATCAGGGTCTTTTCCAATGAGTCAGTTCTTCCCATGAGGTGGCCAAAGTACTGGAGTTTCAGCTTTAGCATCATTCCTTCCAAAGAACACCCAGGGCTGATCTCCTTTAGAATGGACTGGTTGGATCTCCTTGCTGTTCAAGGGACTCTCAAGAGTCTTCTCCAACACCACAGTTCAAAAGCATCAATTCTTCGGCGCTCAGCCTTCTTCACAGTCCAACTCTCACATCCATACATGACCACAGGAAAAACCACAGCCTTGACTAGACAGACCTTTGTTGGCAAAGTGATGTCTCTGCTTTTCAATATGTTATCTAGGCCTACCCACTCCATTATTCTTGCCTGGAGAATTCCATGGACAAAGGAGCCTGGCGGGCTACAGTCCATGAGGTCACAAAGAGTCGGACACAACTGAGCAAGCTTCACTTCACTTCACTCTGTGGCCATTCCTTTAGTGGGACCCACAGGGTGCCATGTTCCAACCATTTCCTTGTCTTGGGTTCACCCATTATTATACTGGCAGTGTAGTCTTTCTTCTACCCTCCTGTTTCTTTCCCAGGTGTACATTTTGGTGTGTGACACCCCCACCCCATGCCACAGAGCACATTCCCACTGGAGCAGGGCTGGCCCAAAGCAAACCTGCAAAGCTCTGGAGCATCTTATCACTTCTTTCTAAAACACTTCCCCACACTGAATGCCTTTTCCCTCCCTCCACATCCACCAAGTTGGTGCTTTCTTATTGCCTCAAATTCTCTTTTCTGAAAGAAATGGATCATCTCATTCATTCACACTAAATTGTTAGTGATTTAATACATCTTTGCGGGGGGGTGGGATGTCCAAAAATGTTCAGCATTTCCAAATGGTGACATTCCAGCCAACCAGACACTTTGGATGAATTGAGGCATTTGGGGGCAGGAGACTAAGATCCTCCAAACCACACCTAGTGGACAGTTACCTCTCCACTTTACATCAGCCAGCTAAAATATTTGCCAGCACCATCAGAAGGGCTGTTCCTTTTTGTTTCACTGCCTAGGGGTTTGCCAAGGAATCCCTACCCTAGTTGGTTCTTCCTGGGAGAAATATTTATATAATTCATTCCTATTCTGAGATGGGGCGCCCTGTGTGTTTTAGCCTACCAGAAGCTTAATATATGCCAACAGTGCAGTATGGCTCTAGACAGGCACACATACATGCATGCATGTGCACACACATAGACACACACACACTCGAACATAAACTTAGCCATGTCATCCACAGATAAAACATAAGCAGTAGCTTCACTGAAACTTTAACCCACCTCCAGGGATTTGTACAGCTCATTCTGAGAGTCCACATTTTGAGAAGGACGCTGATAGGTTATGAGCTTTCTGATGAAAGAAACCAGGAGAGGGATGATATTGGAACCACACCAGTAATAAGAGAAGGTTTAAAGAAAGACTCAGTGGCTGTCTTCAAAGGTTTGAAGGGCTGTCACCGACAGGGAACCAGATGGATTAGGTTGTTGTTGTGCCAAGGAACAAACTAAGACCAGTGGAGAGATGCTAAGGATGAGAGTGGGAGGCGATTTTGGCTCTGGAAAGAAATTTTAACAGCTACTAGATAGAGATTACAGGAAAATGACTTTCCCTTTCACTAAAAATATCCCAGGAGAGGCTGTCTGACCATCTGTTTGGAATGCTATAGAAAGAAACCTTACAATAGTTGGTGGCCTGACTTGAGTTTGCTGGGACTTTTGATACCAAACCCCACTTTTTGTATGATTCTGCTTGCATTTCACAGAGAACATATCATCCACAAATGCAGGAAAATGCCTCTACCTATTCCTTTGGAATTTCAGTATAGTCATTCAGGTCCAATTACATCAATGTTCTCTTTCAGACCCAGCATCTGGGATTTCTATAATTTCACCTTCATGACCCTTGGATGTGCAGCCTTTGTATTCCTGTTGTCAGTAAGCATGTGAAATGGATTTTTGCTCAGTGGGTCTTTCCTAAGCATGCTTGCAAAGCAGATGATGTGGCCAATTGTTTATTTTATGGACAACCTTTTTTCTGTCCCCAGAACATGGCTAACATATCTATGACTCACATTCACAGGACAGAAGGATTGTTCTGGCTTGTGTTTTTACTTCTTTTGGCCAATTGGAGAGATATTTATAAACATTTATTGATTTGGATTCATAAGCCAAAGCAGGGGGGCAAAATCTTGCTGGGCTGGTTGCTATGGTAACTAGCATTTCACACGTGTACTCACCAGCCAGCAGTGAGGGCTCAGAACAAAACCCAAAGCCTACCTGTAGCTTCAAACTGCGTATTTGCTCCTTTTACATTTCTAACACTATTGATAGGATGTGTAAAATAGATAACTAAAGAGAACATGCCGTATAGCACAGGGAACTCTACTTAGCGTTGTGTGGTGACCTAAACGGGAAGAAAATTCAAAATGTGTGTAAGCTGATTCATCTCACTGTACAGAAGAAACTAAAACAGCATTGTAGACCAACTATACATCAATAAGAATTAAGAAAAATGTTATGTAGTAAGGCTACATTTTTAATTCTGTCTACTAAAATAGGGGACGACAGAGGATGAGATGGCTGGATGGCATCACTGACTCGATGGACATGAGTCTCAGTGAACTCTGGGAGTTGGTGATGGGCAGGGAGGCCTGGCGTGCTGCAACTCATGGGGTCGCAGAGAGTCGGACACGACTTAGCGACTGATCTGAACTAAAATATTCACCTCTCTTCATAGATGTACAGGGACACTTCTGTCATATATAAAGTGTCCTCATATGTGTGTTGTTCCAAGGCTGTCTTTGTTGGTTCCCACACAAACACGATGGGGTTTCCCAGGTGGCTCAGTGGTCAAGAACCCGCCTGCCAATGCAGAAGACTCAGAAGACGGGGATTTGATCCCTGGGTCAGGAAGATCCCCTGAAAGAGGAAATGGCAACCCACTTTACTATTCTTGCCTGGAAAACTCCATGGACGGAGCAGCCTGGCAGATTGCAGTCCGTGGGGTGGCAAAGAGTTGGACACAACTGAATGACTGAGCTCACTTGCTTGCACACAGATACCATTCTTTAAAAATCATTGATAGAAATGTTCTCTTAAATCAAATGCTTTTTAAGCAAAAAAGAAAGAAAATCAGTTTTTCTCTTCCACAGTGCCATGTGATAGCATATTGCACTGAAATAGAAAAAAAAATTGTTTTTATTCATCCTTGAGAAGAATAATTGATTCTGTACCTCTCTTGGGGACATTTTCCAGATTTGTGACTTCTAATCAACTTGATTGTCGAGAATTTAAAAGCTTCTACCTCAGTTCTCTGCCCTGTGTTGCAGTTGATTTGTAAGTTTGGGTGGTATTTTTTATTAAAGAATTTACAGCTGGAATCAAGGACCACAAATATAAAGCAGCAGACAGACAACTCAAGAAAAACACAATTAAACGAGATATTAGGGAACACAGAGGGTGACAGAAGCAAAGCATGCTGGGTGGAGCGCAAGAGCTGCAGAATCAGACAGAACCAATTTGACCCAAGTGTTGCCTTGAGTAAACAACTTCATTTTGCTGGAACCCTCTGAAATGAGAATCGTATCTTCCCATAGGGTTGTCTTAAGGATCAAATGTCAGATTTACACAAAGTGCCTAAAATAATGTCAGACCCAAAGCAAGCACCCAAGTAATAAGAATTATTATTTTTGTGTTGGGCTAATTTATTGAGATAATAAATTATGTTTTGTTTTTGCCAGAAAATATCCAGGTTTTATGATGCGGTGGAGCTTCTATAATTTTTAAGTCCTGTTTTTAAAAACATGACGAAAACTTATGAATATAGAATCAGGTGTAAGGAAGAACTATAAATGCAAATTCAAGCAGACAAAAGCCCCCAAAGTGACACATTTTATTATTTAATCACCTGACACATGTCTGTAATATTTCTTTCTACACTTTTCTGACTATACACTCTTTGATTGCCTCTTCATACAACATTGGTTTTGTAACACATTCTCTGAAGCAAATACGGAGATAACTCAGTCATTCTTCCAACAGGGTTAATTGAAATTTGCTTTTTGTTATTGATAGCTGGGATGCATAAAACATGTGACTTCACATTGGTTATACTTGCTGTTTATACTACTGCCACAGGCTTATGTCTTACAAATACAGGATTATGATCAATTTTATTTTATGTGATTGCCATAAAATAGGAAGAAAATAAAGAAAAATAGAAAGAAAATATCGTGCATGTATAACTATGTATAGCATCGCAGGGTATATTCTAGAAAGCTCCGGTTTTGATTAGGCATCCATGAGAATGAAATAGTTGGTGTATATTTTTCTCCTTAACATTCAGTTCCAATATCTGTGTTGTCAGCACCAAGAAGAGGTAACCTATCATAGCTTCTCAGGTCGGGGTAGGAACGCATGAGCTAAGTTGCTTCAGTTGTGTCCGACTCTTTGCAACCCTATGGACTGTAGCCCATCAGGCTCCTCTGTCCATGGGATTCTCCAGGCAAGAATACTGGAGTGGGATGCCATGACTTCTTGGTAAAGAGCAGATGGGGAGACTAGTCTTTCCTCTGTGGGATTTTCTTCTATCAGTCCTAAAACCTGACCATTTCCTCCTACTGACAAGAAAAGGAGAAAATGGCTCTATGGCAGAACTGATTTTATACCATGACAAAATGCGTGTATGTCCATATAAATGCTTTCCATACGGGGTGTGCCCATGTACAGCCACACTGTTTAAGTAGATGAGACAATAACAAGACAGGTTTCGTATGCATATATGCAGGTATGTAAAAATCCTATTAAAGATTCATTAGAGATGGTGAAATACAACTGTTCTATGAGATCACGTCAGAGTCAAGGTGATCTTTGTTTAAAAGATGCTAATCAAGGTTGCACGAGAACTACTGTAGGCTTTTTAGGGGATAATAGGAGAAATCAGAGATAGACGAGACCGTTTAGGTGATTCAGCACTTCAAGCTCTTGACGGAGAAGATTTGCCTGGTGCCCTACGTTCACTTATTCTTCTCCCAGGTAAGTTATAACAGATTCAAGAAACCAGGCTGCCATCAGCTCCTCAGGAGTTTCTCCTTTGTGGAATTAAGACCTCTGGCCTTGTTCCACTCTGGTTTAATTCTGTTGTTGCCTCCTGGATATACAGTGAAATTCCTGAGCCTTTAAAAGTCCCTTCAGAATATCTTCAAGGAAAGAAGGAGGGGGACTTCCCTGGTGGTCCAGTGGCTAAGACTCCACAGTCCCAATGCAGAGGACCTGAGTTCAATCCCTGGTCAGGGAACTAGATCCCACAGGCTGCAACTAAGACCTGGTACAGCTATATATATATATATATATATACGCTATGCTAAGTCACTTCAGTCGTGTCCGACTCTGTGCGGCCCCATAGACGGCAGCCCACCGGGCTCCCCCGTCCCTGGGATTCTCCAGGCAAGAACACTGGAGTGGGTTGCCATTTCCTTCTCCAATGCATGAAAGGGAAAAGTGAAAGTGAAGTCGCTCAGTCGTGTCTGACTCTTAGCAACCCCATGGATTGCAGCCTAACAGGCTCCTCCGTCCATGGGATTTTCCAAGCAAGAGTACTGGAGTGGGGTGCCATTGCCTTCTCCGATATATATATATATATATTTTTATATTTTTTTTTTTTTTTTTTGAAAGGAAAGAACAGAGGGGGAGAGTGTGAGTTTCTTTATAAGAAACTTTGGACCAAATGACACTCCCACATACACAACCAGCTCACTATTGCCCTAAACCATAGACTATTACAGAGCCCTTCCCACTTGCCGTAAGGACCAATAAAGAGAGCATGCCAGGTCTCATAAGAGGATCGTTAGCTTGACAGGAGAGGCCATAAATAAGTAATTCACTCCCAGGTCCGATTTCTTTTGTTTATTTTAAGTGTCCCAACGCTACCTTGCTGTTTTATTAATGCAAGTGTCTCATTTCCATTCTCAGTTTCAAAGCCGATGGAATTGAAAATAAAAAAACAAACCCCAAACCAGACCCCTATATCTGTCAGTAGGCCAGTCCATCAGTCTCCCCATAAAAAGTATGTCCGTTTGGTATACTAAAGACAAAAACTCTAGCGGCATTGTCTCTAGTTTGATTGTTCGGAACGCGTATTTCCTATCCTATCTTGGTTTGCCGTATCAGTGCTGCCGTACAATGAGAAACCATGCCTGGCTGACTGTAAAGCAGACTCTACCAATCTGTGCGATCAGCTGGTTAAGGAAAACTGGCTCTCATTCTCTAGGATGGATCACGAAAATGAACTCCAGACGTGACTGAGTGATGCTGGAGGAACTCAGGAGAATATTGCCCACAGGCAAATGCCAACATTGAACTGAGTAAGCTGAGGACCTGGAAGAGGTCCACAGAGGCTCAAAACTGGAAGGAGCTCTAGAGATGGTCTAGTCCTGTCTCCTATAGGCAAGAAAACAGAGGTCTAGGCAATTCAAGTAAGTTCTCTGACACTAGCATGAACTGGGAGCAGAGACAAGAATAAAATCTAGTCCTTCTGACCCCCAAGCTAACAGTATAACCTGAGGTTCATAAACAGAATGACCTAACCCTGGGAATATAAATTCACCTTCTGGGGACTTCTCTGGTGGTTCAGTGGTTAGGACTTTGCCTTCCAATGCAGGGGGTACAGGTCCGATTCCTGGTCGGGAAGCTAGGACCCCACATGCTCCATGGCCAAGAAAAAACCCAAAACATAAATATGGTAGCAAATTCAATAAAAACTTTAAAAATGGTCCACATCAAAAAATAAATTCACATGCTAGGAAATACCCAAAGCTGTAGCATAACTATGCCACTTCTTTTAAATCTTAAATACTGCCTTAATATGGGCTTCCCTGGTAGCTCAGATGGTACAGAATCTGTCTGCAGTGCAGGAAACCTGGGTTCAATTCCTGGGTAGGGAAGATCCCCTGGAGAAGGGAATGAATATCCACTCCAGCATTCTTGCCTGGAGAATTCCATGCACAGGGGAGCCCAGTTGGCTACAGTCCATGGGGTTGCAAAGAGTCAGACATGGCTGAGTGACCAACACACTTAAGATAGGTAACTTAATATTAATTTTAAAATGGGCATGTATTTATTTTGCAGAAAGACAGGGAGGAGAAAGCAAAATTTCCATGAATTTTTAAAAAGAACCCAAATATCACAGGATGTTTACGCTTGGGGCAGATTCTCAGAAGGAATGTGTTACCACTGCTCAGGGCACATAGTGGGCTGTTAATAAGCATTGCTTTATCTCTCACTGGCTCAAACACCCAGGAAGTCCCTTCAAGAACGATTTTTGGCTAATTTCTTTCATTCTGGCCATTTTCCCCTTCTCTGCCCCTACATAAGCAAGTACAAGTGACTCAAGCCCATATATACTAGATTTTGGTTGGTTTCTTTCTTCTTGGATCGGGGGGTGGGGTGGCATCAATGTCTTATGTTGAAACTTCAATCATTTCCATACTTCTCTGCCATATTCTTTTTGAACTATAAGTTCAATTTAGCATGGCTAAGTTTGGGAAGGAATAAGTTTATATATTTTTAATCTCAATTTTGCATAGTGCTTTTTCTTAGTTAGATAACAAAGATATTACTCAAATTCATATCTACTTGTTTTCCTTTATTCCAATTTACTATCAGTCCTATGTTTCAAAGAGTAAACACAAATTTTCCCCTTCACTGAGTTTACCTCCTGTCCTGCTGAAATTGCTGTTATATTAATAGTTAAATCACCTGTGGTATGAAGCATCTATTTTCTGAAAGTATAAACTGAAAGAGTGAACACTCTTTACACCTCTTATCAAACCTCTTGAGATTTGTTCAGAAGAATGGCTAGGTTTAGTTAGGTAGATATTCCTGATTTGTTTCTGTCCAGAGAAACAGACGACAAGCCTTATCGTCTACATAGCTCTTCACACTGATGTCTCCAGTTCGTTACCACTTATCTTATCCATGTATTATACTTTCCCACATGCCTTTAGACCCCATCCTGTGCAGCAGCAGAACATATTTCCCTGTTATTTGATTAGAAGTTTAGTCAGGTGAATTGCTTTGGCCAGTGGTATCTAACAGATGTGACATTGGCAGAAACTTAAAATGTGCTTTCATATATCTGCTTGCTCTCTTATGTCTCTGCCATAACATAAGACCATTCTCAAAGCCTGCTATACCCAGGAGGAGGATGAGAGACAGATGGAGCAGAGTCACCTCCGGTTAGCTCCAGATGTCTGGGTGGGTCCAGCCAAAACCAGTATTTGGTTATTACATTCGAGAACCTCAAAGATATCATTCTACTGGCTTCCATTCTTCTGTTGAAAAATCAACTGTTACTTTTATTGTTTCCCACCTGGCTATGGCAAGATTTTTTTTCTCTCTCTTATTTTTCACATTTAATTGTGATGTGCTTAGACATGGTTTTCTTTATATTTATTTTTCCTGAGGGTTTCTTAAATCTGTGGCTTGATGTCTTTCAGGGTTCTTGATTTCTTGTTGTTCGTTTTTATTCTCAGCCACTGTCTTTTCATGTATTGCTTCTGCCCCATTACCTCTTTCCTCTTCTTGTAGAACTGCAATAATACATGGGCTAATGTTTTCACCATATGTCCTGTCTCTTATATTCTTATGGGTATTTTCCACTTTTTGTTATTATGCTGTTGCTCTGGGATTCAGCATGGATATTTTCTTGTGATTTATCTTCCACTTATTAAGTCTCTTTTCATTTGACTCTAATCTGCTAATAAACTCATCCACTGAGTTCTTAGTTTCAACCATTGTATTTTTTTACTTCTAAAGTTATCATTTGATTCTTTTTATGTTTTCCGTTCATCTGTCAAAATTCTTATCTGATTTTTAAAAATGTTCTGAACTTTCTAAACCCTCATTTGATACTCCATTTTCTACAGATTTATTTCTATTTTAAATGATTTCTCTTGCGTTTTTTCCATATCATGTTGGATCCTCATGTGACTGGTCAGTCTTTATTGAGTGTGGACATCAGTTGATCTCAGATGATATTATTTTCCTCTAGAGACATATTTGCTTCTAACAGGCTAAGGCACTTGCAATCCCAGGTCACCTGAATCCAACCAAAGATTGAGATTATTCAAAACTGGTCCAAAAAAAAAAAAACTGGTCCATTTCTGGTTTACCCTACTCTAAAGATATAGTTCTTCTGGGTTCCAAAGCTTAGGTGAGGGTTCCCGAGGTATTGCTCATCCTTAGCAGACCAGGATCTTCATTTTCTGTCCTCCTAGATTTGTGAGTCAGTGGAGAGCTTTTCTTTTTTCTTTATTTTGGTTTTGGGTCTTGTTGCATGCACGGGCTTTCTCTATTTGTGGCGAGCAGGGTCCATGCTCTAGCTGTGGCGCACGGGCTTCTCGCTGCAGCGGTGCTTCTTTGTTGACGAGCACGGACTCTAGGCACGCAGGCTTCAGTAGCTGCCGCATGGGAGCTCCAGAGCATGGGCTCAGTAGTTGTGGTGCATGGGCTTAGTTGCTCCCCGGTATTTGAGATCCTGGACCAGGGTTGAACCCGGTGTCCCCTGCATTGCAAGGCAGATTCTTAACCACTGGACCACCAGGGAAGCCCTGGAGAGATTTTCTTAAACTCTCAGCTGCCTTTTCTGAAATTAACAGCTGCCTCCAAGAGACAGTTGTTACAAATACTGAGCTTAATTTTCTGAGTTTCCTTTTTTTCCCTTCCTTTTTTGTCATGGCTCTGAGTTTCTTGTCTATGACACCTAGGCATTTCCCTTTCTATCAAGCAATGTGATGTATTATATTTTATTGTTGGTATTTTCTTATGATTTAACATGGATGGAGGAGCCTGGTAGGCTGCAGTCTATGGGGTTGCTAAGAGTCAGACACAACTGAGTGACTTCACTTCCACTTTTCACTTTCATGCACTGGAGAAGGAAATGGCAACCCACTCCAGTGTTCTTGCCTGGAGAATCCCAGGGACAGGGGAGCCTGGTGGGCTGCCGTCTATGTGGTCACACAGAGTCGGACACGACTGAAGCGACTTAGCAGCAGCAGCAGCAGCAGTCATTAAAAGCGTGAAATCAAACCATCTGGATTCTAATCGCAGCTCTGCCACATATTGGCTATGTGACCAGGAGCAAGCTACCTATGTTCTTTGAACATCAGTTCCTTCATTTGTAAAATATGAGTAATAATAATATAGACCTCATATGAGGATTAAGAGGATTAATAGAAGTGGAGTGTCTACAGCAGTATGTGGCACATATTAAAAGTTCAATAAGTTATTAGCTGTTATTGTTCTATTATTCTCATGATCATCACCACCATTATCATCCCATGCATTCCCATGTGTTTATACCAAAAATAAAGCCCCTTTTTAATGGAAATGCAATATATTTTCTTTTTAATCCCCAAACAGTATCACCCTGCCATCTGCCATACAAAATAAGATTCCCTCCTCTCTAAGCTCAAGTAGGCTCAGAAGATGCAAATCAACTTTAAATTTAGACTGTATAAACTATAATCAGCAAGTGCAAAGTGTTTCAAGGGCGATTTATATATTTTCAAACTAATTATAAATAATTTTTATTATCTTCTCTCCCTTTTTTTGAATCGTCTGAATCATGGCTTCTCTACATCAGGGCGAATAATTGAAAGGAGGGACTTGCAGATTAGTGATACCACCAATGGCTCAACTATCAAAACATGCTTTGAATTGAATACACGATTGTGAATCCCCTGGAGACAGAGGTCCCCAGACCTGTGAAGGCATAGCAAGAATGAATCAAGTGGAGGATAATGAGGGAGGCTTTGTAGCAAAGTCTACTGAATGACTCCTTGACATTCTCCGATCTCTGACATGACAGACATATGGTGTTTATCAATAAATAAAAAGGATATAATTATGTTGAGGCTGAAGCATTCAGGGCTTGGTAACATTTGGTAAGCTGGAAGGCTGTCTGACCTGCTCTTTATCCTGACAGGTAGAATAAAATAAAGTATCTCCATAAAAATCTATTCATAGTACACAACAATCTTTGGTTGTCTTTTGCTTCCTCAAAGAAGCAGTGGGTCATGTTCTAATTTGTGCCCATGAATGTATGTTAATATATTATTTAAATGACACTCCAAGATAGTCACAATGAGTCGTTACAACTTTCAACGCACAGCTCCTTATATCCCCAGTCTGAAGGTCAGGGTTTTTTGTGGCGTGTGCTTAGGGTAAGATCTTTGCTATCATCCATAATTTCCTTTTATGGTCACATCTCCTATTCAGTCTTTAGGAAGTCTCATTGGTTCAACCTTCAATCTGTCTCGGGAATCTTGCCCTTTTCCCTCCTTCTTTATTTTTTTATTTGGCTGCATCCGGTCTTAGTTGCAGCACACAGGATCTACTTCCCTGACCAGGGCTCAAACCCTGGTCTCTTGCACTGGGAGCACGGAGTCTTAACCACTGGACCACCAAGGAAGTCCCCCATTCCCCCCAGTTTTGCCACCACCATAGTCTGTGCCCCTTCACCTCTCACCTTGATGATTATGGAAAAAGAAAAAAATGTGAAAGTGAAGTCGCTCAGTCGTGTCCAACTCTTTGTGACCCCCGTGGACTGTGGCCTGCCAGGTTCCTCCATCCATGGGATTTTCCAGGCAAGAATATTGGAGTGGGTTGCCACTTCCTTCTCCAGGGGATCTTCCCGCCCCAGGGATTGAACCTGGGTCTCCCTCATTGCAGGCAGACTCTTTACCATCCGAGCCACCAGGGAATCCCTTGAATGATTATGATCACCTCTTAACAGTCTTCAGCTAACATCTAGAGTGATGTCACATCACACCCCCACACAAAATCCTGCAATGACTCCAAAGTCCTTACAACGGCTTCCTAGGCCCTGTGATCCAGACCCCCATATTTTTCTTCTGCCACTCCCTTTACTCCAGCTGATTGGTCCCTTGCTGTTCCTCAATATTTTAGACACTGTCCCTCAGCCTGGAATACTCTTACCCTAAATTCTAGAAAAATGCTTCAAGTCCTCGTTCAAATCTTGCCTCTCAATGAGGCTTAACTCAACAACCCTACTGAAAATGAGAACACGCCCTCATACAAGTATAGCCTAAGTAATATTAGTAAAAGAGTGGCAGAGAAATCAGGATACTGACAAACATCATACACACCAAACACTTTTCAGAAAAGTGCTTCTCTGCCTTATGCCAGTAAGAAATAACATAGAGGGGGACATATATATACCTATGACTGATTCATGTTGGTTGATGTATGGCAGAAATCAACACAATACTGATTTAATTGAAGCAATTATCCTTCAATTAAAAATAAATACATTCTAAAAAAAGAAATAACATAGAGCAATCCATCTTCTTAACTCATCTTGTCTGTGGATTTGTATGATCTGGGGAGAATTCTGGAAATCCCTAACCAATGTATTTTGCCATTTAGACTTTTGTGATAGAAGTATCCAAAATGGTTCCAGGAAAACAGAGGGAGATTTGGATTTTCAACTTCAAATGTAGCTCAGATGGTAGAGTCCACCTGCAACACAGGAGACCTGGGTTGGATCCCTGGATCAGGAAGATCACTTGGAGAAGGAAATGGCTACCCACTCCAGTATTCTTGCCTAGACAGAGGAGCCTGGTGGGTTACAGTCCGTGGGTTGCAAAGAGTCAGACATGACTGAGCAACTGACATTTCCACTTTACTTCACTTTTCAACATTTAAAAAACCTCCAAACCTACAATATTTATCAGTCATAATTGTTTTATTCTTCCCAAGCTTACCGATATGACTGAAATAATCAATATGAGTAGGAGGGAAATAGGTAGATATTATATTCATGTATATAAATATATATATAATCACTAAGGAACATATTTTTAAGAAAAGTTAAATAATTAAAGGCCATATATGTATACAATAGTTGGACCTAAGCTAATTTATTTTGATACACAGTACTATGATATTTATTATAAAGTACAAAGCAGCCTAAGAAAATGTTTGTTTTTTTCATGTAAAATTGCTTATTGGTCTTTTCCTAAGAAAAAAATAATGATGGGTTTTCACCCATAAAAGTGCAAGAAAAAGAAAAGGTAAGTTGAAATTGGAAGAAAAATACAATTAGGAAAAAAAATCTGTTTTTAAAGCTGTGAGGGAAAATATTTTATAAACATCTTTCTAGGATTAGAAAAATTACCAACTGTGCAGTTTGTTACTTAAGTTAAATAACTTGTGTATCAGTGATTCACTCTTGAATTATCCTTTTAAATTAAAAGACAAAGGATTTAATTGTGATAGCCTATATTGACGCGGAATCTCAGTGCACATTGAAAACGACATTGTTCCATATCCAAATAGGGGCTGAGTGCTTTCATGCAGTGTAACATAAATAGAAACAGAACAGATAAGCCAAAATAAATTATTTTCATAAAATGTTTGGGTTGTTTCACTGTGTTTTTATGGGTATAATTAGATGAATTGCTTTGCTTTGTTAACAGAAAGAAACAGATATCGTAACCATAATTATGCATATATTCATGCATATTAATCCTTATATATTTATTTTCACTGTTTATGTGATTAAAACACAGTACAGAAAGTTTTCTTTATTTGCACAAGATCGCCTCAGAATCATTGCCAGAATCTGACAGAAACTCTGATTGTGTTTGACTCTTCAGTGTGTTTTTTGGCTCATTTATTGGTACTTGTCTCTTTGGCAGAGCCTAATATAAGAATAAGCTTCCCAGGTGGCTCGGTGGTAAAGAATCCGCCTGCCAATGCAGGAGACCTGGGTTCGATGCCTAGGTTGAAAATCCCACGTGCCAAAGAGCCCACACACCTGCAACTAAAAAAAAAGAAAGATCCCTCATACTGCAATGAAGACCCAGTGCCACCAAAAAAATTTAAAAAAAATTTTTTTTAATTTAAAAAGACAGTCCTCAAAAACCAACAGTGTATAGAAAAACAAGCAATGAGAAAAACTTTTACCCCAGAAAATAAATATATTTTTTAAAATAAACGCTAATACTTACTGTAATTTTTTATTGCTTCCAAAACATTCACTCCAGTATATCTTCTTCCCAAAAGAACCCAGAAGATTATAACCATTCTGTGGTAGGATTCAGTTCAGTAGGCTTCCTCAGTTCTGGGCCATTCTGTGTGCTGTGCTAGTAGCTCAGTTGTGTCTGATTCTTTGAGACACCATGGACTATAGCATGCCAGGCTCTTCTATCCATGGAATTCTCCAGGCAAGGATACTGAAGTAGGTAGTCATTTCCTTTTCCAGGGGGATATTCCCGACCCAGGGATCGAACCCAGGTCTCCCACATTGCCAGATTCTTTAACGTCTGAACCACCAGGGAAGGCCATCCTGAGTCTGAGCAAATCAATGTCATCCATCTTGCTGCCTGAGGCATGTCAATGTCATCCATCTTGCTGCCTGAGGCATGCATCGTCCCATGACGGGAAAACAGAATGGAAGCCAGGCCTAAGAAAAGCAGCAAATCAGAGTCCTCGGCTTAAGTTTGGTTCAAAGGTGAAATTGCAACCTAAGATGGTACAATCAAAAGGAAGATCAGATTTTGGTTTGAAAATTGGGCAAAAAGAAGCTCAGTTCCCCCTGCCTATGACCAAGGAGGCTCCTGGCTCTGAGAGCTGCCAGCACTCAACTTTCCGTCTTGAGGGAATGGGCTCAGGATCAAAGCCAAACAGCAGAGGATGGATGATGAAGCAGGAGGATCTCATCGTCTCGGTGACAACATGACCCTTGGGGCTGAGTCACACCTGAAGCCTGCCCTGCCTCTGGACTTTCCAATTACAGGAGACAAAAAGCTCCTTTTGATTACTTGCGTCAATGTGAGTTAGGATTTTTCTCACTTACAAACAAAATTATTCTATTTTATACAGCAATGTCAATGAGGATTCTAGAAACTGACATTAATAGGCTCCTGCTAGAAGTAAAATCTGCCTTACCTTTTGAAGGGCGATTTGGCAATGCATATCAAAATACCTAAATTTAGGGTTCCCTAGTATCTCAGATGGTAAAGCATCCATCTGTAATGCAGAAGACCCAGGTACAATCCCTGGGTGGGGAAAATCCTCTGGAGAAGGAAATGGCAACCCATTCTGGTATTCTTGCCTGGAGAATTTCATGGACAGAGGAGACTGGCGGGCTAGAATCCTTGGGGTCGCAAAGAGTTGGACACGACTGAGCAACCAACACACACTTCAATCTAATATATAAACTTGAAAGAATTTATTCATTCATTCCACAAGTATTTAAGCACTTCTTAAGTGCCAAGCACTATTCTAGGAGTTGTGGGTTCAGCCATGGAGAAAATAAATTCCCTTATGGAACCAGCCTTATGAAATAATAAAAAATGTGTAAAAAGATTTATCAACAAGGATGTTCATTTCAGAGCTCTTTATAATAGGGAATAGTTGGAAACAATAAAAATGTCCAACAAAAGGAGATTGCTTAAATAAATTGGGGGCATTGACATGATAAAATGCTGTTTAGGAATTTTAAATAAACTGTTGAAACTAATAGACAAAATTATTTACCATGTACTATTAGGTGAAAAAGACCCTGGTGCTGGAAAAGATTGAAGGCAGGAGAACGGGACGACAGAGAATGAGATGGTTGGATGGCATCACAGACTCAATGGACATGCGTTTGAGTGAACTCTGGGAGTTGGTAATGGACAGGGAAGCCTGGCATGCTGCAGTCCATGGGGTTGCAAAGAGTCGGACAAGACTGAGCAACTAAACTGAACTGATTAGATGACAAAAGCTGACAGTAAAACAGAATGTAAGGGTAACTTATGTTAGCACATTTATAAGTGTGTATTTATGTACAAGACAAACCTGATATTAGGCATTCTAAAATATTATGTTATTTTGAGTAGAATTGTGAGTGATTTGGATTTTCTGTGTATATCTTTATGCTTTTTCATAATTTTCTGCCATAAATATGCCTTTCCTTCATTAGCAGGGAAAATAGCAATCTTACCGAATAACCTCAAGTAGTTTACATTAAAAAGTAAATAAATGACACTTGAGTGCCAACATGGGGCTGTCTCATAAATCTGAGGTGACCCTCTAAACATCTATAAGTAAAGGGTCAGGCTAGTGTTCTCCGTTCTAGGGCATATTTGCTCAGGAGGCACTGTCTACCATTTTTCCAATGACATTCGTACTTTTTACATATATATATATTATAATTAATTTATTTATTTTAATTTTTTGCTGTACTGTGTCTTTGTTGCTGCATTCGCTTTTCTCTAGTTGTGGCAAGTGGGAGCTACTCTTCGTTGCCATGTGCGGGCTTCTCTTATTGCAGAGCACAGGCATTAGGGCACGTGGACTTCAGAGCTGCAGCACGTGGGCTCAGTAGCTGCGGCTCCCAGGCTCCAGAACACAGGCTCAGTAGTTGCAGTGTACAAGCTTAGTTGCTCGGAAGCATGTGGGATCTTCCCGGATTAGGGATCGAACCTGTGTCTCCTGCACTGGATTCTTTACCACTGAGCCGCCAGGGAAGCCCCCGCATTTGTACTTGGTAAACGGAGTAAACCAAACCAGGTCTTAGAGTTGGTTAATGACTGCTTGGACTAGGCCCTAGGTCTCCTGCTCTTGGGCCCAAGGCTATTTCCACCACACCGTCCTCTGCTTCTCAGCAACATCATTAGAATGAATCTGTCATCAAGAGAAAGTCATTCAATCCTTTTGGAGTGTTCATCAGCTCCTTAAAATAACTTGGCAGCTCCAAGGCTCACTGTTTAAAGACTTAAAACCAAAGCAGCACCCTGAATTTAAAATGTGAAGAAACACAGAGTGGATTTCAAATGTTTGCACTCTCATCCTTCCCTTTCAGATTTATGTAACAGAATTCAAAGTGTGCGAACACTTAAAGCCACTTCTACACCTAAGGCAGAGTGAAACTATCCCAAAGGCGAGGTTGGCAGTGAACACTCCCTCCACTTTCAATTTTGCCCTATTCTCATCCTCCAAAGTGACCTTTTCTTTCTATTTTCCGGATGCTTGATGTAAAAGCGGCATTATGACTTTCATGATTGAATAACAGTTACGAATTTCCATTTCACTTTTCTTACCAGCTTAGATGTGGTTTAATGCAGCATGCTAGAATTCTCCCAGAGGTGGATCTGAGCTGAACCGACTAGGTTTCTGACTGCCAACTCTTCTGCACACAAAAATAGCAGCATAACCTATTACACACATTTGTTATCTGTTACTAAGAGAAAATTACCAACCCACCCAGAGAAACAGAAATACATCTGATCATGGGACTTCTCCAAAGGGCAGAAAACCTGTTAGTTTTATATCAGAGGTCTCACACAGACTCTCAGAAAAAGGTAAACGTTTCCAAACAATCAAAACAAAAGACTTCAAGGAGGCCATATTTTTGTTTTCCAAATTAAAAAAAAAAAAAAGTGCCTGGCCTAAATACTTTACAAGTGGTTGGTGCTAATAAAGAATGCATTTTCTTTCACTAAGCTTGCAAGTAGATGTCTTTAAGACAGCAATTCTATTCGGTAGATATTTCTTCGGTGTTTATGTATGTCAAACCCTGGGAATGGATGTGATTGTGGATGTACTCAGTCCTGTCTAGACTCTCTGTGACCCCATGGACGGTAGCCCGTCAGGCTCCTCTGTCCATGGGATTCTCCAGGCAGGAAATCTGGAGTGGGTTGCCATTTCCTTCTCCAGGGGATATTCCCGACCCAGGGATCACACTGGCAGGTGGATTCTTTACCATTGCAATACCTGGGAAGCCCCATATAGAACCCTGCAGAGGACTTAACTGACCTACAGGAGATCCAGTAACATCTAAGCCACCAATCCTGCCTGGAAAAGACCTACTGTCCAGAGCAATACTACTTCTAAAGTAGGCATCTCCTTAAACCACAATAGTATAATGCTTCTCTCCCTTCGTGAAATATTATTACTCTCTTTTCTCAACATTCTTCATAGGAGTTGACTTCCATGATTAATTTAAGAGGAAGAGGGAGCGGAGTGGGGCGGGGGCTGAAATAGATAAATGAATGTGAAACTTGTAATTTTGATTTTGGCCTTTAATAGTCAAATAAAGATTTTTAACAAAGTGGACAATAATTCACTGTAAGTAATAAAATCATACCAGTCTTGCCATGGAGTGGGAACCAAGAATACAGGGCTATACACATGTAGTCGCTGGGATATGACAAGCTTGGAACCTATTTATAACTTTTAAAGTATTTTATGACTCTTTCTTTCCAAAGAAGCACACATCACATTGCATGAGGTCTGTGAATATACAAGTGTTCTTCTCTGCCAAAGGCAGCTGAGAAAGCAAAAGGATTATCCAAGTATTGTTTTTCAAACCTGAATCTATGAAGGGTAATTATACAGAAATATTTGGTACTTAATAACCTTGAAACTTTGAATTCAGAAAGATTTTATGTCCCCAGGGCTACATGGTCTGATGGCTCAGGTTCATAAATCCAACGAGAATGGATCTGGCTATTGTAACTCTACCCACCTTTGTGCAGTTGTCAAACAAACCCAGTGTCCGTAAAGCCTCACCCTAGCCCAGTGCCGGCCTTTGGGGGGCGCTTGATGTTTTGTCAAGCAGAGCCCAGTATGAGTTACGGCTTCTTTTTAAATTGGTTTGGATACATGTATATGTACGGCTGAGTCCCTTTGCTGTTCACCTGAAACTATCACGACATTCTTAATCGGCTATACCCCAGTAAAAAATAAAACAAATTTTTAAAAAATAAATTGGTTTGGAAAATAAGGAATCTCCATTCTGCTTAATCTTTGTTTTCAGTGAATCACATAACACTAGATTATTAGTAATGCTTTCATTATCTCTGGAGTTCAAAATCAGGGATATCCAGGTAATATTTAATACAAAATGAAGGAAGTTTCAAACCAAACTATCAAATATTGTTGGACTGAAAAAATAAAAGCAACACCAGGCAGGGGTTACATGGGATAGGAAGAGGGTGGCTGAATTATTTTCTTTGGGACAACTGCATGGGAAGCATCTTGTTTCCAGAAGCTGAGTTCTGTGACACAGTTATCCCAGTGTAGGATCGGAATTTCCTTGTAGACTTCACCACTTTACCTAGTGAACATCAGAGCTGCTGGCTACCCTCCCAGACACACTTCTTCCCTTATCACAGTCCCTCTGGGGTAAGTTCCCTGTCTGGGTAGGAAGAAAAGTGAGACAGCCAAAGTCAGTCTGTTCTGTAAGTAACTTCCCTTCACAAAAGATGTCTTGCCTGAGCCTCTGGGCTTCTCTGGTGGCTCAGACCATAAAGAATCTGGGTGCAACGTAGGGAGACCCAGATTTGATGCCTGGATGGTGACGATCCCCTGGATAGGGGAATGGCTACTCACTCCAGTATTCTTGCCTGGCGAATTCCACGGACAGAGGAGCCTGGTGGGCTACAGTTCATGGGGTTGCAAAGAGTCAGACTTGACTGAGCGGCCAACACTTGGAAGTATAGTAATTCTTAAGTGGCACCACAAGATAGATGTCCTATATTAAAAAACATGCCTCCTCTGTTTCACAGCCTGCTTTGTTTTTCTAATTTTTAAAAACCATCTTTATCGTACCAGTACACACAGTTCCTTTTAAACCTGTATTTTACTTCAGCGATGAGGAGAGGATGTTGTTTACAATTTCACTTTCTGGCTCTTATGCGCCTGTAAAATATTTTTCTTCAATTGGTTTTAAAACCATTTTTTTTTTTTCCCAAGAAATTTTGGATTTCTTTCTGTCTATCTTTCACTGGGGGTTCAAACTTGAAGAAACTGATGACCTTCAAAAGCCAACCTCATGCAGATGTCAGCAAGATAAAAAACAGAACTTAACATTTTTCACAACAATATTTGCATTCCTATTAGCTTTTGCAAATGCAGTACATCTCATCCTCTTGGGCAGACTGCAAAGGTGCCCTGGCAAGAGGAACAGGACTATGTGACTCTAATAGGTTAACATTCTGAACTGAGCTGCTTTGAAAGGAATAAATGCTGTGGTCCAGGTGCAATTACTGGGTGGACTTCAGTGAACACTCTTAGAAATGACTTAACAGCAAACTATGTGTCAAGAGGGGGCAGGGAGACACATTCTGCTCCCGTTAAATATCTTCATCAAAACCTCAAATAGGATCATGATTTTACAGCCTAATTGAATGTAATCTTGATTTTTAAAACAAGCTGCAAAAAGTCGATATAAAAAAATAAATACATATGAGCTGCACTCAAGTCTGTATTTCCACAAATGCTTTAAAGGTTTGCTGTGTAGAAACCAGTGATTATGTAACAAGTCGATTTCAAAGATTACATCTCTTACAATTACATCCCCGATAAAACAGTTGAGATCAAGTCACTAAACATTCTTGCAATTCAAATAGAAGAAAATAGATTAACTCTTTGCTTGGCGGGGGGTGGGGGTGGGGGTAACATATGATGAGAAATCTGTACCAATCATCCCGAAAGGCTAGGGAGGAATAAGTTAAGGAGGAAGCACAAATTTGGTGACTGTGAGGTGAAACACTAATTTGTGGTCCTTTGAAAGAGAAGGCGGTGTCTGACAGACAGGTGTCTACCGTTGCTTAGCTTGGCTGGGCGGTGAGCAATGAAAGCTAGTGGCTCCCCCGGCACACCCGAGGGCCAGAGCTTTTTTTCCTCCTGGCTCTATCTCGCTGATTGTCCCCAGCATCGGCTCTTTGGGGTCAAGGGAAGTTGGGGGCCCTCCTTGTCGCCCTGCAGACCTCAGAGCATCCAATTCCGGGTATCGTCGGCGGAGCTCGCGGGCCCCAGCACCCAGGTTGGGGAACTGGCCTTCCAGCGAAACCGCCCCAGGGCTCCGGCCCCCCAGCTCGTCTGTCTGGGTGTCCGGCCCTGTCGCCGAGGCCGAGCGCACAGAGCTCGCGTCGCTGTTTTGGAAAGCGACGCAGCTCCCTGCTCCCGCGCGCTCCCCGCGCCCCGGGTCCCGGCTGAGGCCGCGCCGAGTCCCCGGGACTTTGACGGGTTAGGACTGGCGACGCCGAGGGCCAGGCGGCCTCCAGCCGTCCCCAGCCCTGCCCCAGCGCCGGTTCCAGCGCCGCACCGCGCCGCGCCGGCAGAGAAGCAGCTGTTCCCAACAGCTGGGGGGCGGCGGCGCCGGGCGCCCCAGGTGCGGCCGCGGCCAATCGCAGGCGTCCGGCCCGCCCCCTCCCCAGCCGGGCGCCGACCCCCGGCCCGCGGGGGGAAGGGAGCAGAGAGGTGGAGAGCCGTCCTCGCCACTTGTCTTCCAGCTTCCGCGGCGGGAGAGACAGGATCCGGAGCCGAAGCCGCGCGGAGTCTCCCCCACACCGACCCCCGCCCCGCACCCCAATACCCGGGGCCCCGCCACCGCCGCCGCGCCCCTCGCTCGCCCACCTCCGCGCCTGGACGCTCTCACTGCCGACCCTCCCCAGGCCCCACCCGAGACACCTACCTAATTTCTGCGAAAGAAAAAAAATCTACCTCTAAACGCACCCTGATCTTCGCTTGAGGACCACCCCTCTCATTTCACATTTTGGCCTCCCAGCCGGGTGAGTGGAAAGCGTTTGCACATCCTACAGAACCGGAGCCTCAGCCAGACGATTCGGAGGATTTGTACCGTGACCGGCAGGGGGGGCGGGAGGAGAGAGCGAAGTCAGGTCTCCCCGGGCGGCCGCTGGCGACTTCGGCAGCCGCGCGCCCCGCGCCCTCGGTCGCCCCCGGGCCGCTCGCCCCCGCCGCCGCGCCGCCACCCTCGCCCCCAGGCTCGCCCGTAGCCCCCGGCGGCCGCGAGAGGGTGTGGGAGACGCGGAGCCGGAGGAGGACGCGCAGCCGCTGCCCGAGCCGCAGCCGCAGCCGGAGCCCCAGCCGCGGGGCGGGCGCGAAGATGCACACCACCCAGAAGGACACGACGTACACCAAAATCTTCGTCGGGGGGCTGCCCTACCACACCACGGACGCCAGCCTGCGCAAGTACTTCGAGGTCTTCGGCGAGATCGAGGAGGCGGTGGTCATCACCGACCGGCAGACGGGCAAGTCCCGGGGCTATGGATTTGTAAGTTGCGCGGATGGGGGGGGGTGTTGGGGGGAGCGGGGGTAGCGTGTATGGAGGGGGCAACCGAGAGCCTGGCGGGGAAACTGAGGACCGCGGGGGCGGGGAGAGAACAGAGTGGCGCTGGGCAGGAGGGGTTGGAGTTTGGAGTGAGGGGCTCGGCGCGCCCGTGCGAGGACCCCAGCGAACTGGAGCGGTGCTGCCCCTTCGCTCCCGCGGCTGAACTGAAAGTTTGCGCGCCGTGGCGCTGGGGACGGAGGGCCGGCGCCTGCCTCGAAGGGTTCCGGGGGTACCGAGAGCGCGGTGGCGGGATCGGGGGACAGGCGGAGCAGGGGTGGAGGGGAGGGAGAGAACTGTGATGTCTGCGGGATTTGGGGGGTGCGGAGATCTGAGAGGGAGGGGCCGCAGCCCCTGGGAATAATTACACTCCAGGGTTGGAGGCTGGTGGTTAAGCGCGCTGTTTGCTTTGTAAAAATGAGTGTCTTCCTGGCGTTCCGGCTGGGGCCGGGAAGGGACACTCCAGGAGGTCTGGGACTCTTCTTCTTAGGCCACCCCCCTCACCACCACTACCTCCCCCCCTTTTTTTCGTAATTGCAAAGATGACTTCTTTTAAAAGATGAGGCTCTGCCTTTTTGCCGAACTGAAAGAGAGCATAGTTAAGCTTCCCGGAGATTTCAGCGTGCAAATTCAGCTGCCGAGGAGCAGGGAGCTCCCTCGCAGGACAATAGCTATTGTGGTTGAGGAGTATTTGCGGGGTTGGGAACGCCGGGCGGGCGCGAGGCTAGTCTTTCTTGAAAGCAAACCTTGGCTCTCCGGGCCGGGTAGGGACACGGGAATGGTCGGGGGAGGGGGAATCTGGAGGAGTTCTGAGACGGAATTCTGGCTTCCGAGTCTCTGCTAGGCCCTACCAGCACCCTTAGAACTTTAGAGGTGGGGGAGGCGGTGGTTCTTTTTTTCCGCCTCTCTGTATTCTTATTTTTGTGTGTTTTGGAAGGAGGGTCAAGGATTATTCTAGTTTCCTCTCCCCCCACAACCCCCACTGCCAGAAAAAAAGAAAAAGTTAAAGAACCAGCGCAGTTTTACCAATAAGAATAACTTCTCCAGTGCGACTCTTGCTTTCTTCAGGGGTTGACTTAGAGCTCTGTGTGTATGTCTGTGTGTATGTTGCTAAGGTCACCATGGCTGACCGGGCTGCTGCTGAAAGAGCCTGCAAGGATCCCAACCCCATCATTGATGGCAGGAAGGCCAACGTGAACCTGGCATACTTGGGAGCAAAACCAAGGATCATGCAACCAGGTGAGAAAGATCCCTGGACCCACCTCCACCTCCCCCTCCCCCCCCATAGAGACCCCCACTTCTGAATAGGGTGAATCCCTGATTGAGAAGACCCTAGTTCCCTGAGCATCTGAAGATGTGTTGAGTAAAGTTGATCTGTGGCTGGTTATTCTACCAAGACATGAAAGATAGATGAGAGTTGAAAAGACTCCTTTCTTGACTTGAAATGTACCTGTGGGCAAAAAATAGATCTTGGGGTTGGGTTCCGTTTGTACACACCCAGACTGGGGCTTGACTCCTCTGTTTTCTGTATACATAGTTAAGTCTCCATTTTCCTCTTCTTGGCCACTTGTTGCCCATTCCCGTGTGGATGATATGGGCCAGATCTGTCAACTCCAGCTGGTTATACGTCTCTGCTTGGTGGTGTTTCTTCTTTTGCCACCAGTTGCCCTGTGCTCAGAGTGGGCAGTTCAACCAGAACACTGACCCAAAAGAAACAAAGGGGCAGTGGTGGTGCCTAGATGGTAAATGTTCAAAATAAAATCACAGCATATTTGTAATGACAGAAAATAAAGAGATTCCATGCACTTCAGGACCCTTACGTTACAGATGAAGAAACTGATGCAGAGATGAGAAATGGTTTACTCTAAAGTCATACAGCTGTTAGTCACCAAAAGGGAGAGAATTTCGTCTGTGTGAAAACATGATCTTTTGGATTACTTACCACACTGTCTTTTGCATTCGCACAAGTAATTGTGAATCGACTACTGAACAAACGTAATCTTTTTCTTGGGCATGCAAATTTAAATCGTATACTCTTCATTCTTAAGTCTGTCCATCTGAAATTTTGGAAAGAGGTAGACATTTCAATCCAAACAGATTTGCTGGGAAAGTAGATTGTCAAGAAAGGGTGTGCATGTGCAAATATTCATGAGCATTAAAAAACATTTATCTGTCTAATACAGTGTGTGTTGTTTTGCTGTCCAGAAAAGAGTTTGTTTGGTAAATGTTTAATACTATAATCTGTAAAAGCCATAATCTTCCAAAGCATTGTCCAAAACATTCGAGAATGTTCCAAATTAAAAAGGCTTTTTTATAGATCATGATTCAGAATTGTTGGAAGATTTGCCACGTGTAACTTCATTATCAAGTCCTGTTGTTCTTGGTTTCATTCCACAAGAACTTTATGTCTGGTTTTCTAAGGTCTTACTCTATGTCTGTCAACTGAACTTTGGGGATCATTTCTAGTTTCCACTTGAAGACTATTGAAAATTTTATTTAAATTAACAATAACATTAGTAAAGTGAATTTTAAAAACCTATTTATAATATTTTCTCTAAAGTATTAAAAGAGTGATTACCTTTACTAAGTGAAAGGTGTGATTGCATTTTATTTGTAGAAGTAATAAATGCCTAACTTGCACAAATAGAGAATGTGGTATGTTTTATTGTTAGGTTTTGCCTTTGGTGTTCAACAGCTTCATCCAGCCCTTATACAAAGACCTTTTGGGTAAGTCAATGAATCAGGCCTAAGTTTCAATATGACTATCATTTGTTAACCTTCATTTTCATTATATCCAGACCAGACCATTATGTTATAGACTGTTCCCAGTTTACATATTTATATATGTTTGTGTATTTTGAATGCTGATAATGTAAATATTTTTAGATGAGTCAAGTTATCTGACCAAGTATGCAGCCTCCCAACCAGACCCATTTTGAGCTTATGATTAACAAAACAAAACAAAAATACCAGGTATGACTTGTGTACAGACGATTGTGTCCCAACACCATTACTGCTGTTCAACTTGACTCAATTGTATTTATCTCTTTCTAACCTGACAGGGCTCGTATACTGTTAAGCTAACTGATCAGAAGGATACCATGATAAGAGGTGGAATAGTTCTGTTTGGAATTAAACTCTGTAACCAGTAGACTCAGACACACAAGCTCAGATGGTGATTAACGATGCATGGATGTTGGTGTTGTTTTATTTTTTCACCATAGTCAATAGACCTCCGTGTGCTTTATTTTATTACAGTCATGAAGTGGTGTTGATAGCTAAACTGTGTGCTTTTTTTACTTAATTGAAAAGAGCTGTAGTGAAAGTGTTTTCTTTTCCTCGGGGAAGGGGCTCTTTGTGTTTTTGGTTTTGGTGGTGGTGTTGACGGGTGTTGACTTTTGACTCTGCCATGGGAAGCAAAGGGCCTTTTTTTATTTCCTTGCTTTTCAGCTGTAGCCTGTAACTTCCACTTAACCATATTTTTGTAGTGAGTGCTAAATGGTGTGATTTCCCTCTGTAAGAACACAGATTCATCGCTTGCATGTCCTAAGTTTCTGTATTACTGGGGCGTTTTTCTGGGGATGGGGTTCTTTCTTTGGCAGTGTGTATCTACTTTTAGGCCTTCTAATTTAAAGGTTCAACAACTCTCATCAGATTTCATTAACACTGGCCAGTTTTTTTGAGCAGAGTAGCACTAACCTTCGCCTTTCAGATCTGACTCGGGTGAACAGCTGGCTTATATTTGTGTTCTCTGGGTTCTGTGATTACGATCCTTCCCTGTCCAAGCTCCCCAACTTCCCTTCCATTCAGACACTATATGGGGGGGAAAATCCCCAAGCACCTCAATTTATTCTGAACACCTAGGGTCTGTTTTGGCTGTTTTCTACCTGATCCACTTGGCTGTAACTAATGCCAGAAATTTACGCTCTCCTTTTGAATATTCTAACTGTTTAGAAGTGTTTCATCCTCAACAATATTAATACTTTCTTCTGCATCTTAGCACCTGAACAGCTACATGTGTAACCTGAAAGGTTAGATTCTATCTGCAAAGATAGATATCTACCAGGAGTAGATCCAAAGAAGCAATAATAATTTGACTTGGAAGATTCAAGTTATATTTTCCATGAATACCTTCTTTATAACCTTCTCTTAACCATATCAAGATTCTCACTCTTACTACCAACCCTTACTTTTTTTTTAAACCATAGAAGAATTTTTTGTCCAATAAGATTAGAAAGGGCCTTCGTGTATCCATAATGATGCCCCATCTAAATCATTCTGGATATCGACAACAAATAGTAGTTGATGGGTCCAACTACTTCTGTGGATACCACTTCTCATTGGTCTAGACTATGTTCAAGGTAGAACTGGGGAGAACAGACATCTTAAGAAGTGACGGTGAACTTAACCATGGTCTCACGTTACTAATCCCGAGACAGCTGCTATACAGCTAAATTGATCAACCGGTATTAGCATGTGTGTATTTTTCTCGATGCTAGTGGATGGTACAAAATAAGGAGACTGCATTTTGGTTTGGGAAATGAAACTAACACAAACCCATCAGGGACTATTCGTTGCTAAATTACTTGGTATTATTTGAAGTACAAGAGGAATTCTGAATAGCAAGAAAATAGATGAGTCGGAGGAGTTGGACAAAGCTTTGTGGGGACTGGAACAAGACTTGGACCAGTGGTATGTCTGGACAGGTGAAAGGAAAAAAGGGACCTGTCTAAAGGGTATAGGATAGGGGAACATCAGCAAAGAGGAGAAAAGACTCAGTACGTGGAGAAATGAGACTTCTATGGAGGGTCTTGAGAGGCAGACATAGAAATTTGAACTGGCTGTGATAGTCCTTATGGATCCATGAGAAAGAAAGTAGTATAAGGGAAATAAGAACAAACAATGTGTCATGTGGAAGTTTTAAATCAAGTGTATTTGGATAGTAACCTTTAGCTGTTCATCCCTTCTAATAGCAGCTGTCTTTATAAAGGATGGTGATTATTACTGTTTGGATAAATTGAACTTGAGGTTCTTATTAGAAATAGATAGCATTCCAGATAGACCAAGCAAGGCTTCTCTTTTTTTTTTAGGGGTTCTTAACACTGCTCTAATTCCCAGAGTCTGTACCTAACAAATCACACCTGGTCATCCTCAATTCTATTTGAATGCCACATGTTCTTATTTTTAGGCCTGGAAAGAAGTTTGAGAATTTTTAACAGTGAATTGTTTGAAATTCTAGAACTATTTTTTATATGGTCTTTAAATGGCCCCTACATTACTCTAGGCTTTTAAAGAAAAAATCTTGGCCTGAAGGAATTTCCGATGTAACACAGTGGGCAGATGTATAGAAATTGGTGAATTTGCCAAACTACATCTTATAAATATTTTATATTTGAAAGAATCATTTTCATACTGAAATCTTGGAGAGGAGAGATTATGGATCTGTGAGTAGAAAATTCCAGGCTAGTTTAGACCAAGTTGAAACACACTTAAATATTTACTCAGTCCTCCTTTAAGTGCTAAGTTTTATTCTAGTTGCGTTAATGCATAATAAGTATTATACTGTCCACTAAGTGGGGCAGGAGGGACAGTTAACCAAACATCTGCTACTTGCCTGGTACTGATAAAGGATTTACATAAATTATGTAATTTAATTATCACAGTAATTATCTGATAAAGACACTGTTAATGTCCTTTCCACAGGTGAAAAACTGAGATGCAGAGAGGTTAATTAACTTCCCACAATGGCTACTAAGTGCTAGAGTCTGATTCTAGGTTCAGAATCACGGTTTGCATGACTTCCAAAGCCATACTCTTTCCTCTGTGTCAGTCTGTAGCCCCAAAGACACAACTGTGCTCTCTCTTATAATCTAGTAAGAAAACTGAGAAGCATGCAGAAGGGCTGTCCATATGGTTTCAGATAAGGCAGAACAACGTCACGTCGGTGGGATCTAGGAAGTCTTCATGAAAGAGGTAGAATCTGAAATAGATTTTAAAACATGATGGAGGCTAGGGAACTCTTGCAGTGAGTATATTTTTCATTGTAGGCTCTTCACACTGATAATTTTATTTAATGCACAGCAGTTCAGGGTTGGAACTATTAGGTTCATTTCACTTATCAGAAATATGTGAGGCTAAAAAGGTGAAGCAAATTCTTGAAGGCTTTAGACATGGTGAGTGATACAGCTAGGGTGAGTAGGATTGGGATTGCAACAGGTAGAGATGGAATGAGGGCTGGCGTCCCTGGCCAAGGGATGTCATGAGCCAAGGTGAAGCTCTGGGTATCTGTGATGTGTCCATGAAACCTTGAGGAGCCCAGCTGACCTGGATTCAAGGAAAGGTGGGAAGAAATACTGGAAGGAGTATTTTGGAGCCAGAGTATAAAAGGCCTGTCATGCCAAAGTTTAATTAAGAAGTTTGCAGTTAGCTTGGTAGGATGTTAGGGACCTAGGTTACTTTAAACAGACGTATGAGGTGCAGACTGGGTCAGCAGTGTATGCGATAGGCTGGAAGAAGAAACCCTTTAGGATGTCCAAAGTCACAGAGAGACACCAGAGGGACATGAAGAGACAGGAAGAAAAGGAAAACATAGTAAATTTTCTGTGAAAATTGTCCAAGATGTTAGCTTCGCTCTTCGCTTTTATTACTACTGTGCTGTGCTGAGTCGCTCAGTTGTGTCCAACTCTTTTCGACGCCATGGAGCCCGCCAGGCTCCTCTGTCCACAGGGATTCTCCAGCAAGAATACTGGAGTGGGTTGCCATGCCCTACTCCAGTGGATCTTCCCAACCCAGGGATCAAACCCAGGTCTCCTGCACTGCAGCAGATTGTTTACCATCTGAGCCACCAGGGAAACCCCTTATTGCTACTAGACATGTACATTCTATGATTCATTGAGGGAAAGGATGTTGGTAGATCTCTAGTGGGAAGGAGATTTCCAAACTGCCTTAATGGGTTCCGCAGACTATTAATACAAACAGGAACTGCTTGAGAAGCCCCACCTCTCGCTTTGGTCGGATTCTGCTTCCCTTCCTGAATTGAGATATTTCAGTCTCTCCATGGTCTTCTGGATTCTCCCTTCCCTAAAGCCTTAAAAAAAAAAAAAAAAAAACAACTCCATGGTTTCATTTGCCTTCCAGATGGCTTCCTAACCCTTGCCAGACTTTGTGTAGGTTTCTGATATTCCTGGGAACTTTATACTCATTGGTTGGCAGCATCAAATGAAAGCTATTAATGTAAAATCAAATGCAGACAAGAGTCCTGTAAGAAACCCTGTCTATCTTACCAGTTAAAACATTCTACACACACACACACACACACACTGATCCTACCTTTTTGTAGGCTAAACTTATTTTTAGTTACCACCTTTATTCAGAGATAGAAGCCTAGCAACCCTCCTGTTGTCTCTGGAACTTTGGGAGCACATGGGTTAATGTTCCAGTATCAGTGAGATTCATACTGGCTGGCCTTTGCAGCTGATAGATGTTTTACTTTGGCCTTATAAAGACATTTTACCCGCTGGAAACCCTTGTCGCATGACAGGATCAAAAATAGCCCGGCTGCAGCCCCTGCTGTCCATCACCACATGTAAACTGGCGTGAGTGAGGCTCTCTTATCCGTGTCTGCACATCGTGGACACAGCAGCCTCCAGGGACAGTGTTTCATAAAGCCACACCTGTCGCTGTGAGCCAGTCAGTCACCTGACCTGCAGAGAAGTTCTGAGTGTGTGCATGACCATGCATCTGGTTTCTGACAAGCAATTAAGAACATCTCTTAAGTGTCCTCAGAAACACTTGATGACGTCGTTTCTTCTGGCACTGGGAAAGATCTCCAAGTCTAGTAAAATCGAGTGTATTTTTATCATTGGGGTCAAAGTTCATTACCCTCTGTGATAAATTCATCTTTTCCATGGATGTTCCTTAATGAGTGCTTTCAGTAAAACTCTGAAAAGGCAAAGCAAAGTTTATGTTTTAAACATCCTAATATGCAGTTTTCTGTTTTGGGTTCTTTAAAATTCAAAAATTTTCACTCGTGCTGTACTTCTTATATGTTGCTTTTGGCAACAAGCAGATGGCATTATGGTGTCGTATTTTTGGAAATACAGGGGTTTTGATGGAGATTATTCTAAAGAAAGATGAAAATAAATCAGGTATTCATGGTAGCGTTTTAACTGAGCCATTATGAATGGCAAGAGTGAGAATTGAGATGCATGGGTTTCAAAAATACCTCTTGTGAATTTTTTTTAACAACATTAACTTTTAAGTAAGGCCACTGGAGTGTGTTTTGTATGTGACCTCTGAATGTGTAATTTTAAAAGGTACTTAATTTTGTTTCACGTTAACTTTTTATAGGATAATACACCAAAATAGAATTGATTTTGTATAAAATATCTACCAGTAGGGAAGATTTAAAACAGATATGCTAATAAATCTGTTTCTGTTGAGTTTGAAGGTGAAACAAGAGTTATTAGATGCAAAAAAAAAGTTAGTCTTACTATTGTAACCCTATGAAGTTGATATTGAGAAATATTTAGTTTGTGTTTCCCTGTCCCTACCTTTTCCTTCAACCTCATCATTTCCCCCAAAACCCCTTCTGTCTGTCATAGAGATAAACAAGCTGGCTGACCTACAGTTGCCTGATAGTCAAACAGGTTTGACTGACCCTTGTGTCTTTATGAATTTTATGGAGAAAAAGAAAGAAAGAAAGACCAAAAGCGTGCTGCACATTCTTTTTGGGAATCACTGCCATGAATGTTAATAGCATTTCTGTAGCTTCCCACAACAGCCTCTTGTGATAGTGAGCTGCACTACAGTTCGTTTGAAAAAGTGTGATTCTGCTGTGTTTACCACACTTGTGAACTTTTAAATTCCTTTTTTATTTTGTCGCCTGCTTCTTTTTTTTATTATTATCTTTAATAAGGGTGACTGAGGTTGCAGAGAGATTAATGTGTGCTGAGTCTGCATAGCAATTTCCAGTAGGGTTGCCATGATAATAAACACAGATTTTGTGGAAATTGATTGTCGTTTTGAGAAACCGGCCATCACCCTTACAGAACTGAACAATCACGGATTCCCTTTGGAGTCCTCTGTTCACACTTAAGAAACTTTCCATTGGCTGAACCGCTTTTGTTGTACAAAGTCATCACAAAATGTTCTGAAGTCGTAATTCAGCACTTAGGAAATAACCTCCTCTGTGCGAGGCCCTCCTGAACCGTGAATTTTTTTTTTTTTCCCTAAAACTTTGGTTCCATGGTTATTTCTTGGTTCCAAAATGATCCTGAATAAAAAGTTCCAGCAGGAAGGGTATCCTATTTTCCTTGTTGAATTCCTTCTGGGGCACTCCATGATCTTGGCTCCGGCCAGACTCCTTTCGCCGATGAATGGCAAGTCGATATTGTGGCAACCCTATGCTCATAATAACCACTAAATTGGAGTTTGTCTGATCTCGGAAGAAGCCAGGCTCAACCCAGGAGGCCATTCCTGCCTGACTTTTTTTCTTTTTTTTCCCATTTCTCAATAGGATACCTGCACACTATGTCTATCCGCAGGCTTTTGTGCAGCCTGGAGTGGTCATCCCCCACGTCCAGCCCACCGCCGCGGCCGCCTCCACCGCACCTTACATCGACTACACGGGAGCCGCGTACGCACAGTACTCGGCGGCCGCCGCTGCCGCCGCCGCCGCCGCCGCCTACGATCAGTACCCGTACGCAGCCTCCCCGGCCGCCGCGGGCTACGTCACGGCCGGGGGCTACGGCTACGCGGTGCAGCAGCCAATCACCGCCGCCGCACCTGGGACCGCGGCCGCTGCCGCCGCCGCCGCTGCGGCCGCCGCCGCCTTCGGCCAGTACCAGCCTCAGCAGCTGCAAACAGACCGGATGCAATAGGCCCGCAGCCCCTGATCAAAGTCGAGTTGCTTTCTCTTTCCAAATTGTCCCAGTTTTCAGTAGCTAATGAGAGTTAACATTGACTTAACAGCTTTAAAAAAAAAAAAAAAGCTATGCTATTGTGAAGCAGAATTATGATTTTTTTTTTATATACTCCAGTAGTCATTCTAGACGTGCAAGAGATAAGAAGGAAGGGGAGTGGGCGCAGTTTTTGGAAATCAATCCCAAAGAGCCTGAGTAAATACAAGGCCGCGACGAAATGGTGGCAGGAGGAAACCATGGAACTTCACTTTTATAACGGGATTTTTACTTTTGCTCTTTTTATAGTATCAGGGAAGCAAACTGCCTTTTACCAGTTAGAAAATGCTATTTGAATCTAGTTGAACCAGGGAATACAGAGTGAGCAATATGTAGCTTGAATTACATTTAAAAGCAGATTTAAAAAAAAAAATGGTGAAAGCACTGATTGTCATTTTTAGCCGTCACTATGGCCTAGAGAACTTTTCTCAAGTAAGAAGGTGATGTTCTTACTCTCTCAAAAAAAAAAAAAAAAAATGGGCATCGAACAATCTAGGAGCGTGGCAGTGGGTGAAGTGGTGGACAGGCACCAAAGCTATTTTCTCATCCACCCAGTGGATGAGTGGGACTGTGAAACAGGTGATGTGGAATGAATGGGTGCAACAGCTGTACAGACAATCAATAACACACACAGTTCTGGAAAGAACACATCACTTGTGCTTGTTTGATGAGCTTGTCACATTCTAATCCCTCTCCCCATCCTGTTTCAATTTTGGGAAACTTGTATCTGCTGGTGTCAGCAATTCTGATTCTGAAATAGGATCAGGCTTTTACTACATACAACCGCCTTCTCTTTCTATTTATTGTGTCGACTCGTGGCTTATGATTAAAGGCAGGCAAAGTTTGCAGACTCTAAACCCTTAAGAGCTGTCTTAAGGACATTTATTTTTTTCCCTTTTTAAGTAATTTTACACTTTTTAGTATCTATTTCAGAGTCATATTTAAAACTATTTATTAGTGAATACCGTACATGAGACACCAAGGTTACTGAGATGACAATTCTTCAACGTTAATGATAATGTGGTTTATACTGTGCCTTAATAGTAATGCTATTTAAGATATTTATTTTTAAGTTTTACTATGCTGCACTCTAAAGAAAGGAACTTTAGATGTGACACTGTAAAATTATGTATTCATCTCATGGCATAAATTATTTAGTAGGTCTAGATGTAGCATATTAAATATTAACCTATTCAACTAAAGATGTTGACTTGGATTTATTTAAATTCATATGTGCACTGTATAAGAGAATACTCTTACATTAACACATTTTAGTTTATTTTAGTTTTTAGGGTTTTTTTTTTTTTTAACAGGATCTATTGCTAGTTTCATGCTTCCTTCTCTGATTTTTGCTCATGCAGTCTCATTTACTGGTACTTCATTAGTTTAACACTTATGTAGTTTTTAAATGCTGCTTTACGTTTTTCTTCTGAAACTGCAATACTTGCAATTTTTATTAAACTAAATTGAATACTATTTTACACTGTATTGGATTTTTATACTTGAACAATTTCATACAAGGGAAGACAGGTTAGCATTTTTATGGACTTTCTCCATTATCACTGGATTTACTTTAAGTATTCCCATACTAGACAGTGTTATGTAATGTAGACATGACTCTCCTGTGCAAATTATTTATTCATTGTGTATATTGCTTTATAACATTTCAGATCTTCTAATCTATTCACTTGTATTAAATATAATTTTTAACAACTTCTGTTGCGTTGATTGTTTCTCCTTTTGTGGTAAAAATGGAATGATATTGCCCTTTAATTAGAACTAATGATGTGATTTACAGGTAGCATTTTCAGTGAGCAGAAAGCTTCCCAGATGCCTTCTTTTTATACTTTTTAAGTAAATTTCAGTAACTCAGTATCTGCCTTACATTTAGCACATGATACAGGTCTTTCCCCAGTAGTGAACCCTAAAGGACGATTCATGGCACTGGAACTTGGTTAGGTGAAGGTTGTTTGGAAGGAGAGGGCTATAGGGGGAATGGTCAGCTCAAAGCTGGAGTGATGCTGGGCTCAGGTAAACTGAGGTTTGGTACTAACCTCTAACCGTGTACTAGCAATGTGACCAAAACACGTTGCTTTTTGTACTCCACTTTTAGGCTGAGGTTTTTATTGATTTCTCATCTATAATTTTAGGACAGAAATACCCATCTTACATGGTTATTTTAAGTATTAAAGTATATCAACTATCGGGTAGAAAGTTCGTTTGGGTTTTTCTACAAGATGTTATGGAAAAACCCAAACAAACTTTTTGGCAAACTCTATACTTAGAACAGAGTCAAATGTATTACTATTTATCTAGATAAACGATTACTGGCAGTAGTTTCTGTAATGTTCTATAGCAAAAGCTAACCAAAGAGGAAATCACCTCTTGGAATGTTTATATTTTTAAACTTTTGTCCACAGTGATGTGGCCTTGACTGTCATATTGATTGTCTTAAAGTGTACATGTTACGTTAATTATGGAATGGACTGTCTGCTTGTCCCTAGGTCTTAATGTTTTCCAAATCCATGACATAATATCTTTTATTGAGTTCCATTAGTTTTTGAAAATTACAAAGTTATAACAGATTCCAGCATGCTTTCTACTTGATGATAACTATCATCCTATTTAGAGCCACCATAATCTTCAACCTTAATAGCCTTTAATTTTCCAAAGAAAATTAGACACCACCAAATACTTTGGGAGAGATTGTATTGCACCTCAAGGTATTATCTGGGGTCAGTAAAATAATTTCTAAACTACTTAGTTCAGTCTGTGCATCAGTGATCATTTTACTCCAAAAGACAAGCTCTACATTTAATGTTTCAGATGTATGAAAAGTCACTTGTGCCCTCTGTAAGTCATGTGTTGATTGCTGAGCTTTAAAATGAAACATTTGATTTATCAATTAAAAATAGGTCAGATGATTCTGGGAAAAGCTTGTCAGAAATAGCCATACTCAGGGAAGCCAGAAGTTCATGTACACCTGACTACACCTTGGAGGTATTTACTGATCTATATGAATATCAATATTAGCAGTTACAGAGAGGACAAGATTTTTACTTAATAATGCTAGAGCACATATTTCTAAAAGTAAGTAAAAGTTCTTAATTTCTAATAAAGAGGGGGGCATACCCATGACACAAGGTCTCCATTGGTCAGGAAGCTAGTTATATTTATAGAGTTGGAGAACACGATGGTCTGAGATTCAAAGAGCTGGATGAGTCCTCTTTACTTACCAGCAGGGTGATCTTGTACCCCTCTATGGTGGTAACCTGTAAGCTGATAAGACCTAACATGTTGCTTTGTTAATCTCTCAGATTGTACTGATCAAATGAGTTAACTGATATGAGAGCATTTTAGAAATTTTGAATATTAGACAAATGGAAGTTATACTGTGGCAATATACACAATATTAATTTGGAAATAGACCTCTGTTGTCTTCTATGAAATGACTCTTCCAAAAGAGGGCAAAATCGTTATTTCACGGTGTTATCTTTCCTCTTCCTGACCAAGTCACAGCTAAACTTGCTGTGCAGTGTGAGTGGCACAAAAATCACATTGAAAGATGGAGGGATTGCTTAAGGGAAGGAAGGGGAGATGAAAAGATTATGGAATATATTTCTCTCACAGGGAACTATATTTTTAGCTTCTTCCTCACTCCTGTCAAATATTGTTCTTAATTCCCTCTGAGGCTTGAAAGCGTTTATTAAGAGGACAGTCTGAAGTTTACAGGGGCAGAGGTGAAGAAGAACCAAAAAAATAAGTAAATGCATTTTTACGCTTTTGTGCTCTTTTTTTCCTTCAAGAGTTCCAGGTTGTTTCCATGGAAATTCTAACTTCCCTTTGCTTAAGCACTTCATACAGAAGAGGTTTCATTTTGGATATCTGGTCCAAGTTGAATTTTGTAAGTTCAATAATGACTTTAGCTAAATTATTTACATTCCAGACTTTGAAATCCCAATCGCAAATCAAAATGAGAAAGAAATTAGATAATACATATATAAGCACTTTAGAAATTTTAAATACAAAGGACTTTAAGCTTTGATATCATGTATTAATTCTGTCTCAAAATTGCACAGTATCTGCTAATTGTTGACCAACTCTTTCAGAAAGAAAGTCTATAAAGTACCCTTCTTGGACTTCTCTGGTGGTCCATTGGTTAATGGACCAATGCAGGAATCCAGCTGCCAAAGCAAGGGACACAGGTTTGATTCCTGGCCTAGGAAGACTCCAAATGCCACAGGATAACTAAGCCCAAGCACCACAACCACTGAAGCCGGCAGACCTCAGAGCCTGTGCTCTGCAATAAGAGAAGCCACTGCAATGAGAAGCCCAGGCATTGCAACTAGAGAGCAGCTCAGTCTCTCTCTAACTAGAGAAAGCCTGCAGGCAGCAACGAAGACCCAGCACAGCCAAAAATTAAATACAGTACCCTTCTTTCCAGTTACTTGTCTCTTGGGAGATGAATGTCATAGCTTTTTAAAATCCAAGATACTACCTCTAAGCCATCGATATGCTATCAATATACTTTAAGTGAGTTGGAGTGTGTGCATTGTTTTTCCTGTTTCCACTCTCAGAGGTCATTCTGATTACATCATAGGAGGGATTGAGTAGCAATCGTAATTTCTTTTCATTTAATAGCTCAGATAATATGTTCATAAAAGGGCAAATATTTCAAACTGACTTCCAGAGTGAGCGTGAAACACAAAAACCTTTTGCCAAGTATGTGCGTTTGTGCTCAGTCCCTCAGTCAGGTCCTACTCTTTGTGACCCCGTGGACTGTCCTCCACCAGGCTCCTCTGTCCATGGGATTTTCCAGGCAAGAATACTGGAATGGGTTGCCATTTACTCCTCCAAGGGGAATCTTCCCAACCCAGGAATCGAACCCATGTCTCCTGAATTGCAGGCAGGTTCTTTACCCGCTGAGCCACCAGGGAAGCCCAGAAATAACGAGGCTTATCTCTTATCTCTAAACTAGGTTCACCTGACAGTCGCAACCAGGTATGAACATGTTTAACTTTCTGAAACTCTCTAAGCTGCACCACTTGTGCTCAAGGTGCCTCAGGTGAGGTGAAGAAGATAGAAAAGATTCTTCGGAGCATCTTAAGGAGCACGCACTTCCATTCTGCATTGTCTTGTGTCCATTTTGAAATTTGAGAAAGAAGGGGTGTGAAAAGGAAGTAGAAGAAAATAATGAAGAAAAGAAAAAAAGCGTGCCCTAAAGCAAGGTGGCGGAGAAGGCAATGGCACCCCACTCCAGCACTCTTGCCTGGAAAATCCCATGGATGGAGGAGCCTGGTGGGCTGCAGTCCATGGGGTCGCTAAGGGTCAGACACGACTGAGCGACTTCACTTTCACTTTTCCCTTTCATGCATTGGAGAAGGAAATGGCGACCCACTCCAGTGTTCTTGCCTGGAGAATCCCAGGGACGGGGGAGCCTGGTGGGCTGCCGTCTATGGGGTCGCACAGAGTCGGACATGACTGAAGAGACTTAGCAGCAGCAGCAAAGCAAGGTGGAAGGGGATGAGATGGAGTGGGAGTCAGGTGGGCAGATCACGTGTGGCGAGGACCTGCCTGTGGGTGGCTCACACGTGGCGAGGACCTGCCTATAAGCGGGTCATGTGTGGTGAGGACCTAAGCGGGTCCCGTGTGGCAAGGACCTGCCTGTGGGCGGGTCACGTGTGGTGAGGACCTAAGCGGGTCACGTGTGGCAAGGACCTGCCTGTGGGCGGGTCACGTGTGGTGAGGACCTAAGCGGGTCACGTGTGGCAAGGACCTGCCTGTGGGCAAGGGCTTGCATGTGGCGAGGACCTGCCTATAAGCGGGTCACGTGTGGCGAGGACCTGCCTGTGGGCAGCTAGCGTGTGGCGGGGACCTGTCTGTAAGCGGGCCATGAGAGCAGGAGCCGGGAGGCGAGGGGGCTCGGCGGCAGGAGACTTCGTCTGGGGGTGAGGAGAAGCAGCTTATTTATTTACACTGATCAGCTATCTAGTTTTCTAATTCAATACAAAACAACAGCTGAATTTTTGACTATGCTCCGAAAAGTTTAGACATTTTTTAAAAAAGGTGTATTCTTGGTAACTGAAAGTTTAGAAGCAGACACGAGTGCCTGCAGTAGTCCCAGACGGAGCTTCGTCATGGCCCTTGGCCCTCCAAGGATAGGACAGCATCCTTTCATCCCTTGTCACTTTCAATTTTAAGCAAACAAGTTGGCGGCGGTGGGGGTGGGGGGTTGGGGTGGGGGGTGGGGGTGGCACAGGACTTCCCTGGCTGTCTTAGCTGTTAAGCCGCCTCACTTCTGTTGCGAAGGGCACCAGTTTGATCCCTGGTGGGGGGCGGGGGGGGGCAGTACTATAAGATCTCACATGCCAAGGGGCTTTAAAAAAAGAGAGAGAGCGAAAGGTGGGGGAGATTAAAGGGAAATGTACTTACCTTGCTAACCAGTATAGTTTCCTTCAACGCAGGAACAGATTGCGTGTGGTGAAGAAAGGTGAGCTCTGCATGTCTCTATTTGCACAGGTTTCTGCCTCAATGCGGGTCACTCCTACTGATGGGTCTTTGGGAGAAGTAACCAAGTTGAAGAAGGGATGCGGCCTGCACCGCTAACCACACGTCGGGTACCAGGTACTTAAATGTGAAGTAACTAATGGTATCCCCGGTTCGATTCCTGGGTTGGGAAGATCCGCTGGAGAAGGGATAGGCTACCCACCCCAATATGCTTGGGCTTCCCTTGTGGCTCAGCTGGTAAAGAATCCGCCTGCAATGTGGGAGACTTGAGTTCGATCCCTGGGTTGGGAAGATCCCCTGGAGAAGGGAAAGGCAGCCCACTCCAGTATTCTGGCCTGGAGAATTCCATGGACTATAGGTGGCAAAGGGTCGGACAGGACTTAGCGACCTTCACTTTCACTTTCAATGGTATCCCCAACTGCCCGGTGAGCAGCCTGCCCCAAGCCACAGCTTCAGCATGGCACAGAACCGGATTTCAAGGTGGGGTGGCCTGAAACCACCTCCTCTGTGCCGGCCACCTCACCACCTGCTTCTGGACCTGTTCTTTCTCATGAACCCTAGGTGCTTCCCCTGGGTTCCTCAGACAGAGCCACTGGTCCTCAATCTCCTGTGACATATGAGCAAGTGACCACTGAATTAGTGGAGGCAAAATTCCTGCACATAGATATGATTGCCTGAAAAGAATGGGAGTAGCAGATTCCAGGGGGCTGAGGAAGCTTTCAGTGTTGCTGTGAACAAGTCCGATTCATTCCCAGTTACAACTAAATCCACTCTTTCATCCTTTCACTTGACATCTAACTGTAGTTTGTGTACCTGCTAATCAGTGGGGACCAGTATTACAAAATCTAATGCCAAATTTTCTGTACTCTGCCTACTTCATCAATCGATAATTTAAAAACATTCCATGTGGGGCTTCCCTGTGGTCTAGTGGCCAAGACTCCTACAGGCTCCCAACCCATTGGATCCCTGGGTTAGATCCCTGGTCAAGGAACTAGATCCCACATGCCGCAGCTAAAGATCCTATCTGCTTGCAGTAACCAAGACCAGGAGCATCCAAATAAATAAATATTAAAACAGAAAACAAAAAAGAAACAAGCACTCTGAGAACAGTCTAGTGGCTACCAGTGGGGAGAAAGGAAGGGGGAGGGGCAACATAGGAGTAAGGGATTTAAGAGGTACAAACCACTATGTGCAAAATAAATAAGCTACAAGGATATATTGTACAGCACAGAAAATATAGCCAATACTTTATAACTGGAAATGGAACATGATCTTTAAAAATTGTAAATCACTGTTCTATACCTGAAAATACGAAATATGAAATGTTAGTCACTCAGTTGTGTCCTACTCTTTGCGATCCCATGGACATATGTTACAGGTATACAGTATGAGTCACAATTTTTAAAGGTTTTACTCTATTCATAATTCCCTGGTGACTCAGTGGCTAAGACTCTTCACTCCAAATGCAGGGGCATGGGTTCAATCCCTTGATAAAGAATCTGCCTGCAATACAGGAGACCCAGGTTTGATCCCTGGGTTGGGAAGATCTTCTGGAGAAGGGAATGGCAATCCACTCCAGTATTCTTGCCTGGAGAACCCCATGAACAGAGGAGCTTGGTGGGCTATAGTCCATGGGGTTGCAAGGAGTCGGACATGACTGAGTGACTAACACTACTACTCTATTTATAGTTATCATATATAAAATATTGAATATATTCCCTGTGTTATACAATATATCCTTGTAGCCTATATTATGCCTAATACTTTGTACCTCTCACTCTCCTTACTCTTCGCTGTCTTGCCTCTCCTTTCTTCCATCTCCCCATTGGTAAACACTAGTTTGTTCTCTTAAGTCTGCTTCTTTTTTGTCTTATTCATTAGTTTGTTGTATTTTTTGGAGCCCAGGTGTAAGTGATACCACACAACATTTGTCTTATTTTACTTGGCACGATGCCCTCCAAGTCCATCCATGTTGCTGCGAATGGCATTATTGCGTTCTTTTTTATGACTGAGTAGTATTTCAGTGCGTATATATACACCACATCTTCTTTGTCCATTTCTCTATTGATGGACACTTAGGTTGTTTCCCTATCTTGGCTACTATAAATAACTGCTTACATTATCTTAAATCCTCACAGTCTCACTATAGACTTGGTGTTATTATCTTCACTTGTTTTGGAGGCTGATATAATTTCCTTAAAGTCGTAACTGAAGGTGATAGAACTGTGAGTTGAAACCCAGGTCTGAGTCATGCCAAAGATTAACTGCCACAGGATTATTTTAGCAGTCTCTTTCTGTGTCACTAGGAATTGTCTCAGAAATTCTAAGGCAAGTTTAACAAACATGCTTTCAATCTATAGACCCTTCAAAACCAAATCTAAGGACCCTGAGGCAAGTTATTTACATGATTAGAATCCTTTAAAATATATAAAGATACATATAAAGATAGCATAGCACAAATGCCTTTGTGCTCATTCTCTGAATTTAATTTCTGTGGTCAACCTTTATGTAGTCACTATACTAAGGGTTACGTAGAAGGCGATGGCACCCCACTCCAGTATTCTTGCCTGGAAAACCCCATGGATGGAGGAGCCTGGTAGGTTGCATTCCATGGGGTCGCGAAGAGTCGGACATGACTGAGCGACTTCACTTTCACTTTTCACTTTCATGCATTAGAGAAGGAAATGGCAACCCACTCCAGTGTTCTTGCCTGGAGAATCCCAGGGACGGGGGAGACTGGTGGGCTGCCATCTATGGGGTCGCACAGAGTTGGACACGAGTGAGGCGACTTAGCAGCAGCAGCAGCATACTAAGGGTTATAATGACTGTTAGTCATCTTGACCTCCATCCATTTATGATTTTGGGGAAAATGTATTATACTGTGATTTATTATTAGGAATGATCATAAAATCGAATGAGTATATGTCAAAGAATGTCAAATAGTTATATACTTGTAATAAATATAGCCAACTTTAATAATAACAACATGGAGTTTAAATTGAGAATATGGATATTAAAGGTATATGGTTCAAGTCATCTGCCATGCATGAGCTAGAGTAGTGAGCTTAACTGTCTCCATGCCAGTTAAGAAAAGACAAAGGAGGAAAGGAGAACTTGATGAAGAAATAGTGCCCAAACCAGGAGCCATAGCAGCTTGGGAATGGCTGAGTGGGAGGTACGTATTTGCAGAGTTTGAGGACTGAGACTGACCGGTGAAAGAAGTCTCTGTGCTCACCCCTCAAGCACACATGGGGAATGGCTTTCCATCCAGGGCATACCGGGAATCTTGATAATTCACACTTTCCTAACAGCTGCATTTCTTATCATCTTTGGCATATTTCTCCAGATTGCACAAAGCCTCTTATCTTGCAAACATTCTCTCTCTGGACTCCTGTCTCTTTCAGCTGCTTAGAAGCCACGTCTCTTAAATCTCCCAGCTGTCTTTCTTACCTTTCAGCCCTTGTTTCCTTTATCTGTACTTTTTTTTTTTTTTAATCTTCCCCAGCTGCCACTTTTGGCACAGTAGTTGTCTCTCTGTTCTCTCAGAGTGAGACATTTCAGCACGCTGATGTGGGGAGGGAACATAACCATTATAACAATGCATTTGCAAAATTAGCCCTGAAATCTAGCAAGAAAAAAATTCATCTCTGCATTCCTCCAACCTGGTGCACTGCATGAATCAACTCACGCAATTCTGAAAAGATGAGACATCTAAGAGACTTGCACAGAGAAATGCCAAAGAGAACCACAGGGCACTTAATTGTCCAAAACAAGAGATTTCTCCCCTTAGAAATGCAGAATCTCTGCAGCAACAGCCTCACCAAGTTTATGTAACACCTTCTCAGTGGCATAAAATGTTAACTGGCATCCCAACTGTGTACAGAAAGGTGAATGCCAGAAGCTGGTGACAAATTTCAGTTCATATTGGAAACTCCTTGGTTTTACTTGCCTATCACCAATACCTATAGCTGATTCTAAGTTTTTGTAGTCAATGTGATTGTCACACCTCATGGTAATTCTCTTGAGAGAATATTAGTGGTTCTGTGAGGTTATCAGATTTTCTTACCATGATGGATTCTGAGAGATTGAGAGAAATAATATAATTTTAGTTTGAGGGAATTTTTTTTTTAAATACATAATAAAGGCTTGAGGACCTCTGAAAAAGAGGGAAAACTTTTGGGATGCTACACTGCTAGGCAGCTAGGAGTTTCTGGTTTGGCGGCAATCATTCATTTATTCCCACTCAAGAAATGCTCCAGGACTTCCCTTGAGGTCCAGTGGTTTAGACTCCCAAGTTTCCAATGCACAGGTGGCATGTTCAATTCCTGGTCAGAGAACTAAGATCCCACACGCTGCACAGTATGGCCAAACAAATGTTAAAAACAAAACAACAACTGAAAAAAATAAAAAACCTAAAGAAATACTCCAAAAGTAAAATGTCTTGGGTAATCCCTAGGTTCTCTTTGGAGCTGGCCAATAACCTCAGAAATTTGAGCAAATCTGTTAAACTATCTTTGTGTTGCTAGTATGCTAACAAGAGTGTCATTCCAAAAATGATATCAACCAATATTGAAAGTAAATCTCTTGATTGTCCTAAATACATACCCACTATGCTTTGAAGTAAATGGGAACTTCTTATATACTTAATTAAGTCCAGGTTCTTGAGGGGAAAATCAACAAGCAAGGTCCGTTTGAACTGGATTTACTCACTTTGACTGTCATCTCAATCAGGTCAATTGCCATATCTGAATATATTCTATAAAAGCCTGCATTGATTATGATATGCCAGAATGAATAGTTGAACACACACACACATATCTCCAAGTTACAAAGGGCAAACTCTTTCTGGCTATTGCTAATTAGATAACAATATGGATCCTGGTAAAAAATAGTCTGTGTTAGAAGGATAGAAGCTCATAGCTTTGTACTCTGTGATGATCCAGAGGGGTAGGATGGAAAGAATGGGAGGGAGGTTCAAGAGGGAAGGGTTAGATGTATGCATATGGCCAGTTTACTTTGTTGTACAGCAGAAACTAACACAACATTGTAAAGTGATTGTACTAAACTGAAAACAAATATTTTTTAAAAAGGATAGAAGCTCTATAACTCTAAATGATGAATTGATATCATATTTGAGGTCCTGAAGTTCCAAATATTATCAACTCAGTACTTCATAACTCCAGGGAAGACAGGTCAAACAGCCAGTGGATTCTATAAATTACAATTGAAACACTAAAGTCATAATTATTTTTCAGAATCATTCGTATTCTTTTTTGTCTTGACAGTGTTCCACTTTCCTTTTCTGTTACAATGATAGAAACACTGAAATCTCATCTTCCTTGGGTATTACTGGGCATTTCCTGTGTATGCATGCATGTGTGCTAAGTCACTTCAGTCACGCCCAACTCGTTGTGACCCCATGGACTGTAACCCTCCAGGCTCCTCTGGCCATGGGATTCTCCAAGCAAGAATACCGGAGTGGGTTACTGTGCCTTCCTCGAGGGGAATCTTCTGGACCCAGGGATCGAAACGCTTCTCTTATATCTCTTGCATTGGCAGGCAGGTTCTTTACTACTAACACCACCTGGAAGCTTCTTCCCTGTGTGTAAGGCATGTTAAATATACTATTAATGCATCTTTCTGCGATTTGGCTTCTGTGGAATAGCCAATGTATGACAGCTAACATTCCCTTGACATTATTCATTTTTATGAGATCTTTGAATAAATAACTTTTAAAAATCTCTGATAGAATAAGGTAGGAGTTATAACTAAAGTGGTGGGAACTGGTTATTAAAACTAAAATATTCACTATTTTATAGATCAGTTATCTTTCTTATAATTATTTCAGAGGCATTATTTGCAGTGGTAACCATAAAATTGTAATCACTTTTGTGATTTCGGTTATGTTGAGTTAGATAGCTAGTATGTGTTTACAGATTCTAAAGACACAGAGGAGATGTCAGTGTGGACATGAATGCAAGCGTAAAGGCTATAAAAAGACTATGGGAACGTGCAAGTGGATTGAAGAATGATGCAAACTGTTCTCTAAGGGTGGGAAAATAAAACTAATGTGCACCATAGTGTGAAGAATCGGAAATCTGAACAAAGAAACACTGAGCTGTTGAACTGTTCCAGTGTCTATTGCAGTGTTACACACCACCCCAAAACCGAGGCGTACAAAATAAAAAACATCCATTTGTTCATTTTTGCTGTCCTGTGGGTCAGAAATTCAGAGGGGGACAGCCCTTCTCTGCTATACAGTGTCTGCCCTAGACCAGCAGTCATGGTTAGAATGGCCAAGGTGTCTGGAATGCACAGTGACCCAAATAGCTGGGCCTTGGAGGATCACTTCCAGGATGAGCTTGAGCATGGCAGTCTCAGGGCTGTCTGACTTCCTGCACAACACTTCAGACTTCACTGACCAAGGAGTTTGAGTTACCTCTCTTGGCCCAGCCTGAGAAGTTACGTAGCACTGCTTATGCTGTGTTCTGTGGATTCCAAGTAAGTCACGAAGACCATGCTGCACTTAGTAGACAGAAGACTTAGACCCTACCTCTTGATGGGAGGAATAAAAAGTATTTGGTGCCATCTTTAAAACTACCATCTTAGGGACTTCCCTGGCAGTCAAATAGTTAAGACTTCACCTTCCAATGCAGGGGGATGTGGGTTTGATCCCTGGCTGGGGAGCTAAGATCCTCCCATGCCTCAGGATCCCCCCCCAAAATTATATATATATATATATATATATATATATATATATATCAGAATCAATATTATAACAAATTATAACTTTTAAAATAGTCCACATTAAAAAAATTTTTTTAAAAACCCTGCCATATTAATAAAGATTTTTTCAGTGTAGATTCACTTACCTTGAATGCCTTTTTCATTCTAATACCTAATCTGTAAGTAATAAGTTCTCTTCCCCTTTCTGTGGCTATGTTTGCTCATTTTTGAAATGTAGAATTGGTGTGCTGAGTTATGAGTAGTAGAGCCCTGGGATATAGCTGTATAAAAGGTTACTTCTGATATAAACTAGTCTTAATAATAATCAAATGCTTTAATAACCAATACTTTGGCCACCTGATGCAAAGAACTGACTTATTGGAAAAGACCCTGATCCTGGGGAAGATTGAAGGCAGGAGGAAAAGGGGACAACAGAGGAAGAGATGGTTAGATGGCATGACCAACTCAATGGACATGAGTTTGAGCAAGCTCTGGAAGTTGATGACGGACAGGGAAGCTGTGAGGTCTCAAAGTGTCGGACACGACTGAGCAACTGAACTGAATAATCAAATAGAAATTTCAGATGTCAGCAGGGTATAGTAGTTGTTAGATATAATTTATCACAACTGTTTAGGAGACTGACAGTTTTTCTAAATCTGATAACCAGCTAGCCAGATGTTAGATTATGAATCCAAATTCCTAGGGCTGGGATATGCACTGGAGGAAAATTAGCCAGGTCCATGGAGCACAGAGTGACCGTGACACTAACAGCAGGAACCAACATCCTGAGGAAGCCAGCAGCCTATACAATTAGAAGGACACTGTAGGGAGAGGTCAAAGGCTACAAGTTCAATTCCTGCCCCACCAGTAATTGCCATTATGCGTCTGGGCAAAGACAGAAGAGTCTATCTTTCTCCTCTGTTTCCTCATCTGTAAGAGGTTTGACTAGGGAACCTCAGGATTTCCCTTCTTCCAGTTACAGTGACAGTGACTTTCATGCAGGTCCGTCCTACTGTGCTCCTAACAGGGCAGCTCTTAAAGCATGTATGAAAAGAAGCTAGGAAAAAAACTAAAAAGCATTTTTTTGGTGACTGTCTTACAGTAGAGCTTCCAGCCCTTTGCATGTTTCAGTGCATTCTTGCCTGTATTAAAATACTTACACGAGGAAAAGAAAGACATGAGAAAGAGCTTGAAGAGAAGGTATTTGATGCCAATAGGCCATAATTAAGACAATGGGTCCCTATGACTCAGGCAGTAAAGAATCTGCCAGCAATGCAGGAGACCGAGGTTCAATCTCTGAGTGGGAAAGATCCCCTGGAGAAGGAAATGGCAACCCACACCAGTAATCTTGCCTGGAGAGTTCCATGGATAGAGTAGTGTATGGGGTCACAAAACGTCAGACACAACTGAGCAACTAACACTACGTCAATTTAAAAATTAAAATAAAATGGCTGGTTAAATATATTAAAATTGAAAAAAAAAGATTTGAGTCTAAAGAGAGCTTCCTGGTCAACCTGAGAGGTACCCGAGAGTGATGTCTCTCCAGAGCAATGAGGACAATGGCCAGGTCCCTTCCCACCCACTCTACACACTCAGCCAGGGAAAAGCTGCTCTTCCTCTAAGAGGTAGCATAAATAACAGCCACCCTCACATTGCCTGGGGTAAGTACACAAGTAGGCTACTGGAGGAGACATCTGGGCCTGCTGAAGTGAGGCTGAAAAGCTGTGTCATATTTGTCTAAGGCAACAGGGGCCTCGCTTAACAGTGAGATCCATCAATAATCCATGGCCCTGTGGAGAAAGAACCCTATTAATAAGATATGTCGCTGTTTGTGGGAGACAGAGCCAATGAGGCCCTCGTTCCAGGGAAACTGAATATGCTCAGAGTGACGCAGCACTCTCTGAACTTTCCAGTGACACCACCAGATAGCTTAGATCAGAAGCAATTTTAGAAGATACATTCAACACACAGCAGTCCTTTCTGCCAGCCTCATTTGTTGGGGTCAAAGGCTGGTCAGAAACACACTTGACCCGTGCGCCATTTATACCTCAATAGAAAGAGAAAAGGGAACTTCCCTGTAGCTCACAGGGTAAAGAATCTGCTTGCAATGCAGGAGACCCGGGTTTGATCCCTGGATCAGGAAGATCCTCTGAAGAAGGGAACGGCAACCCACTCTAGTATTCTTGTCTGGAGACTCCCATGGACACAGGAGCCTGGCAGGCTACAGTCCATGGACTCCCAAGGAGTCAGACATGACTGAGAGACTAAGCACACACAAGGGGTGGGGGGACGGAGAGGGAGAGAAAAAGAAAGAAAAGGAAAGGGGGAGGGGACAGGGGAGGAAGGAAAGAAACTTGACCAGAGGTTTTCTTGTTTGTCTTTAAGAACGGTCAAGGGCACTGAGTTATTTGGGGGCCTTAGGCTTTATATTAGGTCACTGTTTAAGCATAAAAATGTTATCTGCCTGGTTTTAGACCCAATATGGAAGATTGAAAATCAACAGAATTCCCAAATCTATTTTTCATTCCATTTAGAGCTCATCATCTTCTAGATCTATCTAGTTCTTCTTTATGGTAACATTTAATTATTAATTCTTCCTTACTTTTAGCTTCTAATTTAAGAATACATTAATAGATTGCTCACTAGGGAGTTAGCCAGAATCATGGCAGGACAAGGTCATTAGTGTATGATGGCTAGGCACTTGGACTTGGAGGCAGATGGATGTGGGACTGAGACTGGCCTCCACCACGTACCAGCGAGTGACCTTGGGCAAGTTCCATATCCTCCCTAAGTCTCTGTTTCCTCCTCTGTAAGAGGGGGATGATGCTTTCCTCATAAAGTATGATAATGTAAAGCATTAATAAAGGCAAGGAGTAAGCACTCAATAAAGATTTTATATTTTGTTTTTCTTAATTATTCATCTGACAAATATTAAGTGTTTAATAAGTGCTGGATATTGTCTTAGGCAGTGGGGACATAGGAGTAGAAAAAAAGTACAACTTTGGTGCTCATGGAACTTATATTCTTGGAGGAGAGGAGACCAAAAATAAACAAACAAGTAAATATAAGAGGTGAAAAAGTAATGATAGAGAATAAAAAAGGAAAAGGAATTGAGGGTGAGAGAGGTAGGAAGGAGGGTAGTGGCATCTTATTAGTTTCTCTGATAAGATAACATCTAAACCAGGAATAAGAACATATAAGGAGTAAGCCATGTGGGCATTTGTAGGAAGATCATTTGAGGTACAGGGCATTGCATGTTCAAAGGCCCTGCGGCAGGAGTGTGCTTGATGTGTTCAAGGAAGGGCAAGGAAGACGGTGTAGCTAGAGCAGAGAAAGTAAGGGGGAGAAGTGGTAGAAGATGAGGTCAGGGAGATGGAAGGGAGCAGCCAGAACACCATACAACTTTATAGAAGATGGCGACTTAGGGTTTTACTGCGGGTAGGGTAGGAAGCCACCCACAGGTAGAACAGTGTTGATGTCACGACATGCGGAGGGGGTGAGCTAGCATTCAAGAGCTGAGGCGGGAGTGTGGGCAGTCTTCCATGGTCAGAGGAGAGAAGACAAATTGTAAGGGCACAGATACAGATAGGGTAGTAGGTGGGGTGGTGAGGGACAAGTTCTCTTGTGACTGGTTCCGTTTTTTTCAATGCAGTACGTAAATAGTAATGTCATTATCTAAGAGCAAGGGCAGTAAATGCATGTTCTGCAAGGTTCTGTGTGTTCTGGCTGCTCCCTGCCACCTCCCTGACCTCATCTCCTGCCACTCCTGCCCATTACTTTCTCCACTGTAGCTGCACTGTCTTCCTTGAACACACCAGGCACACTCCTGCCTCAGGGCCTTTGCACGTGCAGTTCCCGTGCCTGGAATGATCCTCCTGCAAGTGCCCACGTGGCTTACCTCTCTTATTCTTGTTCTGTGTTTAAATGGCATCTTATCAGAAAAGCTTCCCAGACTTGCCCGCTTCCTATCTCTGTCTCTCCTTTTCTACCCCCTTTCCTTCTTTATTCCTTGTTATTATCTTTATCACCTATCTGAAAAGTATATTTGCATGGTGATTTATTTTGGGTCTTCATGCCCCCAGAATTTAAGCAGCACAAGTACCAAAATTTTGTGTTTTGAGAAGGGAGGTGAAAAAGTCTAGGAGAACGGGCTTGTGGTGAGACACAGAATAGGATCAACAAGCAGTTGTTCTAGTAAGGTTAATGGCCATGAATTTAAAGCACTGTATCTTTTTTAAAAAATATGCCAATATTTAGAAGTATGGAAAATTATGAAAGAGATGGGAATACCAGACCACCTGATCTGCCTCTTGAGAAATTTGTATGCAGGTCAGGAAGCAACAGTTAGAACTGGACATGGAACAACAGACTGGTTCCAAATAGGAAAAGGAGTAGGTCAAGGCTGTGTATTGTCACCTTGCTTATTTAACTTATATGCAGAGTACATCATGAGAAACGCTGGATTGGAAGAAGCACAAGCTGGAATCAAGATTGCCAGGAGAAATATCAATAACCTCAGATATGCAGATGACACCACCCTTATGGCAGAAAGTGAAGAGGAACTAAACAGCCTCTTGATGAAAGTGAAAGAGGAGAGTGAAAAAGTTGGCTTAAAGCTCAACATTCAGAAAACGAAGATCATGGCATCTGGTCCCATCACTTCATGGGAAATAGATGGGGAAACAGTGGAAACAGTGTCAGACGTTATTTTTCTGGGCTCCAAAATCACTGCAGATGGTGACTGCAGCCATGAAATTAAAAGACGCTTAGTCCTTGGAAGGAAAGTTATGACCAACCTAGATAGCATATTCAAAAGCAGAGACATTACTTTGCCAACAAAGGTCCATCTAGTCAAGGCTATGGTTTTTCCTGTGGTCATGTATGGATGTGAGAGTTGGACTGTGAAGAAGGCTGAGTGCCGAAGAATTGATGCTTTTGAACTGTGGTGTTGGAGAAGACTCTTGAGAGTCCCTTGGACTGCAAGGAGATCCAACCAGTCCATTCTAAAGGAGATCAGCCCTGGGATTTCTTTGGAAGGAATGATGCTAAAGCTGAAACTCCAGTACTTTGGCCACCTCATGTGAAGAGTTGACTCATTGGAAAAGACTCTGATGCTGGGAGGGATTGGGGGCAGGAGGAGAAGGGGACAACAGGGGATGAGACGGCTGGATGGCATCACAGACTCGATGGACGTGAGTCTGAGTGAACTCCGGGAGTTGGTGATGGAGAGGGAGGCCTGGCGTGCTGCGATTCATGGGGTCGCAAAGAGTCGGACACGACTGAGCAACTGAACTGAACTGAACTGAACTGAAACACTATAACAAGTGTTTAGAAGTATCTAAACACTAAACATTATAACTCCCTTGTTTTCTATCTGAAAAAATATTTGTACAGTTTCATGAACAAACAGGAGAAGTTAAGAAAAAAAAAGTCATGAGATTCCTAATGAAACGTTTCGATTGTCATTCAAATGATGCTGCCAAAAAATATTCCAAGAGTATTCCAAAGTATTCCAAGAACCTGATATCTTAGTTTAGGTCTTTGCTCCCAGGATGCTTTTCCACTCCACTTCATCTACCTCCCATTAGACACTATCTTTCTAGGAGACTCAGAAAAGCCATCTGGACCAAGGAACAGACTCCAACTCTCACTACAGAAGCCTGAACAATAGAAAGGAACTGCCTTTACTTAGAGCTTTTCAGGTCTGTATGTATAACGTTGAGTGTTTGATTTGCCCCTAAAGGGCAGGGGCTCTATCCTAAAGGATAGAGCAAGGGACAGTCTTTGTTTATAATATGGCTAATTTATACATAAGTGTAGATTTGCAATTGTGTCAACTTTTCCCTGGTGGCTCAGACGGTAAAGAGTCTGCCCGCAATGTGGGAGACTCGAGTTCAATTCTTGGGTCAGGAAGATCCCCTGGAGAAGGAAATGGCAACCCACTCCAATATTCTTGCCTGAAAAATCCCATGGACGGAGGAGCCTGGCGGGCCACAGCCCATAGGGTCACAAAGAGTCAGACATGACTGAATGACTTCACTTTCACTTTCAACTAAACTAAAAGGATAATATGACAGAAATTGTTTCCTCATCACTCGCTGAGAGAGAAATGTGTTTCTCTCTGGAACAAAGGTGAACTACATCAAGATTATGTGCTCTCCTTCCCAGGACCTATCTTGGATTGCCTTGTTCATGAATGGTATGGTTTGGGTGCTGCTGATCCCTGATATTTTAGTAAATTATGGCCTTGAATTTCTTTCAAGGGAAGAAACGGAAAAAAAATGATGGGAAGACTCAGCCCATCGTTGATCAGCCCCCAAAGGTGTGCAGTGTGAATAGATTCCCAAATCTCAGTGGCTTATGATAACAAAGTTGAATCTCACTCAAGCTACAAGGCCATTGTGTTTGGCTGCCATGTTGTTTCATGTCATCTTCACACCACAACCAAGGATACCCTGGCAGAGACTATCTGGTATGTGGCTGGTGACGGGAAAAAGATGAAGCAAAGCACAAACTCCTCAGGAATTCCCTGGTGGTCCAGTGATTAAGACATGGACTTTCAGTGTCATGGGCCCAGGTTTGATCCCCAGTCAGGGAACTAAGATCCCCACAAACCATGCAGTGTGGCCAAAAATAAATTAAAAAGCACAAACTCCTCTTAAACTTTTGAATGAATGTGATACATATCACTTCTCATACTCCATTGGCCAAGCATGATTTCAGAGGGTTGAGAACATAGAATCTTCTCCCAGGAAGAACAAACAGATGCTGGTAAACTGTAGTACAATCTACAATAGATGCTTTATTGAATGAAGTAGTACTGGATAGATTGATTAAGATTGGATGAATTGAGTAGATTTGGATCGGATCAGACTGATGTAAAGCAGAGTATTTGAATCAATGTGTTGGCGTGTAGTGTCAATAATTAAGCCTGAATTGAATATAGCATAAGCCAAAATTGACTTAGATGGGACTTTGAATGCAGAGAACTGTTTACTTAATGATGATGCTTTACTGATGAGAAAAGTAAAGCCTACATAGAAGAGTTGACTGGTCCCACATCACACAGAGTCAGTGAAGAAACCAGATTTTGACTTTTCCTAGTTTGGTTCTTGTCCTGTCATAACTGGAAGCCCCTCGGGAAAAACAACAATACCACCACAGTCCCCACCTATGTATTTACCTGATATTTATTTATAAAATGCACATTTGAGGTAAAATTTGAAATAATAAAAAAATAAGCAAAATCCACCCTCCCCACATCGTACCTCAGCTTTACCTCCAGACAAGTAACCACCATTGACACCTGTTTATATACAGAAACCTTCTGTCCATGCACAAGCATGCATATGTGATCTATTTTTACAAATTATATGATATATGTATCATTTGCTTTTAAAATTTAACAATATGGACAGCAGAAATGAACATAATATTGTAAAATCAGCTATATTTCAATAAATAGATAATTAATTTAACAATTATCCTGAACATATTTAGTCTCTGTCTCTGTGAATCTAACCCTTGTTTAATGGCTATGTGATATTCTCCTATGAATACCACTATCTATATAACCAGCTAGCTGTTATACACATTTAAACATTTCATGTATTTTCATATTACAAATGATGAAATCCATCACCTATATGCTCAGACTTTGCAACTTATGTCTCAAGCCTTGACCTTCCTCTGGATTATTACACTACTTATCCACTGTGTATACTGCTTATACTACTTTGTACTGTCACCTTTTTTTTTTTTTTTAGTTTTTTTAAAAGTATGGATCATGTTTAAAATCTTTGTTGAATTTTTAAATTCACTGGACTTTATTGAATTTTTAAAGTCTTTTAATGAATCCCCATCCAGGGTTGATCCCACATGCTTTGTGGCCAAAAAGTCAAAACATTAAAAAAAAAAAAAGGAAGCAGTACTGTAACAAATTCAATAAAGACTTTAAACATGATCCACATTTGAAAAGAAAAAAAAGTGAAGCTACAAAGTAGGTAAGTAGTATAATAATCCAGAGGAAAGGTCAAACGGGAGTTTAGCTCCCCAACCAGGGATTGAGGACTTCCCTGGTGGCTCAGCTGGTAAATAATCTATCTGCCTGCAATGCAGCAGACCTGGGTTCAGTCCCTGGGTTGGGACGATCCCCCGGAGAAGGGAATGGCTACCCACTCTAGTATTCTGGCCTGGAGAATTCCGTGGACTATATAGTCCATGAGGTTGCAAAGAGTTGGACACGACTGAACGACTTTCACTTTTACTTTCAACTAGGGATTGAACTCACATGCCCTGCATTGGAAGGTGAAGTCTTAACCACTGGACTGCCAGCGAAGTCCTTGTATCTTCACTTTGAATATCTAATAGCTATCAAAACTGAGATGGTCAGAAAAGAGAATTTTTGTGCATCCCAATCAAATTTTCACTTTCCTAATCTTCTTCGCAGTTAATGACATTTCTGTCCACCTAATAATATAGGCTAAAATATTAACAGTCATTCTTATTTCCTGTCTTTCTTCAGTTCTTATATCCAATTTCTTGTTGGCTCCCGCTCCAAATTAAATCATGACCTCAGCCACTTCCCCTGACCTCCACTGCTGTTACTCCAGGCTAAGCTCTCATCACGCTTCACGTAGTTCACTGCAGTCGCCTGCTTGCTGGATTCCCTTCACCCTTTTGGTCCATTCACATTCACTGCAAAGTAGCCGGAGTGATCTGTTATTTTTATTATCAAACAGCAATGTATTGGGTTGGCCAAATGTTCATTTGGATTTTTCCAACCCAAACATTTTGTGCTACATGTCTGTGTACATTCTGTCTAGCACACACAAGGCTAGACAGACAACAAGCAAATAAATACTATAATTTCTTATGGTGATAAGAGCTAAGAGAAAATAAAAGACTGTTGGGATAAAGAGTGATTGGGAGGGAAGAAAGTTACTTCGGATGCCCAAGTCAGGAAAAGATATTAAAGATAAGAAAGAGGCAGCCAGGTGGAAGAATCAGCAATATCCTAAGATGGAAAAAGTTGGCTGTGTCTCAGGACCAGAAAGAAAGCCCACCGTAGCAGAAGTGGGCTGCATGACAATGTACACAATGCTACATTTTGGTCAACCCAATATATAAATATGTATATATGGATATCAATTCACTTCAGTTCAGTCGCTCAGTCGTGTCCGACTCTTTGCTACCCCATGAATTGCAGCACGCCAGGCCTCACTGTCTATCACCAACTCCTGGAGTTCACTCAAACTCATGTCCATCAAGTCGCTGATGCCATCCAGACATCTCATATACATGGATATATACATCCATAAAATTTAAGTGAAATGAAACATTCAAATTTTTATTCTTCTGTTTTATAAGCTTTAATCCTATCACAATATATCGATAGAACACTAACATAACATCAGAACATTTTCTCACATCTCTTTATAGTCAGTCCGTGTCCCCTATCTCCAGCCATAGCGATATAAAAAAGTTTGTTCAGATTTTTTCTTCCTTACATAAATTTAGCTTGTTGTAGAATTTTATATACATAGAATCAATTGTGTTCTTTTGTGTGAATCTTCTTTCACTTAGCATAGTGTTTTTGAGATTTATTCGTGTTGTTAGATATATCAATAGTTTGTTCCTTTTTAGTGCTAGCTAGTACTCTACTGTATACGTATACCACAATTTTCTTATCCATTTTTGGGTTAATGAACACTTGGGCTGTTTCCAGTTTAGGGTTATTAGAAATAAAGCTTCTGGAACATTTCCATACAAATCAGTTTTTGGACATATATTTTCATTTCTGTTGGGTAAAGACCTCAGGAGTAGAATTGCTGGGTTATAGGGTAAGATTATGCTAGGTTTTATAAGGAACAGTCAGATCATCTTTCAAAGCTGTTATACTATTTTATACTCCCAGCAACAAAGTATGGGAGTGCCTGCTTTCTCTTTCTGCACTGTGGTTTTATTTCTTGTTCACATTTTAACATCCAGTATTCGGGGATGTGAGCTTTATATAGGCATTCCCTACAATACTCCCAGGGCTTCCCTGGTGGCTCAGGGGTAAGGAATCTGCCTGCCTGCCAAGCAGGAGATGTGGGTTCGATCCCTGGGTGGGGAAAAATCCCTTGGAGAAGGAAATGGCAACCCACTCCAGTATTCTTGCCTGAAAAGTCCCATGGACAGAGAAGCCCGGTAGGCTACAGTCCATGGGATCACAAAAGAGTTGGACATGACTTAGTGCCTAAATGACAATACTCCTGCCTTGACTGGACAGTAGACTTTATCTCCTTCTCTGTGCCCTGAGCATCAATCGAATTAGAGATTAAATTCAACAAAGTTAAGCATATACCCTTAGGATAAAAGCCAGTTTCAGGGATGTACCAACTAGGATTCTGGTGTTATTTCATTTTGGCATCTGCAAACCCCTTACTTATTTGCTAGATCTTGAAAGCATTAAACATATAAAATTATCCAGAATTTTTAGTTGTTTTTAATGAGAGAGATTCATTTCACATTTTAATTGGATTAGATTTCATTTGGGACATCTAGTCTGCCTTGCTGTCATAATTGGAAGTCTCCAGAATGTACTTTAAAAACTGTAAACACGGGTTACATCACATCTCTGATTAAAATTTTCCAACGGTTTCCTATGGCCCTTAGAACAAAACTGCAACTTCCTATTTGACCTTCATGGCCCTGTGTTGTATGACCTGTGCTTACTCCTGTGATTTCATTTTAAAACACTACACTTCTGCTACGTGGGCTTTCTTTCTGGTCCTGAGACACAGCCAACTTTCTCCATCTTAGGATATTGCTGATTCTTCCACCTGGCTGCCTCTTTCTTATCTTCAATATCTTTTCCTGACTTGGGCATCCAAAGTAACCCTCCTCCCTCCCAATCACTCTTTATCCCAACAGTCTTTTATTTTTTCCTAGCTCTTATCACCATAAGAAATTATAGTATTTATTTGCTTGCCTTGTGTGTGCATGCTAAGTCGCTTCAGTCATGTCCAACTCTGTGCAACCCCATGGACTGTAGCCCGCCAGGCTCCTCTGTTCATGGGATCCTTCAGGCAAGACTACTGGAGTGGAGTACTCTCGCTATGCCCTCCTCCAGGTGATCTTCCCGGCCCAGGGATCAATCCCATGTCTCTTATGTCTAACCTGCATTGGCAGACGGGTTCTTTCTCACTAGCACCGCCTGGGAAGCCCTAGCCCTGTAAGAGAATGTAGATTCCATGAGCACAGAGACTGTCTCTCTTGTTTTCCTGCAGTTTTCCCAGTGCCTAAAATTGTACTGATAACCTGGAAGCACTCAGTGAGGACTTGTTAAATGGAAGCACGAATAAACACATTGTGAAGGGACTAACCTCTGTTTACAATAAATGTAGCCATGCTGGAACATGTAAATATTAAATCTCCATTTAAAAATGAAGCTGATTTTTTTAATTTCTCCTTTACCTAGTGTTATTTGGATTCTTAAGAAACTTACTAGGGACTTCCTGGTGGCCCAGTAATTAAGTATCTGCCTTCCAAGGCAGGGGACACAGCTTTGATCCCTGGTTCAGGGAACTAAGATCCCACATGCTGTGGAGCAACTGAGCCAGCGCACTGCAACTGCTGAACACTCGAGTTCATTGGCCACAACTAGAGAGAAGCCCATGTGCTGCAACTAAGCCCCAATGCAGCCAAATAAATAAATTTTAAAAAATATTTACTATATGTGTGTATTATCTGATTTACAGGGGCATTATTATTTGTTGTATAAAGAAGATGTTAAAAAAAAAAAAGGAATTTCCTGGCAGTCTGGTGGTTAGAACTCTAAGCTTCCACTGCTGGAGGCCTGGGTTCAATCTCTAGTTGGGGAACTAAGATCCCACAAGCCTTGTGGTGTGGAGGAAAAACAAACAAACAAACTGGTTTTCAAAGGGTTGAGAACCATTGTGTTAAGGCCTCATGTGCTGTTCTTAGTTGCTCAGTCATGTCTCTTTGCAACTGCCACACTCCTCTGTCCATGGGGATTCTCCAGGCAATAATACTGGAGCCGGTTGCCATGCCCTCCTCCAGGGGATCTTCCCAACCCAGGGATTGAACCCAGATCTCTTGCATTTCGGGTGGATTCTTTACCGTCTGAGCCACCAGAGAAGCCCTAAGTGCTCGTGACTGCCTATAACCTAAGCACCTATGTTCTATTGAACAGCTTGCCCTCAGACACTGAATGGCATTCTAGACGTGTCCAAAGCAAATTTCATCATCTGGCTTCACAAAACTTTCTCTTTGTGCTTGGTTCCTGCGTGTTTCACTCTTGGTCACCATGTCCCTCAGTTCAGTTCAGTCGCTCAGTCGTGTCCGATTCTTTGCGACCCCATAAATCGCAGCACGCCAGGCCTCCCTGTCCATCACCAACTCCCGGAGTTCACTCAGACTCACGTCCATCGAGTCAGTGATGCCATCCAGCCGTCTCATCCTCTGGCGTCCCCTTCTCCTCCTGCCCCCAATCCCTCCCAACATCAGAGTCTTTTCCAATGAGTCAACTCTTCGCATGAGGTGGCCAAAGTACTGGAGTTTCAGCTTTAGCATCATTCCTTCCAAAGAAATCCCAGGGCTGATCTCCTTCATAATGGACTGGTTGGATCTCCTTGCAGTCCAAGGGACTCTCAAGAGTCTTCTCCAACACCACAGTTCAAAAGCATCAATTCTTCAGCACTCAGCCTTCTTCACAGTCCAACTCTCACATCCATACATGACTACTGGAAAAACCATAGCCTTGACTAGACGGACCTTTTTGGCAAAGTAATGTCTCTGCTTTTGAATATGCTATCTAGGTTGGTCATAACTTGCCTTCCAAGGAGTAAGCGTCTTTTAATTTCATGGCTGTAGTCACCATCTGCAGTGATTTTGGAGCCCCAAAAAATAAAGTCTGACACTGTTTCCACTGTTTCCCCATCTATCTCCCATGAAGTGATGGGACCGGATGCCATGATCTTCGTTTTCTGAATGTTGAGCTTTAAGCCAACTTTGTCACTCTCCACTTTCACTTTCATCAAGAGGCTTTTTAGTTCCTCTTCACTTTCTGCCATAAGGGTGGTGTCATCTGCATATCTCAGGTTATTGATATTTCTCCTGGCAATCTTGATTCCAGCTTGTGTTTCTTCCAGTCCAGCATTTCTTATGATGTACTCTGCATATAAGTTAAATAAGCAGGGTGACAATGTACAGCCTTGACGTACTCCTTTTCCTATTTGGAACCAGTCTGTTGTTCCATGTCCAGTTCTAACTGTTGCTTCCTGACCTGCATACAAATTTCTCAAGAGGCAGATCAGGTGGTCTGGTATTCCCATCTCTTTCAGAATTTTCCACAGTTTATTGTGATCCACACAGTCAAAGGCTTTGGCATAGTCAGTAAAGCAGAAATAGATGTTTTTCTGGAACTCTCTTGCCTTTTCAATGATCCAGCGGATGTTGGCAATTTGATCTCTGGCTCCTCTGCCTTTTCTAAAACTAGCTTGAACATCTGGAAGTTCATGGTTCACATATTGCTGAAGCCTGGCTTGGAGAATTTTGAGCATTACTTTACTAGCGTGTGAGACGAGTGCAATTGTGCAGTAGTTTGAGCATTCTTTGGCATTGCTTTTCTTTGGGATTGGAATGAAAACTGACCTTTTCCAGTCCTGTGGCCACTGCTGAGTTTTCCAAATTTGCTGGCTTATTGAGTGCAGCACTTTCACAGCATCATCTTTCAGGATTTGAAATAGCTCAACTGGAATTCCATCACCTCCACTAGCTTTGTTTGTAGTGATGCTTTCTAAGTCCCACTTGACTTCACATTCCAGGATGTCTGGCTCTAGGTCAGTGATCACACCATTGTGATTATCTGGGTCGTGAAGATCTTTTTTGTACAGTTCTTCTGTGTATTCTTGCCATCTCAGTATCTTCTGCTTCTGTTAGGTCCATACCATTTCTGTCCTTTATCGAGCCCATCTTTGCATGAAATGTTCCCTTGGTATCTCTAATTTTCTTGAAGAGATCTCTAGTCTTTCCCATTCTGTTGTTTTCCTCTATTTCTTTGCATTGATCACTAGCCCCACCATCATTTAATCAGTCATCTAGTGTTATCTTTGTACCTCTTCAAATTACTTGTGACTATTCTTTTCCATCCCCATTTCCATGACTTAGTTCAAATGCTCATCATCTTACCTGTAGAACCTTGAAACATTCTTCTTTTGCATCTTCTCACCACCCTCTATCTCTGTTATTCATAGACTATATAAATATCAGTCATATTATGGGCATGGAATAACAAAGAGGCTACTGTGTATGACATTGACCATATTACAAAATTCACATTACACAGCACCCTTTCTAAAGTTTCAAATCTGATGATATTCCTGGCACCACATTGCCTGCCAAAGTAAATCCGTTCCCCTCAGTGTGGTTATTACCACCCAGGCTCCATCTTAGTTCTTTAGCTTCTTCCCCAACTCCATTCATGCCCTATATACTCCAGCCATACAGACCAGATCTGCAGTTCTCAAGACAAGTTCTTATGTTGCCTGAACGGACTTGGACATATTTTCTCAGCAAGAGTCATTCCCACCCCATCTCCTCTGTCTTGCTGCCAGAATCTATAACCATCCTCCAAAACTTAGCTCAGCCTTCACTTCCACTGTGGAGTTTTTCATCTCACCAGACTGGGATTGCCTGGGTCTGAAAAAGCCTGAAATCTCCCATAAGTCCTTGAAGTATTACACTTCTGTGCTGTCCTGTAACTCCTCATATATATCCCCCAACTGTAATGCCAGCTCCTCATAAAATCACGACCAGCCCCGTGTTTATAAGAGACTAGACCATAAGAGATATATAACAAGTATTTCTTGAGTAGATTAATGAATCTTGCACTTGTATGGTATATATTTCTTCTAAGGAACATAATTTTCAATATCTAGTTTGTGAGCTTGAATTAATATTTCCCCATGGTACTTGAGATTTCTTTTATACGTCCTCAGAGTGGAATTTAATTAAACCATACTTAACATAATTACTGCATATCTGCCACAGGCAAAGCAATCTGGGCTTGAAAACAAACAAAAGACAGAATCTATAGTGTTGTGAACTCACAGTTGTGAGGTCATGGTGGCATCGTAGACTTCTGAACTTTAATCGAAGTTCATTTTAAGGAGTGGAAAGTGAGGTGAAATCTCAAAGACAGCCTGTAGCAGAATTAGACTAGAGCCAAAATTTCCAAGTAGGAAAAACACAACACAACACACACACACACAGAAACAGAGAGTAGAAGAGTGCCGTGTAAGTGCAGGAAACATATTTAGCCAGTAAATGACACCTGTTTATTTTTTTGTTTTCAAAGAGTTATTTATTGTTGTTAATGTTTGGCTATGCTGGGTCTTCGTTGCTGCACACAGGCTCTCTCTAGTTGCCATGATTGAGGGCTACTCTCCAGTTGCAGTGCACAGGCTTCTCTTGTTGTGGGGCATAGGCTCTAGAGTGCTCGAAGCTTCAGAAATTGCAGCACCTGGGCTCTAGAGCACAGGCTCAATAGTTGTGGTGCGTGGGCTCAGCTGCTCCCCGGGGATCAAACCCATGTCTCCTGCTTTGGCTGGCGGACTCCCAAACGGCTGAACCAGGGAAGTCCTGTTTTTATTTTTTTAATTAATTATTATTATTATTATTTTGCCACACTGTGTGGCATGTGGGATCTTAGTTCCCTGGTCAGGGATTGAACCTGCGCCCCCTGCATTGAAAGTGCAGAGTCTTAACCATTTGACTGCCAGGGAAGCCCCATGACACCTTTTTAAAAATTGGAAACACTAGTAAAGTGATGAGATCGTTCGTAGCCTCAGACAATTCAGTTAGGCTCTGTGCCTCACTTTCTCTCAGTTATAAAGCAGGGGTAATAATGGCTGCCATCTGGAGTGTTGAGGGAATTATAAATGTTACAGGTGAAACACTCCATCAGCTAGGAATGCTTTGGCTGTGAGCAGCATAAAACCCAGTAATACCTGAAGAAGGAAATGGCAACCCACTCCAGTATTCCTGCATGGGAAATTCCATGGACAGAGAAGCCTGGTGGGCTACAGTCCATGGGGTCGCAAAGAGTCAGACGTGACTGAGCGACTGAACACATTGAGGGCTAAGAAATACAAGATATATCACTAATATAACACTAATTTGTACATATTATCACTTATTAGAACATCTGTAGGATATGCCAGCTATCACTTTGGAGAATCACATTATCATACTGAAATTATACTCAAAGAAGACTAGGAAAAACAGTGGAAATGTTTAAAGTATATTTTCCCTATGAAAGAGTATTCATAAACCTTACAGATTTCAAAGAATATAAAACATGAACTGGAAAACCCATGAAAAATATATAAAGTCTTTGGGTATAATAATTATATCTCTCAACTAAGTGATGTATTATATGTTGTATCACATGCTTTTCACAAAATAAAACACGAGATTTAACAAATGTTTTTATTGTGGAAGAAAAAAAAACAATTGTAGGATCTTAAGCAAATAAGCTTTTTTTGTAATATATATTAAAAGTCTGAATGGAGGAAGTTGCTGGCCTTAATCCAGCAGCATGAGTCTTTGAAAGTTTCTTGGCCTTTTCTTTACGTTGGTGGCCTCCTGCTGGTCACATGGGGGTTAAAGGGCCTGCCATCATGCCTGCATTCCAGACTGAAATGATGGGGGAAGGAGAAAGGTCCTGCTGGAACACCTGTCCCTTGTTATGGGGACAGCAAGTTCATCTAGAAATGCCCAGCAGAATTCTGCTTATAACAGTGCTATCCTGTCACCATCCGTAGCTAAACAAAAAGCTACAAAAGCCGCGGTTTGACTTTTAAGCGTCTGGAGTAGAAATGTCAGGGGAAAGGGAATGGGGAGTAGCTTTAATTTTTTTTTTTTTTTTGGCTGTGCTGGGTCTTAGTTGTGGCATGCAGAATCTTTTAGTTGTGGCTTCTTGTAGGATCTAGGTTCCTCACCAGGGATAGAACTCAGGCCCCTGCATTGGAAGAATATAGTGTTAGCCACCGGACCACTAGGCAAGTCCTGGGAATAGCTTTTCAGTAGTCAATGAACAAGACCTTTCACAGGAACCTACCATAGGAGGCTTAATTTTGTTCTTGTTGTTTAGTTGCTAAGTTGTATCTGACTCTTTGTGACCCCATGGACTGTAGCCTGCCAGGCCTCTTCGTCCATGGGATTTCCCAGGCAAGAACACTGGAGTGGGTTGCCATTTCCTTCTCCAGGGTATCTTCCCCACCCAGATATCAAAGCCGCATCTTCTTCAATGGCAGGTGGATTCTTTACCATTGAGCCACCTGGAAAGCCCCAAGAGGGTTAATGATGAGCAGTAGTTGAAATTTTAAATTAATCTTTGAGGTTTGCTATGAATTTTGCAGTAGTCTTGATCTCTGCACTCTTAAACAATGAACTTCTCATTACAAAGAGTAAACAAAGAATTGGCTGGTTTTGGTGTGTGGTCTGTGGCTTCACCACATATCTTACACATTTCTTGAGGCTGCCTGGGATGGTGGGGATTTGGTGACTTGGGTCATGAACGCCATTATTTTGTCATTAGCCTTCATGGTAAAGATCCAGTATTAAGCTGGTCTTTTTATCTATTTTTAATACCTTGGATTTGGAGGTAGAGGAAATTAGATGAAACCCCCAAACACACCGAAGATCATGAAATAATGAAAATGTAAGTGGAAACATGCAGAATCAATGCATCCTTTATCATTCTTAACGGCTTAAATAAAATGACTGACTATTCCCAAAGTCAAAAATAATTCAGAATTTAATTGGCAAGGGTATTTTAAGATTCTGTCTTTTTCTATTTTTCTCCTGCTTTGGTGAAGCTATGAATTATGTTGCAGGCACTGAGCATCTTGAAATAGTAGTTACTAAGACAACGTCTTGAATTAGGAATTAATTGAATCTTTAAAAATTCTCCTATGTGCACATACAAACATACTGGTATTGTGCTTCTCATCTTACCTTGGCACAACATCTTCCTAAGAGGAGATTATATTCTTTAAATTTTGAAAGTTAACATTTTCACACCTCCATAAGTAAGTAGAATCCTTTCCACATGATAGAGAATCTTGTTCCAAAAGGAAAGCTACTTGCTACACATAACGGAGTCATATTATATGACTCAACTTCCACCAAATTATGGTAAATAGCTGCTGTTATCTGAAAGTTGATTCCAGAGTTCCCATGATTATTTGTCAACGATACCTGGGCCTGTTAACTGTTTGCTTTTCTTAATTTCTTGTTGTGAGCATGAGGTTCCTCCAACATGGTAAATTATGGACACTGAATTTGAGCTATGTAAGAGCTGGAAGACACTCCTGATGATATGAACTAAGTATTCCAGCAGAATATTTCTGTTCTTTAGGGAAGCATAAGTCTTCCTATAGTCACAGAAGTTTAGAGGTGAAAGATACTGTCAAGGACACACGACTCAACCTACTTGATGTTATTCATAGAGAATCAAAGCACCGATTGGCTAAGTCACTTTCCCAGCACTGCCAACTAGTGGCAGAGGGAAAGCAAAACCCCAGGGCTTCATACACTTGAACTCCTTCACACTGTTTTACAGAAATAATAACGGGCCTCCACCATCTGCTTCATTCTCTACCTCCAGGTTGTGTGTCAACCACTGTAGTAGGTGCCATGGATACAAAAGGGGTTGAGACGTGATCTTGCCCTTACAGAGCTCATAATCTTTAGAATCTTTGAGAGGAATGAGAAAAATGGGAAGGCCCTGGTCTAAGTAAAGTCATCTCTGCCCATATAAGACAGGCAACAGTCACATGGTAGTGATTTAAATTAAACGAAGACTTTTCTCTTACTAATTCTCTCTGCTCTACAAAATCTGTCTTAAAAGGTTGTGTTATGGCTTTGTGTCCAGCAGAATGAGAAAACGAATCTCGGCTCAGCCTTTTGTCTTTCTGCTTCTCTATGTCTTTGCCAATAAATAAGGATGATGACAGGGCTTAACCCCTAGACTTGTGGCAGTTACAACACAGAATCTCTAATATGTGCATTACAGAAAGAACTTACTATAGGCCAGGTGGTCTTCAGAGACTCTGATTTTCTTCTTATATTTATGCAGTCCAGTTTTCGTCTCTCAAACAATTTGACCTTCAAGACTACAGGGTAAAGTTTTCTCAATACCCTTCCTTTTATGCCTTCAGGATCTGGTGACTCCCGAAGCTGTTGGCAATGCAGAGCTCTTAGAAATTTACAGGAGTGACTGTGGATTAGGGGTGGGAGTGGGAAGAGTTGAGTAGGATGTGTGGAGTGGGAAAATGGGAAGAAAGTTGTAGCCAGCAGCCACTGCAGGCTCCCCCACCATGATAGAAGTGTGGCTGCCAGTCCTCCAATCCAGGCCAACTCTAGAGCAGCCAACTGAACTAAGAGCCTTCAGCCTCAATGTTCAGGATTTCCATTCTATTCTCATTTCTCACCCACTGCCATATGAGTATCAGCAGGGGCTAGTTTAGCATGATTTAGACAAATGTCATTCTCTACGCTGGAAATAGTTAGAAATTTCTGAGGGTTTTTTTTATTATTATAAAACAATGATGGCTTTATTCATTGTAAAAAGAATATGTCATTTTTAAAAATTGGAAAGAAAAATGTTGAAATATAAATACAATATTTTGAAATGTCACCATCTTCTAAACACAAGCATGGCAGTGAATTGTTGAGAAAAGATTTGGTATATGAATAATCAGTATTTCACCAGGGCTTCCCTGGTGGCTCAGTGGTAAAGAACCTGCCTGCCAATGCAGAAGACATGAGTTCGATCCCTGGGTAGGGAAGATCCCCCGGAGAAGGCAACCCACTCCAGTATTCTTGCCTGGGAAATCCCACGGACAGAGGAGACTGGTGGGCTACTGGACATGATTTCATGACTAAACAACAACATTTCACCACTGTTTCAGGAAAAAATGTTTTTCTTAGCTTAAGCTTTAAAGTGTCACAATCAGTCAGTCAGTTCAGTCGCTCAGTCATGTCCAAGTCTTTGCAACCCCATGGACTGCAGCACACCAGGTTGCCCTGTCCATCACCAACTCCTGGAGCTTGCTCAAACAATAATAAATATATTCAGAGAAATCATTTGCTTCATTTCAGTTATCTTTATTGGTATGTATATTAGTATAGTATGTATATTTTGTTCCCATAAATTTGGGAAACGTAAGTGAATATGTGTATGTCAAGGACAACTTTGATCTGTAATCATAATGAATTAATATCTAGTACTCTATGCTTTGTGGACATTATGAAATACAAAAATAAATGCCCTCAAAATGCTCAGAGTCTAGTTGGGGAAACAACCATTTCATTGCTGCCAGAAACTGACCTCATTGTCTTGCTAGCAGCTACTGACTGTGGTCCAAGATTCTAAAAAAAGACATCCCAACTCACAAGTCAGCTCCAAATTGCAGAAGAAATACAGTTGCACATTCACCACCAGTTCTCTTGTCTTCCTTTTCTATCTCCCGGTGCTACCTCATCTACTGTCTGTTCAAGGAGAAATGTGTTGCTGAGCCTTTGTTCTACTTACACATTAAAATGTAGGATTGAGGACATCCATTCACATGGGTCAGGACATTGGGCTTTAAAATTTTTAGATTATTCATAGAAATTTTTGTTCTGAGTTACCTAAATATCTGCCTTAGTTCTTTAAAAGTATACTCGTAGGATAAGATTGAGTCATAGTCAAAAGAATGTTTGTTTATCCACTTAGCTGGTACACCAGAAAAGGGAGCCATATTTATCCAAATCTGAGTTGCTTGGCAACTGCATCAGCCTTGCATTCTAGTTAACCAGCTGTGGATGGAGCTGTTAGAGTCCAAGGACTGAGCTAACACTCACATATTCACAGAAGGCCTAGATCTACAGCCAACCTGGCCTATGATCTCAATAGAATCAATGCTTCTGGCATTTATAAGATAATAAGCTCCCAGATTTGAAAGGGGCCCACAATGTTATTTAATCTAAGTGCCAGCCTGTCTATAACTTCACTGCTGAGCTCTGGACCAACCGCTGCATAAACATCTGCCAAATTCAGTGAACTAGTAAATGCAAAACTTTTTTCAACAGTGCATTAGCATGCTTGAGATTAAACAGATGGTGAGATTTCCAAATAATAACAGTGTTTATGTTTCAACATTTTTTGTTCTCTGATTTTCTTAAAAGGACACATATTCTTTTTACCATGAAGAAAACCATTATTGTTTATCCCATCTTTGGACAGTTTTTACCCTTAAAAATTCTTCCTTAGACTGAGACAAAAATCTCTCTTTTAATTCTCCCCATTAAAGATAGTTTACCTCTTGGTGTCTTATAGATCAAATCTAATTTCTTTCCCATATAACAACCTAGCAATATTTTATCTTCATCTAAGTTTTTCTTCGAGGCTAAATTCTCCTTTCCTTTAATCAAACCTTGCATACATAGTGCTGAGTCCTTCATGATTTTGATTACTTGTCTCTAAATTTAAACTAGTTTCCGTATATTGTTTTGAAAGTGCTACTCTTAAGAGTAGATCATAGCCTTCCAGGGGTCACAGAATAAGTTGGAACTATGAATTTATGCCTTAACTTGAATTTATGCCTCGTTTCTAGTAAGGCAACTCAAAACTGCATGACCTTATTAATACACATCATGCAAAGAGTTGACTCATTGGAAAAGACTCTGATACTGAGAGGGATTGGGGGCAGGAGGAGAAGGGGACGACAGAGGATGAGGTGGCTGGATGGCATCACTGACTCGATGGATGTAAGTCTGAGTGAACTCCAGGAGTTGGTGATGGACAGGGAGGCCTGGCGTGCTGCAATTCATGGGGTCGCAAAGAGTCAGACATGACTGAGCAACTGAACTGAACTGAACTGATTAATACACATAATATTTGAACTTGATACATTTTGAGTTATTGAAGACAAAAACTTCTGTGGCTTGTCCACATACAAGCTATTAAACAAAGTCTCCATCACATTCATATGTTTTAGAGTTTGGGGACCCAAATGTAAGACCTTAAATTTACCCTGCTAAATCTCATCTTATTTAATTCTGTCTCTTGGGTTAATCAGTCAAAGTCTCCTGATTCTTCTCTCCAGTATATCCTTTCTTTCAGCTTAGGTTCTTATAAATATGTGATGGACCTCACTGTTTATACTCTTCCCCAAGTAGATGACAAAAATGTTTAATGGATGCAAAGGACAGAATCCCATTGTAAATCTTGAAACCTATCACCAGACTGACAGTGATCCATTAATCCACCTTTGATTACAGTCACTGAAGCAGTTACTCATGTTTGCCTCTAGCCCATAATCCACTCTTCATAAGGGATATATGTATCAGGAAGAACCTTGTCAAATGCCTTCCTGGAGCCAGAAGAAGAGAACTAAGATATACTGGCCACCTCTTGCCTTCAAGTAATTTATATTACCTCATTTAATTCATTTGGTTAATTAACAAATGTTTATTGATCATGTATTATATTCCAGGTGCTATTCTAGGCTCTGGGGCTATATAACAATACAAGATTTTTAAAAATTACCATACATACAAGTATTATCCTCATTTTGCAGAGTAGGAAATTGAGGCCTAGAGATGTGAACCAATTCCCAAAGTGAACATATAATTCACAAACACACACACACACACACACACACACAAACACAATGAGCTGTGGAAGAACACAGAGATAATTACAATCAGCAGTTGTTTCTGAGTGGCACAGAGACTTGGGGATTTGGGAGGCTTATTCTTTTTATTACTATAATAATATACCCTTTTTTCTGCTAAAAAAAATCCAGTTTCAGTTATTACTTTTTCAATAAAAGTCTGGTTCCTTATGGTTTTATTAGTGGCAGGGTGGGGGAAGGGGGAAGGGTAATGGTGAAAGATTAAGGACGTGAACTTAAATTCGTTACCTAGAAGAATAAAGACAAATATAAGATATTCTAAATTACTTTGCTGGTATCTTCTGAATTAAATATAGTATCAGTGTTCTTTTTGGGAACTGAGAGCACTAAACATCCTCAATCCTCATCTTCTTCTAAGCCATGACTTGGGGCCATGGTACAGTATATATCAGGCTTCCCTGATAGCTCAGTTGGTAAAGAATTCACCTGTAATGCAGGAGACCTGGGTTTGATCCCTGGGTTGGGAAGATCCCCTGGAGAAGGGAAAGGCTACCTACTCCAGTATTCTGGCCTGGAGAATTCCATGGACTATACAGTTGCAAAGAGTGTCAGACAAAACGGAGCAACTTTCACTTTCACAGTATATATAAAAGCACATGTGTATCTTTTTTCTTGAAGCTCTTCCCATGTAAGATAGGAGAACTTACCACATTCTTTTTAATACTTACATTGTATAATCCTGCAGAAATGTACTATATCTGATTTAATACCAGCCTCCTATTGATGGACAGTTGCCTTGTTTCTAGCCTTCACAATTGAGAGCAATTATTTTAATTTAGTTACTTCAAAATATATAACATACACCAAGTGCCAAGCAGTATTCCAAGCAGTTTACAAAGCGAGCTCATTTAATCTCTAAAATAACCCTTTGCGGTAGGCACTGCTACTATCATGACTGCTCTGCAGATGAGGAAACTGAGAGTAGAGCAATGAAGTGATTTGTCCCTGGCCACACAGCTTAAAAGCAAGAGCTGGCATTCAAACCCAGGCTGTTCTAGCTGAGAATTTGTCTTAACCTTTGATGGGATTTGATTCCTCTTCATTGCTGCAACATAATTGTCTGTTCCTGAAGTAGATCGGTTGCTAGGCATAAGGAATGAAGCATGCTTTTAGTAGCCAGCATTAGCATGTGGGAAAAAACTGAGAAGAGAAAAAATAGATGGCAAAATGCATCTAGAGCCACTTTCATTCCACTCTGCCGTGCTTACTCCCAACAACCTCTGCAGAGCATTTTGAAAGGCAGGCAGACCAAAGCCTCCCAAGTGCTACATTTCCCTACAAGTAGAAGTCTCTTCAACCAGGCACACTGAAGTAGAAATGACAGCCCAACAAAGACCATCAGCTTTGAAATTTTGCAGAAAAATAGTACAGACACTAATGTAATTTTGTATAAAGTTTCATTAGGGTGCATAATTTTAAGTTAAGGGTAAACAATCTAAGTTCTCTAAAAGAAGAATTTGTTTCAAGAAAAAAAAAAATTTTTTTCCCAGAACTACAATTGTAGTTTCTCAGTCAGAAGAGAAGTAATTTTGTTGTGATGAAAAACTCAAAAGCCAAAATGCACTCAATTCTTTCCCCCAGATGTAGTGCCATTGGTTTTCTGGTGCCAGTTTTTATATTTCTTAAAGATGACATTGCATGCTGCCAGTTAGTAATACTATTTGAATCTCATAAGTCTTCAGGGGAACCTTGTCAACGCTTTTAAACTTTTAAACTTGGGTTTTAAACTTGACAAGTTCCACTCTCCCATGCTCAAGTGGTAAATACAAAAAATAACTTCCAGTTTCTTTTAGTACATATAACGCTAATTAGTTCATTGCTCTAATTTTACATCTGGCCTTTGGTACAGCTGAAGCTTTGCCTGTATATTAGTAATGACATAAACGTTTGCACATCTTTGAAAGTCTGAGAATATGAATCAACTTAAGAGAAACAGATTTGATTGGAACAGAAGAGCTACATCTGAACAATTTCTTTACTGTTGTTAATGGTGGTAGAAATGCAATTTGAACTTCAAGATGAAAAAAAATTATGGAGAATAAATGAAGAGAGGGAGTGACTGCAAAGTATATGCAACTCTTGGCAGTCAAAAGAGAAAAATTCAGAAAATTAATGGCTCATGTGGGAGACATGAATTAATTTGGTGTTCTAAGCAAAAAGATAACATTTCCCAAGTATAGAAGAATTTATAAATTCTGCCATTTTGAATCAAGAGGTGGTATCTGCACACAGCTGAGAGAGCTGTGCTGCCAGATATAGCCATTTCCCACTAGGAACTCTGGCCTGAAGTGATGGGTGCAAGGCCTCCTGCACACAGCACCCTGTGAGTAAGCAGAATGACTAAGCACAAAGGAAAGAGAAGGGGGAAAAAGATTTTATTTTATTACCCAGATTCTGTTTTTATTTACCAGGAATTGTTAGAGGGCTTTGCTGGTGACATTCTCCCAAGTAAACAATGAATCTTCACCCTCCAAAACATAGATGTAATTCATTGCTCTGTGTATTTGGAATGAAATCAAATCTGATAAGGCTTTATATACATCAGAAATGTGAAGAACTTTAGATAGTCATGGGAATAATTCTGCCTGATCTCATATCACCTGTGTAGGAAAAAATTCTGATGGCCTTTGAAATGTACTGAAAGGTTCAGTTTAGTTCAGTCCAGTTGCTCAGTTGTGTCTGACTCTGCGATCCCATGAACTGCAGTACACCAGGCTTCCCTGTCCCTCACCAACTCCTGGAGCTTGCTCAAACTCATGTTACTAGTGGTTTTCACGGAAAACTATGTTCAGTTTAGAGCACATTCTTTTGGACTATCTGGTTCTAGAGGGCTTGTGTCCTTCATTGCCTTTGAGCTATTTTACAGCTCTGTAATTTGTAGATAATGAATGCAATGCAAATATTTTTTGTCAATAGTCCCACAAATAAATTTTGGAGCATCAGGAGACAATTGCTGTCTCTCTCTTACCCTGCAGACATAGACAATTTTTGCATCTATTTGCATATTTATTTCATAATTTTCCTGTACCTCCACCTTTGAAATTCTCCTTGAAACCAGCTGTAACATCTTATTGGTTCCTTTATTAATTAATGAGTTAAATGTCTTGGTACTTATTGATTTTAGATGTACTATATAAAATTCACAGTTTCTCTTTTTTGAAAATTATTTTTAATGATTTAACCAATTCCTATACATTCCAATTTAATTAACATTTAAAATTATTCAAGACATCACTTCATTTTTCAAGAGAACCTCCAGGTTCCATTTCCAAAGAACAGAATATGGAAATATGGCTATTCCCCCCAGCTCTGCTCATCATCCCTATCTTGCAAGTAAATTTTTTCTCATAATTTAATAAGATCTTTTGTTTCCCTTATAAATGTTTCATTCATCAACTTCCTTGGAGCCAAGAAAACTCGTCAAAGAGACAGCCATTCTGTGAGTGGAGTAGGTTTTCTTATTTCCCCCCCTTTCCTTGTTTTTGGTACTTTTAAATATATACTTTTAATATCAGTACTATCTTTCTTTTTTTTCTTTTTATTTTACAGTGTGTAAGCCGACTGATATTATGTATGAGTGAGTGAGTGAGTGAAGTCGCTCAGTCGTGTCCGACTCTTTTCGACCCCATGGATTGTAGCCTACCAGGCTCCTCCCTCCATGGGATTCTCCAGGCAAGAGTACTGGAGTGGGTTGCCATTTCCTTCTCCTGGGGATCTTCCCAACCCAGGGCTTGGACCCAGGTCTCTGGACCCGGGTCCCCCACATTCCAGGCAGACTCTTTAACCTCTGAGCCACCAGGGAAGCCCTGATATTATATATAGTCTAATATTTATGTATATATATATAGTCTAATATTTATGTAGAAAGTATACTTGTGGTGGGGGTCAAATTCAAGAAATGCCCCCCAAGGAGGTCTTTCAATTATATAAGCCTTGCATAATCTGTTCAGATTCTCCTGGTGCATAAATTAATACTGAGTACTGAATATTTGAGAAAATAGAATCTCTAGCTTCCAGGAAATCTTTTAATAAATGAGTATCACAAATCTTTCAGCAATTATTACTAAGGTCTTATGTATTAGATAACCACACACACATATGCCCTCACCCCAAAATATTGAAAAGAAAACATATGTTTTTCATTGAACTTGATTTCAGTTTTAGACTTCCTTTAAATCTGCAATCAGTATACCTTTGAAATAATGGGCTTCCCTGGTGGCTCAGACAGTGAAGAATCTGCCTGCAATGCAAAATCCCAGGTTCGATCCCTGGGTTGGGAAGATCCCCTGGAGAAGAAAGTGGCAAGCCACTCCAGTATTCTTGCCTGGAGAATTCTATGGACAGAGGAGCCTGGTGGGCTGTAGTCCATGGGGTTGCAAAGAGTTGGACACGATTGAGTGACTAGCATACACACACACACACACACACACACACCTTTGAAATAAGTGGAAACATTTGAGGTGTTCCTATAGTATTCTGATTATCAGGAGCAAACAGGAACCAGCAGTTTGTAGTGACAGAATTTTATTAACAGCTTAAAACTATTCTTATGGAATCTACAGCTCAAGGGTCATAGAAGACTCAAGAAGTACTAGGAAGGTTCGGTTAGTTAACCCTCATAGTGACCCATGGTACTTCTTGCATCCACAGCAATCTTTTCAAGAATTGAGAGTCCTGTTTAGTTTTTTTTTTTTTTTTTTTCTTTAACTTACTCTTTTAAAAAATCTAGAAATAGGAACTGTTGTCAACTCTGTTCCCTAAGCTCCCCAGGAAACAGCATATTCATAAGAATAAATAGACCCAAGAATGCTACTTACATTTATAGCTAAATCAATTTTGTTTTAGTTTTATATTTCCTAATGCTATAAATGATAACACTTTCTATAATACTGTTTACTTAACAGCAGAGTTATCCTTCACATTAAAAATCCTCAGTCCTGCTGAGTCCCTTTCTGATCCTCCCAGTAGTTCTACTGGTCACCTGGGGGAAGTATAGGGTGGTATCTGAGAGTCAAGCCAGATCCCATCATTTACTTAATCACTTATTTCAATCGCCATTCTGGAAAATGACTAATAATGGTGTCTGTCTTAGAGAGCTGGTTTGAGGATTAAGAAAATCAATGTGGGGACTTCCCAGGGGTCCAGTGGCTGGGACTCCGAGCTCCCAATGCAGGAGGCCCAGGTTCTATCCCTGGTTGGGGAACTGGATCCCATACGTAACTGGGAGTTTGTATGTTGCAACTAAAGAAAGAAAAAGAAAAAAGATCCTGCCTGCCACAACTAAAGATCTTGTGTCCCACTACCATGATCTAAGATCCCATGTGTCACAGTAAGACCCAGCATAGCCAAATAAATAAATACAAATAAATATTTTAAAAGGAAAATTGCTGTGTGTAAAGCATGGTATCTGGGCTGTAGTAGGCACTCAATAAACATTAACGTGTGCAGGTCAAAGATTGGCTCAAAAACTGTTGTGTACCAAGGCAAATAACCCAGGAACAACCCACTCCATTTAACAATCCACTCCACTTAGACTCTGCTTTCCTCCCCGAGACAGGTAGCAGAAATGAGCTCTCTTTGCCTTGAGACCTGGTAGAAGTAGAAGACAGAGGAGGCAATCCCTCCCAATCCTCTCACCCCTGGCATTTGTTAAAGTGTCCTCTGAGGCAGTGGTTCTCAAGGGTGGTACAACTATTTCTCTAGTGGCTCTTCAATATCCTCCCGGTTGGTTTGTGAACATCCTCCTAGATTCAAGCACAAGCAAGAAGACTTAAAGAAAAAAATCTCACTACTCTAAATAAATTCAGGTCTCCCAACCCAGATAAATTATTTGAAATTTTTTAAACAAGTTAATTTTTAAAAATTTCTCTGTATATAAAATCATCTCTGTGCTTTACTCATCCTGTAATGGCACTTCACGTGGAAAATATAAAGATATTTTTCTTCTATATCCTACAGGACAGCCAAACACTATACTGTCCAAAACAGTAGCCACTAACTCATGTGGCTATTGAGCCCTTGTAATGTGTCCAGTGAGGAGCTGAATTTTTCACTTAAGTCAATAAAAGTTATAATAGCCACCTGTGACCAGAAGCTACCATATTGGGCAGAACAACTCTAGAACCCTTGTCACCAGAAATCTGTTTCTTCATTCTTTCCCTGTCTGGTTGCTATTTTAACTTTTCAGCCCTCACCAAAGGGGGCCTGATAAAGATGATTCCTGGCAGCAGTGGTAGACATTTCTGCTCTGGGAGGTGAAGTGCGTGGGATGGGGTAGGGAAGCACACCCGAGCTCTTCAGATCACACTTAGATGAACACATCCATCATTACAGAAAGTTCTTTTGGACAGCACTGCTCTCTAGAGGGTGGCTGAAGGTGTTTGAACATGACAGGTTTGAACTAATGGACAAAATGAAATCTGCTGTCTGCACACTTCCAAAGCCAGGACCAGGAAGAGTTATTGAATTATACTGGCTGTCTATCTTAAAATACACAGAGCAAATGCTAGAGTGAATCAGCCATCCTCAAGCAGGCTCAAAACACAACCTGGTCATCATTGCTCTGGACACCAGGGAAAGATGAGCTCTGGGACCTTGGCACATAGGCTGGATTTTATGTGGATAGTTGAAAAACTATCTACAGAATGTACTCTTACATAATGAATAAGCTTCCCTCACTGATAAATGCCAACTTTCCAGTGGACCATGGAAAATTGGCTATTTTTGGCCACTCAGTGGGAGGCCATGGAGCTCTTACTTGTGCTTTGAAGAACCCTGGAAAATGCAAATCTGTGTCAGCATTTGCTCCAATTTGCAACCAGTTCCGTGTTTTTGGGTGGATATGTTGGTTGCTCAGTCATGCCTGACTCTTTGAGACCCCATGGACTGGGGGTCACCAGGCTCCTCTGTCCATAGAATTCTCCAGGCAAGGATAATGGAGTAGGTTGCCATTTGGGTGGGTGGGAGGGCAAAAATCTCTCAATGGACATTTGAAATCAGACTGAAATAGTTGAAAAGCTTATGTCACTGCTGTTCTTTGTAAGTTTTATTCAAGTTCTTGCTAGACATGATCAAGGAGGCAATGACTAAATATTTCAGACACACAGTACTTCCTGACATGAGTTGTTTTTAGATTACAATAGGGTTATGATTATAGTTACTTTTCTTTGCAATCTTTTTTAATGACCACATCAGTATTTAAGCAGTATTCCCAAATTCAGGAAAAATCAGGCACTAGAATCTTTTTTGAGGTATAGAAGTTGAAATAAAGAAAAATACAGTTAATTTGATTTTAAAATATGAGTTTTCATGACACTAAAAGAGTTTGTGTAGTTGAGTGCTTCAGTCATGTCTGACTCTGCAACACTATGGATTGTAGCCCACCAGGCTCCTCTGTCCGGGGGATCCTCTAGGCAAGAATACTAGAGTGGGTTGCCATTTCCTTCTCCAGGGGATCTTCCTGACCCAGGGATCGAGCTCACGTCTCCTGGATTGCCAGGTGGGTTCTTTACCACTAGCACCACTGGGAAGCATCTAAATACAAGAAAATACATAAGACAAGAAAAGTCCAAGTGCATACTTATGATTGTAGAAGGCTTGTCAAACGTGTTTGAACAGTACCACACAATTATTCAGACTTTTCTATAGTTACTTTTTTAAAGAATGTAGGCAAACTGGTCTTGTTTTACAGATCTCTTTGACACTTTTTATGAGGTTGTAGTAAATCATTCAAGACTTGTCTGAAGATTGAGTTTCATTTGAGTGAGGAATGGATTTTCATTGCTGCATCTGTGAGAGGTAAGAAATTAATCACTTTTTTCTCCCCAAAGTCAACTTAGAATTAAACCCCACATCTTCTCCTTCCTCATCATGTTAGAAACTGGAATTATAAACTATACTCCATTCTGGGCTGTAGAATCCTTCCCTTCCCTGGGTCTTTCCTGGTGGCCCAGTGTCTAAGACTCAGCACTCCCAATGCAGGGGGCCCAGGTTCCATCCCTGCTCAGAGAACTAGATCCCATGTGCCACAACTAAAGATCCCAAATGACACCCCTAAAAAAAAATGATCCTTCATGACACAACAAAGATTGAAGACCCCCAAGTGCCACCACTACAACCTGACACAGCCAAAGAAAGAATCCTTTTTCTCGCCCATCAACCTTTCCCACAGGTATTTGCAGAGGTTGCTACTGCTGCTAAGTCACTTCAGTCGTGTCCGACTCTGTGTGACCCCATGGACTGCAGCCTACCAGGCTCTTCCGTCCATGGGATTTTCCAGGCAAGAGTACTGGAGTGGGGTGCCATTGCCTTCTCCTTTGCAGAGGTTACATTGATTTTATTTCATCTACTATTATTTCATCAACACTGGGAGAAATTCGCAAAAGTATAGATACTTATTAAAGCTTCAGAAATGCACAATTTCACCCATTCATGCTTTCATTATCCTTAAAACAGGAAATAGAAAATGGAGCTCTTCTAAATTCCTTCCAATTAGATTTAGGACTGCATAGGGAGACCTGCCACAGGGTCACAGGTGGTGAACTTGGAGGTTTTTATCCCAGGCCTTGGTTTGCCCCCACCAAGACACCCACACCCATGCCAGCCAACGCTGGCACCACAGGCTGGTCCTGGCTCTGGCTCCATCCATCCTGTCTACCCTGTAGAGAGTCCCAAGCCCTTTCTGCTGCCTGCTCCAGGCCTCCCTCCATGCATGCACTGCCAGATGGATCTAAAGTATTTTCACCTTTTCCCTCACTGTCGCATACCTCCCATTTCTCCAGTCTGCAGCCCTATTGATCCTTGAGAAGTAGAAGCGTGGTCCATCCTAGAAGCATGGTCCAAGGGCCAACACTGAGCCAGATCCCAGCTCCTCAGTCAGAGCCTCCTCCCTTCCACCTACCACTGGTCCACTAACTATTAACAGGTCCAACAGGACCCAGAGAATTTCTGAAATGGCATAAAGTGAACAGTATGTTCTCTCTGTTTCATATAAAATCTAGCTGCCAGTGGTCCATGGGGATATTCAAAAGGACAGTTATGCAAAAACTAAAAGAATAATAACAACAACAAAAAGCTGAGTATTTACGGTAAGTTCAGACATGCTTCAGGGAGCACTGGTGGATGTAGGCAGAGGTACCCACCATGACCACCAGCAGAAGCCCACGTGGTATAAGCAGAAATGTGCATGTTGACTCTCTGTCCTTAATTCCTCTGTATGCTCAGGTTCTTGTGTTGGCAGCTGAGAAAGCCACTGACAGCTGGGGAGTTATTTTCTCCTTTGGTCACAAGATGATGGAGATGATCTAGGGTGGGAAGTGAGGGGGAGAGAAAGAGGAGACAAATGCTCACTGCTCTGACCAGAACTGGTAAGAAGGCTCATAGGTCTTCCTTTCATGTAGGTCAGACACCTAAATAACTCGAGTCTATCCCTTGCATTTGACTAGAAACAGCAGGAACACACCAACAAAACTCTTGAGGTGTCATAACAAAGTATCAGGTTTAAATCTGCCTTTCTTTTCTTTTCTTTTTTTCCCTTGGATCATTACAAAATACTTAATCCAGATTGTATTATTTCCAAAAAACCTGAGGAATCCACAGAACTCAATAGAATACTATTTTCCAAGTATGAGAGCTAGCCAGGAAAATTATTAAAAGTTAATCTTTCCTGTTTTGTTGATGACTGTTGAACTAAAACAGGCAGAAACTTGGATATCTAGAGTCGTCCATTGTAAAATGTTTTCAGGCACCCTGACTAGGAATATACCTGATGAGAGAGAGCTATTGTTTTGGAATTTTCCACTTGCTGCTTAGTGAGTCCATGAATTTGCAGATCAATCCACTCTTTAGTTTACATGTGTTAAACATACTCTGTATTTAATACATGCTGCATCTATAATATATCTGTACAATGTTAAATTCATAATGGACCACTGATTATTATATTTACTGCTTAGAATTATCTTGAACAATGAAAGTTTTTTCCAGACAATGCATATTTTTTAGATTGTTCCCTAACTGAATGTTGTTGTTGTGGATAGATATTTTGGCATTTCCATCACTTAAAAGAGGGTTGTTAATTCTGGCCACATTCTAGGTAGAATTCTTTACATTCTTCAGTCTTTCTTCCCCATCATGAGCTATTCCTCTTACAGCAGTTCTGTGTAAGCATTACTTCTTTTATGATCAAATTAGGCAAGTGTGTTCTACTTAATAAACTAATTTTATTTTTTAAAGTAAAATTCTCTATTTTAGCTATACATTTTGACTTCACCTTTAAACTTACAGCAACAAAGTATATCATGTAAAAAATATGAAAAGTGGAAGAACATAAAAATACCAGTGTGTCGTGTTAGGATGATATGATTATTTTTGCTGTGTATTTTCATTATTTTTTGTTTGGTTGGTTGGTTTTTTGTTTGTTTTTGGCTGCACCATGCAGCTTGTGGGATTTTAGTTCCCCCACCAGGGATTGAACCTGGGCCCATGGCACTGAAAGCACCAAGTCTTAACAACTGGACTGCCAGGGAATTTCCTGTTTTCTTTAGTTTTAAGATATTCCATTAAAATGAAAGATAAACTTGCCTTGTTTAACCATCAGTCTCAGGCAATTCAATTTCTCAAGCCTTCTTTATACTCAGAATTAAATACTGTGTTGGCATCTTTCTCTATCCTCTTTCTGAATTCATATTGAGATGGAGAAGGCAATGGCACCCCACTCTAGTACTCTTGCCTGGAAAATCCCATGGACGGAGGAGCCTGGTAGGCTGCAGTCCATGGGGTCACTAAGAGTTGGACACGACTGAGTGACTTCACTTTCACTTTTCGCTTTCATGCATTGGAGAAGGAAATGGCAACCCACTCCAGTGTTCTTGCCTGGAGAATCCCAGGGACGGGGGACCCTGGTGGGCTTCATCTATGGGGTCACACAGAGTCGGACACGACTGAAGTGACTTAGCAGCAGCAGCAGCAGGTCTGTTAAATTCTCTTGGATAATCTCTCCCTTAGGCTGCCTCTAAACTTTTGAATCTTGTTTTATTATGTTTTATTACTGTGATTTATTTTTATAATTACTGATTGAGTGTTAGTCACTCAGTCATGTCCAACTTTTTTTGACCCCATGGACTGTAGCCCACCAGGCTCTTCTGTCCATGGGATTCTTCAGGCAAGGATACTGGAGTAGGTTGTCATTCCTTCTCCAGTAATTATAACAAATTATAATTAAATCTGTTACTTCTCACATTCATCATATTTTCAAATTCATTATCTTATTTCTTCTCAATAGTTAGAATTTTAAAAAATATATTAAACATCATGGACAACAGTTATATTTTCTGTACTATCTCAAATGCACTGGTCTATTTCTCTGAGCTCTGACTAAATCTGGATTTGTTTCAGTAAGCAAATCAATAAAAACTGCTTACTGACCATGGATTGCATGTCATGTTCTCCTTGGTTAGGACCACTGTGTACAGCTATGCAGGTGTGCCCTGCACAAGGGCACCTGGCCAACAGATGAATGGAGGCTATTTGTTAACATCTGCCAAGAGGAGGAGGCTATGGGCAGCCCTTTCTTTAGCATTCAGTTCAGTCGCTCAGTCGTGTCTGACTCTTTGCGACCCCATGAATCGCAGCACGCCAGGCCCCCCTATCCATCACCAACTCCCAGAGTTCACCCAGACTCACGTCCATCGAGTCAGTGAGGCCATCCAGCCATCTCATCCTCTGTCGTCCCCTTCTCCTCCTGCCCCTTATCCCTCCCAGCATCAGAGTCTTTTCCAATGAGTCAACTCTTCGCATGAGGTGGCCAAAGTACTGGAGTTTCAGCTTCAGCATCATTCCTTCCAAAGAAATCCCAGGCCTAATCTCCTTCAGAATAGACTGGTTGGATCTCCTTGCAGTCCAAGGGACTCTCAAAAGTCTTCTCCAACACCACAGTTCAAAAGCATCAATTCTTCAGCACTCAGCCTTCTTCACAGTCCAACTCTCACATCCATACATGACCACAGGAAAAACCATAGCCTTGACTAGATGGACCTTTGTTGGAAAATAATGTCTCTGCTTTTCAATATGCTATCTAGGTTCTTTAGCATTACATTAAGTGTGCCTTAGAAAGCATCACTATGAACAAAGCTAGTGGAAGTGATGGAATTCCAGTTGAGCTATTTCAAATCCTGAAAGATGATGCTGTGAAAGTGCTGCACTCAATATGCCAGCAAATTTGGAAAACTCAGCAGTGACCACAGGACTGGAAAAGGTCAGTTTTCTTTTCAATCCCAAAGAAAGGCAATGCCAAAGAATGCTCAAACTACCGCACAATTGCACTCATCTCACACGCTAGTAAAGTAATGCTCAAAATTCTCCAAGCCAGGCTTCAACAATATGTGAACCATGAACTTCCTGATGTTCAAGCTGGTTTTAGAAAAGGCAGAGGAACCAGAGATCAAATAGCCAACATCCGCTGGATCATGGAAAAAGCAAGAGAGTTCCAGAAAAAAAATCTATTTCTGCTTTATTGACTATGCCAAAGCCTTTGACTGTGTGGATCACAATAAACTGTGGAAAATTCTGAAAGAGATGGGAATACCAGACCACCTGAGCTGCCTCTTGAGAAATTTGTATGCAGGTCAGGAAGCAACAGTTAGAACTGGATATGGAACAACAAACTGGTTCCAAATAGGAAAAGGAGTAGGTCAAGGCTGTATATTGTCACCCTGCTTATTTAACTTCTCTGCAGAGTACATCATGAGAAACGCTGGGCTGGAAGAAGCACAAGCTGGAATCAAGATTGCCAGGAGAAATATCAATAACCTGAGATATGCAGATGACACCACCCTTATGGCAGAAAGTGAAGAGGAACTAAAAAGCCTCTTGATGAAAGTGAAAGTGGAGAGTGACAAAGTTGGCTTAAAGCTCAACATTCAGAAAACGAAGATCATGGCATCCGGTCCCATCACTTCATGGGAAATAGATGGGGAAACAGTGGAAACAGTGTCAGACTTTATTTTTCTGGGCTCCAAAATCACTGCAGATGGTGACTGCAGCCATGAAATTAAAAGACACTTACTCCTTGGAAGGAAAGTTATGACCAACCTAGATAGCATATTAAAAAGCAGAGACATTACTTTGCCAACAAAGGTTCGTCTAGTCAAGGCTATGGTTTTTCCTGTGGTCATGTATGGATGTGAGGGTTGGACTGTGAAGAAGGCTGAGTGCTGAAGAATTGATGCTTTTGAACTGTGGTGTTGGAGAAGACTCTTGAGAGTCCCTTGGACTGCAAGGAGATCCAACCAGTCCATTCTGAAGGAGATCAGCCCTGGGATTTCTTTGGAAGGAATGATGCTAAAGCTGAAACTCCAGTACTTTGGCCACCTCATGTGAAGAGTTGACTCATTGGAAAAGACTCTGATGCTGGGAGGGATAAGGGGCAGGAGGAGAAGGGGACAACAGAGGATGAGATGGCTGGATGGCATCACTGACTCGATGGACATGAGTCTGGGTGAACTCTGGGAGTTGGTGATGGACAGGGAGGCCTGGTGTGCTGGGATTCATGGGCTCACAAAGAATCAGACACGACTGAGCAACTGAACTGAATGATTAACAGTAAATTTGAACTGTGTATGGTTCTGCTTTGAGGCACTTAAATATAGATAGATGAGACCTGGAAAAAATTTTAAGAGAGTGATTTCTATATATTATAATGAATAAACTGTAAATGTACTCAATTTCAAAGGTATTTAATGACAGATGAGATGAATGTGGACTGGAGTATTTAGGTATAACTCCAACAAATCAGCGGAATATAAAAAGAATCCTTAGGTTTAAGCCCAGCAGTCTTATCTATTTCTAACTACATAAAATTTTCATGCAGGGACAGTCTTATCAGCAAAATGGGTTAATAGAGACATGCCCGGTGGTCTGAGCAGGCTGGTGTCCACCAGCCCTCTTCATCATCTCAAACACCGCTGAACCGTTCCCCATGCTCTCCTTGATGCCTGCAATTAGTGAGTTAGCCCTTTGAGTTAAGGTATGGCCATCACAAGATGCCGTTTAAATAAAGAAGATATTCCCCAAAGACTGAACATACCAAACATGGTTGGCCAGGATGATTCTGATCAGCAAGGCTGATCACACCTTTGTTCTGGAGAGCTAGAGACTCTGTTCACCTAAGCCTGAGATGCTGGCTTTGTGGAGGGACTTGGAAAGAAAAAGCAGGAAGGAACCTCTTCTCTGCACTTCTGTAAAATCACTGATACCTTGATCAATTTTTAGACATAGATGACTCTGAAAAACATGATGAAAGCTGTAGAGTAGCTTCCCAGATAAATGCATAAAACCTAAAACATTGCACATGCCTTATGGAGCTCACAGACTCCTGAAGCCTGTCTAGGGATCTCGGGTTAAGAATCTCTCTTCACTGAACGAATAAAAAGTGCTATTTTTATTGTCTGTAGTGCTGTGGAAACTGGCATTGCTCCCCTTCATTTTCTTCCATTTATAGTTCATCCACTCACCTTTCATGCTCGTCTTTTCCACCCCCTACCCCCATCCCCACCCTCATTGGTGGGTGGACAGAATCATCAAAATAATGACTAAGAATCCTTACCTTAGGAAGAAGAGGTATGCTGCTACCTCCAATTTATTTCCATGTGCTAGAACTATGTGACCAAGAACAAGGTGTAGCCAGAGGAGGCTGGGGCTGTGTGTGGTGGTGGAGGGGCAGGTGGGCGATGGAGGTGATGATGCAAAGGTTATATAGTGTGGCCAGCTCTGGCACAGTTGTAACTGCTCCATCCAATGAAAGCTTAGTTTAACTCCTGCACACCAGGGAACAATCAGACCACAAGTCGTAGACATTAAGGAGTCTTACAGATGCTGGGTCAGGACAGATGGAAGTAAATTAGATAGAATTCTTTACTAAGGACCTTCACATGGCAAAAGTTTGGACTATTTTAAATTTGTTTTTAGTGTCTTTGACTTCTGGAACACACACTTCCAATGGAGAGGAGAGGGTCAGGATGCAAGAGCTGAGCTCTCCCCATTCCCTATTTGAGAAGAAACAATGTAAAGAACTCATTCACATGGTAAGTGTAACTTTTATCTACTATTCTCAGGCTCTGTTTGCTTAGAGTGTGGTTATTCTTAGTACCTACTATGTGTGGATCAGCTGCTGATAAATTACCATTGATAACTTTCCACCTGGGAGTCATTAAAATGAAATGCAATGTCTCATTGGACATTGGTAATGTTTTTTCTTCAAAACTCCTGAAGAGTGTTTGTGGAGACCTGTTGTTATTATTCTTTCTTCCTCATGGGCTTGGAAAAGCTCCAAAAAAAGCTGTGAAGACTTCCCTGGTGGTCCAGTGGCTAAGACTCCATGCTCCCAGTGCAGGGATTCAGAGTTCGATCCCTGCTCAGGAAACTAGATCCCATGAGCCACAACTAAGAGTTTGCATGCTGCATCTGAAAGAGCTCAGCTGCTGCCACTAAGACATGATGGGTGCAGCCAAAGAAATATTTTTTTAAAAACGCAACCTTGGCCATTCACTCATTAAAAATCTGCATTAAAAACTAAACATTAAAAAAAAAAAAGAACCCTGTGTTCATTAGCTGTTTTCCACTTACTGGTATGATCTCTTACTGGAAAACAGAAAAGGGGATTCAGGTAAAATAGCAAAGGGACTATAATCTGGTCTCAGTATGTCAGCAGCCGTGAGGGTAGGAGATCCTAGCAAAGCCCCTTCATATAAAATTGTCAGTTTAAATGTTTTATACTATATAAAGAAATGTAGAACAGTGGAACCATTCCAGTGATGGGTCCCCCTGTTCCCCACGTGTCTGTCACGTTATCAGCTTTCTAGTATAGCCTGGCCGGTAGCAACAAGAATGTTATCCAGAGACAAAATCAGTGGGGAGGAGGAGTCTCAGATGCAATGCAGAGGTGGAATAAAACAAGAATATTGTTAGCTTAGGCAATGAAGGGGACCTTAATTCAAATGCAATGTAACGAAAGGGTGTAGAGGTTGACATGGCACCAGCATCGTTGTAAAGCAGATAATAAGATCATCTCGTAAGGAGAAAGGCAAGGTTTTGGGCTGGAATCTCAAGATCCAAAAAGATTTAGAAGAACCCCGTGTCTGCCCTGTTCTTTCCAACTCTACCACCTTCAGAACTAATTCTGTAAAAGAAAAATGTACCAATAAATATGCACTCAATGATTTCTTAAGTGTCAGTCTTGAGAAGATAGCCTTGAACCTTTAAATAGACATGATCCTTGCTTTCTTGGAACTTTTGAATCTAGTTCGAAAATATGGACAGTAAGTGTTAGAGAGCTGTGAGGAAGAAGAGTTGACTGGAGGTGGGGGGATGTCCCCCCCCACCCCATGCAGGCATCTGTCACATAGCAGACAGATGCTATGCCAGGTGCAATTCGTGAAGGGAAGAATTCAGGCACCAGGTTAAGACTCATTACTTTCCCAATCAAACTAGTGAATTATTTCTTAGAAAACTTCTCTGTCTCCTATCTCTTTCCAGTCCTGGATGGCACCACCAAATCAACTGTGTCATGATTCTCATCCAAAACTGTCAGTAATACCCCAGTGCCTGCCCCTTAGGGTTCAGAGAATTTAGGCTAAGACTGAAGGTCTCCATCTGCTGGGGCCTAACCTTTTTTTCCCCAGATCTGGGTCCCACAACTCTGCTCTCATATAAGTTCACGGATTCTCCTTCATACATGTCCCATCCTTCATCACCTCTCCACTTTTGTCCCTGTTGTCCTTTCATCTTGAGTGCCCTTCCCCCCACTGCCCTTTCTTACTGTCCTATTTCTGCTTGAAAGATCAACTCTTACTTCCACCAGAATGCATTCTCTGGTTCCCGGAACTAGGAAAAACCTCCCTCCCCTGCATATCCACAAACTTTGTTCATACTTCTCTTGGACCATGTTTTAAAGTCTTCCTTACACTGTGTTTATTTTTATACTCTCTTTATCTTCTTACTAGCTTATAAATCCAAGGGGAGGATTTGTGCCTCATTCATTCACCTTTATACTCCATAATACTTTATACTCCAGTGTAAAATACACTTAGCCAAAAGAAATGCTCTATTAATGCTTGCTGAAGTTAATGCTAGAGAAAAAAAAAGTCATGTTAAACTGGAAACTTGGAAGTTTCCTGTGAACCTGTAAAAATTGGTTCTTAAGGATATATTAATTTTTGTATTCCTGGAACATATATATATGTATATATATTTTTAAAGATTCGTCTGTTCATTCATTCTTCAGTAAAAATGTATTGAGTACCTATCAAATGCAAGGCATGTGCACAGCAGGGACAGCACTGATCCTGGATATGTGTAATGTATCCATTCACATAGCGATGTGATCAATGACATAAACAATGTCATTCTGTTTCCCTTCTTTCCAGACAAAGGGGAGCAAGAAGGCACCCCTCATCACCAGTGTTGGACAAAGAACAGTGTGTGATAGGAAAAAACCTTAAGTTGTGACCTCTGGGGTCAGAATAGCCTTGTCATGCACAGAACCAAATTACATGCAATTTTAACACCGAGAGAAAATACTGGCTTTTTAGACACTCATCCTAGTATTTGCTTAGAAATTTTGCTTTAAGAAATATCAATGCAACCCCGCCCCCCTTTCTTCTCTGTAATTATTTTCCTAGCATTCATTCAATGAAGAGCTTCAAGTCTACTTTTTCAGATTGAAATAAACTAATGAAAATTGAAAATCAATGTTTTCTTTCTAACAGCGTTAACAAAAAAAAGTAAAAATCTCCAGTTTTGTAATTGTAGTCAACATACCAAGGGGAATGGCCACAAAGACAATAAAAGTAAATTGGTTTAGGGTACCAGGAAGTGGGCTTCCCTGGTGGCTCAGACGGTGAAGAATCTGCCTGCAATGTGGCAGACCTGGGTTCGATCCCTTGGTAGGAAAGGTTCCCCTGGCGGAGGGCTTGGCAACCCACTCCAGTATTTTTGCCTGGAGAAACCCCATGAACAGAGGAGCCTGGCGGACTACAGTTTAGGAGGTCACTAAGCACAGCACTTTTATCCTTAACCAATCAGGCAATTTTTACAAAAAGATGTATGTAAAGTACATTTTAAAATACATTGTTAAAATGTTGTTGCAAAATATGAATGCATCTGAACTTTGTGTCTAGCTGAAGTGTTGCTTCTCCACCTCCCTCTCCAGCCAGGAACTTTATCCCTCTACTGGGGTTGGGGAGAACACTGGCCGGTCTGTAGCTCCACAAGGACCCATCCTTTCTCTGCACAAGCCTTTGAGGATCCAATCTTCGGCTTCTTCAGCCAGGAGCCTCCCGGATCTTTCCAGACTTCTTTGCAAGGCTGCCTGATGCAGCGAATTCATTCCTGTCTGAGCCTGCCGCCCTCTGCCTTCCTCCTCTCGCTCTTTTCTCCCACGGCCCATCTGCCCCTCCTCTCCTCCATCCCCTCTCTCCCCTCCGCTCCCCTTTATTTCCACTCCCCCCCGGCGGAGCTTGGCTCCCCTCCCTACCCCCCTCTCCCTCTCCCTCCCTCTCGGCGAGTCAGTATTTGGAGCTCCCGGAAGCCGCCGGCCACTCTCCCCGGGAGCAGCGTGACCGACACCGACTCCTGCTAGGGGGGGTGAGGAGGAGGAGGGGGGGGGGAGGAGGGCGCGCGAGTGGCCGAGCGCGGATTGGCATCGCCCAGCACCGGACCGCAGAACCCGAGGGCAGGTAATCCAGAGCTGCCGGGCCGGGCCGGGCCGGGCCGGGAGGGGCGCGGGGTGGAGTGGGGGGAGCACCCCGCGGCCGCGCTCGGAAGTTGCGCTCCATGGGTGGGGTACAGAGGAGCCCGGGCCGAGGCGCGCGGGGAATAAAGGCGCTTGCTGGCCCGCATGCGGGAGAAGCGGGCGGCCGCGGGGCCTGGGTGCAAGGCCCGGACGCGGGGGTGCGGGCGTGAGGGGGGCACCCCATCTGGGTCAGCGCAGCGGCGCTCCCCGCCCCCGCCGCCTGCCCGGTGCGCGCCGCGCAGGCCGGGCTGGAAGGCGGGTGCGGGCGTGCAGCGGTCTCGGGGCTGGACCCGTGGCTGAGGCCTCGCAGCCGCACTCCAGGCGGGTCTAACTTTGGGGGTGCTCGCCCCCTCTGCTCTGAGCCTCAGGGGGTGCGGAGTATTGGGGAAGGGGGGTTGTCATTGGACTGAATTTGATCCTAGCCAGGAAGTGCTGGAAAGAAATGGACCTGGCTTCTCTGCAGAACCTGACCTGAGGTCTTGAGTCACTTTAAAAAAATGTACTGGCCACTGAGGCATTGAGGGACAGCTCCGAAGAGGTCACCTCGCCACCACTGGGTCTTTCCTTGGGTAGAGGGGTTTGGTGGAAGCAGCTTCGTTATCTTCGCTTTGGAGACTAATAATCACATATGCAAATAGCCTTGCCTTTATTGCCATCAGAGTGGTATCAGACATCACAAATAGGCTGCAGGGTTTAGCGATATTTGAATGATTGCATTCTCTAAAAGGAATGAATATGGATATTGAACTAGAATTAGGTCCAAACAGCCAAAGCGGAGATGAACACAGCAGAGAAGATCAAGAACCTCTGGTTATATAGTCAGAGGAATGCAGAAGTCTATGGGACTTAAACCACAGAAGTTAACCAGAATTGTTTGCAGAGTACTATTTCTTTACTGCTTATATAAGACTTTTTTAATTTAAGGAACATGGCTTAGAATTCTTGGCAAAATATCTAAGCCCATGTAATGTAAGGTTACGGCTGTGGAGTGATCCTTGGGGGAATTGTTCTTATAGTTATTAAAGTCCAGTTAGACTGTAAGCCTCCTGAGGGCAAGGGTGGGTTTTTTTTTTTTAAAGATTTTACTGCACCAAGCAGTATTTGACTCCAACCCTTTAATGAACAGGCAGTAAAAGTTTGTTAAAATGATTAACCCAACGGTTTGAGTGTGGTTGTGACTTTTTGAAGATACTACATTATTTTTTAAGGAAACACTACTCTTTGATCTCCAAATCTAAAAGTCCTTAATAAATTAGAACTGAGGTATCATAAATATTTATTAAAATTAAAGAGGAAAAAATTGAGAAATCATGAAGGTAAATGTCAAGGCAGTATTGGCTAGTAGGAAATAGGTTTTTGCTGCTCATTGTAGAAGTGAAAAATATTTTAACTTGTTGATATAAGGTAAGGTTTAGAGTAAAGGGCTGGATAGTAAACTTGTAGACTTTCTTGGCTCTGTGGTCTCTTTAGTAACTACTCATCTGTGCTGTTGTAGCTTAAAACCAGCCACAGAAAATGACTAAATAAATGATGTGACTGTATTTCACTTTATTCGTGGACACTGAAATTTGAAGTTCATATAATTTTCATCAGTATTGAAATTTGTTATCCAGCTCTGTGACCCCGTGGACTGTAGCATCTGCCAAGCTCCCCTGTCCTTGAAATAGTCTTTTTTTTTTCCAGGCAGTAAAAACTGTAAAATTCATTTTTAGCTTGGGAGAGGATGGGAGACACAAAAGCAGCTGGAGAAAGGGGGCAGGTTTGTCACATTGGTAGTAGTTTACTCTTCCCTCCTACCATGTGTAGAGTTTGGAGGGGAACCTGTTTGTTTGTTTGTTTGTTTTTAAGATTTTTTTCTTTTTTTGATGTGGACCATTTTTAAAGTCTTTATTGAGTTTGTTACAATATTGCTTCTGTTTTATAGTTTGGTTTTTTGGCCACAAGGCATGTAGGATCTTAGCTCCCTAACTAGGGATTGAACCCTCACCCCCTGCATTGGAAGGCAAAATGTTAACCACTGACCTCCAGGGAAGTGCCTGGAGAGGCACCTCTCGAAAGGGTCAATGGGCCAGATTAACTGGGGGCTTAAGTCATACCAGGAGCTTCTCTGGTGGCTCAGAGGTTAAAGCGTCTGCCTGCAATGTGGGAGACCAGGGTTCAATCCCTGGGTCGGGAAGATTCCCCTGGAGAAGGAAATGGCAACCCACTCCAGTACTCTTGCCTGGAGAATCCCATGGACGGAGGAGCCTGGTGGGCTACAGTCCACGGGATCACAAAGAGTCAGACACGACTGAGCAACTTCACTTTCACTTTTTCACTTAAGTCATACCCAGGAGTTAAGTTAATACCTTCAAGAGTAGCATTAACTTATTTTGGGCATTGCAGTATTTTGTGTCGAATATTTCCTAACAGACATCTTTATGTATGACATTTCCTTTTTAATTCAATTATGTGATATACATAAAATAATTTGGTAAGTTTATGTAAACTGTAAACATAATATTCAAATAACTGCCTGTAGCCCTGTCCCGGGCTTCCCGGGTGGTGCTAGTGGTAAAGAACCTGCCTGTCAATGCAGGAGACATAAGAAACTCAGGTTCGATCCCTGGGTCAGGAAGATCCCCTGGTGGACAGCATGGCAACCTACTCCAGTATTCTTGTCTGGAGAATCCCATGAACAGAGGAACGTGCCAGGCTCCAGTCTATGGGGTCTCAAAGAGTCAGACATGACTGAAGCAACTTAACATGGCAGCCCTTTCACTAGGGCTTTCAACCCTTAAAAACTAGGGCTTATGAACTAGATAATTGTGAAAATATAACCCACAGAATGGGAGAAAATATTTTAAAATCCTATATTTGATAAGGAACTTGTATCCAAATATATAGAGTTCTTACAACTCAATAATAAAAAGTAACCCAATATAGAAATTGTCAAGATATCTGAATGAATATTTCTCCTAAGAACATATACAAATGGCCATAAGCACATGAAAAAATAGCTCAACATCATTATTCGTCAGAAAATGCATATCAAAACCACAGTGGGGTACCACTTCACACCCACTAGGATGGCTAGAATTGAAAAGTCAGATAAGTGTTGGTGAGCATGTGAAGGAGTTAGAACCCTTGACACCCTTATATGTTGCTGGTAGAAATATTTCTTGTACAGTTGCTTTGGAAAACAATTGGGCAGTTCCTCAAAAATTAAACAGAGTTACCATGTGAAACAACAATTTCACTCTTAAGTATATACATCCAAGAGAAATGAAAGCACATGTTGGCACAAAAACCTGTACATAAATGTTTATACCAGCACCATTCGTAACAACCAAATTAAAAATAACTGAGATGTCCATAGGCTGAGGAATGGATAAATAAAATGTGATATATCCATACAATGGGATTTTATTTAGCCATAAAAAAGAATGAAATACTGATTACATGTACCTTGAAACCATTATTCTAAGTGAAAGGATTTAATCAAGAAAGAGCACACATTGTATCGTTCTATTCATATGGAAATGTTCAGAACAGGGCAATGTATGGAGACAAAGTAGGTTAGTGGTTTCTTAGGTGTGGAGGTTGATGGTGGGGGTGGGGGTGATAGCGAAGGGTGCAGGGTTTGTTTTTGAGCTGGCAAAATGTTCTAAAACTAGTGATGGTTGTGAACATCATCAGATGGTATACTTCAGATGGATGAATTGTACAGTAAGTCCCCTACATACAAACCTTCAAGTTGCAACCTTTCCAAGATGCATATGTATTATAAACCTATTATAGTACTATAATCATATGCGAGCCATATCTCAATAAAGTTGTTAAACAGAAGGCTAGAAAAAGAGGACTAGATTGCTACCCATACTGTTGTATATTTCTTTATGCCCTTCTCCTATGACATTCACTGTACCCATCCTTACACTGGATTTTGTGTTAACCATTCCTGATTTTATTGTAAAATGCTTTTGTGACATGTATATGTTCCTAATCAAGTTTGTCTACATTTGCTTGTTTTTCTAAAACCATATCTTTTATTTTACATTTCCTTAGGAGGGACCTTTTATTTTGTTTCTGTCACTGAAGGGGTTTTTTGGCTGTGCTGGGTCTTTATTGCTGTACTCAGTCTTTCTCTAGTTGCAGCACACAGGCTCTGGAGCGTGGGCTCAGTGGCTGTGGCAAGTGGGCTTAGCTTCCCCTTGGCGTGCAGGATCGTAGTTGTCAGACCGCAGACCAAACCTGTGTCCTCCACGTTGGAAGGATTCTGATCCACTGGACCACCCGGGAAGTCCCTTCGTTTTTGTGTCTGTGTTTTTTTTAATTTATAAAAAGGGTATATGTATATTATAACCTCACTTTTAAAAAGCTCAAAACTAAGTTTTCAAGGATTATCCATGTTGTTGCATGTAACTATGTTATTATTGTTGGCAAATATTCCACAGTTTATCCTTTCTCTTATTGATGGACACTAGGGTTGGTGCCCATGTTTTGTTGCTTTGGACACTTTTTTTCCATGTGTCTTGGCACACATGTGTCTTCTGTGTGAATGTGCCATGTATTTTAATTACCAAAAAGAGAGTTGATTGACATACACAGTAGTGGTATAATCCCAGCTTATTCATTCCCCTAAACCAAGTGCTTTAATCTGATACCCTATTATAAATCTCATCCTACTTAAATTCTAGTTGTAATATCTGGTTTCTCATCACCTAAGAAGCATGGAAAAACACTATTTTAAAATGCTAAAATGAATTTGCTTGACAGATATAAGCAAGCTTATTCCACGGTGAAAGAGGGAAGTCCAGTGAAGTTCCACAGGATAAATGTTACTTGTGTGAAAAAAGTCTTGGTTGTTCAGTCATATCTGACTCTTGGCAACCCATGGGCTTTAGCTCTCCAAGCTCCCCTGTCCATGGAATTCTTCAGGCAGGAATACTGGAGTGGGTAGCCATTTCCTTCTCTAGGGAATCTTCTCGATATTTGCATGCCAATACACAATTATTACTTGCTTTATTATCAATTTTCTACATGTTAACTTTTAATTACAACAGCAGAGTCATGGACCAGAAATGACTGAAATAACCCAGAAGGATGAGCAATTATGCTACTCAACTAAATTTCAGTCTCCCTAAATTTTTCCTTACATTGATGATTTAAATAATTTTAATATTTCATCACCATATGATGTTAAGTATATAACTCAAGGAGTTCAAAAAATTTGAGTGACATTTCTATTACAAAATTTCATCCATTTGCATCTCATTATATGAATAGTTTGCCAGGATTTACATTGATAAAAACAAAAATTGAGAATCAAATTGATTTTCAACCTTGACTCTTTCTAGCAATAAGTATACTGATCCCATATGCATGAGACAATTGAAAAATAAGAGCTCTAAAGAGAGAGGTTTTCAATGAAAAAAATACCTTTTATCTACATTTACTAATATTTGTCAATATTTGTAGTATTTGTTTTGTTTTTGGTAAGTTCCTTCTAGTAAGAGTTACAGTGGTAACAACTAGGAGAGCACTCTTTACCATTGAATTTAAATACATATATATATCAGATGACACCACCTTTATGGCAGAAAGTGAAGAACTAAAGAGCCTCTTGATGAAAGTCAAAGAGGAGAGTGAAAAAATTGGCTTAAAGCTCAACATTCAGAAAACGAAGATCATGGCATCCAGTCCCATCACTTCAAGGCAAACAGATGGGGAAACAATGGAAACAATGGCTGACTTTTTCTGGGCTCTAAAATCACTGTAGGTGGTGATTGCAGTCATGAAATTAAAAGACGCATACTCTTTGGAAGGAAAGTTGTAACCAACCTAGACAGCATATTCAAAAGCAGAGACATTACTTTGCCAACAAAGGTCCGTCTAGTCAAGGCTATGGTTTTTCCAGTGATCATGTATAGATGTGAGAGTTGGACTATGGAGAAAGCTGAGCGCCAAAGAATTGATGCTTTTGAACTGTGGTGTTGGAGAAGACTCTTGAGAGTCCCTTGGATTGCAAGGAGATCCAACCAGTCCATCGTAAAGGAGATCAGTCCTGGGTGTTCATTGGAAGGACTGATGTTGAAGCTGAAACTCCAATACTTCGGCCACCTGATGGGAAGAACTGACTCACTGGAAAAGACCCTGATGCTGGGAGGGATTGGGGGCAGGAGGAGAAGGGGATGACAGAGGATGAGATGGCTGGATGGCATCACCACTCAGTGGACATGGGTTTGGGTAGACTCCAGGAGTTGATGATGGACAGGGACACCTGGTGTGCTGTGATTCATGGGGTCACAAAGAGTCAGACATGACTGAGTGACTGAACTGAACTGAGATATATATATATATATATATATACATACTTTTGATACAGAAAAGTACGATAGGGTAATGAATAAAAGACATTAAAGCATAAAATATGTAAATCTAGGATAAACTCTTATAGAGTGAGAAGAATGGAAATGTAAATTAACGGAGAAATATGACTGTCAAAGAACAACCTCTTTATGTATTCTTTTAAAGTAAATGATGATGAGTTTCAATGGATGTATTTCAGCAAGTGATAAAATAGTTTTAGTTTTACATGTCAATATTTACAGAATACTGGCAGCTACATTCTTCACAACAGTTCACATTTTGGTGGAAATTTTTACATGTCAACCTAAAAATGTGAAAGAGGGATTTACAAAGTTCTTTTAGGTTGTATACACGTAAGAATTTGAAAATCCCTTTGAAACTCATCCTGCTTCCATTTTCTGACCAAAAATAAGAGTCTCAATTCAGTTCAGTTCAGTTCAGTCGCTCAGTCGTGTCTGACTCTTTGCAACCCCATGAACTGCAGCACTCCAGGCGTCCCTGTCCATCACCAACTCCCGGAGTCTACTCAAACTCATGTCCATCGAATTGGTGATGCCATCCAACCATCTCATCCTCTGTCATCCCCTTCTCCTCCTGCCCTCAATCTTTCCCAGCATCAGGGTCCTTTCAAATGAGTCAGCTCTTTGCATCAGGTGGCCAAAGTATTGGAGTTTCAGCTTCAGCATCAGTCCTTCCAATGAACACCCAGGACTGATCTCCTTTAGGATGGACTGGTTGGATCTCCTTGCAATCCAAGGGACTCTCAAGAGTCTTCTCCAACACCACAGTTCAAAAGCATCAATTCTTTGGCGCTCAGCTTTCTCCATAGTCCAACTCTCACATCTATACATGATCACTGGAAAAACCATAGCCTTGACTAGACGGACCTTTGTCGGCAAAGTAATGTCTCTGCTTTTTAATATGCTGTCTAGGTTGGTCATAACTTTCCTTCCAAGGAGTAAGCGTCTTTTAATTTCATGACTGCAATCACCACCTACAGTGATTTTGGAGCCCAGAAAAATAAAGTCAGCCACTGTTTCCCCTGTTTCCACTTCTATTTGCCATGAAGTGATGGGACCGGATGCCATGATCTTCGTTTTCTGAATGTTGAGCTTTAAGCCCACTTTTTCACTCTCCACTTTCACTTTCATCAAGAGGCTCTTTAGTTCTTCACTTTCTGCCATAAGGGTGGTGTCATCTGCATATCTGAGGTTATTGATATTTCTTCTGGCAGTCTTGATTCCAGCTTATGCTTCCTCCAGCCCAGCATTTCTCATGATGTACTCTGCAGAGAAGTTAAATAAGCAGGGTGACAATATACAGCCTTGACATACTCCTTTTCCTATTTGGAACCAGTTTGTTGTTCCATGTCCAGTTCTAACTGTTGCTTCCTGACCTGCATACAAATTTCTCAAGAGGCAGCTCAGGTGGTCTGGTATTCCCATCTCTTGAAGAATTTTCCACAGTTTATTGTGATCTACCCAGTCAAAGGCTTTGGCATAGTCAATAAAGCAGAAATAGATGTTTTTCTGGAACTCTCTTGCTTTTTCGATGATCCAGTGGATGTTGGGAGTTTGATCTCTGGTTCCTCTGCCTTTTCTAAAACCAGCTTGAACATCTGGAAGTTTATGGTTCACATACTGCTGAAGATTGAAAATAAGAGTCTGTGATGTGGCAAACCATTTCTGCAGGTTTAGTGTTGATAAATTAACTGATTCATTGCTTGATAGTGACTCCTTATTTTACTAGATTCAGAGATTTTTGAAAGGTCAAGTTCTTGATACTTGTGACACCTCTCCAAAGAGGATGATAGCCCAGTACATTTTATTTATTTATTTTCAGGCAGTTATGTTAATATCTTTATTCATTTTTCTTGTTCTTCACTTGGAGGCATTCTCTGTAATGCATTGCATTTGTGTATATGTATGTGTATAATAACCAGACAGATAGCACTCTGGATCTGTAAATGTATAGCTTTCTCCAAGTTTGGGAAGTTTTTGGCTGTTATTTTTTCAAGTATGTTTCCTACCTCAGTCTCTTTGTCCTCTCCAGAAATTCCAGTGACACTAATATCAAACCTTTTTGTATTATCCCACAGGCTTTTTAGGCTCAGTTCACTTTTTTGTCCCGAGAAGGCAGTGGCACCCCACTCCAGTACTCTTGCCTGGAAAATCCCGTGGACGGAGGAGCCTGGTAGGCTTCAGTCCATGGGGTCACTAGGAGTCGGACACGACTGAGCAGCTTCACTTTCACTTTTCACTTTCATGCATTGGAGAAGGAAATGGCAACCCACTCCAGTGTTCTTGCCTGGAGAATCCCAGGCACGGGGGAGCCTGGTGGGCTGCCGTCTATGGGGTCACACAGAGTCGGACACAACTGAAGCGACTTAGCAGCAGCAGCGGCGGCGGCACTTTTTTCTTCAACTTTTTTCTCTTCTTTAGATGGGATAATATCTACATCAAGTTTATTGACATTTTCTTTGTCATCTCTGTGCTGCTTTTGATCCCATCCCATACATTTTGTACTTGTTATTGTATATTTCAGTTCTAAAATTTTCACTTGTTTCTTTCTTGTAGGTTTTGTGTCTCTGTTGAGAACTCTGATCTTTCAATTTATGTTGAGAGTGTTTACCTTCATTTCTTAGAACATAGTTAAAAACAGCTTCTGTAATCTATCTGATAATTTCAACATCTGTATCATCTTGGAGTTGGCATGTGATAATTGTCTTTTCTTTTAAGGGTTGACCATGTTCTCCTGGTCTCCTGCATGTTACTGATAATTTTTTTTTAACTGAATTCTGAACATTTTGAGTATTATGTTGTGAGACCTCTGGGTCCTTTTGAAATGCTCAGTGTTTTCTTTTACCAAGCAATCAACACAGTTCTATCTTGCATCCTGTGGGAATGGTTCCAATATCAGTTCAGTTTTCAAAGCCTTTGCTCTGTTGCGTTGGATCCCATGGAAGCACTGTTTAGGGGTTAGTCTGGGACTTGAGCAGTGAGATTTGAGCAGAACTTAAATCGTAGTTCAGTTCTCAAAGCCTTTGGATCTGTCCTACACATACATAGCTCAGGGGTGAGACTGGGGGGTGTCCACTGGTTCATGTACAACGTCAGGGGACCCCCTTCTTCAGCTGTCTCCATTCTGAGATTCCTCCCACACTCCCCTTCCCCTGGGATCCTTTTGCTGCTCTTCTGGCCAGAAGGACTAGGTTTCTGTTGAGGTGTTAGCTACTTCTGCTGCTGCCGTTCAGTTTCCCCAAACAGGGGCCATCCTTAGGACAAAGAAGTAACAGAAAATAAGAGGGGAGAATGACAGGGATTCTGACTACACTCTTTGGATCACAAAGGGCCCTTTCCCTGCTCCTCTGGCAATACGATTAGGATTTTTGGGAGGTATTTTAGCTGTCTGTGCTGCTGCTTGCTCTTCTACCATACAGTTCTCTGATGGGCAGCCACTCTTGGAAAAGAAAAAAGGGAAAAAACCCAAGCAATCCAGACTTTCCCTGACATCCTTCCATTTATATGGGCCTCCTTTTCAAGGCTTCTGATTGAAAAGAGGAGGGTTCTCTCAGAGATTTTTTTGTTTGTTTTTTCATTGGCCGCACCATGCAGCGTGGATGACTACCCCGACCAGGGATCGAACCCACACTCCCTGCATTGGTGACGCAGAGCCTTAATCACTGGACCACCAGGGAAGCCCTCTCTCAGAGTTTTTGTTGCTTGTATTCTGTGTGCAGTTCCAACTGCAAGTCACCTCTGAAGAGAAAAGAGGAACAAGCCCAGAAATGCACTCCCAAATGGATTCCTTTTCCCAGTGTTGATTGCCCTTCTCAATACTCCTGCTGCTGTTTATCCTTCAGGGTCAGGAGTTGCCTCTTGCATTTGAACACAGTTTAGAGACAGGCTGTGGTGAGCATATTCCCTCTGAATGGTCTCTGGGAGCCCCTCCTCCTTTCTTACTCCCTTTTTCCACTTTTCCCCCATCCCTCACCATTCTTTCCTTTCTGCTTCTCTTTCTCTCTTTCCCCTTTACTCTAAGCTCCCAGGTCCAAAGAGCGAAAAAGAACTTTGCATCTTCTGGTGGTCCACAGCTCTATTTAAAAACTGATCTTGTCATAAGTAGTAAATCGAAGTCAAGTATGGAAGTGGTCAAGTATTTTGAACGTCAAGTATTTTGGCCCCTACAACTAGTTCCAGGAGTGAGGGGTGTGGCCATTCAGAGCAACCTCTGGTCAAGTTTAATTACTACCTGTGACTTTGTAGGGAGATGAGAGTGCCAGAATCCCTCAGATTTAACCAGTTTTCAACCACCTCTTTAGAAAAAGAAGTACTTATTTTTGTTTTGTTTTTTTGTAGCTTTGGTGGCAGTGGTGGTTTAGTTGCTAAGTTGTATATGACTCTTGCGACCCCATGACTGTAGCCTGCCAGGCTCCTCCATCCATGAGATACTCCAGGCAAGAATACTGGAGTCAGTTGCCATTTCCTTCTCCATTTTGTAGCTTTATTGAGGTATAATTTTGCATACCGTAAAATTACCCACTTAAAGTGCACAATTCAATGATTATTAGTGCATTATACAACAGCCACCACAATCCTGGCTTAGATCGTTTCTATCTCTTCAAATAGAAATTTTGTACCCATTTGCAGTCACTCCCCATTTCTCTCCCCAGCCCCAAAGTGAAAGTGAAAGTCACTCAGTCGTGTCCAACTCTGCAACCTCATGGACTGTAGCCTGTCAGGCTCCCCGTCCATGGAATTCTCCAGGCCAGAGTACTGGAGTGGGTAGCTGTTCTCTTCTCTAGGGGTCTTCCCAACCCAGGATTTGAACCCAGGTATCCTACATTGCAGGTGGATTCTTTACCTTCTGAGCAACCAGGGAAGCCCCTCCCTAACCCAAGGCACCCACTAAACTACTTTCTGTCTCTACAGATTTGCTTTTTCTGGAAAGTCATATAAATGGAATTATACAATACACGGTCTTCTGTGTCTGCTTCTTTCACCAAGCATAGTGTTCTTGAGGTTTGTTTATGTTGTAGTATGTGTCCATACTTCACTCCTTTTTATTGTTGAATAATACTCCATTGTACGGATGGACCACATTTTGTTCATTCATCTTTCAGTTGATGGACATTTGGGTTGTTTCCATCTTGTGTGTGTGTGTGGCCATTGTGAATGATGTTGTCATAAACATTTGTGTACAAGTCTTTGTGTGTGTGCACACATTTTTCTTTTTTTAATGTTTATTTATTTGACTGGGTCTTAGTTATGGCATGTGAGATCTAGTTCCCTGCTACTGCTAAGCCCCTTCAGTCATGCCCGACTGTGCGACCCCATAGACTGCAGCCTACCAGACTCTTCTGCCCATGGGATTCTCCAGGCAAGAGTACTGGAGTGGGGTGCCATTGCCTTCTCCACTAGTTCCCTGAGCAGGGATCAAACCCAGGCCCCCTGCATTAGGAGCAGGGAGTGTTTGCCTCTAGACCACCAGGGCCATCTCTGGATATATGTTTTCATCCCTCTTAAGTAGGTAAATATGAATAGAATGGCTGAACAGTATGGTAAAAATGTGCTTAACTTTTTAGGAAACTTCCAACCTTTTTCCACAGCAGCTGCACTATTTTACATTCCCACCGGCAATGTAGGAAGGTTCCAATTTCTTCACAACCTTACCAGCACTTGATGTTGTTTGTCTCTTTGATTGTAGCCATCCTAGTGGGTATTTTCAGTTCCCCTAGTGAAGGTATAACCCGGTGGTTACAGATAGAAAAGATAACCTGGTGTCGTCGTGGTTTTGATTAGGATTTTCCTGGTGACTTGATGTTGAGTGTTTTTATAGGCAGTGTTGGCTATTTGCATATCTTCTTTGGAAAAACGTCTCTTCAAATATTTTGCCCGCTTTTAAGTTGGTGTACTTGTCTCCTTCTCATTGAGTTTCAGGTGTTCTTTGTGTATTCTGGGTACAAGGCGAACAATACGCTTACTTTAAGGAGGAACAAAAGTCCATGGAAGGCCTGCCTGGGCCCTGGCAGCCTGGCCAGGGGGCTCCACCGTCCTTTACCCAGTGCCAGAATGTGGCCCTGGGGGGAAGCCCTAGAAGCCTCTCTTTGACCTCTCCCTCCTCCATGGCCTCAGCAGAGCAAAACAACAGCAAATAGAAAAGCTCAGGAATAGAAAGAGTCCTCAATACCATAGGAGTGCAGAAAGTGGGTGGGAAGGGAGAGCAATAGGTCTCCAGCAAAAGGTCCTTACTTCATGCTTAGCTAAGAGAGCACCTGCTTCAGGAATGGAATGTGTTAGGGATCTGTTCTGGTCCCAGTTAGCATTCAGAGTCTGTGATTTTATGTCTCTGTCCTTACCCAGCCCCATCACCCCAAGTCAGGGCACAGCACCAGCCTTTAAGATATAGTTAGACGTCCCACACGGTTTCTGATTCCGCTGGACTCTCTTCTGCTGAAATAGCCCAGTGCCCTGTGTCCTGGTGTTCTTCAGGGCCAGCTGTCCTTAACAGCCAAACCATCTGCTCCCTAGGGAAATCATGGTGCCTTGAAAATAGAATCTGTGTCTCATCCATATATGTAGCCCCGGGAACTCTGCTCAAGACACATACAATTATCGTAAGTCCGAATGAAGAGGAAGGGATGAGTTCGTGTATTGGAAGTGAGAAAACTGAGACTCAGGTTAAGCAGTCTACCCAGAGTCACACAGGTTGTCAATAAAGGGATTGGGTCTCAAATTAAGATTCTCTGATACCAAAAATACTTTTTCCACTAAGTCAAGTTATGAGTCCTAGCCTCTCATCTTTAGAGATTCCAACTTAGAGAAGAAGTATTTGTACTAATAGACTGAACAGGGATGGTTCTGGGGAGTGATGCCACAGTGTGGAGAGGGCAAATGGGCTGAGGAGGTCATTTCTCTATGTGGTTTGTTTATGACGTCCTTCTGCACCCAACTCTGCATTTGGTGGACACGACAGGAAGTACTTCCAGGAAGGTTATCTCTGATGGGTAGGATGAGGGATGACCTCTTAGAGGGTTGGGATTCAAAGCCTGTGTGCATCAGGGCCTGAAGGGGTCCTTCGAGAAGTGGAAATGCCAGGACTGTAGTATAGAAGGGTTGTGGGGTTGTATTTGGGAAGGGGTGAGTTGTCTCACTGATGGACTCTTAGGAACCTGGTGAGTTGTAGTGGTAGGGTGAGGGCCTTTTGAAAATCAAGCTGAAGTTTGCTTGTTTGCTTTTTTCTCTGCAGTGGAACATTGTTAGAGGCTTTATAGGAATCAGTTGGCTAATCAGGATCATACGCATTTTCTCCAGTTCTGTGAAAAATTTAAAGTGCTCTTTTATTCATGTAACTCTCTGATCTCTCCTCTTCTGATTCCACTGTTTCAGAGCTTAAAGACTCTTGAAACTTCTTTGCAGTAAAAAGAAAACAGTGGCTTTGAGACCTCCCTGGTGGTCCAGTGGCTAAGACTCCCACTCCCAATGCAGGGTACCTGGGTTCAAACCCTGGTTGGGAAACTAGATCCCACATGCCTCAGCTGAAAGATCCCACGTGCTGCAACCAAGGCCCGGCGCAGCCAAATAAAAAATATAAATACATATTTAAAAAATAATAAAAATGGTGACTTTTTTGCTGTTTGGTGAGAAACTGGCTCCAGACGGTCCCTTTGGAGACTAAGGGAAAGATGAAGGCAGGTACCTTGACAATGTGAATGTGTGTCTTATGGAACAACTCTCTGACTTGACTGAGCAGTGTCTGCTTGCAGCCTCCTACCACTACAGCTGGAAGGATGTGTATTTTAATTGCTCTTGATTTTCTATGTACGAGTATTTTCATAGCAGATAGTGGGGACTATCTTGATGAATGATACAGCGTATTTAGTGAGCCAGTCAATGAACGGATGAATAATGCCATGATTTGTTTCTTCTATACATACCATTACCCTAATTAGTAATAGTGAACCACAGGATCACTTCCCCCAGTGACTGGTAGGTTACAGAGGAAAGAACAGATAATTGTCTCAATAGTCTCAATAAAGAGAAACCACAATCTAGGAAAGTCTGGTGTGAAGATAGTTAACCAAATATTTTTGAATTTGGGTGAACTTATAGAGAAAGTCGGAGAAGGTGATGGCACCCCACTCCAGTACTCTTGCCTGGAAAATCCCATGGACGGAGGAGCCTGGTCGGCTGCAGTCCACGGGGTTGCTAAGAGTGGGACACGACTGAGAGACTTGAGTTTCACTTTTCACTTTCCTGCATTGGAGAAGGAAATGGCAACCCACTCCAGTGCTCTTGCCTGGAGAATCCCAGGGACGGGGGAGCCTGGTGGGCTGCCGTCTGTGGGGTCGCACAGAGTCGGACACGACTGAAGCGACTTAGCAGCAGCAGCAGCATAGAGAAAGTAGTCCATTGTGACTTTTTATTGTTTGCAGAGAGCTCACATAAAAGCCAACTGCCCAGCCTTACCCTAAGAAAAAGCTTGACAGTCTTCAATTTCCTGTCACTTCAAGTCTATTTTCTATTTAATGTTAGGCTCGTGATCTTTGAAATCCCTTGGATCTGGGTTTCTCTTATAGAGGAGAAACTCCCCATGAGTATTTCTGCATCTTTGGTCTAGTTAGAAGTTTAAACCAGCAACCCAGAAGACTTGGCTCTTTTATTAACCTGAAAATATTCCCAAAGTAGTATTTATTTGTTTTATGAATTTGCTGTGGGAAATTTATAAAACTGTATAGACAATATGGAGTTTTTTTAAAATTCTGAAAACCTAAAGAAAAAGAGCCATAGAGAGACTTCCCCAGTGGTCCAGTGGTTAAGACTCTCCCTTCCAATGCAGGGGGCATGGATTTGACCCCTGGTCAGGGAATTAAGGTCCCACATCCTACAGGGTGCAACTAAAAATTAAAAAGCAAACAAAACAACAACAGCAAAATGAACTATGGAAAACCGAAGGTTCACATTGGAGGGAGCAGGCATGCTCTTTCCTATCACGGGAGGAAGACACTGTAGGTCTCCGTAGGAAAAACTAATCTTGTGTCTCCTTTTAAATGGAAATTTCTTCTGCAAAAATCTGGCTTTCCACCTGATCTAGGATTATACCAGTGAGTGGGCAGGCGAGGGAAAGGCAGTGAGGGGTAGCCAATTAATTAGTCAATCAAAAAATATGTATAGAGTTCTCCATGCACCCAGCAGCATGCAGACTCAGTGGGAGATACAAAGAAAGTGAGATACAACCTCAGCCCATGGGAAGCTTGTACTGGTTTCCTTTTGAGGCAAGGTATACATGTGCTAGCAGAAAAAATGGCACGAGGAGGCATTTGCATTCAGCAGTCTGTCTCGTAGATACCAAGGGTGTAGTACAGACAAATAGGCTGCTATTCGGAGAAGGCAATGGCAAGCCACTCCAGTACTCTTGCCTAGAAAATCCCATGGACGGAGGAGCCTGGTAGGCTGCAGTCCATGGGGTCCCTACGAGTCGGATGCAACTGAGCAACTTCACTTTCACACAATGGAGAAGGCAATGGCAACCCACTGCAGTGTTCCTGCCTGGAGAATCCCAGGGATGGCAGAGCCTAGTGGGCTGCCGTCTATGGGGTCGCACAGAGTCGGACACGACTGAAGCGACTTAGCAGCAGCAGCAGCAGCAGCAGGCTGCTATTCTGGGCTTATCACTACTTCCTCTGTGCCATGGGGGTGTCAGTATTCAAGGTAGCTACGGAAGCTGCTTTTCATAACTGGTTAGACTGAGTAGCTAGGAACTTAGCAGACCTCTTGCCACCGAACATAAGATGGTTTGATAGAGAAAACAGGAGGGATGAAGGAGGGTGTTGTTTTTTTTTTCCCCAAAAAAATAGTTCCACAGAGATGTCCTCAGAGGACTAACTAAAAGCAAAAGTCATATAAAAATGTTTGGGGTGGGGGGGAACTGTGACTATAAAATTACTAATTACACAGGAAAATTTTTGTTTTTGTAATAACCATTACACATAGACTTGAGAAAATCTCTTTTAGAAATGTTGAAGGAATAAGTACATTGACAGAAGAAAGTGAAATGTTGAAAAAAATAATGATAAAGGTGTATTGACCTGAAGTTTTCAGCTAGTCATTTCCGTTGTTTAGATCTTCTAGATGATTGCTCAGTGTTTCAAGTTCATGACAGCTTGATGTAGCAGTGTGTAGGCTAACTATTCCCATGAGAGCAAGGTGGAGATGGGAGATTTTCATGACAGTAGCTGACATGTCTGTCACTGACCTCGTGCCAGACTTTTTATGTTTTGGTATGCATGTTTATAGCAATCCTATGTACAGGTGGTAACTAAAGTAAAACCAAATTAAACTCTTTTTCCAAAGTCCTCCAGCTAATAATTCCAAAGCCAGGCCACCTCTATGCTACCCCAGTTAAAGATGAGCAAAACAATTGAGACTTTATAAAAAGGTTAAAAAGTGTAGGGAACTCTCCCATTCTGGAAACCACTATGAAAAAAAGGATAGGAATACTGTTTCTCCTATGTTTTAAGTGTAGTCATTGTACTATTGGCATAACATTGGACACTGGACATAAAATTGGACAGTGTGTGTGTGTGTGTGTGTGTGAGAAGTCCCTTCAGTCATGTTGGACTCTTTTCGACCCTATGGACCGTAGCCCCCCAGGCTCCTCTGTCCGTGGGATTCTCCAGGCATAAATACTGGAGTGGGTTGCCGTGCCCTCCTCCAGGGGATCTTCCCAACCCAGGAATCAAAACTATGTCTCTTGTATCTCCCTGCATTGGCAGGTGGGTTCTTTACCACTAGCACCACCTGAGAAGCCCTAAAGGTAAATAATATTAGGAACTAAATATCTGCAATTTAACAATGGGTTTTATAAGATGACCAATGAGGAAAAAAAAAATAGTATTTTTAAACACTAACAGCTGGATTTCCCTGGGGGCTCAGTGGTAAAGAATCCACCTGTCACTGCAGGACACACAAATTTGATTCCTGGTCTGGGAAGATCCCACATGCCTCAAAGCGACTAAGCCTATGCACCACGACTACTGAGCCTTTGCTCCAGCGCAGGAGCCACAGCTAGTGAGCCCACGTGCCCTACAGCCAGTGCTCTGCAACGAGAGGAGCCGCCACAACGGGAAGCTCGCAAACGGCAACTGTTGAGTAGCCCTCGCTTGCCGCAACTAGACAAAAGCCCACACAGCAGCGAAGACCCAGCACATCCAAAAACAAATAAATAAGTAAATAAAAACAATGACAGCTACCTCTCCTCCTAGGAAACTGTCTCCAGAACACCTTATTATTCCAAGAACAGTATATGAGAAAATACTGATCAGCTGTATGAAGTTTTTGTAAATGTATGCAGTTGATGTAAGAGAAGTTTGAATTGTTTAAATATTTAGAATGCTAACTTCTTTGTTTGAAAACAAATAGACTTGTTTTATTAACTCACCCAGAGACAAACTATATGCACTGTTCATTCTCCAATCTTTTCTACACTCCTGAAAATCATTGATAAGAAAATATTTGGGGACAAAAAATGTTTGATCAACAACAGAGCACATCATCATGAAAATTCAAAACACTGGGGATAAAGAGAAGATCCCATAAACTTCCTCCAGAAAGGAAAACACGGATTACATCCGAAGGAAGAAGGATCAGAATGGCTTTGGACTTAGCAGCAGCTGCCTAGGAAGCTAGAAGAGAATGGAGTGAAAACTTCAAGATTGCAAGGAAAATTTCCAGCCTAGAATTCTATACTCTACCAAACCAGTAGTCACATGTGAGGGCAAAGTATAGATATTATCAGACTGCTAAGGTCTCAAAAAAATTGCCCTTTTATGTACATGTTTTCGAGGGTAATACTCTTCCCAGTTAAGAAAGTATCTCAAGAAAGAGGAAGATGTAAAATTCAAGCAACAGGTGATACTGCACTGGAGGGAGAGGGGGGAGAGTGAAGGTAGAGGCGGACCCCAGGGGACAGGTGTGTAGCAGGCCTGCAGAACAGTCTTGCAGTTGGAGTGATCTCCAGAAGAGATGCCTCTGAAAAGAAACAGCTAAGACAATTCCGAGTGTGTTTGGCCCTGTGGAAAGGAGACTTATTCAACTCCTGGAAAAGCTTGGAGATGAGTGATTAAGTATAAAGAAAACTGAGAAGCTGAACATCATAGCTGTAGGAAAACAGGTTGTGCAAAAATGGAACACGATCTTAGCATACCTCATGACTCAGCTGTGAATAGTCATAATTGTTTTAACACTGATGACGAGTCACAGAAAAATTGTGATATCATAGTGTTGGGAGGATGGGACAAGAGGAAATGTGCATTGATGTGCTGGTGGAGATTAAGCAAGAGAAAAGTAAACCCTCATGTTTCTGGAGGGAACTCAATGGATAATGCCTAAAACTGAAGGAAACAAACAAGATGTAGAGATAGAACCATGCTACTTAGAGATAAGGAGGTAATTACTAAAAGAAACAGCTGAAATAATTGAACATGGTTGACTCTTAAGGCAAAAAATGGAAGAAGGCATTCAGGGGACTGTTGTGGTTTTTGTGATAAGCCTTGTAGAATTATTGACTCTACGTTATGTGCATTCTTTGATAAAAATAAAAAACTTTTTAAAAAGTAAGGGGTAATTCAGATAAGAGAAAATGACAAGGATGAGTTACCATTCCCATTATAAAGAAATTCAAAATAAAATACTTAAAAATTAATACAAAATAAGAAATTAAGATTCATCTCAAGTATAATTTCCTAAACATTCAAAAGAGACAGTCATGTAATTCCATGTTCCTCTCCCTTTTTTTTCCCACCCATCCTCACTCTCTGGTCAAATGTTTGGGCTTCTTCTCTGTAAGCTGTAGGTTATAGGGGAACTTCAGCTTAGAGTTGGCTTCTACTTGAGTTAGAATGACTAGAAAATGTGGAGGCCAAGTTTGAGCTGTATTGTCTAAGCCAGTCTCTTGGTTGTCCAGCTGTGTATCTGGTTTCTCTTTGCATCTCCTCAGAGTCTTAGAATATCTCAGCTTCAGCCATTCTGCCCTGTCCCCCTCCTCTGCTGGCTTCCTGACCCAGGCTCATCTGTCTGTCCACCTGGCCTTGACACATTACTTCCTCTGACCCTGCTGCCTACATTTGCTTTGACCGTCCTCTCCACTTCCTCAGCCTAATTCTTCATTCCTGGCTCCCCACCTCCTCATCTGAACGTGGCTAAATCCACTTTGGAGAACCAAGGCGAATGGAACTGCCTGGGAGGAATGTGGAGAATCTGTAGGTCTGTCCTTTCTTCATTCTTGAGAGCCCAGCTGCCAGCTGAGCGCACATGTGGGGGAAGTGTGTGTGTGTGTGTGTGTGTGTGTGGTGTGGTATGGGGCAGTGCGGGGGTGGGGGGTGAGTGGGGAGGAGAAGAGAGCACAGCCGTCTTGGACTCCGTCATTTGCCCTGGGAATGCTCGTGTATTTTTGATATCCTGGTGTCGTCTTTCTTTTATTTGTTCTGCATGTCTCTTAGATACCGGTCTAAAATTTAAAACCCAGAGGCATCTTTCCAGCTTCCTTGCATGAGCACTGTTTTGACCTCTTCAGAGGCCATGGCCAGACTTCAGCTCCTGGTGATCTTACATGAAGTGACATCTGATTCGCTTTTAGACTGCATTCCACACCAATCTGCCCGGCCCTGCAGTTTATGGGCTCACTCCTGTTGTCTTTCAACATATGGAGCACTGTGAGATAGTGTGAGTTTGAATCTTGTCAGGGAGGCTGATTAAGCCACCATCAGGGACAGCAGTCCTATGTGTGAAATGTCCCAGGCCTTCCCGAACAGCTCTGGGAGCGGCTGGGGGTGGTTAGTGCTTCTCCATTGAGGGGCAGAGAGACCTTGCTAACAAAGCAAACACATTGTTTTTGTATCACGGGCGAGGTCCACGGTGGTAACATTTGGCACGTTGAGTAACAGGGAACATAGATAACTGTGAACAGATGGGCAACTATTAAAAGATCCAGGGGCTTTTATCATTTCTCAGTTGGCCTTCACCCACCTACAGGATACCCAGTTCCCTTGTTAAATTACATAAAGAGCGCAAATAAATTTCTTCTCCCTCCTCTTTTTTTTTTTTTTCAATTGCGATGGAAGCAAAAGCTCTGACGTTGAAGAAGAGAATAGATGAGAAACTTCTAATTTTGAATCCTCTTGGGATTAGATGCTGATTTCAGCTGCACACAGAACACTGCCCCATATTTTTAAAGAGTAGCTGCTGGCAGTTTCAGAGGCGATGACTTTCCAAAATAGACAGTGAACTCCCCTGTCTGTATCTGGTGACCATCTGACATTTGGGACACAGACTTACAGAGCCATCCACGTGTTTTGATGCGTATAACCTCGCTGTTAGAAAATGGCAGTGGCATGTCATTAAGCTTATGCTCAGAACTAATGGAATACAAAATACAAAAAAGAAACACCTTACCTGGTTCCCAGAAGCAGTGGAAAATATTTACACATCTTAGAGCAATGAGATTTCTCCACACTCTGGAGAAGTGTTGTCTCTGGTATAGGAGTGTGCTAGTCCTCTTTGGCTCAGGATGATACTTGGAGAGTTCATAAGAGAAGAAGTGGGACTTCCCTGGTAGTCCAGTGATTAAGACTTTGCCTTCCAGTGCAGGGGGTGTGGGTTTGATCTTCAGAAGCTAAGATCCCACATGCCTCATGGCCAGAAAACCAAAACATGAAACAGAAACAATATTGTAACAGACTCAGTAAAGACTTGAAAAGAAGGAGTGAGAAGTCCAGACACTGATTGAGATGAGACATGTCTTCCTCTGTCTGGGGCAGCAGCCTGATTTTGCCCAAAGCAGTCATAGGTTGGTACGGTCAGTTATGGTACATATACCTGAATCTGATGAACCTGGCCAAATTAGATTGGGTTCATCAGAGGTGGCCTTAACAACATTACATTCCAGGGCCAGTAATTTTAAAGTATATCCTGTGTGGGCCTCCTGGTGGTTCAGTGGGAAAGAATATGCCTGCCAATGTAGGAAACCCAGATTGGATTCCTGGGTCAGGAAGATCCCCGGGAGAAAGAATGGCTACCCACTCCAGTATTCTTGCCTGGGAAGTTCCATAGACAGAGGCGCCTGGACGGGCTACAGTCCATGGGGTCACAAAGACTCAGACACAACTGAGCGACTGAGTACACACACACATGTACACTAAGTGTAGCTATCGAAGATCTGTTTGAACGCAGGAGGGGTAGATACCCAGCCCACTTTTATTCTCAGTCCCTTAGCTTCGAAACCAATTTATCCCAGCCAGGAGTGTTGGGTAGCTAAAGATCCATGTGTCCAAAAACAACCCCAACAAAATCTAAATTTTATTCTAAAAATAACCAGCGGAAAATGGAAATAACCATTTTTATTATTTTATTTATCTGTTCATGTATTTTTTACTGTTAGTTTTGGCTCTGCTGGGTCTTCGTTGCTGGATTTTTCTAGCTGCAGTGCAGACTTAGTTGCCTGATGGTATGTGGAATCCTCCTGGAACAAACGTTGAGCCTGTGTCCCTGGCATTGGCAGGCAGACTCCCAATCCCTGGACCACCAGGGATGTTCTCTCATTCTTATTATTTTAAACTAAAACCTACACTATTAAAAAATAATTTAAAACAATTAACACTGAAGCCAATGATAATAAGTAGAAGACAGCCCTTGGAGGGAATGGCATCTGTTGCCAAATGATACAGTTTGATAAACGCATACTTCTTCTGTGCTGGGCTCTTTGGTTTAAGATAATTGAGTAAGCAAGGGTTATCACTGGGTTTAGTGTCCCCTGTAGAATTATACTTTAACAGAATTATTGGAAATAGATAAAACATGCTGACACCATTTAGCAGGAATGTTGGTAATGTTAATTATGAGATATATGTTCATGGGATTTTTTTCTCTTCCTTATTTTTTAAATTATGAAAGTATGATAGCACATTTATAGGAGACTTGGAAAATACAGAACACAGTTACATATAGTTCTTATATATTACAATTATTTTTAAGTAGATAAATTGAGATTTTTAGTTGGAGTTTGAGTATCAAACTCTCAAAAATTAAGAGAACAAATATACAGAAAAGTAGAAGGATATAGTAGACCTGAAAAGCACCATGAACCAATTCAACATAATTAAGATTTATATAATTTTCACACAATAGTAGGATATAAATTCTATTCAAGTTCCCATAGGCTATAAACTAGGAGAAACTGGAACATATCCAGGGACATAAAACAAGGCACAAAATTTTCATGGTCTGAAGGTATTGAAATCATACAGAGTCTGTTCTCTTATCACTATGGAATTATGTTAGAAATCAATATCAAAAGATACTTGAAAATAACCCACATATTTTCAAGTGCAATGGTTCACAGTCTTTTAAGTAAATGTTATGCATCAATTCATCGTAGAATAAAGAAGCATCCATGGAGACACATGATAATGGTATAGAGAGTGAATATTTGTGTATTGCAATATGATTCTTATAAACATCCCTGAATTGAATAGAAAATAAGATGAGCTCAATGTAATTAGTTTTTATTCTGCTGTAAGTTTTATGTTTTTTTGAATTTCACCTATTTCCCTGACATATAAAAATACTCTCGAGGTAATTAAAGCCATAGCCATTCCGAATAATTTTTATTTTCCTTCTCGCTGCTGTTAAGTTTAATGGTGTCAGCTTGCTAATCCTCCCTGATGCTCACATGGCCTCCATTTGTGCCGGCATTTTCCTAGGATGGCAGAGATGCAGGGGCTCATGGAAAGACTGGAGCGGGCTGTTGGCCGGCTGGAGTTGCTGTCTGCAGGGTCACACAGGCCTCCTGGGGACTGCGGGGAAATTAACGGTGTCAACGGAGGTAGGACTGCACAGTTGTCATTACTGGTCTCTTTGTGGGTCACTTTGTTTCCATCATTGAGTTTTCATGAAACATTTCTATGAACTTTAACTCCTCCATTTCTTCCTTTCCATGTGACCATGACGTTAACCAGATGCAAGCGATCCCCCCCAAAAAGAAAAAGAAAGTCTCAATCCACAGTCCACAAAAATTACCTCTATCTGTGCCTGTTAACAGTACAATGCATGAGCTGAATGTTATTATTCTTTTCTTTTAGTGTTTATACTGCTCTTCCACATTCAGTGACTAAGTATATTATCTAAGTCATTATCAAAAAGAAGCTAATGTTCTCTATTAGACTGTAAATTGGAAGAAATTATCATTCTGTGCATTTTAATTTTAAAGAGAACAAGTCATTAAGTGTAAGAACTACAGTTTTGAAGGAAGAGAATCTGATGTGAAACCAAATATTATTTCGAGGTAGCATGATCACATCACATTGCTTTACGTTTACCATTCCTCACCAAATATGTTTTAAAAATTATATGCTAATGCCACACATTTTTAAAAAGAGTTAAAAAATAATGTGAACAAACATATAAAAAGTTAACTACTTCTTTAAAAAGATACTATGCGTGGTCAAATCTGTTATCTACAGTAATTTTTCCAAATTCTTTTTGTCTAAGGTTGCAGATTTAGCAAATAAGAATACAAGACACCCAGTTAAATTTGCATTTCAGACAAACTACCTTTTTTTGGTTGAAGTGTATTCTGAATACTGCATGGGATATACTGCATGATACATACTTCCTCTTAAAATTTATTCTGTGTTTATTTGAAATTCAAATATAAATGGACAATGTGTATTTAATCTGGCAACTCTATTCTTGTCTCACACCCATTGCTTCCATATCTGACCCATTTTGAATTTTGTCAGTCTTTTGGGGCTTGAGAAAAGCCTTGGGGAAGAGGGGGCTTCAGAAAAAAAAGCTTTCACTGGGCAAGATCCACATTGGTGCTTCTAGAATTTCAAGCGTATTTGGAGCTGTGCCTTGCATTACATGCCCTGGGACAGAAATTACTGTGTGAACACAAATGCACAGGCTGGGTTTTTCCCCCCTCCCTACCCCTCAAACATAATGAAAATTAAAATGCCCTGAATGAATTGAAAGGGGATGTTGTTTAAGGGAAAGCTGCCAGGGGCCTGTAAGTTTTTTCTGCATCAAATGAGACACATCTATGATTTCATTTTAAGCTTCTTTTTGTTAACTATACAGTTGGAATATGAGATTCAGTAGACTTTATTTGGAAGGAAATATTTTCGTGTTCTTCTTCAGTGACTTTGTTTCCTTATGCCTTTGGCATCAGGTGATCAAAAGACGTTTCTGAGATTGCTGCCCACAAATATAAAGCCTGTGAATACATAAAATAAACTCCAACTCCCAGGAGGCTGTGTAGTGTTGCTGAGTTAAGGAAAAAAGAAACCCCAATAATTCAAACCTCACTTACACACAGAGGTACTAGACTGCTCTTTGTACTTTCTTCATAGAAGAAGAATTTCCTGGGGAAATTAATAAGCTAAGCAAATTTGGAAGGCATATACTTAAATTACTTAAATATTTAAACACAGTTTCTAGTATAACAAAACATTCCAAACCAGTTATTAAAGTTCTCTTAAAAAAAACTTAGCCAGCAATTTACTATCCTATTGATAGTATGAAATGAAGACAGGTACTTGGTTAGTAGGATAATTAGTAAAAGGTCTGAATGATGTCCATCCTTAAAATCTTTTCTTATCCTGAACAACATCACTTCCACTTCTTCTAAATTAGTCAGCTTTGGTAATTTTCTAAATTTTATTTTTAACAAATCCTTAAAGACAATCTTCTCACCTTCATTTACACCTTCAAATGTAAACACCATCATTACAATAATGTTATAACTAAGGTTAATTTTTTTAATTTAAAAAGAAACTTGTAGAAGGAACCAGTTCATTACAGATCCATAGTATGCACAGATCAAAGAACTGCCCTATGAGACTGGTGTTATGTTGTGTTTTATGATGTGTTTTTTGCTTACTTTGACAATCAGGTAAGTTAGGCTCAATTCTTGAAGAAATATTTTCATGCCTGCCAATTGACAAGTACTGTGGTAGATGCAGGGGCATCTAAGATGAATTATACACAGTCCTAAATCTTCCAAAATCTTTAGTCTCAATGCATTACTATTCTGGGCCTCAAATGCTTTGATTAAGAGATGCTCAAAGGATGCAGACTTGGGAGAAAGACAGGTCATTAAAGGCTGCCCGGAGGAGGTGTGAGCAGAGCTGAGTGATGAAAGGAAATTGAAAAATATTCCCTTTTATCATTGTCCCTTCTGCTATGTAGAGGCCTCCATCACATTTTAAAACCTTTTCCCACTTTAAACACTAAGCAGAGACCCCTCAGACCTCTTCTATGGCAACAAACAGGTTTATCTGTTTCCAAATGGATCCATGAGGAATCTTTGGGTTTGCACCTCTTTTATGTTATAGAAGTTGGTACACACTGCATTTTAAACTTAGGATGATAACTCAGCTTCAGTACCCTGCCTAGAAGTGAGACTTAGAAGTAGGTGCAGAGAACTGTGCACAGCTGTTTCCATCACTCTCTGGGCCTGTGGAAAGGGCAACTGGGAACCAGGGAAAAGGAAGGAAATTTATCCTATGCATTTATGAGCTTGGATATTTCTGTCCAATATAAGAATGGGACTCCTAAGTTTGACTTTGAATCTTATAAGGCTGTACTGCTGAATTTGTCAGTATTATCTTTCTCAATATTAGAGATGCTGTCAGGGACTTAGACAAAAGTTTTTTTAATGAAAAGTCAGGGAAAGAAATACAGAGCACCCCAGTTTGGGCCACTGCCCCTTTAGCTTTAGAGTAATTTAGCAGATCAGAATTCACTGTGGGTTAGCGCACCAGTCATTTTTACACCCACCCTCAATGTTGCTCTCCCCCTGAGAAGTGAAGGAGGAAGTAAATAAATGTGTGAAATCAACTGTCTTCCTACTTTGCCCAGCATTCATTATTACCTTTTAATTGTCCTGAATAATCTTGGTAACTATTTGCAAGGTCATTATAGAACTTGGATAGGTCAGTGTAGAAGTAAGTACACTGGCTTTGGATTCAGAAGGTGTGATCAGTTTTTGGATCTGCCACTTCCTTGGTGTATAGCCCTTAACAAGTCACATCTCTGTTTGCATCTTCATTTCCTCGTCGATCAAAGTGTGACAGTGCTACCTACCTCATGGGTTTGGGGAAGAATCAAGTGAAAGCATGCAGGTGAAAGTACCTACTCAACGAAGTATGTCAGAAAGAGAAAAACACGTATTGTATATTAATGCATATGTATGAAATCCAGAAAGAAGGTACAGATGAACCTGTTTCCAGGGCAGGAATAGAGATGCAGATGTAGAGAATGAACATGTGGCTCCAGAAGCCAGGGAGGAAAGGGTGGGACAAATTGGGAGATTGGGATTGATGAATATACACTACCATGTGTGAAATAATTAGCTGGTGGGAACCTGCTGTGTATAGCACAGTGAGCTCAGCTCTGTGATGACCTAGAAGGGTGAGATTGGGTGGGTGAGAGGGAGGCTCAAGAAGGGGATATATGTGTATATATAGCTGATTTACTTCATTGTACAGCAGAAACCAACACAACATTGTAAAGCAATTATATTCCAATTAAAAGATTTTTTAAAAAGAAAGTACTTATTCAGGAGGACAAAAATAGAGGAAAACAAAAAAATTAGGAAAACACTGCTTTCTTGAGCCATTGAGAAGTGTTTAATAAGTACTGATTGGGTGAATGAATGAATTAGTGAATAGAAAGAAAATGATGTGGATGGCATGAGACTTATCTATTACTTATGGCAAAGCAGTTCCAGCTTTCACTAAATTACCAGGGAATAACACAATGTTCCTTTCTAAAGGTGTGGCACCCTCTGTGGAGGCCTTCGACAAACTGATGAACAGCATGGTGGCTGAGTTTTTAAAGAAGAGTAGGATCCTGGCTGGTGACGTGGAGACCCATGTGAGTACTTTCCTCTGTTGTACTCTGTGGTAAGATTGACTGCTATTAAAATATTTTTAAAATAATGGTCATAACCAGGGCTGGCGAAGGATGGAGGGAATGAGACCCTTGTGTGCTGCTGGTGGGAATGTAAAAGGTGCAGCCCATATGGAAAACAATATGGCAGAACATTAAAAACAGAATTAACGTATGATCCAGCCATTTTACTTCTGGATATAGACCCCAGAGAATTGAAAGCAATATCTCAAAGAGATATTTGTATATCCATGTTCGTAGCAGCATTATTCACAGTAGCCAACATGTGGAAGCAACCCACGTTTCTGTTGACAGATGAATGGATAAACAAAATGTGGTCTGTGCATACGATGGAATATTATTCTTTCATAAAAGAGGAAATTCTCACACAATGAAAACATGGATGAACCTTGAGGACGTTATGCTAAGTAAAATAAGCCTGTCACAAAAAGACACTGTATTGGGGAATTCCCTGGCAGTCCACTGGTTAGGAACTGGCACTCTCATCGGTTGGGGAACTACAGTCCCACAAGCCACGTGACATGGCCGGAAAAAGAAAAAAAGGTACTTATGATTTCATTTATATGAGGTATTTAGAGAAGTCAAACTCATAGAAACAAAAAGTAGAATGGTGGTTGCCAGGGGCTAGAGGGAAGGATAAAAACAGGAACTTGTTTAATGGGTATTGTTTTACTTCTGTGATGCATACTAAACTCCAGAAGAAATGCTGGCAGTCTGATGCATAACAATGTGAATATACTCAACACTACTGAACTGTATGCTTTAGAAATGGTTAATGTGATACATTTTGCATTATGTCTATTTTACCACAATTGTTTTTTAAACTGCAGCTTGAGGAAAAGCAGAGTTGTAGAATTTGATTGGTAGAGACTTTTAATGCTATCTAGGCCAGCCTCCCAGTTTAGACACTTTCTATACATTTAAAAAATCTTTAGCATTTTCCCTGAGGCTAGACATTGTTTGCGTCCTTTTAATGAAAATAAAAGCCAAACCAATTAACAACCTAAAAGAAAAAAAAAATTTATTCAGGTACTTTTTATTCATTTGCCTTTGTTTCTTGCAAGGATTGAATTAAAAATCCATCTGCTTATAGATTTCTCAGCAAGAAAGCATCCCGGCAAAACCATTTTCAGTATAGACTCACAGAAAATCTGATTCTTGAATAAAGTTGTGGTTTGCAGTTTAAAAAAAAAAACAACACTCTTTTTGCTCCTTCTTCAATTAGACATTATATGCAACACTCAATACCAGTCTTCCAGGGGATCTGGTAACTCAGATTATACCCTTGGTTCCAGAATTGTAATTAAATAGGCATTTATCTCATCACATTTGCAATGTATTTGCTCATCACATCTAAGAGAAATGAAGATCAGTCTCATGGACCTTTTTATTAAATATTCCTGTTGAAATCCTCACAGGCAAAAGAAAGGAAGCTCTGATATGCAGGAGTTCTAGAAAAGTCTGTGTAGTAAGACCTACTTGAGATATATCACAGAACTCTAGAATTGCTCTGGTTTGTTCTTGAGCTTGATGTCTGTGTTTACAGAAACCTGGTCTGCAGTAACATGGTGGCTGAGCTTCTGATATGTTGACTCATGATTGTACTTGAAATCTAACATATAAAATGGAGTATCAGCCCCAAGACCTTAAAGAGATATAATTGAAGAACAGTTTACTCTCTTGAAAACTATTATAATAATTATTATAATTAGTATTGTTACCATTAATATTGACATTATATTATATATAATGTGTACTTCTGAGGTACACAGTACATTATAATTCTTATTAGTAATGTCACAAAATTCTATGTAGTGTTCTTTTACTGGGGAATAATGAAGCCTGTAAATATGTATATTTAACTTTGCATTTTAAGAAATGTAAGGTTTGCATACTAAGTAATTCTCTTCAAGCTGCATAGTAAACAGTTCCTTTAAATTCTTTGTAGAACGAAGTGAGTTATCAATAAAGAGTAGCTTGATTTATATGAAGTTTTTTCTTCTCCCTGCTCATCAGCCTGAGAACAGCATGACTCAAAGGAAGGAATATTCTCAATAATGAATAGATAATGCTTAAAGAAATTTGTGTTTTTCACTCATTAGTTTTTTAACAAGGAAGGAAGGTAGGGAAAGAAGAAAGAAGGGAAGAAAGAGAAGAGAAAGAGAGAAAAACACTTGTCATCTGAAAGTGTAGACTCGGTTTCTATAACACAAAGGAAAGCTCAGGCAGCTTTTGTCCATCTGCCCATGACTTTAATACGTTAAACAAGCAGTTTATTTTTTCTCTCTTATAGAACCATGTGTCACTGACATTAAGCTTGCAGCTGCTGCCTCTCCCATAAGCCAGAAGTAGGGGTTGAACTTTGTTCCAAGAACACACCTGTTGCTTAGGGGAAAGAAAAAACCCACATACCTGATTGTACAGTATGGAAATTTGAGAATGACACAAATGTCCATCACGTTAACTCCTGTCCCTGCGTGTAAAAGCTGTTTCACAGACACTAACAATGAAAAAGGGCAGCCGAGCTATGATTTAACGTCTGTCTTGATGTGTTGGCTGCTGGTTGGGCTTAATTTACTGAACAGTCAATAGTCTATTGACAGAACAGACCACAAAAAAAGGGAACTAATAGCTACAATTAGGAAGCTCTGTTGAACCGAAGAACATAGCAGGTTTAGAAAAGATTAGATCTTGTAAAGCCGCCTTGTATGCGGCATAAACTGAAGGGCTTATTTAAATTACCCTTCAACCCAGGAACGCTGACACAGCTTGCACCCTTTTTAAGAGATAAACAAACAATGCACAATTTTATAATACATGTTTAGGGTAAATATAGTCCTCAATGTCAAAGAAAAAGATCCCCCAGAAACTGGGCCTGCAGAATTATAAGCCCTTGGTCAACAATCATTTATCCTTAAATGGATGAATGTCGTTTGTTTTTTTTTTAAACAAAGCTGTCCTGTTGTTATTCATGGTATATGGAACTAATCTTAGGTCTGTTTCTAAATGATTTGAGCATCATGAAACAACTACAAATCTTATAGCTCTTCCTAACTCAAGCCCTTTTTGGAGATTTATAGAATTTACATATTAATGTTTGTAAAGGTCTGGAACATTTATTTCTTGTCATGATTAAGATGGATACAAAAGAAATATTCTTTTATTAATTGTTCAATAAAACTGAGAGACCCACAATTTGAACAAAAGGGCAATAAAATTCAGCAAAAAAGCATAATACGCTACATATGGTAAGATTAAATGGTATTAAACAATATTATAGCTTTGAGTTCCTGGACTTTATAAAGGATGGACCTATTTAGACAGTTATTATAGCTCTACTTTTAATGGGCTGTGGTTACTCTTGTAGATGTTCCTAGAACTTGTTACTTACTTAAATCATCTACAGAATGTCTTGTTCATTTTATGCCTTGCTGGTTAGGTAACATGTCCAAAGGGGGTGTAAGTTAAGGATGATCTCTTGTTTGTATTTGGATTTCAAAGCTGGCTCTTACTTTTTATAGCATGACCTTGAGCTAGTCCTTACCCTTCTCAGTAATGAGACTGGACCACATCACTTCCAAGGGCTCTCAGAGCCCCTTTGAGTGACTCACCCGTTGTCTCAGTGTGAAAGCATGAGGGAGTTACTCAGTTGCCAAATGAAGAGCTTGAGATAGAACAGCTTCATCACCAATATAAAGAAAAAAACAAATCTTGAGCCATGCCAGGGAAAGAACCTCAAACAAGCAAAACAAGCAGAAGGAAACATGTCAGAAAAAGGATACACAGAACACTAAAGATAACGTATCATCCTGCTTTATGATAATATAGAAAAAAATCAGACTCCTTCATTTAAAAAGACCTTGAGGGACTTCCCTGGCAGTCCAGAGGCTAAGAAGACTCCATGCTCTGAATATAGGAGCCCAGGTTCCATCCGCAGTCAGGGAATTAGATCCCACATGCCACAACTAAAGATCCTGCATGCCACAGCTAAGACCTGGTGTGGCCAAATAAATAAATACAAAAAATAAAAAATACAAATAAAAAGACCTTGCAGCCTCCGTGAATCTGTCCTTCTTGGTCTTACTAGTTCTTACTTCTTCCTTGACATGGACCTATGCCTAGAATAAATAAAGTAAAAATGGCTATATATTTATTTTACTAATTGTATCCATATTCTTTCTTCAATTTTAGAAAACCTTTACGTTTGTACTCAAAGAGAACAACCATTTGCGTTTTTGGTGCTTTATAAGCTGGGTCTATGTAGAAACCCTCCTGCCCCCACCAAAAAACAAAAAACAATCAGAAGCACAAGTTTGGTGCCTCCTGAGAAACCTGTATGCAGGTCAAGAAGCAACAGTTAGAACCTGACATGAAACAATGGACTGGTTCCAAATTGGGAAAGGAGTATGTCAAGGCTGTATGTTGTCACCCTGCTTATTTAACTTAAGGGCTTCCCTGGTAGCTCAGCTGGTAAGGAATCTGCCTGCAGTGCAGGGAACCCTGTTTTGATTCCTGGGTCGGAAGATCTGCTGGCGAAGGGATAGGCTACCCACTCCAGTATTCTTGGGCTTCCCTGGTGGCTCAACTGGTAAAGAATCTGCCTGGATTGTGGGAGACCTGGGTTCGATCCCTGGGTTGGGAATATCCCCTGGAGAAGGGAACGGCTACCCACTCCAGGATTCTGGCCTGGAGAATTATTTATATGCAGAATACATGATGCGAAATGCCAGGCTGGATGAATCACAAGCTGGAATCAAGATTGATGGGAGAAATATCAACAATCTCATATATGCAGATGATACCACCCTTGTGGCAGAAAGTTAAGAGGAACTAAAGAGCCTCTTGATGAAGGTGAAAGAGGAGAGTGAAAAAGCTGGCTTAAAACTCAACATTCAGAAAACTAAGATCATGGCATCTGGTCCCATCACTTCATGGCAAATAAATGGGGAAACAATGGAAACAGTGACAGACTTTCTTTTCTTGGGCTCCAAAATCACTGCGGATGGTGACTGCAGCCATGAAATTAAAAGACACTTGCTCCTTGGAAGAAAAGCTGTGACAAACCTAGACAGTGTATTAAAAAGCAGAGACATCACTTTGCCAACAAAGTTCTGTTTATTGAAAAACCAAAGCTACGGTTTCTCCAGTAGTCATGTCGGATATGAGAATTGGACCATAAAGAAGGCTCAGCACCTTTGAATTGTGGTGCTGGAGAAGACTCCTTGAGAGTCCCTTGGACTCTCTTGCAAGGATATCAAACCAGTCAAGCCTAAAGGAAATCAACCTTGAATATTCACTGGAAGGACTGATAGTTCCCAATATTTTGGCTCCCTGATGTGAGGAGCCCACTCATTGGAGAAGACCCTGGGGAAAGATTAAGGGCAGGAGGAGAAGGAGGCGACAGAGGATGAGATGGTTGGATGGCATCACTGACTCAATGGACATGAGTTTGTGCTAGCTCCGAGAGATAGTGGAGGACAGAGGAGCCTGGCGTGCTACAGTCGGTGGGGTCACCAAGAGTGAGACACGACAGAGCAACTGAACAACAAAAGCAGTGAAACAGCCCGTTCCACACAGATCCAGCCTCCTCAGTCTCCTGCTTGCCTTCAGTCAAGTTGGCCCTCCCATTGACTAGTTTCTTGCTAATAGTTTTAATCTGAACATTTATTTTTATTATAATTAAACATAAGTATACCTTGGCAATCTCAAGCTCAAAGGATCATGTGACATCTGTCACATTCTCCAGATGGCAGAGACCCACCCCCCAAAAAAATTACTTGTACAAAGAATTCTGCATCTAGGTTTCAAACAGGCTTTATATCAGGGATCTTTTGTCTTACAGTCTTAGCCAGTTACGATAGAATTATTAGAGAAGAAAATACCTTGGAAACCATCCATTCCAATATACATCCTCATTTCTTTTTCTTTGTCTTTCTGCCTCCCTCCCTCTCTCCATCCCTCCCTCTCTCCCTTCTCTTCTTTATCTCCTAACACCCAGGGACAACTCTCTGAAAGAGAATGTACCTGAAGGTGTTAGTCACTCTGTCATGTCTGATTCTTTGGGATTCCATGGACTGTAGTCCTGTGGGCTCCTCTGTCCATGGGATTTTCAGGCAAGAATACTGGAGTGGATTGCCATTTCCTTCTCCAAGGAATCTTCCTGACCCAGGGATTGAACCTGGGTCTCCTGCATTGCAGGCAGACTCTTTACCATCTGAGCCATCAGGGAAGCCCTCCAATATACATCCTCATTTCTCTTTCTTTGTCTTTCTGCCTCCCTCTCTCTCTCCATCCCTCCCTCTCTCCCTTCTCTTCCTTCTTTTCTTCCTCTCTACCTGTCTTTTTCTCTTCCTTTCTTCAAAGAAAGAAACTGCAACCTAGAGAGGTTGGTGATATAGGTGCCATGTTGTATACAGAACCATGACCCCATGGCAGAGGAGGAATCTGGTCTCCAACATCTCCATCTGTGGTTCGGGAGATGCCTGGCTTAGACTCCCCAGGGTCAGCTGTGTCTCGCTGCCTTTGCAGGCAACTGAATCACTAGTAAGATGCAGTGGCATGTATCTGCCACCTCTTCTTGTCCTCTGCACTCAACAGCTGGCACCATTCCCCCTACCAAATTTCCACAATAGGTCAAGAAAAGGGTGGACTTGGGCGCAGCAGGTGAGGAGAGGAGTTACAGTGAACATCACCATAACTCATGTCTTTCATGTGTCTCCTCAGAGCAGCGCTGAGTGAGGCAGCAGAACAGTGACCTCTAGGACAGAAGAACTGTGTCCCTCATGGGTCTTTGCTTCTCCCCAGTCACTAAACCAGCCTGCTCTCAGCCTGGTCATCCCTCACTGTGCTGTTGACACCAAATTGGCAGAATTCAGAAAGATCACAGATCAATCCATCTCTGTTATGATTTCTTTCCAAGAAGGTGGAGAATTTTGACTCTCAGCACTGAATACATACTTTGTTTTTAACTTAAGGATGTTTGCTTTTAGAACATCTAATCCCCGTCTCTGCCCTTGAACATCCTAGTTTCATAGCACATTTTAAGCCTAGGGAAGGCTCTTTATCAGGAACTGGCCTTGGAATCTCAGCATCTCTTGAAGAGACACCAGGCATCACTAATCACCAGAATCTCCCTGTTTACTCCACCAAAAATAAATATCTTCATAATATTTTGCTGAGACAATGAGTTGGGTTCCATGAATCTCTCAGGTTAAGATGAGACCTGTGCTTTTCTTTCTGCTTCTTAAAGGAAACCTGTGGAACACCAGCCCTGATTATTCTCTTCTGGTCTGTGATCACTGGTGTAAGCAAAATGTAAGAACTGAAATATGCGGAGATGTGTTCTGAACGTACTCAGACTTCTGTGTACACATTGCTATATTTAAAATGGATGGACAGCAAGGTCCTACTCTATAACACAGGGAACTCTACTCAATGTTATATGGTAGCCTGGATGGGAGGGAAGTTTGGGGGACAGTGGATACATGTATATGTGTGGCTGAGTTGCTCTGTTGTGCTGAAACTCTCACAACATTGTTAAGCAGCTATACTCCAATATAGAATAAAAAGTTAAAAAAAAAAACCCGAAATACCTTTCAGAAGATTGTTTTCCATGTGAGAATTTAATCATGTCACTTAGAACTGCACAACAGAGGTCCTTTTCCTTTCTCTTGCCTTTTTCTTTTTCCCCCCTGTCTTTCCTTCTTCCTAAAACTATGCCAATAATGTGAACATTTATTGTTGTTTTCTATCTAGACTTCAGGATAATTTAATTGTTTGCCTGGAGGCTGCTTCAGCGTCTGAAAATTAATACTTTGTCTAAAAGTAATGACCTGATCTCATTTAGATTATCTTATTATTGCTATTCTAGCAACCATACCCACAAAACACACCACACATACAGACACACACAGAGACATGCCCCTCCACACGTGTATATCTACTGTTCAGCTAAGAATGCCTTATAATAGTGTATTAGCTACATATAAGAAAAAACAGCCTTGATCAAATAGATGGGCACTCTGACCTGAGTCACTCTAATCGTAGTGTATGTGTTTGCAGATTCCTTAGTGTGCATAAGGCAACTACAAACTGTGCTTTTTAACCTGTAGTATATTTTTCCCTTTTCAGTTGTATTTAGAATATGGTTGAAAATTGTAAGTTTTGAAACATGGCAGTTTACACTTTCATAACATATTACAAGCCAATTCTTTTTAATATATAAGATGTTTTAGTGCTGTGAAAAAAAAAAACAGGGTATTCAGTGAGTTAATAATTTATTACTCTGTGTATGTGTTTGCAATAGAAATACTTTCCTTTTCAGAAAACACTTTGCAAAATAAATATTTTAAATGGTAAGGTACTTGGAATGCTGATAGTTGACTTTCAATGGCTTTGGTTAAAACAACTCAACGTATAGAAAAGATGGTATGATTTATCCCTTCAGGCCCACCTGTTGAGTGTTGGGGACTAGTTCAAGGTTCCAGAAGTACGCTGTTCTCCTCTTCCCTTCTTAGCGTCCAGCACTTATCCATAGTAAGTGGTTAATAAATGTTTGCCAAATGAATGAATGAAACCGAATGTGTAAAGAATCAAATTACTGAATCAGTGGACACATGAATGTACTATGGCTGAGAATTTGGATCAAGCAGTATTATAGATGAGGAGTTAAAAGAAAATCAAGGCCAGGTTGTATGTCATGAATTAGCAAGAGAAACATAGATTCTATAGATTTTTATCGTGAATGCATACACACGCACACACAAGCCCTGGTTTTATCGTAGCCCTGACAATGTATCTAGTACCCTCTTCATTCTCTTTATTCTCATTCCTCTTTTATAGTTGAGGAAAATGAGCCATTGAAAGACTGGAGCTCTAAGGCAGTTTAAGAAAGCTATGGAATTTAGAAAGACAGTAACAATGACCCTATGCAAGACAGCAGAAGAGACACAGATGTAAAGAAGAGACTTTTGGACTATGTGGGAGAAGGCGAGGGTAGGACGAAATGAGAGAATAGCACTGGAACATGTATATCACCATATGTGAAATAGATGACCAGTGTAAATTCGATGCATGAAGCAGGGTACCCAAAGCTGGTGCACTGGGACAACCCAGAGGGATGGGGTGGAGAGGGAGTTGATGGGGGTTGAGGATGTTGAGACACATGTACACTCATGGCTGATTCATGTCAATGTATGGCAAAAACCGGAGAAGGCAATGGCAACCCACTCCAGTACTCTTGCCTGGGAAATCCCATGGACAGAGGAGCCTCGTGGGCTATAGTCCATGGGGTCACTAAGAGTCAGACACAACTGAGCGACTTCACTTTCACTTTTCACTTTCATGTACTGGAGAAGGAAGTGGCAACCCAATCCATTATTCTTGCCTGGAGAATCCCAGGGATTCTGGTGGGCTGCCGTCTCTGGGGTCGCACAGAGTTGGACATGACTGACGTGACTTAGCAGCAGCAGCATGGCAAAAACCACCATAATATTGTAAAGTAATTAGCCTCCAATTAAAATAAATAAATTAATTTTTAAAAAACTTAAAAAAGAAAGCTAGGTGGGAATTCATAAGTAACAGGAAAATCCATCAATATATTGACTTGTAGTCCAGTAGAAATCCCATGAGCTCTGTCTGTGACAGTATATTTTTGTGAGCCTTACTGTAAGTATTTTAAACTGAAGGTCAGAGTTAGAAAAAGGACAACTCTGGATTTTGTTTGATTTTTCTGTTTGGATTGGGTTTTACCATGTTGCTTTCCCCTCCAATCATTAAAGTGATAGCTATCAGGCAAGAAATAACTTGGGAGTCAAAAGGGCCAGTTGAGAAATTGAATTTTTGTCCAGGACTTCATGGCATCATATTTCTAATAATTAGTTATTCCTGGTTTCGAGAGTCTTTAGTTGTATTTATATAATTTTAAATATCTGGATTAAAAGTGAAAAATTCAGTTGTTGTTGTTTAGTAGCTAAGTCGTGTCCAACCCTTTCGTGGCCCCACGGACTGTAGCCCACCAGGCTGCTCTTTCCATGGGATTTCCCAGGCAAGAATACTGGAGTGGGTTGCCATTTCCTTCTCCAGGGGATAGATCTTCCTGACCCAGGGATTGAACCTGCATCTCCTTCTTGGCAGGCAGATTCTTTACCACTGAGCCACCTGGGAAGTGAAAAATTCAGTAGATTGTCTCAATATATCCAGGTCAGACACTCCCAAACTTTTAGATGAGGACTCTCAACCCAAAGTTCATCTGTAAGTTAGTTCTTAGAAACTTGGAAAACATTTGCCTATAGACCTAATGTAAGGGACGGGTGGTTCATTTCATATGCAAAGATGCAGAAGAGTATTACTCTGTGTGTGGTACACAAACCACTGCCTTCCACAGATTCTGCTAATGGTCTGCCACGAAATGAGTACAGAAATTGTGAGTAAGACATTGAGAACTTTTATAACAATCCAACAGAGTCATTTTAAAGGCTGCTAGGCACCCCACTCCAGTACTCTTGCCTGGAAAATCCCATGGATGGAGGAGCCTGGTAGGCTGCAGTCCATGGGGTTGCTAAGAGTCGGACACGCCTGAGCACTTCACTTTGACTTTTCACTTTTATGCATTGGAGAAGGAAATGGCAACCCACTCCAGTATTCTTGCCTAGAGAATCCCAGGGATGGGGGAGCCTGGTGGGCTGCCGTCTATGGGGTTGCACAGAGTCGGACACGACTGAAGCGACTTAGCAGTAGCAAATCTGATAATTTAAGAAACTTGGACTTGTGCTTTGTGTGTCTTTATTTCATTTTTCTAGTAAGGCTCTTTTATTAATATTTCTTTTACAAAACTATAAGTCTGTGAGAGTTGAGAAATTAAAAAGAAAGTCTTCACCAAAGGTTTTTTGAGTAGCACCATGTAATGCAGAATGTTGGGGAAGAAACATGACTCAATGACTCTTCCACCATGATTTTAGTTTTAGTTACATGAAGCAGGAAAACAATAATATTAAAAGAAAAACACTCATTTATTATGAATACTGATACCTGGGGGAGTGCGCATTTAATTAGAGAAGGACTTAGCACCAGATAAAGATTTCTGTGCAGATTCTGTGTACTTACAACTGACGATGGACCTGGTTCCTTTCTACTTTTGCTACCGTGCATAGGATTTTTCTTTTTCTTTGTGTGAGTATATAATTACTCTCCTTTGATTATCAGAATAAATTCAGAATTGACATGTGGGACCAATAAAAAAGGAGAGAAGAAATTTTTCCAAGGATAACAGAACAGGAATTGAAAGGGTAGAGAGATGATGTATACACTTACCAAAAGATTTGCCTTATTGGAAAGTGAAGTCTGCTGGCTTCCCTGATGGCTCAGTGGCTAAGGCTCCAGGCGCGCAATGCCAGGAACCTGGGTCTAATCCCTGGTCAGGGAACTAGATCCCATCTGCCAAAATGAAGAGTTTGCATGGCTCAACTAAAGATCCCACGTGCTGCAAATAAGACCCGGTACAGCCAAATTCATAATAAATAAATAAAAATAAATATTTTAAAAACATTATGATTATATAGTTTGCTTTAAAAATGATGAAATGTTTATATGTATATATATTTTTACGAGAAGAAAGGCTGGAAGGATACTTATTAAATTGCTGAGAGTAGTCATTTTTGGGGGCCAGACTTGCCAAAATCTTTACATTCTAAACATCCATGTCTTTTGAACTTCTGTAACAAGCATGTGTAAACTGTTATCAGAAGAAAAGGAAAGGAAGATTTGGTATTTTAAGAAAAAGATCTTGGAATCGAGGTATTGCCTGGAAGAAGTTCACTGAGCAGCAAAAGACAAGTGAGAAAACAGGGGTACCAAGTAGTGTTGGTTCCACACAGCTTGGCTGCGTGCTGGTCCGGAGGGGTCAGGAGTCCAAGATGCCGCAGAATCCATGGGGCCCTGGGGAACCAGTGTTCAGCAAGGACTTTCATGGATTGAGTGCTCCATCGTAAGATCTCAGTCGTTGTCAGGCCTGTACGGTTGATGGATGAACAAAATCTGGTTTGTGGCTGAATTCTATGGTCACCGGAGATCTATTTCATTTCCCTGCCATATTTAAATTTTCTGTATTAGTAAGAGAGGCGAAGGGGAAAGAGAACTAGCATTTATTGAGGACCTACTATGTTAAGCACTTCATACAGATGCCGATGCATAGCTTTACTTGATCATCAGGAGAACACTTTAAGGTAGGTAAATTCGCGATAAAGAAGCCAGGCATCAGGAAGGTTGGATAACTTGCTTATAGCCCTGTGTCAATGGGTAGAGTTGGATTCCATCTCAGGCCTCTCTGAAGATCTGAAGCTCATGGATTCTCTGCTGTGCCACACCGTTTTCTAAGAATTTCAAATCATTCATTATTTATTGGTAGTTATTGAGCTTCTGGTGTAATAAAGGCCCTTCTGTATAGGCACTGGGCTTCCCAAGTGGCTCAGTGGTTAAGAATCCTGCTAATGTAGGAGACATGGATTTAATCACTGGGTCGGGAAGATTCCATTGAGAAGGAAATGGCAACCTGATCTGGTATTCTTGCCTGGGAAATCCCATGGACAGAGGAGCCTGGTGGGCTACAGTCCATGAGGTTGCAGAGTTGGACACGACTTAGCAAATAAACAACGTGTAGGCACCCGGGGGCCTAGTCTCCAAGAGCTCATTACCCACTCAGAGACTCAAGGCATACACACATGCATGAAGCTTAAATAAGCATACGACTCAAATAGTCCAAAGTGAAAGGACAGTGCTTAGTGTTGCAGTGCATTCTAGGATAAGGAGTACTTGCTACCTCTAATTTTTCTGATTCATTGCAGCAGCCAAGTATCCTTTACTTGTATAGACCCCAAAATTCAGCAACCATGCAGCACTTCTGGCTTTGAGAGTCAAAGGATTTAGTTTAAACATGTTGGTAAAATGCTTTCGATTCCTTAAGTGTTAGAAAAGCAAGTTAGAGAATTTTGAGAGGGGCCAGTTTGCCAAGTGTCTTGTCACTATCAGATCAGATCAGTCGCTCAGTCTTGTCCGACTCTTTGGGACCCCATGAATCGCAGCTCGCCAGGCCTCCCTGTCCATCACCAACTCCCGGAGTTCACTCAGACTCACGTCCATCGAGTCAGTGATGCCATCCAGCCGTCTCATCCTCTGTCGTCCCCTTCTCCTCCTGCCCCCAATCCGTCCCAGCATCAGAGTCTTTTCCAATGAGTCAACTCTTCACATGAGGTGGCCAAAGTACTAGAGTTTCAGCTTCAGCATCAGTCCTTCCAAAGAAATCCCAGGGCTGATCTCCTTCAGAATGGACTGGTTGGATCTCCTTGCAGTCCAAGGGACTCTCAAGAGTCTTCTCCAACACCACAGTTCAAAAACATCAATTCTTTGGCGCTCAGCCTTCTTCACAGTCCAACTGTCACATCCATACATGACCACTGGAAAAACCATAGCCTTGACTAGATGGACCTTTGTTGGCAAAGTAATGTCTCTGCTTTTGAATATGCTATCTAGGTTGGTCATAACTTTCCTTCCAAGGAGTAAGCGTCTTTTAATTTCATGGCTGCAGTCACCATCTGCAGTGATTTTGGAGCCCAGAAAAATAAAGTCTGACACCGTTTCCACTGTTCCCTGTCTATTTCCCATGAAGTGGTGGGACTTGTCACTATGCATTGACTAAATTTGAAAATGAAATTAATTTCAGAGAAGAATTTTGTTCCGATTACAAACTTAATCTGCCTGTCAGAAAAGCAAACAGATTTAAACATACAGTAGTGTTTTCTTTTTTTCTATTCTGATGTCTTAAGAAATACTCACTGGTTTTAATTATTTCAAACAGTTGGTTTTTTAAAAGGTCATCTGCTACAATTAATTGTTTAGAAAAGTTTTATATTGGGTTTTTAAAATTACAGTGATTAGTTTTATACTATAGATTTTACAAACTTTTCTACACATTCTGTTGTTTGTGACCTGCTTGTTTCGACCATGTGTTCTGGGCATCTTTCCATGTCAGTAAGGTGAGGTCTATACTATCACTTTTAATGACTGCATAGTATTTCATTGCATGGTTATACCATCATTGATGTAAACAATCAAAATCATAGGTGGAGGAAATAATATGGACAAGGATGCAGAGCCCAGATGAGGGTAGGACGATTAAGGCCCTAGGGTGTGACTCTGAAACGACGTACACCTGGGCTCCACGATTGTCTCACCTGGTCTCTTCCCTGAAAGGATGGGCATCTAGTGGTATTTCAGTCCAGTTCAGTCTCTCCGTCGTGTCCGACTCTTTGTGACCCCATGGACTGCAGCACGCCAGGCTTCCCTGTCCATCACCAACTCCCGGAGCTTACTTAAACTCTTGTCCATCCAATCGGTTGTATTTATAATCATTTAAAAATTACTGACGTTTTACTTTTTTTCATTTTTTCCTTATTATACATGAAGTTACAGTGCATATCCTTATACAAATACTATTCTATAATTGTACAATTATTTTCTCAAGGTAAAGTCCAAGGATTGGTACAGCTGGGTCAGTGATAAATGCTCCCTAATACTTACTGTTGTCCCCCCTACCACATCCCGCCCTTCCTGCCCACCACACACATTGTACTGATTCATACTCTCAGTGTCTAAAAGTGCTTTAGGCTGTTGGTGATAATTACAAACTAGCAAAATAAAAATTTTAGGGATACAATGCATGATTTGAACGCACATTATTATTCATGGAATTGTTTAAAAAAACTTTGCCCTCTGTTATACTAGCAAGAAGATAAAAACAAAGCTATATGTCCCCCTGTATTTTTTTGCCAGAGAAGATCATTTATCAGTTCTACCTTTTATTTATTTGACACGGGATGAAGTTTGTTTAAATTGGTTCTCTGGGGCTGGATGGGACATGTTCTGGATGGGGTGTTACTTTAATGGAAACCGATAATGCAGCTGAGCTATGTAATAGACGATTTCAGGCCTGAATGTAGAAAGGACATGTTGGAGCTGTTCCTTAGTGTCAGAACTGTGCACTGTGGCTGATGCAAACTACTTATGTGAGCTGGAAGTTGCCAAGGCAACAGTCCTATTAATGAAGAATGAACCTCTCTTATTATCAGTGCCTGGATGAATTTTTTTTTTTTTTTAATAAAATGTGCCTAGTAGTCTCACATTGACATTTTCAATCTACCTACTCATCTTTCCTTTCTAGGCTGCAAAACTATTTAGCTCTATTCAATAAGGATGCATTCTTTCTCTGCTAATGAAAGTGAAATCATTGGGGAAAAAAAAAAAACAGTCAACTGTAAGGGCAGTAAAAATACTAATTTATAACAATTACCTAATATAAAATTATTGTCCTTTTGATATATGCTTTGGCTAAGGCAGAGCCTGAAATTGACTGGGACTTGGTAGGTATTTGAGCAGGCCAGAGTCTTTAAATTAACTTGTCTTTATGATTTAATGGAGTGTTGCCAACATATTTATAAATAAGTGGAGTGTGACATTGCTTCTTCCTTCTCCTGGTCAGACTGTAAATTTAGACTCCATTTTATTGTGTGCACACTAGAAATTTAAAAAAAAAAAAAAAAAGCTGTGGTTGTCTTGAGCCAGAGAGCCATGTTAAGGGGGACGATGGTTAGAATGCCTGGGTACCAAGCATTGTGCTTCCTGAGGTCTAGAAAGAAGGAAATCATTTCTTCAAAAAAAGAATACATTCCTGGGACTTTCCTGGCCATCCAGTGGTTAAGACTCCACACCGGGAATGTGGGTTCAATCCCTGGTCAGGGAACTAAGATCCCAAGTGCACGGCCAAAATAAAAAAAAGAATACATGCCCTTTCTTAATGAGAATACTTCTTATGTTTTGTCAGGCTAACCAGATGAGGAACTTACCTTTCAGTTACGGTTATTGGCAGCCCATTCCTTTCAAAACGGAACGTTAGTTGTCTGTTCCACCCAAATATCACCTTGTCGCCTGTTACAGTCATTAGTCATTCTCGGCTTGTTTCCCCCGAGAAGGTACTCAGAACTTTCTGATTATGAAATTAAATAATAAACTTCGATTGTGTTCTCATCACATCTTTTTGATAATTATTTTCTGATAGTAAAATTTAAATGTTTGAGGTAGAAATTTTGACAATAAATGTATGAAGAAAAACATTTTAAAAACCACTCATAATCCCACTACTCAGTTAACTGCCACTGATGTCGTGGCATACTTACTTCACTGGGACATTGTTCAAAGTCCTCCTTGCTAAGATAGAATCCACACTGATCTGTGAGGGCCGTATGTATAAGGACAAGTGACACATACCAACGGAGAGACGGAGATGCTGACCGAAATCAAGGGGACAGTTGTAGTCTAAGCAAAACTTGGCCCTTCTGTGTCACTGTGGCAATTCCAGGATCAACAACAAGTAGCAGTTAATCTGATTTTTCATTTCTTATATCATTGGACTATATGGCTGACAAAACAGATTTTGCCATCAGAACAAGTTTTAGCACAAGCATGCCTCCAATTTTCTTTGTTAATAGTAATCCTGGCTTGCTTCTTTGTGCCTTTCCTATTGGCACATAGGGAAGAGAGAGCTGTTTCCCAAACATGCAAAATAGGACAAAGTTCATGGGAACTAAAGATGTCATAGTGAAGAGACACTGTGTACTTGCATGTTTTATTCTTGGCAGTGATGGTATAAAGAGGCAGTTTGGGTGTTGCTTTAGTCCCCTTCAAGCATCCCCAGATAAATATGATAAAAATAACAGTGATAAGCACAAAGAATGAAAGTCTCATGCACTGAGGATAAAAGCTTCTTTAGAGAACTTTGCTATTTTTAACAAACTGAAACAATCCAAGGAAAAATAGAGTGTTTATCACTGAGTCTCTTGGTGACCCCCTGTCAGCACAGTCCCACCATCCTTTCCTCCAGATAATGCCCCTAAGCCCTTCTCGCATGGCTGTTCATAACCAGCCCCACTCCGATTCCATAATCCAATGTGCATACATCACAAGGCAGGTCATGGGGAAATGCTCTGTCATCAGAAGGATGAAGCTGGGATGGAAGTTCCAAAATGTCTGAAGAAGGACATTTCAGTTTCTGGTTCTGCATGTAAAGAGCCTGGAAGTCACCACTCCATCCAAATAACAAGGAAAAAGCTGAACTCTGAAAAAGCAACTCTTGTTGGGTCCTTAAAGGAGGACACAGGGAAAACTGCTGTCCCTGAGACCAAAGAAACAGGTGAAGTTTGGGCTTAATGGAGCAGCGACTCATGACTGAAACTGTCAAGGGAACCAGTTGTTGTTCAGTCGCTAAGTTGTATCTGACTCTTTGGGACCCCATGGACTGCAGCACACCAGGCTCCTCTGCCCTTTACTATCTCCTGGAATTTGTTCAAACTCATGTTCATTGAGTCAATGACGCTGTCCAACCATCTCATCCTCTACTGCCCTTTTCTCCTCCTGTCCACAATCCTTCCCAGCATCAAGGGCTTTTCCAACGTGTCAGCTCTTCATATCAGGTGGCTAAAGTATTGGAGTATTTGTTGAGGTAGAAAAACCTGAATTATAATTGGCAAATTATTGGAAGCTCAATGCAGACAACTCAGAGTTAAGAATTCTGGGGGAACCCATTCATAGGCAGCCCCCAAATATTTTGAGATTTACCTCTAACAACTCAACTAGGTTCCCACAGTAAATCCTGGAGAAAAATCTGCTTGAGCTTTTGGCAGGTGGAGGGCAAAAAGAAGCATTTTGAAATAAGCCAGAGCACTGGGTTCTTAGTAAGGCCCTAGCATTACCCTATTACCAAAATAAAACAAAGACATTATAAGGAAACTACAGACCTATATTTCTGTGAACATAGATGCAAAAATCCTCAGCAAAATACTAATTAAATCTAAAAAGGTATAAAAAAGAATTGTGTACCATGATCAAGTTGGATTTTTTCCCCAAGTATGCAAGGTTGGTTCAACATTCAAAAATCAATTCATGTAATCTGTCACATCAGCAGAAAAAGAAAAATCACATGATCATTTCAATAGATGCAGGGAAAGCATTTGACAAAATTCAACACCTATTCCCTGGTGGCTCAGCGATAAATAACCTGCCTGCAATGCAGGATACTCAGGTTTGATCCCTGGCTCAGGAAGATCCCCTGGAGAAGGAAATGGCAACCCACTCCAGTAATCTTGCCTGGGAAATCCCATGGACAGAGGAGCCGCAAGGGCTACAGTCCCTGGGGTCACATAGAGTCAGACACGGCTGAGCGACTAACAACAATAACAAATTCTTTGTTGGGAAGATCCGCTGGAGAAGGGATGGACTACCCACTCCAGTATTCTTGGGCTTCCCTTCTGGCTCAGCTGGTAAAGAATCCACCTGCAATGTGAGAGACCTGGGTTTGATCCCTGGGTTGGGAATATCCCCTGGAGAAGGGAAAGGCTACCCACTCCAGTATTCTGGCCTGGAGAATTCCATAGACCGTATAGACCATCTTTTAGGACTTGAACTAGCTCAACTGGAATTCCATCACCTCCACTAACGTTGTTCGTAGTGATGCTTCCTAAGGCCCACTTGACTTCACATTCCAGGATGTCTGGCTCTAGGTGAGTGATCACACCATCCTGATTATCTGGGTTGTGAAGATCTTTTTTGTATAGTTCTTCTGTGTGGAATTCTAGTTGAGCTATTTCAAATCCTAAAAGATGATGCTGTGAAAGTGCTGTACTCAATAAGCCAGCAAATTTGGAAAACTCAGCAGTGGCCACAGAACTGGACAAAGGTCAGTTTTCATTCCAGTCCCTAAGAAAGGGAATCCCAAAGAATGCTCAAACTACCGCACAATTGCACTCATCTCACACGCTAGCAAAGTAGTGCTCAAAATTCTCCAAGCCAGGCTTCAACAATACGTGAACCGTAAACTTCCAGATGTTCAAGCTGGTTTTAGAAAAGGCAGAGGAACCAGAGATCAAATTGCCAACATCCACTGGATCATGGAAAAAGCAAGAGAGTTCCAGAAGAACATCTATTTCTGCTTTATTGACTACGCCAAAGCTTTTGACTATGTGGATCACAATAAACTGTGGAAAATTCTGAAAGAGATGGGAATACCAGACCACCTGTCCTGCCTCTTGAGAAACTTATATGCAGGTCAGGAAGCAACAGTTAGAACTGGACATGGAACAACAGACTGGTTCCAAATCGGAAAAGGAGTACTTTAATGCTGTATATTGTCTGTATATATACAGACAATGTATAAAATAAGCTGTATAATCCTGCTTATTTAACTTATATGCAGAGTACATCATGAGAAACACTGGGATGGAAGAAGCACAAGCTGGAATCAAGATTGCCGGGAGAAATATCAATAACCTCAGATATGCAGATGACACCACCCTATGGCAAAAAGGGAAGAAGAACTAAAGAGCCTCTTGATGAAAGTGAAGGAGGAAAGTGAAAAAGTTGGCTTAAAGCTCAACATTCAGAAAACGAAGATCATGGCATCTAGTCCCATCACTTCATGGGAAATAGATGGAGAAACACTGGAAACAGTGGCTGACTTTATTTTTCTGGGCTTCAAAATCACTGCAGATGGTGACTGCAGCCATGAAATTAAAAGACATTTACTCCTTGGAAGAAAAGTTATGACCAACCTAGACAGCATATTGAAAAGCAGAGACATTACTTTGCCAACAAAGGTCCATCTAGTCAAGGCTATGGTTTTTCCAGTAGTCATGTATGGATGTGAGAGTTGGACTATAAAGAAAGCTGAGCACCAAAGAATTGATGCTTTTGAACTGTGGTGTTGGAGAAGGCTCTTGAGAGTCCCTTGGACTGCAAGGAGATCCAACCAGTCCATCCTAAAGGAAACCAGTCCTGGGTGTTCATTGGAAGGACTGATGTTGAAGCTGAAACTCCAATACTTTGGCCACCTGATGCAAAGAGCTGACTCATTTGAAAAAACCCTGATGCTGGGAAGGATTGAAGGCAGGAGGAGAAGGGGACGACAGAGGGTGAGATGGTTGGATGGCATCACCGACTCAATGGACATGAGTCTGAGTGAACTCCGGGAGTTGGTGATGGACAGGGAGGCCAGGTGTGCTGCATGCAGTCCATGGGATCGCAAAGAGTCAGACCCAACTGAGTGACTTTCACTTTCACTTTCAACACCTATCCATGATAAAAACTCCATAAACTAGGACTAGAGGGAAACTTTCTCAATTTAAAAGTTTCCCTCTAGTCCTAGTTTATGGAGTTTTCTTACAATGACAAGAAACTGAGAACTAACATCATATTTAATGGTAAGAAAATCAGAGATCAGGTGCAAGGCAAGGATGTCCCCTCTCACCAATCATTTTCAACATCAAACTAGAAATTTTTGCTAACGCAAATAGGTGAGAAAAGGAACTAAAATGCACCCCGACTGGGAAGATATAAAACTGTCTTTTATCACAGATGACATGACCTTCATCTATGTAGAAAGTTGAAAAGAATCAACAGAAACTCTCCTGAAACTTAATTAAGCGATTACAGCATGCAATATTTGTTAGAGAATTCATTAGAAATGTGAATTCTTGGGCCCACCCAAATCTCCTGAATCTGAAACCCTGGGGGTGAATCCTGACAATCTCTGTTTTAACAGAGCCTCCTGGTGACTGTGTGACTCAGCTGGTAAAGAACCTGCCAGCAATGCGGGAGACCTGTGTTCAGTCCCTGAATTGGGAAGATCCCCTGGAGAAGGGAAAGGCTACCCACTCCAGTACTCTTGCCTGGAGAATCCCATGGACAGGGGAGCCTGGGGGGCTACAGTCCATGGGGTCGCAAAGAGTCGGACATGACTGAACGACTTTCACTTTGACATTCTTTCACCAGGTGACTATAATGCAAACTTAATGCAAACCAGTGGAGAAATGCTGGTGTCAGCCTTCTTCATGGTTCTTTATGTCAATCCAGACAGCTTTGATAACCTGACTTTGTACGGTTGGTGCTTGTGTTCATGTCTATAAGATTAAGCATCTTCAGTATTGTTTGAAGCAAAATCGTGAAGTGGGTGAAACTTGGCTTTGGCTTCCCATCACTTCTTTTTGTCAGCTCATCTTCCTGCCTTGCTTTCATCTGTCAGGTTCTCTTTTACCTTTTTGTTGGATGAAACTCAAGAGACTTCACCGTTAGGATAGATTAAAGGGTCCTAAGGAATCAGATCTAAAAACACAGCACCTCTAATTATAAAATACGGGACTTTGGCAGACTCGTTGGGGAGGAAGGTGAAGGTGGTGTTGATAGTGACCTTCCCAGAGCCCCCAGATTGCACCTGATGAGCAGATGCCCATTCCCTTGACCTTCAGTCAGAGAAAGAGGACCCCCTTCCCTTTGCTGTCTGGTTCACAAGAAGAGGACTGATACAGTCATAAGATCTGGAAATACCTTCAGCACAGGCATCCTAGCTGGATGCTTTTTGCATCTCCTCCAAGTCTTACCTGTGCCCTTTCTCCCAGTTGCACCTTGCTCATTTTATCACCCACATGGTGCTTTGTGGCCTATAGATTTCCCAATGAAATAATGCGAAGCTTTAATGGGTGTCCAGAGACCAATTGGGCTTCCCCGGGGAGCCAGTTCTCTCTCAGGGGGATTAAATGAAAATAAGTCATATTAACTGGTGTCTGTTTATCCCGAGGCTTGCTTTAAACTGATGACTGAAATTCATTCTCCTACTCTTTCCCCTCAGACTGCAGGCCAAGATCGTACCCCAACCTGTCTGTCCAAGAATTCTAGTCACCTAAGTGAAAATTGATAGAATTCAAGCAAAATGCACAACTTTGTCTCTTACCAACACTGTCCCTTTCCTCTCTGCACACACGTGCTCACAGGCAGATAGATGCGCATGTATACCCACAAAGGTCACTGAGGCGCTCCGAGCCTGGCACATGTGTGAAGAACAAACTCAGCAAAACCCTCAATTATTTGTCGTTACTGAAAATCCCTACGTTGGACTTTCTCTTTCACAATGTTTTGAACGGCCTGAGTGAGCCAAATTCTTCCTTTCAAGTTATCAGAACTCAGCAGGTTCAGAGGAATTGTTACTGATGCTGTCTGGTTGAGGGGACTCATGGAACTTTCCAGAAGTAAGAAGCAGGTAGATCAGAATGCCTCAAAGATGGAATAAAAATTCTTTGAAATGTGAATGGATTAGATTAAAAATGAATGTAGTTTAGAGTCTGCTAGTCACGCCCAGAGTTCCAGGGAGCCGGAAGAAGTACACAGCTGAATCCTCAGAAAGATTTGTCTACACCAAGGGAGAGTGGAAGCAGATAGCTAAATATTCACCCTTTCTGTCCTCCAACCTCCACCGCTGTTGCTGAGTGAAAGGCCATGTGGGGGGAGAGACTAATTAATGAAATTGGCCATCTTCACCTAATCAGACCTGCCAGAAAATTGTTCTGTTAACAAAGAGCTAAATGTTGTTGCTCAGGAAAGTAAAAAAGGGCAGTGATTGTGTTCATCTTAGGATAACTACAAAAATATTGTTAATGCCATCTCTGAGCTGCAGTTTTAACTGTAGAAGTCAGGCAATCCCAAATTGCTGTTCCCACAGCAACTATGATTCAGATGACTCCACAAGGCTTGCCATAGATGAGGACCATACTTCTGTATCATCACTGTGGGAGAAGTGCAGTTCTTTTATTTATGTCTAAGCCATGGAAAGTTTTATTTCATAAGCTTCTATTTGGAAATGTGGTTATTAGAGACTGACAAAAGTCCTTCTGAACCACTGAAAATAAATGTTTTGATGTATAGATAAGCATTCATGCTACTCTTGAGCTTCATGTTCAGGAGGTCATAATGGTCTCTAGGACAGTAAAATTTGAAAATCCTCTATTTCCCTAAGGAATATCCAAAATTTGAGATTTTTGAGCAACATAATCCCAACACTCAGGCTGCCAGGACAAAGAGGAGATGGTGTACTCCAAAAAGGAAAATATACCCTCATTTAAATATTCATAAGATTTAATCTGTTATGTTTATGATGATGAATTTGTCATTCTAAATGTAAATGATCTACAAATCTTGGTTTTATTTTAAGCATTTTCTTGTCAGTAAGAGGGAAAAAAAAACCCTTGGATGAGAAATGAGAAAAGTTAAGCGTTCCCTTTTCCTGTCTCCTATTCCATCCGGCCCTAGAAGATTAGGAAGAACACTTTTGCTTGAAGTGGAAAATAAACCAGTCTCCAGTAAGGTGGCAAAATGCTCAAGGAATCACCCACAGGGTTACTAGAAATAGTGTGTCAGAGAGGAACAGAGCAGGCAAAGGAAAGTTCATTGTCTCAGAGGAAATGAGACAATGAACAGAAACAGATTTCTCACTGTGGCTTAATTAGAGTGTAACTTAGACTCTTAAAACTGAATAAGAGTATTAGCATATTTTTCGGAGAAGGCAATGGCACCCCACTCCAGTACTCTTGCCTGGAAAATCCCATGGACAGAGGAGCCTGGTAGGCTGCAGTCCATGGGGTCGCTAGGAGTCGGACTCGACTAAGCGACTTCACTTTCACTTTTCACTTTCATGCATTGGAGAAGGAAATGGCAACCCACTCCAGTGTTCTTGCCTGGAGAGTCCCAGGGACGGAGGAGCCTGGTGGGCTGCTGTCTATGGGGTCGCACAGAGTCGGACACGACTGAAGCGACTTAGCAGCAGCAGCAGCATATTTTAAAAATATTTTTCAGGGGCTTCCCAGATGGCGCGGTGGTAAAGAATCCACCTGCTAGTGCAGGAGATGCAAGGGACACAGGTTCAATCCGTAGGTCGGAAAGATCCCTGGAGAAGGAAATAGCAACCTGCTGCAGTTTTCTTGCCTGGAAAATTCCACAGACAGAGGAGTCAGGTGGGTTACATTCTGTGGAGTTGTAATGAGTTGGACGTGACTGAGTGAGCACACAGCATAGCTTAAGGTGATAGAACAGTAAGAATGAAATACAAAGGGAAATTGAAGTCTAATGAATCGAAATCAAAAACAACATTAATACAGAAATGAAATATAAATTAGAAATGTTAATGTATATGAGACCCTACTGAATATCTGTGTATCACAATAGAGAAAAGTATTGATATAATCATAGTAATTATAGATGACAGATAAGGAAATGAAAGGCAGAGAGAATCTAAAAGGTATGAAATCATTCAAATATTATACAGTATGAAGATAATTGTTTGAACCCCTGAGTAGAAAATCTAACAAGTGGAACAAAACATATTTTGAAAGATAAAGTTATGTAAGAAAATGTACCATAAATGAAAGGACCAAATCTATTCCAAGAAATATAACACAGAATGCTCAAAATCCAGACATAACTTAAATTGTTAAGCTTCAAGGATAAAGAAATAATTCTTCAGGTGTCAGAATAGAAAAGTCAGTTTCCTACAAAGGAGAAAACAGTCAAGCTGGCTTAGATTTGTGCATTGCCACAGTCACTGCTGTCCTTTCTGCACGTGGTGAGAGAGAGAGACCCAAGGATGTTATATCTAGCCAAGATGTTGTTAAAATGTATAGACAACAGGGAGACATGCTTCAGACTGAAGAACTTAAGCAACTTTGAGACCTTTTTGAGGAACATACTTGATAATGGGAGTCTAGCCAGGAAAAAAAAAAATCAAAACTCAGAAATGGAGAAGCCATGGTAAAACAACTGGTGAGAACCACTAGGTATGTCTAAATGTAGAAGTAATTCTCAGGAGCTATGGGGTTAGCATTACAGTAAGAATAATAACTAAAACAAAGTGAAAAATGGAGACCAGAGGTAGAAAGAAGTGGGAAAGACCTGTGCTCTTGTCTTTCCCAACAAGGAGTCAATTAGTATCATCTAAAATTGCATTATGTCATTTAAAATATAAATACATAAGTATTCCAGTCTCTTAATATTTTATATTTTTATCTTAGAATGATCATTTGTGTGCATGCTCAGTTGCCAAGTTGTGTCCAACTCTTTGCAACCCCGTGGACTGTAATCTCCAGGCTCCTCTGTCCATGGAATTCTCCAGGCAAGAATACTGGGGTGGGTTGCCATTGCCTTCTCCAGGGGATCTTTCCAACCCAGCGATCAAACCTGCATCTCCCACATTGACAGGCGGGTTCTTTATCACTGGGCCACCAGGGAAGTCCAGAATGATCATTTAGATCATTTAGAATGATGCATAATTATAGTGCAGAAACTTTTATTTGAAGCTTATCAGTTCTTTCTCTTTCATCTTTAGTATCCAATTATAACGAAAATTTATACTTTCATTTTAAAAAATAGTACTTAGGGTATGGTCCCATTTTACCAATGTCTGTCTGCATATGGATTTTTAAAGATGGATGCTGTGATGTTCATCTTGTATTAATAATGATTATTTCTAGGTTACGAGGTATTTTTAAAAATTTTTTAATCTTTGTAACTTATGGGATTTAAACAAATATTCTGAATCATTGTGCTTTGTCTTATGAAAACAACTGTATGACTTTTCTTAAAAACTAATTGTGTGTGATATAAACATTTGGAATTATTTTCTTCTTGATACTCTTCTGTAACTTTTTGAATTTAAAAAAATTAAAGAATTAATCAACTAGTTAAGACTGAGTAGATGGTAAGGATAAGAGAATATGGTACCACGTATTTGAAGACATTCCCACCTGCTCAACTCCTTTTAGGGTGTTGAGTCCAGGTAGACCTGAAGTCTCCTCCAGAGCCATCTAACTGAACAGTTGTAGCAACTACTATTGCTCAGTGAGCATATCTTAAATATTTATTTTTGTTTATTTATTTGACTGTACCAGGTCTTAGTTGCAACATGCAAATCTTTAGTTGCAGCATGGGATCTAGTTCCCCAAGCAGGGATCAAACCTGAATCTTCTGCATTGGGAGCACAGAGTCTTAGCCACTGGGCCATCAGGAAAGTCCCAGGTGACCGTATCTTTATGGGGATAGCTTAAGGGACAGTTTTCTTTCCATTATCAAGTGTAGAACAAATCAGGGTGTGAAAGAGGATAGCAGAGACACCCTTTGGAAAATAGTTACACTTTGAGGCTCAAAATTTTTTAATAGCTTCATTGAGATATACTTCACATATCATAACATTCACTCTTTTAAAGTATATGATTTGGTGATCCTCAGTATATTCACCACGTTGTGAAACCATCACCACTGTCTAATTCTGCAACATTTGCATTGCCCCCGAAAGAAGCTCCATGCTCATTAGCAGTCACTGCCCATTCCTCCCTCCCGCCAGCCCCTGGCAACCACTAATCTACTTTCTCTCTGTAGATGTGCTTATTCTGGACATTTCATATAAATGGAATCATACAAATGTGGTCTTTTGTGACTGGCTTCATTCACTCAGCATAATGTTTTCAAGGTTCCCCCCATGTTGTAGCATGGATCAGCACTTCATTTCTTTCTATTGCAGAGTAATATTCCATTGTTATGGATATATCACATTTTGTTTGTCCATTCATCAGTTGATGGACACTCTGGTTCTTTCTGCTCTCTGGCTATTATGAATAATGATGCTGTGAGCATTTATTTACAAGTTTTTTGTGTGGACAGGCATTTTCATTTTTCTTGGATATATACCTAGAGATGGGACTGCTGGATCATATGGTAAGTCTCTGTGCAGGTACTCACACCATTAAACTGTTGCCGTTTTGTTTTTGTTCCCAGGCAGAAATGGTGCATAGTGCTTTCCAGGCCCAGAGAGCTTTCCTTCTGATGGCCTCTCAGTACCAGCAACCCCAAGAGGTAAGAGTGTATCCTGAGAACCAAGGGTGCCCGGGGAATGGGCAGTGTAAGATAGAAAACAGGCAAGCAACAGAACCAGTTACTGTGAGACACATCCCGAAAATGAGATGCATAGGACTGAAAGTTCTGTCTCTAATCCAGATTATAGTACAAAACATTTCTTCGGCCTTTACAGTCTTATTATGACCAAATTTATACAGTGACATTCGACATCACCTATTTAAAGGGTCAGTTTATCTATGTCGCCTGTATTCTATTCATTTTTACTAGTCTCACAACTAATTTGTAATTAAGGAAGTATTTACTACTAATTTTTAGTTCATACTTTGTACTTCTTTGTTATCAAAAACTGCTAGATTGCTGCTTCTCAAACTCTAATCTTCATCCGAGTCAGTCTGGATTCAATGATTTGTTAAAGTGCAGAGTCTGGGTCACAGGTCTAGAATAGAGCCCAGGAGTCTATAGTTCTAACAAGCTCTCGGTGATGCTGCTGCTGCTGGTCTGTTGCTACATTTTGAGCAGCAAGACTCAGGTGTCCCCACCTGAAATGCCCACCAGCACAAAATCTTTTTGTAGACAAATACCAAGCTCGTGTTCTTTTTTCCTATCGTGTCTATATCAAAGCAGGCTGTTATGCTGCATTAACAAACATTCGCAAAATCTTAGTGATTTACAGCCCTGATTGACAGTGATGACATCCAACTCCAAATTTCCTGTCTCATTTTGGACTAAGACACATGGTTCTTATACTCTCTATTACAAAGGATTTCAAATTTTTCAACCTTGATCTATAGGAAAAAGAGTATTTTATTTCACCATCCAGTTACACAAAACAACAGTTGTAATGTGCATTTTGTTATGATGTATTTCACATAGTCAATTCTATTGCTCTGTTCTTTTCTTCTTTTTCAATTTGTCACCCACTGCATTGATTTCATGATGTACTTATGAGTCAGCCCATCTTGCACCTTGCAAGCACCCCTCTTTCTTACAGACCTATTACAGTGATCCTGATATAGAACAACTTGTGAAACATGTGCAGAACATCTCATGCTTTTCTTCTCTCCCCTTGTTGTAATTTATAAAAATGATCTTTGGGCAAAAGATTGTTCTAATCTTTACAGTATTGTTGCTAAGAATTCTAGTGACACAGAAGAGCAAATACTGTACAATTCTACTTATATGAGGGATCTTAATTAGTCATACTTGCAGAGACAGAAAGTAGAATGGTGATTACCAGGAGCTGTGGGGAGAAATAGATTGTTGTTGAATAGATAGATGGTTTCCCTTTTGCAAGATGAGAAAGTTCTGGAGATCTGTTTCATAACAGTGAGCATATACTGAACACTGCTGAACTGTGCACTTAAAAAAAGGCATATACAGGAAGCCTTTTTGGGTCTTACAGACCAGGTGCTACCAAACTATGGCCCATGGCTCAGATGCCTGCTTTTTTGAATTAAATGTTACTAGAACATGAAAAAAAAAAAAAAAAAGAACTCTAGTGACAATTTATCAAGCCCATCTTTTCCCAGTTGATAGAAGGAGTCTCACATAAAAAATGGCCAAGAAACCCCTTTTCTATATGTGTAGAATTTTGGTGCATTCAGCTCTTCACTGGGTCCAGGGAAAATAGGATATTTCTAATTTGCGAGCATGAAAAATGAAGTTCAGTGATACATTTTAATGCCCTGGCCATGGAATCTGGACCTGGGCCCATTACTTTACTCACCATCCAAAGTTCTCTTCATGGATACTACACATAAAAAGAGCTGCAATGCATAGTCATTTATAAGAGTTATGTGGTAAAATAAAACTGTAGAAAATTTTTATAGTTAATAGAGAGAGGTGAAATAAGTGCTGTTGGCATGGAGACGTCTCCCATCACCTGGGAGAGATGTGGGAGACGATCTTTAATCATCTCTACCATGTGTTGCTGTTCATTTGCTCAGTCACGTCTTGCTCTTTGCGGTTCCATCGACTGCGGCGTGCCATGCTTTCCTGTCCTTCACTATCTGCCGGAGTTTGCTCAAATTCATGTCTGTTGAGTTGATGATGCCATCCAACCATCTCACCCTCTATCACCCCTTCTCCTACCATCAGTCTTTCCCAGCATCAGGGTCTTTTCTAATGAGTTGGGCCTTTGCATCAGGTGGCCAAAGTATCGGAGCTTCAGTATCAGTCCTTCCAATGAATGTTCAAGGTTGATTTCCTTTAGGATTGATTGGTTTGATCTTGCAGTCCAAGGGCCTCTCAACAGCCCCACAGTTCGAAAGCATCAATTCTTCAGCTCAGCCTTCTTTATGGTCCAACTCTTACATCCATACATGACTACTGGAAAAACCATAGCTTTGATTATATGGATCTTTGTCAGTAAAGTGATGTCTCTGCTTTTGAATATGCTGTCTAGGTTTGTCATAGCTTTTCTTCCAAGAAGCAAGTGTCTTCTAATTTGTTGGCTGCAGTCACCATCTGCAGTGATTTTGGAGCCCAAGAAAATAAAATCTGTCACTGCTTCCACTTTTCTCCCTTCTATTTGCCATGAAATGATGGGACTGGATGCCATAATCTTTTTTTCTTAATGTTGAGTTTCAAGCCAGCTTTTTTTACTTTCCTCTTTCACCCCTATCAAGAGGCTGTTTAGTTCCTCTTTCTAAGTTAAATAAGCAGGAAAGAAATAATATACAGTCTCATCATACTCCTTTCCCATTTGAACCAGTCCATTGTTCCATGTTCAGTTCTAACTGTTGCTTTTTGACCCACGTATGTGTTTCTCAGGAGTCAGGTAAGGTGGTCTGGTATTCCCACCTCTTTAAGAATTTTCCAGTTTGTTGTGATCCACACACTCAAAGGCTTTAGTGGAGTCAATGAAGCAGAAGTAGATGTTTTTCTGGAATTCCCTTGTTTTCTCTGTGATCCAATGAATGTTGGCAATTTGATCTCTCATCTCTACCGTGAGTGACCCCAAAACTTTGGCCACGGCTGAAAATGTAACTTCTGCTAGCCCAGTGCCTCTAAAGTCCTGGATGGGCACCACTCGGAAGGCTTGTCACAGGGGTTTTTGGGAGGTCTGCTGCCTGTGCCCCTCCATTGTTTCGGACAGATGGGCAGCACCTTTGTGGTCAAGGCCCACATCTGTTGTGCTGTAACTACAGCAGGGAGTGCCTTCCCACCTACAGACACTTCCATATTTTCTTCAACACGTCTTATGCTGCTGAGAACCTGACAATGAAACTGTGTGAGTGTGTGCTTGCGTGAAATTAATGTGTACTGGTACACAGTGGAAGAAATTAACCCTAGGTTTCCAGCTAAAGGGAAGATGATTTATGGCCATTGACTGGCCTGTTGATTTTGTTCTATTAAAAAGACTAGGAAATCTGAGTTTTTTAATCCTCCATAAGTAAGAAAGAGTTTCTTCCACCTGCCCTCTTTTTCTGTCTTTATTTGACTTGCATTTTAAAAGGAAATATTGGTCACAGCACTGTGTACAATAGCCAGGACATGGAAGCAACCTAGATTTCCATCAGCAGATGAATGGATAAGAAAGTTGTACAAATACACGGTGGAATATTACTCAGCTGTCAAAAGGAATACATTTGAATCAGTTCTAATGAGGTGGATGAAACCGGAGCCTATTATACAGAGTGAAGTAAGTCAGAAAGAAAAACATCAATACAGTATATTAATGCATATATGTGGACTTTAGAAAGATGGTAACAATAACCCTATATGCGGGACAGCAAAAGAGACATAGATATAAAGAACAGACTTTTGGACTCTGTGGGAGAAGGTGCGGGTGGGATGATTTGAGAGAATAGCATTGAAACATGTATACTACCATATGTGAAATGGTAGTATACATTGATCAGTCCAAGTTCTATGCATGAAACAGGGCAACCAAAGCTGGTGCACTGGGACAACCCAGAGGGATGGGATGGGAAGGGAGGTGGGAGCGGGGTATGGGATGGGGGACACCTGTGGCTGATTCATGTCAGTGTATGGCAAAAACCACCACAATATTGTAATGTAATTAGCCTCCAAATTAAAATAAATAAATTAGTTTAAAAAAATAAATAAATAAAAGGAAATATTGGGACTTCCCTGGTGGCCTCGTGGTTAACAGTTCACCTTGCTATGCAAGGGCCACAGGTTCGATCCCTGATTGGGGAACTGAAGTCCCACATGCTGTGCAGTTACTGAGCCCATGTGCTCAGGAGCCCGCACTCACCATAGCTAGAAAATTCGTGCCCCTCAATGAAAGATTCTACATGATGCAACAAAGACCCTGTGTGCGTACTGCAACTAAGACTTGAGGCAGCCAAATAAATAAATAATTATTTTTTAAAAAATAAAGAGATAGTGCCTTCCTGTGCACTGAGCAGGAATCTAAAACTAATTTTTGTCCTTTCATTATTTAAAGAGTCTAAGAAATTAGAAGAGAAAGGAGGATGAGAGACCCCTTCTGTCTGTTCCTCCAGCTAGTGATATGCATGGCCCAGCAGAGTGCTCTGCCAGAGCACTCACTCAGTAAGGATTTTCTAAGCTGTGGGGCAGTAATCCAATGTGTTGATAATTTATTCATCTTAAACCAACCAAGAAAGCCTAGTAGTTAACCTTAGTACTTAAGCTAATTACTTAGGTACACTGAGAGATTCCAATTATTTATGGGTTTATGCCCATAGGTTTGAGATTAAAAATATATATGTATTAATTTGTGAGGGTGGTCAAGGGTAGAATCTTTGGACTTGGGCCTACCTGGATTTGAACCCTAGATCTTCTACTCTTTAGCTTTGTGAATCCAAATGCAAGAAAAACAAAAAGGATCTTTTTTTTTTTTTTTTCCTGGATGGCTACTTGCAAATTAATCTGATAAAGTCCACAAGAAACTCCCACTGAACTGAGCCACTCTAAACCAACTTGTCAAGTTACCCACTTAAGAAAGCAGTTAAATTCTCTTAGCCCATGTTTCCTTATTTTTAATAGGGATAATAGTTCTTATCTCATAGAGTTATTGTGAGGATTGAATGAGAAAAAATATGCAAAGGTCAAGTGATTGAATAGGAGACTTTAGTACTAGTTAGGTTAGTCCAACTGCTTTAAGCAGAAGTGCCTAATTCTCATTTTTCTTGCTTGCCTGAGGTCTGCTGTGGTGTTTTTGATTGACAGTCTTCCATATGGTCGTTCAGGGACCAGGCATCTTCTATCTTTTAGCCCCTTCCTGACTCCAAGTCCTTGGCCACTGACTCAGGAAAGACAATGCAGGATCATTCCTGGAAAGGTTTTATGGGTCAGACCTGGAAGTGGCATATGTCACCTCTGCCTTCATTCAATCTCTTGGACACTTGTAGTTGCAAGGGTGGCTGGGAAATTTAATCAGCCTGTATGCTGGGAAGGAGAAATTCATGGATTTGGTGAGCATTTAGCCAGTCTGCCAGAGTGGGTAAGTTGGCTTGACTAAAATGAAGTCTGTCTTAGTGGAAATATCTTTCTAAACTTTCAAGTGGGTTTTTCTGGGCTAATCCCCTAGGAGGCATCCAGAGAAAGACAAGAAAACTTTCCAATCTAACCACTGAATTTGTTTTCACTGTACTTGAGTATAGAGAGATCTAGAGATGTAGATACATATATAGAGAGATCTCAACATTTCTTTTAATTAGAGTGAGTTCATCCCCCCCTTTTTTTGCCTCTGTATTGTTTAACACAAGGTGTCAAATTATTGTCTAATATTTTGAAATGGCAAGCAAAGTAGTCATGTGACTTTGATCTCAGAACATGCCTTGAGTAAATTAGGTGGGGCTAGTGGCAGGTCTGGAAATTGTAAAGAAAAAGTAAACGAATGAACAAAGACAAACTCCCGAGTGTTCCTTAAGTCCCTGCCCAGAAAATGTCACAGCATAGCTTAGTCACAATTGCTGAATCTTGAAAGATTTGGCCACAATGAGTACTGCCAAGTTCTATTGTTAGGGGGCATGACAGGTAACATAATGCAATAGAGCAATTCTGGCCCTAATACAAAGTGAAATGCCTACTTTAAAATATTGCCTTAAAGCTTTCTGTCTTCATGTAAAAGTATCGAGAAAATATTCTGTTAAGTAACTGCTGTTATTTATATGTGTTGAACAAGTCTTTTTAATGGTTTTTTAAGTATGTAATTCTACATTTATCTGGAAAACAGAAAAATAAAACTGCAAGAGAAATAAAAGGTAACAAGTTTTCATCTTTTGTGTCATGGTCAGTTATGTTTTCATTTGACAATAGTATTTCCCAGTGTTCAGAGTTTCAAAAAGGAGTAGCATCTTAGAACCTAATCAGTGACTCACTTTATGGCCTTTTCCAAATTAACTGTCTCACTTCATAAATATGCATAAGTTTGGACTCACTGATATTACTAAGTGGGTGGTTCTCTTAACTATCAACTCAAAAGCACTCAAAGGCAATGCATGCTTTTAATTTCTGAAGAGATAGGCTTAAACCCAACTGAAATGTCTGCCCAAGTACAATCTATGATGAGCAGGTAAAAACGGGTTACAGAGACTTACAGGATTGAATTTTTTGTAACCAGCAGCTTTCTGAATAGCATTTTGTGTTGTATTTGGAGAAGTGAGGCAAAAAGAAGCCTTTGCTTTTCATATGAGCCTTTCCAGGGCCAGAAAATTGCCTTGGTAATTACACCCGGGCTCCATGTGTAGGCTGGATGTTGATGCTGGTTCATGAAGAATGAAGCACCCGGGAAGGAAGGAGAGGAAGAGGTTTGTGTGATATCATCAGGGTCTGCTTGAGTTGACAGCTTGAAGCTACCCAGTCGGGGCTGAATCCCAACAGGAAAGCGAATCATTAGTTTATCAGGATGCAGAAAGGAGGATAATCAGAAAGGAGGGTAATGCTGTCATTCTTCTGCCCAGACTGTTTGCTTTAGCAACATAAAGCTGTGAATGAGCCTGTGAGCTGTGACTGTGGGTTAGTAGCTTTATAGGTATTTAGAAACCCAGGACTATGGAGGCAGAAGGGATTTGCTAAGATCCTGTCCTGTTGGACATCACTCATGGTGACTATTTTTTTTTTTTTAATCTGATAAGGCACATTAGCTCATTTCTCTTTGTGTAAGACATGAATTAGATAATGAATGACTGCCCAAAGGAAGTGAGGTGGTTATCACACACATGGGATTTGGGGGATTATCCAAGGGGGTAAAGGTTAATAAAGAAGGATAATATCCTTTGTTTTATCCACTATTTCATACTAAATTTGTTACAGTTCCAGACTGCCTCAATGGCAAATTCTGCAAAGAGGTTAGGGCTACGTATATGACTAGGGAATTTTTCATTCTCCCTTTAGTCAAGTTTTGGGATCACATTGCATTTTTCATAACATGATTATCAACTATTTTTCATTCTCCACTGTACAGCTTCCTATTTGTTTGCTAGACACCATAAATCTGAAATTTCAAAATTGGTAGGGTTACAAGTTTTTCTCTTACAGCCTGATTCAAAAATTGATTTTAAAAGGGGTTTAACATCATTCAACAAATCTTTTTAAAAGCCAAACATGTTTTAGCCTTTGGGTTTGCTACTTGTTCGTCATTTCAGCAGCCTTAACGTGAGTCCTCTCTGCAAGACGTAGCTTCTATCATCTGTACAAAGCTGTATATGCGAAAATAGCAGACAGGGAGAAGGTAATTCCAGCTGGCATTCCAGTCTGGATCCGCTGTCATAAATTACTTAGCAGAGGGCATGGTCCGTTACTTTTTATGGTCATGTTCTATATTTGTATGTGCTGCGGGTTGGATCACATGACAAAACCATCATTTGATATTAGTGTTTATGTGCACCAGCCAGTGAGGGCTGGATTTAAGCTACACTGTGCAGCACTTTTAATTTGTATACTTAGCTCTTAATTGAAAATGCAGACACTTCCCTAAGTACTAAAATTACAAATAACTCAGAATAAATTTTACATAATTATTTTTAGGAGAAGACAAACTACTGTATAGTCTCACTAATTGAAATGCACTGTGCCTTCCAGAGATTTTAAAACATAAATTTTGAACATGAACAGGCCAACATTGCCAGAATAATAAAGACCCATATTCACCACTTAATGTCTTCCCAGCCCCTCTCCTAAGTTGAACAAGAGAGCGTCTTACTGATGACAATGTTTTTTAGTGAAGATGCATTTCCCAAACTAATGGAGAGAAGAAAACACACACATGCTTTCCCCCTTCTGTTTCCCACTTTGCTTCCCCCCAGCTGGCAGCAAACACCTAGAGAATGTACTTCTTCCTGGACGATTACCTCTTTTCATAAACTGAAAAGGAAAAAAGAATGTTCTTGTCAGGTTTTTGGTAGATTAACTGCTGCCAGGATTAGTGTTTCTATATCTGGAATCGCTTATTAGGTAAATTTGCCTGTTAAGTAGTTACTTCAGATCTTTGTTAAACCCTGTTTACCTTACATATTCCAGCCCTCTTTAATTTCCTCCACTCTATTAATTTATTTCTTGGGTCTTTTTTTTTTTTTTTTAACCAAACGTTTACTGGATCCCCTGCTATATAGCAGTCACAGCATTTGGCATTTCTGCATCTATCATTAGCTCATTTGTAGGAGAAAATACTTTGGAAAAATAGGGTCTGGGTGATGTTATTTATCATGATTTATATATTTCTGTACTTTGCACTTATCTTTATAATTTCTGCGCTGTTTACCACCATGACCATTGTTTGAACTTTCCTACCTACTCTCCTCTGTCAAGGAACATATTCAACATGCCTTCTGATGGTCTCTTCATAGCTTTGAACGTCCCAGCACCGTTACAGTACTTTCTGTCAACACAGAAGTAACTGGTTTACATGACATTTTAGGAACATCCCACCGTTACTTTTTGTGCATGTTTTCCATCCCCTCAACAAGATTCTGAGAGCTTCAGGGAGCTTGAGAGTTGATGTGTCTTTGCTTTCATGACTCGTTGTGGTCTTAACTATATTTTATTTGATGTCACGTTTGATTAAAAAAAGACCAGCTCTGGCTTCTGACACTTTGTGTTGGTTTGAGGAATAAAAGCTAGGTTAATAGATTCCAGTAGTAGAGGAAGGGAACGGAAGAACAGGGTGAAATGACATTTTTATTTAGTGGTACTGTTATCTTAAAAAAAAAAAAAAGAACTTGAAATTAGGAGATTTATATGGTATGGATTGAGATATCAGTTGAAGGTATAACTGCTAAAATGTAAGTTGTGGATCAGCCACATCAGATTCGCCTTGAAAAAGTGTTCTTCAGGGGAATTTGGAAAAGGGAAAGTTAGAGGAAGAACAGGGGGCCTGGGGTTAGGAAGGCATTTCATTTCAAGGATGCCGTTTCGCTGCTGCACGCTGTCACGAAACGAGTGCCTCTGAGGCTACCACTGAATGTTTCGTTTCTGGATGTTCAGAGTGAATGACAAGAAATGAGCATGGCCAGATTTGGGTGACAGATGTAGCTCAAGCATTCAGTGATGATAGAATATAGGTTCTGAGAAGTGTGCTGATTCAATTCACATGGGCTGTGGAGATCCAGCTGGCCTGGTATTTAAATGCTGTTGAAAAATATTCCAATTAGATTTCCCTATATAGAGTTTTCATGTAAATTGTGAAGAGTGGTACTTTCTTGAGGCGGTGACATTGTTGTGAGTGTCCAGCATCAGTCCTCTAAAACTGGTAATTTCACAGTTAGAACCGAAGTGACTGCAGTGCAGAAGAACTTCAGGCTTGATCCCATCTTCGTCCATCTGGATTCTCTATATAGAATAATGGGCAGCACCTCACCCAAATTGGGTTTCAGTGGTTCAAACAGCAGGAGTCCCATCATTTCCTTTGGCTGGATAGCTTACGGTTGAATGTGTTTAGTGTTCCTTTTGGAAAGTCATAAGTTGGAACAGGGACAAGGATATAATTTGAAACTTCACATGTTACCAACCTGACAGCAAATGAAGCACAGAGAGGGCAAACTACACATAATAAAAACCAAGGTACAGCTAAAACATTATCATTATTTAAAACGGGGGAATGTAGCTCCAAGTCCTATAAAGAGGTTATAAATATATTGTTAACTTTGAGTCCCTACTGAATTTTAGAGCTTCCATGATGACTCAGTGGTAAAGAATACACCTGCAATGCAGGAGATATGGGTTTGATCCTTCCTGAGTCAGGAAGATCCCCTGGAGAAGGAAACGGCAACCCACTCTAATATTCTTGCTGGAAATCCCATGAATAGAGGAGCCTGGCAGACTACAATCCATGGGTTGCAAAAGGGTTGGACACAACTGAGCGGCTGAGCAACTACAAATGAATTTTAACTGCATATGCCATTCAGTTAAAAAAAAAAAAAATATATATATATATATATCATAGCTTACCTATCTGAAACTGATAATGGCTATAGTAAATAGTCATCAATAAAAATTTACTTGACATTTTTAGAATTTGAAGGATCTTTTTATAGAGACATACTGGATAATTCATTATCGTTAAAATATGTTTTGTGGGAAAATGAGAACTCTTGCCTTTCCTTTTTCTCTTTTGACGGGATTTCTCTGGTCTGGGACAGAGACATTCAGAATCATTCTATAATTCTCTAATACTGTACCTGAGACTGAATCATCTTTTTTTTTTTTTAATGTTGTTGTTGTTCAATTGCTAAGTCGTGTCAGACTGCAACCCCAAGGACTGTAGCCCACCAGGCTCCTCTGTCCATGGGATTTCCCAGGCAAGAATACTGGAGTGAGTTGCCATTTCCTTTCCCAGGGGATCTTCCTGGATCAGGGATTGAACCCACGTCTCCTCCATTGGCAGGCAGATTCGTTACCGCCGAGCCACCAGGGAAGCCCAAGCAACCAAAGAGTCACAGCATTCAGTGATCTGTGTTTGAGACAGGACTTTTGTTTCTGATCTTTCCAGTCAACTTTCCTTTGTTGATATCTGGAAATGTATTTGATAGGGATTGGAGTACTCTCTTGGTTGAGTCACAGAAGAGCAATGGGAAGAAAGAGAGCCGAGAAGGATCAGCATATCTCCTTTTTTATATCAGTCAGGAGAGAGGAGGTTGTCAGCCAGGCACGTGGCTGTGCACCTGGGGACTTTTTAGCAGATGACTTCCCTGAACCACTCTGCGCTTATTTTCTTCTTTGTGTTTTTGTCCATCATTTGTAGCCCCAAGGCCCTGAAAGTGTTAGAAAGTAGGTGTTAATTAGTAAGAAGGTAGTGACAAAGGAGTGAAACTGAAATACAGGGCTGTCTGTGGTGTTACAACATGTTGTGAAACCACCTTTATTTCCTTTGATTTGTTATTAATATCTTTATTTCCAGTCAGGTTACCCTAAACTTCGTTGTTTTCCCTAGATTGATTGACTCATCATGTTCTTAGGTTGCCCCTGGCATCACAACAGTTTGATTGTTGACTTAGGTTGTGAGTAATGCCTTCAGTGACTGCCAGTCAGTACCAGGGAGGGATTAATATAATAGAATGTGATTATTCAGTACTGCTGAGTCATGAACACCCAGCCCTGTGTCCAGTGGCCATAGTAGGTGCTCAGTAAGAGACTGAGTGAGTTAACCATCTAAAGCCAACAGAACCCTAGACATTCAAGATGATTAAGACCTTCTCCCCAGATCACTTATTAAATGAATACCTGGGAACCTTCTCTTATCTTTGTGGAAACAAAGAGTACATGGAAAGTCAACCCCAATTGCTTTTTACAGTGAGAGAATCTCAGTGCGACTGGAAGAGGAGAGTCTTCTCTCTGTACTTATTGGATAGATATTCTCTGGCAAAAAAGGAGATTCACACTCAACAAGACCATAGGAAGACCTTAGCATAATCATCTCCTGGCCTATAAAAATAAGTATTATTATTTCCATATAGATAAGGAATAAAGCACAGAGAGATTACTTGTCTGGTATCCCTCAATAAAGCAAAAAAAAAAAAAAATTGAACGCCAGGTTTTTCTAATTCTAATTATGAATTTATCACCTCAGTCTGTCTTTCGTTTGGCTTTTTGGTTCCTTTTAATTTTCTTTAAAATGCTAATTAAATTATGTTCTTCCTACCTGAACATCAAGATAATTGGCTTATAAGATCTCCCAATGTGTGAGTGTCACCACAAATTTCACCTGTGATCTTTTTTTTTTTTTTTTTTGCTCTGAAAGGTTTTTTGTGGTTTTAATCTTGTTTGTTTTTTTCCTACGTGGAACATTTATTTTATTAATAATGGGACTTCAAGATAGATTTAGCTCATTTAAAAAGAGTACATTTCCTGAAATTTCCATGACCTTCTCATTTTCTTGACCTCAAAGAGGATGAACATCATTCCATTTTGTCCCTGATTTTTTTTGGTTTTGTTTTTAAAAAAGTGAATTTAAGAAATTCTAAAGGTAATAAACACTATGCTCAAATGACTTACATTACTTCACACTCTCCTCAGTTCTGTGTCAAAGTATTTTTTCTGCTTTTCCCTAGAACATAATTAAATATTCACATTTTCTCATATCAAGCAAATTTTAACAGTGTAATTTTAAGGGACATATACTGTATCCAATAATTATATATGGCACTATTTAATTGGGCATTCTTCTATTTTTGAGTTACTTTTGGTTGATCATAGATTCTTATGATCCATATCTTAATTTTTTATTCTGTTCTCCAATAAATGTTAGCCCATACATATAAAACATTTTTTTGTATTTATAAAGTAAAATGAGTAGAGAAGATCATCAAATAATAATCACTCTTTATGCAGAACAAACACCCTCCAATGTCCTCAACTAAGCTTAAGGAGAAATACTGAAGAGCTGGGTTGAAAGGATTGTTTCAAGAAGTGAAATTCTAAAGAAATTTAACCCACAGGGGTTGGGTCATGGCTTGCCTCTTTTATTGCTATTGTTTATGAGAAAAAATTTTTACTCATATAATATTGCTTAAATAGAATTAAGTTGATATTGTTTTTCTAATATTTATGAGTATTGTTGGGCTTCCCTAGTGGATCAGTGGTAAAGAATCCAGCTGCCAATGTAGGAGACATGGGTTCGATCTCTGGGTTGTGAAGATTCCCCGGAGAAAGAAATGGCAACCCACTCCAGTGTTCTTGCCTGGGAAATCCTAAGAGCCTGGTGGGCTACAGTCCATGGGGTCTCAAAAGAGTTGGACACAACTTAACAACTAAACAACAACATGAATGATATGCGTATGTGTTTATTAAATATGACTTTGTCTCCCATATGTGATAGATATTGATGGTACACCTATTTCTATTGAAAAGAAAATATTTTCAATTCTGTCATTCAAGTTGTCTCATATACTGGTTATTGCAATTTTCATTTTTGTTTCTCTTCTTTGTTCAGCTTTATCTCTGTTCTTTATTCAGGCATGTCTTGAACAGAGTTTGTTATGCAATTACTAGCTTTATTTCTTCTTGCAACTTCCTCACTGTTATCATATATATTTTTTATGTTGCTTGAGACATAAATATTTACTATTTTAGATAGGTTGTGTCTTTTGCAATCCTGTAGTGATCCTTGGTAGAGTTTTATTCAGGATACTTTTTTTAATCTGATAGCATTATAAGTTTTCTTATTTATTTGCCCTCCTTCTAATTTCTTTGGAACCTTATCTGATCAATCATTCCCTTCTTTCTCTCCCTACTGACTCCTGTTTAATCTGCAAACCAAATCATTTCTCTCTCCTTTAAAAGATAAAAACGGCTTCCTTGACCACCTGTACCATCTCTTTCCTCCCTTTGCTAGCAGATATCTTAGGAAGACTCTGTCCTTCCTCTCCGTCACTTCTCTGTCACTGCTCAGTCTCCTTCATCTGTCCTCTCCTTATCATTTTACCAGAAAAGCCTTTCTCGTTGGTGTGGTATCTTCCTAATTGTCCTCATTCCATTCACCTTCCTTAAAGAATTTTTATCAATGACTGTCCTTCTCCTCAAAGTTTTTCCTTCCCTTGGGAGTGAACTTTATTCTTTCTAAGTTGTCTGTTTCATTTAATTTCTTTGTCTGACTTCTCTTCCTTCCTCTGCCCTTTAAAGGTATATATTCCTTCAAAATTTCATTCTTTGTCAGCCAAAGAGGATTTTCTTGAGTATAGTCTGTCCCTGGTCGATTTCAGCCATGTCTCTGATACTGTCACGCCTACTCTAGTGGTGCCAACTGTCCATCTCCAGGCCTTACTCCTTAATCCTGGGTCTGGATTAACCCTGCATGAGCTGTGAATCCACTTTTTTCAGAGCCACACACAGAAACTGTGTTCTGCCTTCTGGTTCTTTGTCTCAGGTGTTGGAACTCCAAACACTCTGCCCCATCACCTGACTTCTTTTCCTTCACCCCCTCATGTCTAACCCATCTCTGAATCCTGACAACACTCTGACCACAAGAATCTACGGGATCTAAAACCTTTGCTCCGTTCCCAGGGCCCTAGTGCAGGAAAAAAAAGAGGGGAGAAGTATGAGAAAGAGGGAAGGAAGTAAAAAGAAAGAAGAGAGAGAAGAAAGGAGAGGAGGAGGAAGAAGGGATAAAGGAAGGTGAGAAAAAGAAAAAAAGTTGAAAAGAGAAAGAAGGGGAAAGATAGAAAAAGATCACCTGCTTTTTAAATTTTTTAAGTAAAGGTATTACAAGCATGCCTTTTAAAAAACTAAAATAAAAAGAAGATGTAAGAAGAAAAAAAAAATGCCACCACTCACTGACAAACACTATTGGTTTAGCCTCTTAAAACTGATTTCTCTGCCTCAAAACTTCTCCTCCAACCTGTTCCCCATTCTCTCATCATAGGAACTGTTACAAAACAAAGTGAACAAATAGAAAACACAATTAGTCTGGAATCCTGCCATTGTTTCCCATGACCTGCGCAATCAAGTCTCTAGGCTCCGCAGAATGTCCTTCAAGGCCCTTTGCACTGCAGTGTTTCTGCATGTGAGTGCTCTCCCCCAAACTCCTCTCCCACAACAAATCCAATATCCCAATCATACTGGAGGACCAAGTCCTGGGAAAAGAATGATGGACCTGAAATGTCCTCTTCCTAATCCATACCTTTGTCATTATAATAGAGATATCATATTCATAATTTGATTAGCTGTGTTTGGAAACACCAACAGCTGCTTTCTTCAAGAGTTCAAGGTCTTATGAGGCCAAAAGATCAATCCAAAGGGGGTACATCGTAATCTCTGCTGAGCTGATGGGTGCTCGTAGGTGGCAATCTTGAACACTGCCTGAAGGTTGGAGAAGTTGGAGACAGAGTCACAGAGAAGGGGCCCCTCTAACCAAGTCTTGCAAGATAAGTAGGATTCAAGTCTGTGAAATTGCATCTAACACAGGAAGAAGCCCAGGTATCTCTGCTCTTGTCTTTAAGTGGGTTAAATCTTAGACAGTCCTCTCCCATCCTACCTATTATAACTGACGTGGTGCCAAATGTGTTTTGTTTAAATGACAGATTGTTGAGTTTTATTTTTTAATTCAGTCAATAACTTCTTTTGTTTTAATAATAAGCAAGTTTAGTCTGTTCACATTTTCAGCTAGGCCAAAAGGTAAGCTTAAGTGGTCTACTTCTTAACACTTTAACATTAATGTATTTCAGGGGGAAAAAAGCATTTTAATTGCTCCTATTTATTTTTATTATTAACTAAATAAACTTTTATTCCCTTTCAGGAAATAAAAGGAGTCTTTCATTTCCCTCATTCAAATGTGTTTGTATGAATAGTCCCAGGTCCACGGGGCTTTTGCTCATTCCCTTTGAAGTTGCAGAACTATTACACAGAGTTCAGTTTGTTAACTGGGGATTTTGATGTATTTATTCTTTATGAAATTTATCATACATATTTGTTGTATCCTTTTAAAATTAATTTTTTAAAATATGTATTTATTTATTTTTAGCTGTGAGTCTTTGTTGCAGCACGTGGCTCCTCGTTGTGGTGTGGGGCTTCTCTCCAGCTGTGGCTCATGGGTTCCAGAGCTCATGGGCTCTGTAGTTGCTACACGCAGGCTCTCTAGTTGTGGCACACGTGTTTAGTTGGGGAATCCTAGTTCCCTGACCAGGGAGTGAACCTGCGTCCCTGAATTGGAAGCAGATTCCTAACCACTGGACCACCAGAAAAGTCCCCATTTTTATATCCTGTTGTTTGTCTTTTTCAGATCATTTTATTGGCAAGGGGGTTACTATCCCCTAGATTTTTCTCAAATCTGTGTACCCCAAGGTACACAGCATACAGCTCTTTTATTTAATTTTTCTTTTCGCTCCTTTGTTTGCTTTCCCGTTCTTATAGACACTTCTGTGAGAATCTTTTGGCTCCCTAAGATGCCATGTGTATACATGTCAATGTAAAGGACTTAGTTGGTATGCAGGTGGCCACACTCCAGGGAGGTATAACGAACAGTGGACTCGCCCTATTAGGTGCAGATAAGGCGATGACAAAGCGTCCAGTTTAACTGGAATTCATTATTACGATGGGATGAGATGGGCTCGGGCACCTGAGCCAGAGAACCAAATACTAGCCCATAAAGGGAAGGTGTGAAAAGATGGAAATTCAAAGCTTCATGGAGCCCCAGGATCCCTCAAAGTCACATTCTCAGATATCCAGCCTCCATCGCGGGCCCGCAGAGTCCTTAGAGAGGCTGGCCTTGTAGACAGATTAGAGATCTTCCTCTGGGATTGCCAGAACTATTGTTTTCACATCAGGAACCACCAGCTCCTTGTTCAGTTATAAGAAAAGTGGACTATCCTAATAAACTATATATGAGAGGAGCCTGAATAAAACCAGAAGAGCATACCCTAGAAAAAGCCCTATAGGTTCTCTGCTGTGTCTTTCCTGTATGTCTTCTGGACACATGCAGGCCACTTCTGTTTGGAGTTATGGAAGTTCAGTGGGAAGACAAGTCCAGAGAGCACAGTGGGCAACTCAGAACCATTCCCATGCCTATGTCCATGGGAGCATGTTGTTGGCTAGTCTGAATTGAGAACAGTTTTTGCAGACCAAAATTGAAGGTGATTGATTCCATTTGTTTTCCTTCCAGAATGCTCCCCTGACAGTGAGGATGTCTGTGGGTCGGGAAAGGTAGAAAAGACTCGTTTCTGTACCACTTTTCATGAGTCTGCTTCTGTGTATTCAATACTTGACGCCCCTCCCCTTAGGCAAGCCCTTGTAATGAGCTCCCCTGTCATGAATTGTTGGAACCCACAGTCTGGCTCAAATGACCAAGCGGTGCCTCTTTGTCAGACACACGCTATGCATCTGGCAGCATCGCCAGGGGTAACCTGATAGGGCTCACGATTTTAATTTTAACCAAAAATACATCTGCCAGGTTCATTTCAACTGACAGGATAAATATCGTATTTCTTTACCAGTTTGTAAACACCTTGCTTTTCATCTCCATCTAACATGTTTCCCTGGTGTTTTACAAATAGAAAAATCAAGTTGGAGCCATATGGGACTGAGCATATGTGTTGTGAGTGTCAGTCAAGTGTGGGGGTAGCTTTACGAGGAACTGGGTGCAGTGCGAGCAACGCGTGTGCACCTGACCAAGAGGTGTGACGTGACAGCACCGGAGAATTCTCCGAGTGCAAGTGAGTCTCTCAGTTGTGTCCGACTCTTTGAGACCCCATGGACTGTCCTCCACCGGGCTCCTCTGCCCATGGGATTCTCCAGGCAAGAATACTGGAGTGGGTTGCCATTCCGTCCTCCAGGGGATCTTCCCAACCCAGGGAAGAATTGTCTAAGAAAACCCCACAGACAGTATGGTGTTGGGACCACTCAGCAGCTGCCTGTGGACAGCTGGAGCTGTCCCTGTGACAGATGAAGGATGGAGCGTGTTATTCTCAGGGTCCACATCCCGTTGCTTCTTTGGACCCAAACTGTTCTTAACCGAAGTTGATTTTCTTTCACTGCCTTTGAAAATCATTCTTTATGATATTCTACTGTGAAGATTCTTCTAAATGAATCTAAAATGTGTGTGCTGTGCTCAGTCATGTCCAATTCTTTGCCATCCCATGGACTGTGACCCATCAGGCTTCACTGTCCATGGGATTCTCTAGGCAAGAATACTGGAGTGGGTTTCCATGCTGTCTTCCAGGGGATCTTCCAATCCAGAAATCAAACCTGTGTCTCCTGCATCTTCTGTGCTGCAGACAGATTCTTTACCTCTGAGCCATCAGAGAAGCCTCTGAATGCAAAATGCAAGGCACAAATGCTGTTTTTGACAATGAGACGGCCAATAGAGGAGGGACGGCACTTATTTTGTGAAGTCAGGAAGATAATTTGACATGAGTAAAATGGCATATAGAAATAATAAACAGATTTCCCAGTTCTGAGCCACCCCCCTCCCAGTCCTAACATAAATGGTATAAGTACTGATGGCCTTTTGTGTGAATATTTATAAGGGACTTTTTAATTAATCTCAAAATTCTTTTATCGCCTATTAATTTTCACAGTGTCACACTAGAGCACAAGGGTAGTAATGTTATACTCCATCTACAGATGGAGAGATCAAAGCTCACAGATGTTCAGTTTCAGAACTTGCCAGAGACCCGGAGTGATCAGCTGGGCTCTTCCCAGTCCAGAGCACAAGCCTCTGGTTCCCACTCGGCTTTGCCCCACCAGACTTGGTAGCCCGGGGTACTCTGACCCGACACAAGGCTGATTCTCTGAAATCAGGTCTAGAATTAGCCCTGGGATCCCATGGGCATGCCAGATTCGGACCTCACCTTCTCAGCGTCCTTTTCCTGCAGGACAAACTCTACTCTCCCCTCCACTCCTTCTTTTGTATTCAGTGCTTTCTTCCTCTTGGTTGATTTCCACTGACCCTGGAAAAGGGTCAAATGATAACTAAGGAGTTATTAATTATAATAAGGTCACAGTTTTCCAAAAAAGTATAGGCATTTTGAAAGGAAAATCTGAATGGCAGTCAGGTCTTCTCAACCTTACTTTCTTTTCCCTGTTTCAAATGCTCTTTCCCTTTATTATCAGAAACCAGAGGTTCATAGAACCTTATATGGAAGTCCCCTTGAAACTATACCTCCATGCCAGGCCCTCACATAGTGCAGGGACTTCTGAGGATGAGGGGGAATGAGGGAAGAAGGAAAGGAAGGAGGACGTGCATGTTCCCACCATCCACAGTGCCATCATGCTGTGAAAGCTTAAAAACCTAAACACCCCTCCTATCCATCAATGTCCTATGTGTGTGTGCATGCTAAGTCCCTTCGGTGGTGTCCAACTCTCTGCAACCCTATGGGTCATAGCCCCCAGGCTCCTCTGTCCGTGGAATTTTCTAGGCAAGAATACTGTAGTGGGTGTCCTTGCCCTCCTCCAGGGGATCTTCCTGACTCCAGAGTTGAACCCCATCTCACGTCTCCTGCATTGGCAGGTGGGTTCTTTACCACTAGCGCCACTTGGGAAGCCCATTTTTGTGGCCAGATAGGTTCTAAGGACCAATATGATAGAAAAATCCTACAAAATGATATGAAGTAAAACTCTGGGAATTTGTGACTGTTGACCATTTAAATTTTTTCAAGAGAAAAATACCTATATAAATAATTTTTAAGCATGGCCAGGATATCATAAAAAGACCGTAGGAGTGCTTCCTTAAAGAGAGTCCCTAATACCATCACATGGGGTCATTAAAGGCTAGGGATCTAAAAACGTTTGTTCTTACTGACTCTGTGACCATAACTGTGACCATAGTCCAAAGGCCAGCTGAAGAATTAGCAGCTACGGAGGTGGAGACCGTTGTATCAGTCCCATCGTGGCATCTCACTGAATAGTAACTGGTGTGTGTCACTCAAGTGTACACTTTGAGTGACCGCAGTTGACCTCAAATTATACCCTGCAGAAGTGTAGGGAGGAAGGGCATTAGCGGGGATCACCTGTTGCTTGACACCTGTTCTGTGAGGTGGATATTATTCTCTTGGTTAATAAGGGGCGGAGTCAAGACCAGAATCCGGGGCTGACCTGTGCCCAGCTGTTCAGGCCCTCTGCTGTGCTGCCCCTTATGCCAGAGAGTTGATCCCCAGCAAACAGGACCTTCTACCACTAGAGGGTAACATGTGTTTTTTGCCTGTGGTCCTCTCCTGCAAACATAAAGTCTGGAAACTTATATGAAATAATTAATTCCAGAATTTATGAAACGGATGGCTGCCATGAACCACAAGAGAAATGGCTTTTGAACAAGTCAACAGCACAGCATCTACTATTTAGTACTGGTTCCCTCTGGAAAGGCTTGTGCAGACGTGCGGGGCTCCTAACGTGGCTCCTGGTGAGGACCAAAACCCAGTGGCTCAGCTCCAGCCTGTCTCTATGTTTATTCTGAGAGGAACATTCTGTGTACCAGGAGGAAGGAAAGAGTTTGATCTTTCGGCCTGTCCTTTGCAGAATTGTATTTTGTACTTTGCAATGCTGATGCTTGAAAGGTACCTCTTAGATATTCACAGAAATCGTTTAAAACCGACTGTGGAAAATGTTTATATATTTTACCTCTCTGAAACTTATCAGCTTCTCTTATGATGTTGGCCAGTGTATGCATATTTTAATTTTTTATTTTGGGGTCACCATAAAAAAAAAAAAAAACAAGGAACAGATGATATTTCGTAAACTAACTTTGTGGGCTGGAAAACAGAAGGACCCAGAGCTGACAAAGGATAACCTAAAATAAAAAACTAAGATTGGTGAGACAGCACAATGATCAAATGGGGACTTGAGACTGCAGCTGGTGGATTTTATTCTGTAATTCTAATCAGCAGCAAACATCTCATCCTCTACCACGTGCCAAGGTCAAGAGTGTCTGGAATTGAAAGTGAACTATACAGCCTGTGAGTGGCGGAATTCAAGTTAGATAGTTAGAGGGGAAAGCAGCGTTTATCCCTTTCTAGTTCCTGTTTTGCCCTCCTGGATGCTCCGTATTCTACTCTGATCAGCTGCTAGCATGTGACAGATGGGCTAGATCAAATAGAATTAACCAAATAATCTGTCAAATATTTCAGCCAGCCAAAAGTTCTACTTAAGCCTCTTTTACATTAATTAAAAACTCCAGCACCCAATCCCTTTTTACTGAGCTGCTCCTTTTTTACAGTATGTGTATTTATAAGTGTATTGTTTGCTCTCTGTTTATAAACTCTGGAGGAAAGGTCTTTCGTTTCTCACTGATGTATTCCAAATACATAGGATTGTACCTGGTACTTAATAGGTGCTCAATAAACATTTTAACAGATAATAGGAACAAAAAAGGGCTTTCCCAGTGGCTCAACAGCAAAGAATTTGCCTGCAGTGCAGGAACCTCAGGAAATGCAGGTTTGGTCCCTAGATAGGGAAGATCCCCTGGAGGAGGGCATGGCAACCCACTCTAGTATTCTTGCCTGGAGAATCCCATGGACAGAGGAGCCTGGTGGGCTACAGTCCATGGAGTCACAAAGAGTCAGACATGACTGAAGTGACTTAGCACACATTCACAGGAACAAAAAAAGGCATGATGAGGTCAGGGAAAGAGGACACCAAGCCCCCGAAAAAAAGCTTATGAAGGAAAAAAGAAGACAATGTAAAAGAAAATGTCTGATAATTTTGTTCACTTAAGAATAAGAAATACACATATCAAAACAAGATAGACTATTAACATCTTAGGTAAGTTTATTTCTGATACCCAGATTACATCTGTCTTTCTCAGAAGGTTCACTTTTATTTATCACTTCAACATTAGTTTGCTTATTCATTCACTCACCTCTTATGTGACAAGCACTGTCTTTGGCATCAAAAGGCAAAGCAGGTCTCCAATGTACTCTCATATGAGAGGGTCTATCCCAGATCAGCCATCTTAAACAGTGTGTCTCCATCCATTACCCCAATTTGATAAAATATGGCACAGATAAAGCCGGGTCCAAAGATGGGGTAGCTCTGTGGGCCAGCTTGTTTCAGGATAGAATGAGCAATTAGCTTGGGAAATTAACAAACATAATTTTACTGCCAGCCACAGAACAAACTCATAATCCATGGTGACTGTCTTCACAAACGTTTGCTGCTGGCCAGAGTGGATGACTCAGCACAGGCTGTCACCGGGAGAGAACAGCACAGAGCTCACTCCTTGCTGACTGGGGTTCAAAAGCACCATCCTCATATGTGAGAAACAGCTCACTTATCCAATGTATTGTGCTGAACTGAGAGTGTGAGATGCTCCCAAGCAAAGGCACGCTGAAGGGTGGACACCAGAAAAAGACTCAGCTAGCGGAGGGAGGAGGGAAAGCCAAGGACATCAACAGCTGCATCACAGATCATATAGTAATGAATTGTAGCCCCTGGGAAAGGTTGATTAAGGATAAACAGTGTGTCTAAATTGGCGCTCCTGGCCTTCCTGCCAAATCCTGTTCCTTCTGCAGTGTCTCCTTGTCCCGATGATGGCATCTCCGTCCTTAGAATTTGCTCAAGTCCAGAACCAAGGAGTTATTCTGTACTCCTCCTTTGCTCAGTCACCCACCTCCAATCCAGAATCTACTTCTCAGAATCTCCACTATGGTCACTTTGGTCGCAGCTACCTTCGTCTCTCATCCAAATTATTGAAGTCTCTGGGACTTGGCAGTGCAGTGGTTAAGACTCTGCCCTTATAATGCAGGGGGTGCGGGTTCAATCCCTGGTGGGGGAGCTAGGATCCCACATACCGTGCATCATGGGCCCAAAAAAATTTTTTTAATAAATAAATAAAATAGCAAATTATTGCAAAGTCTCAAATATGACCTTCCTGCTTCCACCTTATCCTACCCTCTGACAGTCTAGTCTCAATACCGCAGCCAGAGTGATTCTCATAAAGGAAGACCACATCATGTCATTGCTCTGCTCAAAACTCTCTGGTGATTTCCATTTCATTGAGGACAAAAGCCAAAGTCCTCTCAACAGCCTTCATGATTTCTGCCTCTCTCTCTGCCTCTTCCCCTCCCACCGGGTACCCCACCACTTTCCCCACACTCATGCGGCTCCTCTGTCCTGCCTGCCGGTCCTTGAGCTCTGGAGACACATTCCAGCCTTAGGACCTTTGCATTGGTTCTTTCCTCTTGTGGTGGTTGTGTCTGCCTCCCCCAGATACCCACATGGCTAAAGCCTCGTCCAGCTATTTATGCAAATATCACCTTCCCTGTGAGACTGACTCTGGCCCTACTGTAAACTGAAACCCATCCCCGACATATATCTGATTCCCTTCTTTTGACTCTATTTTCTTCCCTATGACTTTTAGCAGCTAACATACCATATAATTTAGTTATTCATTACGTTTACTGTCTGTCTTCCCCCAGTGACGCATCTTATACGTCAGCTTGACCGGGCCATGGGATGCCCAGATATTTGGGCAGACATTATTCTGGACTTTTCTGTGAGGATGCTTTTTGGATGAGATTAACATTTAAATCAGTAGACTAGACAAAGCACAGTTGTGCGTGGGCCCCATCCGATGGGCTGAAGGCCTGAATAGAACAAAAAGGCTGAGCCTCCCCTGAGTAAGGGAGAATTCCTCCTGCCTGACTGCCTTCAAACTGGGGCTATCAGCTTTTTCTGTGTTTGGACTCAAACTGAACATCAGTGTGCTGGGTCCCAACTCTGCTTCAGATGGGAAAACTTAAGCCATCATGCCTCCTGGGTCTCCAGTTTGCTGACTCACTCTGCAGATCTTGGGACTTGACAGCCTCCATAATCCCATGAGCCAGTTCCTTATAAAACTCTGTATGTAGTCACATCCTACTGGTGCTGCTTCTATGGAAAATTCTGACTAATCCACTCCCCACGCTACTTGGACAAAAGAGGACAGGGACATAAGAGAGCTTATCTTGTTACCACTCTGCTCCATCTTCTCTCCAGCCCTGGCACATAGATATGGTGCTCAGTATATATTTGTTAAATAAATGAAGAAATAAATGGACCAACAGGTAGCAGTCTTTAGACATATCTTTAGAGGTGTGAACACAATCATCTCCACTTTATTACAGTCAAGAGCTGTAGGCTTTCTATCTAAAGAGCTGAGCCAAAGATCAAAAATGGTCTTCTTGCATGTGCCTCATAGAATTCTGGATGTACATCACGTTTTTTGTTTCTTGGGGGTGTAGCTTCACACATGGCGTTAGCCACACTTTCCCTTCGGGGTCAGTGTGAGAAACCAAACACAGCCATCCTCCGGCACTGATAGGATTTCGAGTGTATGTGATCTGTGGCATGAGGGAGACTTAATGTCAGGAGAAGCTATGGGAGTCCTCTGGACTTGGAAGGAGCCAGAAATCTCTCCTGGGTAACAAAAAAGCATCGCATGGCCATGGGGTGGCACATAGGAAAAGATAGGTCAAGACTTGAAGACGAAGGGCAAGCAAATGTCATTAGCCCTCAGTTTGCTCTGTAGAAGGAATACTGTGATGCAGGGGTGTTGTTTCTAAATGGTCTGCCTTTCCGAACCCAAGGTTCAGTGTGAGCAAGAAGAGAGAAAAATGAGGAAAAAGGAGAGGAAAGAGATTCTGACTGCCAGTGGTGATTGGAAGTGGGGGCAGGGCTGACCAAAAAACGACTGACTGTGAAGCTGCAAGAGGAGATAGACTCTCGGTGCAGAGTGGGGAGGGTCATGCCAGCAGTCCTCTCAGAGATGATTATAGCTCCTGAAAACAGCCTGTGTATGTGTGTGTGTGTGTGTGTTAGAAATGCGAGCGAAGAGACTTCTTTGCCTCCATTAAATGGCCCTGAAAGTGTTTCCATGGTAATGAACCAGCGTAACCGAGAGGACAAACGCACGCACAGTGAGCAGCCCGGCGGAGCCCAGTGACTCTGAAGCCGCTTCACAGGCTTCCGCCGCCAACCTTTCCTGGAGGCTGTTCTACAGGAAACCAGTTCCCTGCAAAACGGAGGGAGACGGGTGGGTGGAACAAAACGTTCTGTGAGCTAAGAAACTTGAGAAGCATCAAGGTAAACGAGATAAATGGGCTTCTTTAGTGACTCCATTAGTGTTCTGAGGTGGGTCCGGACTCGCCAAAAGGGAGATGCTGTGTGCAGAGTCCTCTCAAACCCCATCGACCAGGACGCCCTGTTTGTGTTGAGCTGTTCACCAAACTGGAACTGGGGCTCTGTTGGATGCACTGTGGGAAGCATGGCTCTTGAGAACAGCAATCAGTAGAATCGGACAAAGATTCTACTAACCTTAACAGAGAAAGCCGAGGGACTTCCTTAGTGGACCCGCGGTTAAGACTCTCTGCTTCCAACGCGAGAGGCTCAGGTTCAATCCCTGGTTGGGGAACTAAGATCCCACATACCACATGCCCGAAAAATAAATTAAGTGTACAACTTGAAGAGTTTCAACAGCCTTTTTTTAAAAGGAGAGAGGAAGCTGATTTCTGATTAAGGATGATTAGAGTGCTGTATCAGTGCGTGCTAAGTCACTTCAGTCAGGTCTGACTCTGTGTGACCCTATGGACTGTAGCCCACCAGGCTCCTCTGTTTGTGGGATTCTCCAGGCAAGAATATTGGAGCGGGTTGCTGTTCCTTCTCCAGGGTATACTCCTGACCCGGGGATTGAACCCTCATCTTTTATGTCTCCTGTATTGGCAGGTGGTTCTTTACCACTGGTGCCCCCTGGCAAGTCCTGTGTCTGTATTAGTAGCTTGGTACAATTATTGGTAAATCCACCTTGCGAGATGTCTTAAGACATAGAGCAGCTATTGCAATTTTTTGCACCTCCTGAGACTGAACTGGAAACTAAAGATTTACGTCATCTCAGCCATGTCCTGCACAAATGAATCTCAAAGGAAAGATCTAACTCTCCCTTTACCATGGGCCTGTTTATCCAGGGGAACAACAATGACCCAGGAAATGCAGCTGACTGTGCAGGGATCCTTCAGATGATGACGTTGGTGGTTTAAACTGAGATTTATCATTAGAAAGCAGACAGAACTAGGGAAAACCAATCAATATGATGAGTGGCATAGAGTCCATACTCCACAAACATTGGTAGAAAAAAATTTATAGTACTTTGGGAAAGAGGGGAGATAAATTAAGAGTTTGGGATTAGCAGACACAAACTACTATATACAAAATAGATAAACAACAAGATCTTACTGTATAGTAAGTACAGTACAGGGAACTATATTCAATATCTTACAATAACCTACAATGAAAAAGTATGAAAACTAACATATATGTATAACTGAATCACTTTGCTGTATACCATGAACTAACACAACATTGTACATCAAATATGCTTTAATTTTTAAAATGTATAGCAATTTGGATTTTTTTCCATCTCAGAGAACTAGTTTCTGATATATTATTTTTAAGACTTATAAAGCTGGTAAATTTGAATGCTTTTGGCAATTCTCTCCAATTTTAGAAATTGTTAGTGAAGTCCTGTGTGTTCAGGTAAAGCACAGTGAGATTGCTTTTCAGCTTTAATGTTCAGAATCCCGTAAAGTAAAATTATAGGTGATTATAAAATTCATCATTGTCAGAAGCCAGACAGTACCTACCCAGAGAGGGAAAATGTTGGTGTCTTTTCAGCTAGGTCCATAAAATAAGTTGAAACACTGACAAAGTACAAGATGAGATTCTTCTCAACCATCCAGTCTACTCTCTTATGCTTATTGTGGGTAACCAGGTTAAGCTTTTGATTTTCAACTTAATTTTCGCTTCTGGTTTCTCTCTGCCATGATTTTGTATGTCTTTATTCATCATTGCCCTTTATTGACCACTGCTTCCTTCCTGGATCTCAAATAATCTAGCTAATCCCATGTACCTGCCATGACTCCAGCATTTTCTCGGAACGCATTTTGTCAAGTCCAGTTATACAGAAGAGAGGCACTAGAGCTTCATATGTGCCTCACACACAGTTGTTAGCAACACAACAATCCATGAATGGAAAAGACGTGTTTTCTGTGACTGGACTATCATCTTTCTGTATTATCAGGGAAAGACTCTTCCTATCAGAACCTATATAATGAAAATTATAAATCTCAATATGAAGAACAGCTAAGGTTAAGTTTGTTCGTTTTTATCATCTGACTGTTGTTGAAGCAAGATTCAGGAGATGAGATAGTCAGTTCAGTCTTGCAGTCGTGTCCGACTCTTTGCGACCCCATGAACCACAGTATGCCAAGCCTCCCTGTCCATCACCAAGTCCTGGAGTTTACCCCAACTCATGTCCATTGAGTCGGTGATGCCATCCAACCATCTCATCCTCTGTTATCCCCTTCTCCTCCTGCCCTCAGTCTTTCCCAACATCAGGGTCTTTTCAAATGAGTCAGCTCTTCTCATCAGGTGGCCAAAATATTGGAGTTTCAGCTTCAACATCAGTCCTTCCAATGAACACCCAGGACTGGTTTCCTTTAGGATGGACTGGTTGGATCTCCTTGCAGTCTAAGGGACTCTCAAGAGTCTTCTCCAACACCACAGTTAAAAGGCATCAGTTCTGCACTCAGCTTTCTTTATGGTGTGATCACTCACCTAGAGCCAGACATCCTAGAATGTGAAGTCAAGTGGGCCTTAAAAAGCATCACTATGAACAAAGCTAGTGGAGGTGATGGAATTCCAGTTGAGCTATTTCAAATCCTAAAAGATGATGCTGTGAAAGTGCTGCACTCACTATGCCAGCAAATTTGGAAAACTCAGCAGCGGCCACAGGACTGGAAAAGGTCAGTTTTCATTCCAATCCCAAAGAAAGGCAATGCCAAAGAATGCTCAAACTACCACACAATTGCACTCATCTTACACGCTAGTAAAGTAATGCTCAAAATTCTCCAAGCCAGGCTTTGGCAATATGTGAACCGTGAACTTCCAGATGTTCAAGTTGGTTTTAGAAAAGGCAGAGGAACCAGAGATCAAATAGCCAACATCTGTTGGATCATGGAAAAAGCAAGAGAGTTCCAGAAAAACATCTATTTCTGCTTTATTGACTATGCCAAAGCCTTTGACTGGGTAGATCACAATAAACTGTGGAAACTTCTTTAAGAGGTGGGAATACCAGACCACCTGACCTACCTTTTGAGAAACCTGTATGCAGGTCAGGAAGCAACAGTTAGAACTGGACATGGAACAACAAACTGGTTCCAAATAGGAAAAGGAGTACGCCAAGGCTGTATATTGTCACCCTGCTTATTTAACTTCTCTGCAGAGTACATCATGAGAAACGCTGGGCTGGAGGAAGCACAAGCTGGAATCAAGATTGCTGGGAGAAATGTCAATAACCTGGCTCAGACGGTAAAGCGTCTGTCTACAATGTGGGAGACCCAGGTTCGATCCCTGGTTCAGGAAGATCCCCTGGAGAAGGAAATGGCAATCCACTCCAGTACTATGCCTGGAAAATCCCATGGACAGAGGAGCCTGGTAGGCTACAGTCCATGGGGTCGCAAAGAGTCGGACACGACTGAGCGACTTCACTTTCAGATACGCAGATGACACCACCCTTATGGCAGAAAATGAAGGGGAACAAAAGAGCCTCTGGATGAAAGTGAAAGAGGAGAGTGAAAAAGTTGGCTTAAAGCTCAACATTCAGAAAACAAAGATCAGGGCATCCGGTCCCATCACTTCATGGCAAATCGATGGGGAAGCAGGGGAAACAGTGGCTGACTTTATTTTTCTGGGCTCCAAAATCACTGCAGATGGTGATTGCAGCCATGAAATTAAAAGATGCTTACTCCTTGGAAGGAAAGTTATGACCAACCTAGACAGCATATTAAAAAGCAGAAACATTACTCTGTCAACAAAGGTCCATCTAGTCAAGGCTATGGTTTTTCCAGTAGTCATGTATGGATGTGAGAGTTGGACTATAAAGAAAGCTGAGTGCAGAAGAATTGATGAGATATTATAAGGACACAAATTATTGTGAATCACTGTATAAACTTTTAGATTTCCATCGAACTTGACTTTTTGTATCACATACCTACCCTTCTGAGACAGTGACACATTGAAAGCTTGGAGAAAATAGCAGCCTATGTATCATGTCAGCAAAACTGTGTTCTTGTTCTGATAATAAAATGTAAGTTTCAGAGTGAGGGCTTCCTACGATAGTCTAGGACAAAAATTAAAAATGATGAGAAATCAGGTTCACACTGTGAACAGTGGCAAAGAAAAATAAAAAAACAGGAAGTTCGAACTGACAAACATACATTGTTCGTTGGGTTAGTGGCTCCAAAACCCTAAAAAAGGCTTTGAATGATTCTGAGAAGTTAAAGTATATTGATAAGCAACAGTGTAAGTTGTCTGAAAAGTAAAAAAATTACTTTAGAAAAGGCTCTTTAGCCTGTGGTTTGCTAAATGCTTTGGCAGAAAAAAATTACACTAAAAATGCCTGATTTGCAACTATTCTACCTTTATAAGAAAAGTACAACAATTTGGCATCAAGCTTCAGTGCTACCACTGAGGTTCTTTCTGAAGAGATATCTGTCCTGTGCTCCAGACCTCTGCATTTCCAGCTGTTTTTTGGAAATGTCAGTAAAGGGATATCAGAGATGATCCTTGGCCCCAATGAAATATTAAATTATCTTTCATATACAGAGGTGCCTGTCATTATTTTCTATGTTTTCCTGTATGTCTGAAATAGTTTATTTCTCAGATATTATTACTGGGGGAGGATGTGCTGATGAGTATAAGGGGTTGTTGATAGATTTGTATAAAAAATTTAAGTAGGAGTTTATGCATACTGGAAGCTTCTCTCATAGGTATCAGGGCAATGCAATTCATTTTCAAACATAGTTCATTCGTTTTACTCTTTAAGAAGACTTGTTTTTAATTGAAGTATAGTGGGGGACTTCTCCAGCTTCCAGGGGTTAAGACTCCCCCTTCCGATGCAGGGGATGTGGGTTCAGTCCCTGGTCAGGGAACTAAGATCCCACATGCCACAGAGTGCAGCCAAAAAAATTTTATTTGAATTATAATTGACTTACAGTGTTATATTCAGTATTCAACATAGTGATTCAATATTTTTATAGATTAAAATCCATTTCAAGTTATTATAAAATACTGGCTATATTCCCAGTGCTATACATTACATGCATGTATCCTGTTTATTTTAAACCTAATAGTTTGTATTTCTTAATTCCCTTCCCCATTTTGCTCTTTCTCCCACCTCTCTTCCCCAAGTAACCAGTTTGTTCTCTGTGTCTATGAGTCAGTTTTTGTTTTGTTATATTCATTTATTTTTAAATTTTTTAGATTCCATATGTATGTGAAAACATATAAGTATTTGTCTTTCTTTGTCTGAATTATTTCTCTAAGCATAATACCCTCCAGGTCCATTTATTGTTGCAAATGGCAGAATTTGATTCTTTAAGAAGGATTTTTAAGGAATAAAAGCAAAAAAGCCTTTGGAATTCTTGAGTATATTTTTAAGTGTTTTGTTGTTGTGGTTGTTCAGTTGCTAAGTTATGTCCAACTCTCTGACCCCATGGACTGCAGCCTGCCAGGCTGTCCTGTCCTTCACTGTCTCCTGAAGTTTGCTCAAATTCATGTCCATCGAGTTGGTGATGTTATATAACCACTTCATCCTCTGCTGCTCCCTTCTCCTTTTGCCCTCAGTCTTTCCCAGCATCACGGTCTTTTCCAATGAGTTGGCTCTTCCCATCAGGTGGCCAAAGTATTGGAGCTTCAGCTTCAGCACCAGTCCTTCCAGTGAATATTCAGGGTTGATTTCCTTTAGGATTGACTGGTTTGATCTCCTTGCAATCCAAGGGACTCTGAAGAGTCTTTTCCAGCTCCACAATTCGAAAGCATCAATTGTTCGGTGCTCAGCCTCCTTTTTGGTCCAATTCTCACGTCTGTACATGACTACTGGGAAAACCATAGCTTTGACTATACGCACCTTTGTTAGCAAAGTGATGTCTCTACTTTTTAATACACTGTGTAGGTTTGTCATAGCTTTCCTCTCAAGGAATAAGCGTCTTTTAATTTCATGGCTGTAATCACCATCTGCAGTGATTTTGGAGCCCAAGAAAATAAAATCCCTCATTGCTTCCACTTTTTCCCTTTCTAGTTGCCATGAAGTGATGGGACCGGATGCCATGATCTTAATTTTTTTAATGTTTAATTTTAAGCCAGCTTTTTTGCTTTTCCTCTTTCACCCTCACCAGGAGGATCTTTAGTTCCTCTTCACTTTCTGCGGTATCATCTGCATATCTGAAGTTGTTGATATATTTGCTGGCAATCTTGATTCCAGTGTGTGATTGATCCAGTCTGGCATTTCACATGATATACTCTGCATGTAAGTTAAATAAGCAGAGTGACAATATACAAGCTTGTCATACTCCTTTCCCAACTTTGAACCAGTCAGTTTAAGAGTTTAACAGTCATAAAATAAGACACATAGGGAATATAAATTCTTAAGGACATATAAAAATATTTTCCAAGGAATTTGTTATAATGCAATATAATGGCAGCTACCATAGTATCATGTACATCCATGGAGCTCAGTTGGTTTAATTTATTTAGATTGACTTCTGTGACAGTTTTGCAGATGTCTTTAATTTTCAAGTTGTCTTAAATGTGCAGATGTTTCTGAAAGTATGATCATGAGGATATTCTGAAACCTCCAAAATATTCCTGGACAGTGGAAATTTCTAAATTAGAGGAACAATGAAGGGAAATTAGTCTAGAGAAATATCTACAAAGCAAGTTAATGCAAATTAACACTTCTGATTTTTAAAAAAAATTGCTTTTGACTTAAAATGGTGAAAACAATTGCTCCATTTATTAGGATGTGCCCAAATGATATGTTTTAGATGTAAACACTGTTGCTGATTTGGATAACCTTTGCCTGAGAAAATGTTAACTATTCTTCTTCATCTGAATAATTTATTCTAATAATTTCTGAACATATTTTCCTGAAGCTACTTCCCTAATGGTGAAAGTCTTAATATTTTTATATCTATAAATTTAATAGACCTATATATAAATTTTTTGCACCATTAAAGGTACAAAACTGGTTAATATGCTTTAAAACTTTTCCATTCATTACAAAAGAAGTGCACATACTTAATTAGAAAATTTAGTATGTATGGATTAGGCGATCAAATTGAATGAAAATCCTGTGTTAACACTTTGATGAGTATCTTTCTATGTTTTCTGTGTAATATACTCATGTGTACTCAAGTGGAATCAACTGGTAAAATTTGTTGATACAAAAACACCTAAGACAAAGTAATCGTGATTGATATTTGGTAGTATGGTTGGCTAAGATGTACTGCTTAATATGAGCTTTCTTAGAATTTTTTAACATTGGTGGGATTCAAATATTTAAAAAGTCCAATTTTTACTTTAATGCTGTTAAATTTGCCTGAGTTGTAACAGTAATATCTCCGTAGCATTTATATTTAAAATATCCTCTCTAAAAATGATAGTTTCACAGAACTTGCCAATATATGGGTGGATTTTTATCTGTTTTTTGTGCCTGCTTGTTTTAATTAAACCTCTTAAATTCAACTCAAGACTATTCCTTATGGTCTCAATAGCTTATTTGCAAAGAAGGCATTGCTATTTTTGAAGATATCTCTAGTAATTATATCGACAAGAAAAAAAATAAACATTTAGCAGTGTTTTTCTCCTTGTGGTGGATTTAGGGGTGTTTATTGTTTACTTAGGGTGGAAGGAGAAGAGGGCGTCAGCGATGCAATGGACATGAACTTGGGCAAACTTTGGAAGATGGTGAGGGATAGGGAGGCCTGGTGTGCTGCAGTCCATGGGGTTACAAAGAGTCGGACATGACTGGGTAGCTGAACAACAACAACATTGTTTACTTATGTTTATCCATCTTTATTCTCCAATTTTCACATAAAGAGGATAATCAAGAAAAGAAATTATTTTAAAAGAAATAACAGCAGATTGATCCATTTTCTACCTGACATAGAACTACACAAGAACCATGGATTCCAGAAATAACAAGCTTATTTTGTTTTACTCAATGGCACATCTTTAAGGTCAAACTCCCAGAGTTTGTTCCCTCCCTTACAAAACAGCATGAGTGGGAATTTGGTTTTCCTTTTTGGGTAAAGTTTCTACAAAGCTCGCTGATAAAGCTCTTTAGTTTTACTTTCTGCAAAACAATTATTTCTGGAGCTAAACTGAGATGAATCTGATAATGGGTCTCAATTCTTCAACTTTAAAGCATTTAGAAACTAGGGTCATAAAGACATGGAGTCCTTAAATACTCTCCCAAGTACAGTCCCATCAAGCTAAGACAGCCCTTGGAAAAACACTCGCTGAAACTTGCAGTTTGCACATGCATCTTCTCCGGTTTGGCCATTTTGACCTTCTGTTCAAACCACAGAAACCTGGAGAAGGGAAAGGGAGATTTTTTTGGCTAATTTTCACATAAGTCTTGAAAAATAATTTTCCTTTAGGGAAGTTTCTCTTGGAATTAAAAAAAAAAAAAACTTGAGTGATAAGTTTTTTAGAAAGTAATCTGGGTGAGACATGTAAAACTGGCCAATTTAAAGTCATTCCAGGCACTTCCCTGGTGGTCCAAAGGTTCAATTCCTGGTGTGGGAACCAAGATCCCACATTCCGCAGAGCAACTGAGCCTGCATACCACCAACTAGAGAATCCGTGCACCACCATGAAAGATCCTGCGTGATGTGACAAAGATCCCAGGTGCCATGGCTAAGGTCCGTGGCTACTTGTCTAAATAAGTAGATAAAAATAAAGTCATTCCAAAGCGCACTAGCTTCTAGCTCTGTCTGAAAAGCCAGCACCAATGCATTCCATTGGGGAAAAAAAAACAAAAACAAAACAGATGCGTCTAAAATAATCTATCAGTGGAAAGCCTTGATATAGAGGTGACTGACCTCAGTGCAATTCAAACTCTAAGTATTGAGTGTGCGTGTGTGTGTGCTCAGTCATGTCCAACTCTTTTGTGACCCTATGGACTGTAGCCCAACTACTGTCCATGGAATTTTCCAGGGAAGAATTCCAGAGTGGGTTGCCATTTCTTACTCCAGGGGATCCTTCCAACCCAGGGCTTGAACCCACATCTCTTGAGTCTCCTGCATTGGCAGGTGGATTCTTTACCACTGCACCACCTGGGAAGCTCATGTGCTTGATGCATAAACAGGTGGGAGTTCTTCTAACAGCTCCCCTCCCCCCTCCCACCATTCGCTTTCCCCCTGATATCCCACAGGATCAGCCTTGATGGAAATCACACCATAACTCGAATGTTCTCTCTGTGTTTTCGATTCCAGCTGTGAAAGTTCAGGATGATCTGGAAAATGTAAGCCTCCTTTAAAGCGCATGAGAAATCTATTGGCACAGAATAAAAGCTGTACTGTTTATTAGGGTTTTGCAAGTAGCCGTTGTGCTTAGTTGTCTCAGCATTGCTTTTTTTTTTTTTTTTTTTATTGAGGACAGTTCTTCATGCAATTTGCCAAACTAAGGCAAAAGAAAACTTTCTCAATCTTTATGGTACTTTCATCAGATAACCAATATAAAATATCTTCCAGAATACTGTCTCCTCAGACTTTAGAGTTTGTTCTTGGGAAGTTAGAGATAAACAAGGATGGCCTTAATAAATCTAGCTAACATTGTAAATACACAGTTTCTGGTTCTTTTTCCTCTTGGGGCAATAGGCCAGCTATCACTAGCAATTCAAATATTCTGGCCTTTCTCAAAAATGTCATTGCATCAAGAGCATCATGGCTGAGCAAATCATGGGAGAAAATTAGGATGCTTTCTACTGGTGTTCCCATAATTAAAAATCAACTGCCTTCTGGGGAAACCTGTATAACACACCTTTGATTGGGTGTTGAATTTGGACTAAAAAAAAAAAAGTCTCTCAAAGAGGGAAATGTTTGCCTTCTAAAGAGTGAAATTCTAGGAAGAGCATTTCAACCTGACTTTGGCTGTCATTAGCCAAGAAACGTGGAAGAGCTGTGTTTGGGGCAGGGACTGTTTCGAGAGGTTTTGTCTGTTTATTGAGGGTTTGGGGTGTTTGTTTGCTTTTCCTGTATTGTCACTGTGTGTGTGCTCCATCGCTCAGTCGTACCCGGTGGACTGTAGACCTTCAGACTCCTCTGTCCATAGGATTCTCCGAGCAGGAATACTAGAGTGGGTTGCAATTTCCTCCTCCAGGAGATCTTCCTGGCCCAGGGATTGAACCCGAGTCTCCTGCCTTGGCAGGGGATTCTTTACCACTGAGCCGCCTGGGAAACCTATACTGTGATTACATCCTTGCCTTAGTTTGCCAGTGTTGCCAGAACAAAGTACTGCAGACTGGATGGCTTAAACAAATAGAGGTGTGTTGTCACAATTCTGGAGATTCGTAGTCCAAGATTAAGGTGTCGGCAGGGCTGGCTTCTTCTGAAGCCTCTCCTTGACTTATGGATGGCTGTCTTCTCTCTGTGTCATCACATGATCTTCCCTTTTGAGTCTCTGCCTCCTCGTCTCCTCTTCTTATAAGGACACCTGTCAGATTGGTTTAGGGTCCACACTAATGACCTCAGTTTTAACTTAAGTACCTCTTTAAAGATCCTACCTCCTAATATAGTCACATTCTGAGGTTCCAGGGATTAGGACTTCAACATTTTGAATTTGGGAAGGACACAGTACAGCTCATAACAACCCTGGTTCAGGGTCTTCCTCAAATCTCTTAAGACCTTTCCTTCATAATGGCCAGGAAGGGAAAGTAAGAAGGTAGGAAGGTATTCATGAATTTTCCACAAGACCTGGCTTGCTTTTGAAGCAACCTTTCTTTTCCACCTTCTTCAATATGGAAGAATTTTAAAAGTCTACTGACTTTGAAGGCATCATGTTACGTGAAATAAGTCTGAGAAAGAAATCCTGTGTGATCTGTCTTACATGTGGAATCTAAACAAACAAACAAAAACCCACCAGACTCACAGAAAAAAAAAAAATAGATTTGTGGTTACCAGAAGTAGGGGCTATGGGCGGGGGTGGGGGGTCAGAGGAAGATAGTAATAAGGTATAAACCTCCAGTTACAAATAAATACTAGGATGAATTACAGCATGATGACTATAGTTAACACTGCTGTGTGATCTGTAGGAAAGTTGTTAAGAGAACAGATCCTCAGAGTTCTCATCACAGGGATAAACGTTTTTTTCCTTTTCTTTTTATTGTATCTATATCAGATGGTGGATATTGATTAACTAAACCTATTGTGGTAATAACTTCACAGTATATGTAAATCAAACCACTACACTGGTTTGATTTGCATGTATTTACACCTTAAACTTATACAGTGATATAGGTAAATTATTTCTCAATAAAACAGAAAAAATAAAAGTCCACTGAGAACTTTAAGAACACTTTGCTTTCTTTCCCTGTGTTTCTGTTTCTCCCAAAGGAAAACATTCCTCTGTTCACCTGCAGATCTCAATTAGAAAGTGTTTTGCTTGCGTTTATATATCCGTGATAGGAAAGACCTGGTCAATGAATCTTGTCAATCAGAGACTTTTAAACTGGCAGAAACCTTGGAGATCACTTACTGGGTTGGCCAAAAAGTTCCTTTGGGTTTTTTCCATAACATCTTACAGGCTTTGAGGCCAACCCAACATAAATATTCTAAGCCATCACCTTCTTACAAAGAACGTCAGTGAAAGAGTTCCACTTTTTTTGCATGGGTTATCATAATTATGGTAAAAACCAAGGAGTCTCCCTCATGTCATTTCATTTCAAGGACTCTCCCTCCCTCATGTCACAGGAATAGGAAGATATCCGTTTACTAACCTCTACCTATGCCGATTTTAGGTGTGTATTATTCTGATCATTCCATCAGATGATATATTTATGTGTTCCATTAGAAAATATAACTTGATCTGCACTCAATTTCACTGGGTTGCATTCAGAAGTCTTCAAAACAGGGGCCTGGGGAGGGAGGAGGGAGGAGGGTTCAGGATGGGGAACACTTGTATACCTGTGGCAGATTCATTTTGATATATGGCAAAACCAATACAATATTGTAAAGTTAAATAAAATAAAATTTTAAAAAATAAATAAATTAAAAAAATAAAATCCACTCTCAATCAAATATAGCTTCACCAATGTAACCTCATATAAAAATTATTTGAAAAGGAAAAAAAAAAAACAGGGGCCCTACTGTACTGCTGGATTTTTTTCCCCATGCCTATGGAGGCAGCATTAACAATATAAGAAATCCATGCAATTTTCATACTTCAGACAGTGAAAATACAGTATGGCCATAAGGGGGAAAAAACCCGCTCTCTTCTGAAAGCCCCTGACAAGTGCTGAGTCCTCCTGCTTAGGTCAGCGTGAACGGAGGCACTGCGTTTCTGTCGGTCCCCAGTAACCGTGCTCCATGTTTGCTTACAGAACGACGTGGCTGCACTTCTGAAACCAATATCGGAAAAGATTCAGGAGATCCAGACTTTCAGAGAGAGGAACCGGGGGAGTACGATGTTTAATCATCTCTCAGCCGTCAGCGAAAGCATTCCCGCCCTTGGGTGGATAGCCGTGGTGAGTCCGGCTGGAACGTCGCCCCTGTGCCTCGTCGCGTTTTTGGAGTGTTTGGGGAAACTTGTGGCCACCTCCAGCCTCCTTCATCCTTCGTGAAAGGAAGGTTCCTTTCAGGCTGAACACAGCAGCTCTTTCTTAACCCCACTTGAAGTTCAGGGCTTTGTGTTCTGAGATGCAGGAAGCATTTCACCGATCCTTACAGAACAAAATTTGCCTCCAGTTTTCCATTGACATCTCCATTGCTTCTCTTCTTCTTTAAGGCATTTTCTTTCTTATCCTTTATTTTTTTTCTTTCTATGCTTGGGTGATGGCCCTCTTCTCTCAGTCCCCCAAACCCGGTCCTTATGTCAAGGAGATGAACGACGCGGCCACCTTTTACACTAACAGGGTCTTAAAGGACTACAAACACAGGTACGTACCTTCTTTTACTGACCAAATCTTCAATTGATTGTTCGTTAAACATTTGTCCCCAGACTTCATATAGTTCACTACTGATTCCTTTCAAAGGCTAATTGACTATAAACATTAAGGAAAAATCCCATCTGTGTAGGTAAAGCAAAGTAGAAAGTGAAATCAATGATCCAGATAATATGTGTGTTTTAGAAAGTCTTGCCTCAATTCTCTGGTAATGAATAAACTCTCCCAGCAGGAATGTATGTCACTCTGTTACCTATCACCACAATAAGGAGAGGTCTGTGATGATTTGTGACGGACCAGCCCTAAATGGACAAAACCTGAGTGAGTGAGAGTCACTCAGTAGTGTCTGACTCTTTGCAACCGCCTGGACTGTAGCCCGCCAGGCTCCTCTGTCTGTGAGATTCTCGAAACAAGAATACTGAGTTGCCATTTCCTCCTCTAGGGGATCTTCCCAACCAAGAGATGGAACCCTGGTCTCCTGCATTGCAGGTGGATTCTTTTACCGTCTGAGCCAGCAGGGAAGCCCATTGATCAAAATAGAGTTGGTGAATGAGCAGAGAGAAGACAGGGAGTTTCAGGAAAGGAACTAGAAGTGAGGAACAGAAATGAGATGTGACAATAAACTAGGTCAGTGAGAGGGAGACCAGAGTTTGCGTTCAGACGAAATGAGTTGGTGGACAGAGATATCAGTAAGAACAGCCGCCATTCGGAGAGCTGTTGAAAGTTCACAGATGAGGCTGAATCAGCAGGTTTTGCCTGGAGATTAAAAGGACATGCAGTCTCCAGCACAAATAACAGGTCCTAGAGAGCCTCAGACGGGGGCTAGAATTGGAAATGGGACTGAATGAGGACAAATATAAAGAAATATCAACCGGGGTTTCCCTGGTGGTCCAGTGGCTAAGATTTTGTGCTCCCAGTGCAGGAAGCCCAGGTTCAATCCCTGGTCAGGGAACTAGATCCCACAAGCCGCAATTAAGACCTGGCATGGCCAAAATAAATAAGTAAATAATTTTTTTTTAAAAAAGAAGTACGTACCAATACACTTTTTATTACAAAAAAAAAAAAAACAGTCACACTCAGCAATCCCACTCCTAGATGTATTTCCAAAAGAAATGAAAACACAGGTCCACACAAAAGCATGTACATGATTTCGTAGCAGCATTATTTAAGGTTGGCAAAATGTGGAAACAATCCAAACGTCCATCAGCTGACGAACAGATAAGTAAAATGTATAGCCATTTAAAAAAATTAAGTAGTAAAAGTAATAAAAGTAAAAAGGCAAAATGGATGTTTGGGAGGCCTTACAAATAGCTGTGAAAAGAAGAGAAGCGAAAAGCAGAGGAGAAAAGGAAAGATATAAGCATCTGAATGCAGAGTTCCAAAGAACAGCAAGAAGAGATAAGAAAGCCTTCCTCAGTGATCAATGCAAAGAAATAGAGGAAAACAACAGAATGGGAAAGACTGGCACCCCACTCCAGTACTCTTGCCTGGAAAATCCCATGGATGGAGGAGCGTGGTGGGCTGCAGTCCATGGGGTCACTAGGAGTCAGACACGACTGAGCGACTTCACTTTCACTTCTCACTTTCATGCACTGGAGAAGGACATGGCAACCCACTCCAGTGTTCTTGCCTGGAGAATCCCAGGGACGTGGGAACCTGGTGGGCTACCGCCTATGGGGTCGCACAGAGTCGGACACGACTGAAGCGACTTAGCAGCAGTAGCAGCAGAGCTCTCTTCAAGAAAATTAGAGATACCAAGGGAACATTTCATGCAAAGATGGGCTCAATAAAGGACAGAAATGGTATGTACCTAACAGAAGCACAAGATATTAAGAAGAGGTTGCAAGAATACACGGAAGAACTGTACAAAAAAGATCTTCACAACCAAGATAATCGCAATGGTGTGATCACTCACCTAGAGCCAGACATCCCGTAATGTGAAGTCAAGTGGGCCTTAAAAAACATCACTACGAACAAAGCTAGTGGAGCTGATGGAATTCCAGTTGAGCTCTTTCAAATCCTGAAAGATGATGCTGTGAAAGTGCTGCACTCACTATGCCAGCAAATTTGGAAAACTCAGCAGCAGCCACAGGACTGGAAAAGGTCAGTTTTCATTCCAATCCCAAAGAAAAGCAATGCCAAAGAATGCTCAAACTATCGCACAATTGCACTCATCTCACACACTAGTAAAGTAATGCTCAAAATTCTCCTGGCCAGGCTTCAGCAATACGTGAACCGTGAACTTCCAGATGTTCAAGCTGGTTTTAGAAAAGGCAGAGGAAGCAGAGATCAAATTGCCAACATCCGCTGGATCATGGAAAAAGCAAGAGAGTTCCAGAAAAACATCTATTTCTGCTTTATTGACTATGCCAAAACCTTTGACTGGGTAGATCACAATAAACTGTGGAAAATTCTTTAAGAGGTGGGAATACCAGACCACCTGACCTGCCTCTTAAGAAACCTGTATGCAGGTCAGGAAGCAGCAGTTAGAACTGGACATGGAACAACAGACTGGTTCCAAATAGGAAAAGGAGTACGTCAGGGCTGTATATTGTCACCCTGCTTATTTAACTTATATGCAGAGTACATCATGAGAAGTGCTGGGCTGGAAGAAGCACAAGCTGGAATCAAGATTGCTGGGAGAAATATCAATAACCTGAGATATGCAGATGACACAACCCTTATGGCAGAAAGTGAAGAGGAACTAAAAAGCCTCTTGATGAAAGTAAAAGAGGAGAGTGAAAAAGTTGGCTTAAAGCTCAACATTCAGAAAACGAAGATCATGGCATCTGGTCCCATCACTTCATGGGAAATAGATGGGGAAACATTGGAAAGAGTGGCTGACTTTATTTTTGGGGGGCTCCGAAATCACTGCAGATGGTGATTGCAGCCATGAAATTAAAAGACGCTTACTCCTTGGAAGGAAAGTTATGACCAACCTAGATAGCATATTGAAAAGCAAAGACATTACTTTGCCGACAAAGGTCCGTCTAGTCAAGGCTATGGTTTTTCCAGTGGTCATGTATGGATGTGAGAATTGGACTGTGAAGAAAGCTGAGTGCTGAAGAATTGATACTTTTGAACTGTGGTGTTGGAGAAGACTCTTGTGAGTCCCTTGGACTGCAAGGAGATCCAACCAGTCCATTCTGAAGGAGTTCGGCCCTGGGATTTCTTTGGAAGGACTGATGCTGAAGCTGAAACTCCAGTACTTTGGCCACCTCATGTGAAGAGTTGACTCATTGGAAAAGACTCTGATGCTGGGAGGGATTGGGGCAGGAGGAAAAGGGGACGACAGAGGATGAGATGTCTGGATGGCATCACTGACTCGATGGATGTGAGTCTGAGTGAACTCCGGGAGTTGGTGATGGACAGGGAGGCCTGGCGAGCTGCGATTCATGGTGTTGCAAAGAGTCAGACACGGCTGAGCGACTGAACTGAACTAAACTGAACTGATAGATGAGGCTTGAAAACACTATGTTGAGTGAAAGAAGTCAGACACAAAAGACCACATACTGTATTCCATTTATATAAAATTCCAGAATTGGCAAATCCATAAAGACAGAAAGTAGATTAACAGTTGTCGGATGGCATCACTGACTCGATGGATGTGAGTCTCAGTGAACTCCGGGAGTTGGTGATGGACAGGGAGGCCTGGCATGCTGCGATTCATGGGGTCGCAAAGAGTCAGACAAGACTGAGCGACTGATCTGATCTGATCTGATCTGAGGGTGGAGTAACTGCTAATGAGTATTGGGTTTCTTTGGGAGGTGATGAAAATATTTTAAAACTGACTGTGGTAATGATTGCACAGTTTAAACTTAGCTATTGAATTGTATGGATGAATTGCCTAGGATATGAGTTATATCCCAGGAAAGCTATTATACTAAACAGAATAAGACAAAAAGCAACCACAGTACTCTCCTCTTCTCATAGAGTTTAGTTATTCTGTTAGCTCTTCTAGGAAGAGCAGCTCTAGAGACTTCTGACTTCTACACACCTTTTTTCCCTCCTGAGGTCTCTTCCACCCTAAGGAAGCTTCACTTAAGCTCTGATACTCAGTAACAGACTCCCTGCAGGCATAGAACTGTGGTTGAGTGCCCAGTGATACAACTCCAAATGTTGCCACTTTGTGTTAGAGACTACAGAACCCTGCAGTATGAATGAGAACAGGCATCAGAAATGCAAGACAATCTGCCCACATAAAAATAGCAGTTCAGGAAAGAACAAGTTTAAGTTGCAAAAGTATGTCAGCATTAACATGAAAGAGCTCTTTACCTAGTCCCTTCTTGGGATATGCAGACACACACCTGTACCTGCCTATTCGGGATGCCTTGGCCACCTCCTGAGCCTCTGCCTTTTTGCACATCACCCTTGGAAGCCATTTTTGTTTTTATCTCCGTTCATCAGCTCCTGTCCTCCAGTCCCTACTTTTGAGTGTGTCTTGGGGGCCATGGTGTGAGTGATTCTCCAGGTGTTGTACAGCCAAGAGAGTTAAGAGTTTGCACTTTTTTGTGCACACACAAAGAAAGTCTAGCATTTGTTCCTCTTGATCAGCTATTAGGTAGAAAATCTACTTCTGACAGCATCAAGGACAATGCATTTAAACTTAATGGACCAGTCGAAGACTGTGTAGTGTGCTGGGGAAATGCATTCAGTCCTAAGTCACCACGGAGCTTCCAGGGGTGCCAACCTGAACAAAGCAGAATGCTCCACAGCCGCTTGCTCACACCCATTTATGTGCACACCCAAGTCAGCAGTGCCTGCACTTTGTGTGGGCTCAGTGAGGGCTGCAGGGTGTTGCAGACTCATTGAAGAGGTATCACCAGTGTGGCAGGCTGACGGCTGCCTGCCTGACAGACAAGCCGTGGGTGGAGGAGAATAAAGGCGGGCTTCCTTGTGGTGAACACAGAAGGGCTGTGGGCAGTGGACTCGCATCTGTGCAGCCTTTTCAGCTGGCTTGACTGGCTGCTCAGCTCTTTTGTCAATAAATGAAAAGAGCAAGTTAATTATTTTGACTTTACAGAGGTAAGACTTTTCTAAGTCATAATCATTAAAAGTCACCCATCCCTCCCATAGCTTCTTCCAGGGGAAGTAGAACTGAGGCTGAGTTGTCAGCTCCTGAAGTATAGTTAAGTCCTCCTCAATTTGTTGTCTCTTACACACAGGCTTCCCTTGTGGCACAGATGGTAAAGAATCCGCCTACAATGTGGGAGACCTGGGTTCGATCCCTGATTTGGGAAGATCCCCTGGAGAAGGGAAAGGCTACCCACTCCAGTATTCTTGCCTGGAGAATCCCCATGGACAGAGGAGTCTGGTGGGCTACAGTCCATGGGGTTGCAAAGAATTGGACACAACTAAGCACAGAGTCTGCCTTTGGGTTAAAAGGGACCATGTTGTTATTCCTTACTACACGTTTAGCTAGAACTTTCTTCAAGTTAAAATGATACTGTAATAGTTAAAAGAAAAATAATTTGCCTGTGCAGGTTTGGACTTCATGTGTTAAGCTTTTTAATAGAAGTATATTGAATGTGCAACCTGCTTTTTCTAGAATGCCTACAGACTGTATTGTGCATACATATGTACATATGCACATGTATGAATTAAATGACCATATAATAGATAAACATGTGGATTTGGGGTTTTGACTGTAAAATTGAGAGGAAGTGACAATGAAATATTTCATAGATTTGATTAATGTAGTCAGTAAATCTAAAAATGTGCAACAAAATCACTCATGTTTTTCCTTTTTGAGGGGCAGATAGTTATGAGTTCATTTCCCCATTTTCCTTTTCTTAAATGGCATGACTTAATACTCTGGAGTTCTAAATATGCTCATGGTACTTAGAACTTTTCAAGGAAAGCAAAATATATCCAGAGACAAGTCGTTATTGACAAAACGGCAAAATAATAGAGATTTCCTTCCAATATTGTCTTCAGATTAATGGCCCAGGTTTGTGATTAAATTTTTGGTAACAGATTTCATCATTTTCTCATTTACCACTACTTTATTCAAAGTAGAAAAAAATGTGTGGTTGGAAATTATCCAAAGGAAATGCAACTATTTTTGCCTGTTTATATTATAAGTTTAATGTTTCTAACAGTTCTCCCAATCCTATATGTTAATCTAGTTTTAAAAGGTAAGTATTTTATCACTTCTTGGTTGAGTAAAATAGGAATAAAAATACTGGCCGTGCCCTGCCTTGCTTTCATTGTCATTATGAGTATCAACTTAAGGTAATCTAAGTGATTGTCCCTTTACAACTGTTGAGTGTTACCTATTTGTAGGAAATCATTTTTCTTACTATAGCAACTTTCCTTATCAGTCCAGAATTCTCCAATTTGGTTACACTTTCAATCGAATAATTCCACAAATTATTCGAAAACAAGCCAAAGGACCTTTTTTCTTTTTAGTACCATTCTCCTGCCTGAAAACACATTGTTTTTCATTTTGCATCAGAAGCAGTACAGAAAGAAATGATCTCCCCTCCGTGTTCATCTCCCCGTGAGAGATGGCACGAGAATGAGCTGACTGGGTTAGGTGGATGCTCTCTCCGTGGGCCTCTCTGCTCCACACCAGACCTCAGGGCACTCGGCTCCTCTCAGGGCAGACCTGGACCATATCCTTCCGAGGTTCTTTTCAGACTCAGTTCACAGTTACTGGACTAGAAAGACCGTTGCTCCAGAGTCATCTGGTGCTTTAGTTATTAGATTGCCACGTGCCTTCCAGTGTTGTTAAATTTTTATTTTAGATCCTAACAGCCCTCTCTTCCACTCTCTTTTATGACAAAGTGATCTACGTCATGTGGATTGGGTGAAGTCATATCTGAACATTTGGAGCGAGCTTCAAGCATACATCAAGGAACACCACACCACAGGCCTTACTTGGAGCAAAACAGTAAGTACCCAGCCCTATTCCCCCTGGCTAACAAAAGGTTATGAAGATACTCATTCTCAGTAGCCTGGTAATTTTAGAATTTACCTCAAGGAAAACATAAGGTAAAATATACATATAGAAGCTACTTATAAAAAATGCCATTGGCGTAGGAAAGCCTGGAAACTGCCTGCATGACAGACAAAGAGAAATTGGTTGAGTTGTCAGTGGTAAGAACCTAGTGGAATGCTCTGCAGCCATCAAAATAACAGATACGGTGATTACAGGTGTTGAGATGTACCAGTCAATGTTAAGTAATAGAGTGCAAAAGTTAATGAGCTCTAAGATGACATGTTTATTAAGAAACTGTGTAAGTAAAATTGAAGGAAACAAGATTTTAAAATAGTTGTAATTTTAAGCAGATAGAATTATGAATATAATTTTTAATGTTTTAAATTTCCTTTTGGCATTTTAAAGTTTACTAAGTAGTATTTTTCAATACTTAGGCAATCCTAGTGATTTGAATGGTATCCTAGTCCTAAAAACCCCAGCCTGAGTCTGTTCCAGCTTGAATTCCCACAGAAGATTCTGATTTGATATTTGCCCTCTTCACCTTGTTGCTCGTCTTCCGCTCTCACTGATCCAGCGCTACCAAACTACCTGCAGAATTCTGAGCACGCGCAGTGCTTAGATTGAACCAAATCACACTGTTGTTTTTCACATTTTGCAAGTCTCATATTTAACCTTATTTGCAATGTCCTGAATATCTATTGTATAACCATTAGTGGTTCAGTGGTAGAATTCTCACCTGCCATGGGGGGAGGCCTGGTTCGATTCCCAGCCATTGCAAGAGCACACAAGTTTTAGATCTTCCCAGGTGGCACCAGTGGTAAAGAACCTGCCTGCTGATGCAGGAGACATAAGAGACATGGGTTCAATCCCTGGATTGGGAAGGTCCCCTGGAGGAGGGCACAGCAACCCACTCCAGTATTCTTGCCTGGAGAATCCCATAGACAGAGGAGCCCTGCTGGACATAGAGTTGCAAAGAGTTGAATGCAACTGTATCAACTTAGCATGAACATATATCATGCTCTATGACCTAAGTTCCCTGGGGAACTCTTTTCTCTAAGACTGAGTTCCAACATCACCTCTTTAAGAAACTTCATTGATCTCCTTTGGCAGCCTATCTGGGTTGGTGATCTTCCTCTCTGCTTCTTTCACATCTTGAATATACCTCAGGCATAGTCTGTAGCATATAGAATTATAAAAATTTATGTTTTTAGATCTCGCCCACTGGATTGGAAACATCTGTGTCCAGGTCCTCACATAGTGCCTGGCATGGAGTAGGTACTCAGTAAATTGTTTGAACTAAATTGTGACTTAGGAGACTCTTAAGATCTTCCCTGCTCTTTAAAATCTCTGCACTTGTTATGAAAAGGCTTCCTGTGGGAACTTCCTTCCATTTGAAATGAATGTTAGGGGCTTGCATGGTGGTCCAGTGGGTAAGACTCTGCACTCCTGATGAAAGGGGCCCCGGTTCGACCCCTGGTCAGGGAATCAGATCCCGCATGCTACAACTAAGACCTGGTGCAAATTAAAAATAATAAATATATAATGTGTTTTATTTTTGAAAAAGAAATAAAAAGACAGCTTTCAGTTGTCACAGTGGATGGTCTAACCAGAATAAATGTTGAAAAGATGAAGTGGCGCATTTGTGAATTCAGTTTAGAGGTGGAATGCTCAGTGTCCCCACAGTCATAACCAGCAACTAACCCTCGTGCTGAATGTTGATGTCAGTAGCACAGGATTAATACCAAGACAGAGTTTGTGATTTTTCAGGGGAGTGTGGAACTCCTGTATTTGTTCCCCAACCCTTGACCTCTAATGACTGATGCTTCTTTTTATATTCTGCTTGGCCTGTTTTCTCCATAAGAAATGCAAGATATTGCATACTGGTTATTTTTCTTCTGCCCACGATATTATGATTTCTGTGAAGAGAGTTCAAAAACATTTGAAGGGTTTTAATATGGATGAGTATATGTGGTAGGTAGGTCTTTGTGTAGATTAATTAAAATTATTTTTCATAATTTCCAATGAAATGCTATTTGGCTATAGATCAGTTTGTCATAAAAGGGAATTGTCACATGTTTGCCATGGAGATAGGACATCATGAGAGAACAGAAAACTAAATATCAAGACTCCTTGGATGTCTTATTATTTCATAGTTAGATAAATGGGAAAGGAATGAGAATCCATTTGTGGAAAATAATTGTGTCAACAAATGCTGGCCTATTAATTCTCTAATAGTGCTCATGGAAAATGAATGGAAAATTCCTTTTTAAACGGTTTGCATACCTCTAATGCAATGTAAAAAACTGAGTAATTGTGCTTTGAATATAAAAGAGAAGGAATGACTATTACAGAAAAATAAATGTGGTTGTTTTCCTTTGTTCCAGAGTAAATATGTATCTTTTCATTATGTTCTTTAGAAATACATACTTTGTAACAATGAGCCTTAAACTTGTAAAGGCAACCCATAGTAAGAAATACCTTTTAGACACACACACCCCCCTCCTCACAATACTACAAGTTTCACAAAATACTTTGTCTTACCACGTGGAATGCATTCAGATATTTTCTTTTGTGTTTTGCTTTCTTTTTTAAATAAAATCTTGGCTGAGACCCACAAATTGACATCATGATCGATTTGAAAAACATGCTATAAAACAAAATGTTATATCTATATAAGTATAAATATTTATTTTGTTGTTGTTCAGTCATTCAGTCATGTCCAACTCTTTGCAACCCCATGGACTACCGAATGCCAGGCTTCCCTGTCCCACACTGTGTCCTGGAGTTTGCTCAGATTCATTGTCCATTGACTTGGTGATGCCATCCAACTACCTTCTCATCCTGCCTTCAGTCTTTCCCAGCATCAGGGCTTTTCCAATGAGTTGGCTCTTTGTATCTGGTGGCCAAAGTATTGGAGTTTCAGCTTCAACATCAGTCCTTCCAATGAACACCCAGGACTGATCTCCTTTAGGATTGACTGGTTTGATCTCCTTGCAGTCCAAGGGGCTTTCAAGAGTCTTCTCTAGCACCACAGTTCAAAAGCATCAATTTTTTTGCACTTAGCCTTCTTTATGGTCTAGCTCTCACATCTAAATGTTTATTTGTTATAAAATATAATCCTTAGAGCATACATTAGGAGACATGGATTGCCATAATAATAGTGACAGCTGTTATTTATTGAGCATAAGTTATGATATGGGCAAATTCAGTTTAAAATGGTGACTGTTATAAAGCAGAGCAGCTGCTTCACTTCTTTCATGGAAACATTGTATGATAAAGTTTTGACCAGATACTAAAAGTGAGGAAAAAATGTATAAGAGAATGTTGGCTCAGCAATCACATCATATGTGCAAAATCTTTCAACAAGTCTTAAGAACTCAGCAGTGGCCACAGGACTGGAAAAGGTCAGTTTTCATTCCAATCCCAAAGAAAGGCAATGCCAAAGAATGCTCAAACTACTGCACAATTGCGCTCATCTCACATGCTAGTAAAGTAATGCTCAAAATTCTCCAAGCCAGGCTTCAGCAATATGTGAACCGTGAACTTCAAGATGTTCAAGCTGGTTTTAGAAAAGGCAGAGGAACCAGATCAAATTGCTAACATCCTCTGGATCATAGAAAAAGCAAGAGAGTTCCAGAAAAACATCTATTTCTGCTTTATTGACTATGGCAATGCCTTTGACTGTGTGGATCACAATAAACTGTGGAAAATTCTTCACGAGGTGGGAATACCAGACCACCTGATCTGCCTCTTGAGAAATTTGTATGCAGATCAGGAAGCAGCAGTTAGAACTGGACATGGAACAAGAGACTGGTTCCAAATAGGAAAAGGAGTTCGTCAAGGCTGTATATTGTCACCCTGCTTATTTAACTTATATGCAGAGTACATCATGAGAAACGCTGGGCTGGAGGAAGCACAAGCTGGAATCAAGATTGCCAGGAGAAATATCAATAACCTCAGATATGCAGATGACACCACACTTATGGCAGAAAGTGAAGAGGAACTAAAAAGCCTCTTGATGAAAGTGAAAGAGGAGAGTGAAACAGTTGGCTTAAAGCTCAACATTCAGAAAACGAAGATCATGGCATCCGGTCCCATCACTTCATGGCAAATAGATGGGGAAAGAGTGGAAACAGTGGCTGACTTTATTTTTCTGTGCTCCAAAATCACTGCAGATGGTGATTGCAGCCATGAAATTAAAAGACGCTTACTCCTTGGAAGGAAAGTTATGACCAACCTAGACAGCATATTCAAAAGCAGAGACATTACTTTGCCAACAAAGGTTCGTCTAGTCAAGGCTATGGTTTTTCCTGTGGTCATGTATGGATGTGAGAGTTGGACTGTGAAGAAGGCTGAGCGCCAAAGAATTGATGCTTTTGAACTGTGGTGTTGGAGAAGACTCTTGAGAGTCCCTTGGACTGCAAGGATATCCAACCAGTCCATTCTAAAGGAGATCAGTCCTGGGTGTTCTTTGGAAGGAATGATGCTAAAGCTGAAACTCCAGTACTTTGGCCACCTCATGCTAAGAGTTGACTGACTCATTGGAAAAGACTCTGATGCTGGGAGGGATTGTGGGCAGGAGGAAAAGGGGACGACAGAGGATGAGATGGCTGGATGGCATCACTGACTCGATGGACGTGAGTCTGAGTGAACTCCAGGAGTTGGTGATGGACAGGGAAGCCTGGCGTGCTGCGATTCATGGGGTCGCAAAGAGTCGGACACAACTGAGTAACTGATCTGATCTGATAGAAATATATTTCCTATTATTTTTGCCCTCATGGGCACAATATAGAACAGAAATGGTAGGGACCTAACAGAAGCAGAAGATATTAAGAAGAGGTGGCAAGAATACACAGAAGAACTGTACAGAAAAGATCTTCATGACCCAGATAATCACGATTGTATGATCACTCACCTACAGCCAGACATCCTGGAATGTGAAGTCAAGTGGGCCTTAGGAAACATCACTACAAACAAAGCTAGTGGAGGTGATGGAATACCAGTTGAGCTATTCCAAATCCTGAAAGATAATGCTGTGAAAGTGCTGCACTCACTATGCCAGCAAATTTGGAAAACTCAGCAGCGGCCACAGGACTGGAAAAGGTCAGTTTTCATTCCAATCCCAAAGAAAGGCAATGCCAAAGAATGCTCAAACTACCGCACAATTGCACTCATCTCACACGCTAGTAAAGTAATGCTCAAAATTCTCCTGGCCAGGCTTTAGCAATATGTGAACCGTGAACTTCCAGATGTTCAAGCTGGTTTTGGAAAAGGCAGAGGAACCAGAGATCAAATTGCCAACATCTGCTGGACCATAGAAAAAGCAAGAAAGTTCCAGAAAAACATCTATTTCTGCTTTATTGACTATGCCAAAGCCTTTGACTGTGTGGATCACAATAAACTTGAAAATTCTGAAAGAGATGGGAATACCAGACCACCTGACTTTCCTCTTAAGAAACCTGTATGCAGGTCAGGAAGCAACAGTCAGAACTGGACATGGAACAACAGACTGGTTCCAAATAGGAAAAGGAGTACATCAAGGCTGTATATTGTCACCCTGTTTATTTAACTTATATGCAGAGTACATCATGAGAAACACTGGGCTGGAAGAAGCACAAGCTGGAATCAAGATTGCTAGGAGAAATATCAATAACCTCAGATATGCAGATGACACCACCCTATGGCAGAAAGTGAAGAGGAACTAAAAAGCCTCTTGATGAAAGTGAAAGAGGAGAGTGAAACAGTTGGCTTAAAGCTCAACATTCAGAAAACAAAGATCACGGCATCCAGTCCCATCACTTCATGGCAAATAGATGGGGAAACAGTGGAAACAGTGTCCGACTTTATTTTTCTGTGCTCCAAAATCACTGCAGATGGTGATTGCAGCCATGAAATTAAAAGACGCTTACTCCTTGGAAGGAAAGTTATGACCAACCTAGACAGCATATTCAAAAGCAGAGACATTACTTTGCCAACAAAGGTTCATCTAGTCAAGGCTATGGTTTTTCCAGTGGTCATGCATGGATGTGAGAGTTGGACTATAAAGAAAGCTGAGTGCAGAGGAATTGATGCTTTTGAACTATGGTGTTGGAGAAGACTCTTGAGAGTCCCTTGGACTACAAGGAGATCCAACCAGTCCATCGTAAAGGAGATCAGTCCTGGGTGTTCATTGGAAGGACTGATGTTGAAGCTGAAACTCCAATACTTTGGCCACCTGATGCAAAGAGCTGACTCATTTGAAAAGACCCTGATGCTGGGAAAGATTGAGAGCAGGAGGAGAAGGGGACAACAGAGGATGAGATGGTTGGATGGCATCACCGACTCGATGGACAATGGTTTGGGTGAACTCCAGGAGTTGGTGATGGACAGGGAGGCCTGGCGTTCTGCGGTTCATGGGGTGGCAAAGAGTCAGACATGACTGAGCGACTGAACTGAACTGAACTGAAAAGTTGAGGTTAAAAAACTATTACAAAGTATATTATAAAAATTGTCGTTTTTAATTTTAAATCTAAATTATTAAAAACCACATAAAAGATTCTAAAACATAATCCCTAGCATAGATCAAACTAATTTCTTCTCATTTACTATGGCTTGGTGACTTACCAGAGAAGTAAATCATAAACAATTACAGCCAGTATCACAACATTCTTTTTATAATTTTTTGTCTTTTTCGGTTATCTGTTTTAAACGTACCAATGTGTATGTGTCAATACCAAACTCCCAGTCTGCCTCTTTCCCTCCACCCTTCCTCCCTGGTCACCAGCCACGAGTTCATTCTCTAAGTATCACAGCATTCTTGCAAAGAAGAAGGAAAAGGCTATTAGAATTATCTGATAAAATGGTCTTTGGGAGGAAAAAATGAATAAAAATAATTTCATTTATTTGCCCAGTGATCGCAACTCTGCAAAAAGTATGTATTTCTAAAACAATAAGGATCAGAGAGAATGCAGAAAGGTGGGATGTTGGCCTTCACTGACACTACAATATTCAGAAGCTTTAAGGAATCCATTCCATCTCAATGGGCAAAGTCGTAAGGCTTATGGTTGTGAACATCTCAAGTATTTTGAGGAACCGCCCGTTTCTTCTGTTTTCAGATTGGCCCTTGAGATTTGAGCTCTGTGGGGTTTGAGTGACCAACAACATGCTGTTCTGGGCTGAGTTTCCAAGCACGCATTACTCTGAGAAATCTTTCCCTTGAGTTAACAGTTGGAACTGAACGTACTGCTCCCACCATCCAGCCTTTGCGTTCAGACTGCAGCTGTGCCAGGCAACTGTTGCTCCCTTCAGTTGTCCCACGAACTATAAATCTTTGAGGCCAGTGCTCTTTCGGGACGGTGATTGGAGAGAAGGTCCATGTGTGTGCGCACAAGTGTGTTGGCATCAGGATGGGTGTGTTTGAAGGGAAGACGCAGCTGTTTAGTAATGTGTCTGGAATTTCTTGTTACATTTACTGTGGTAAATGGAATCTTCTCGTTCTGTAAGCATTTCTTCACATGACCATGGACTGTAAAGACTCTACACCAGAAATGACTTGTGGTTTTCCATTAGTTTAATTATTGGGAACTCTTTCTCCATATTCATTTGGTCTCCTCAGCACTGGGTTTCAAATGCACTTTGTTGAATAAATTGATCTTTTGGCAGGAACCCCTTAGAGACACTGGTATATATTATCCCTTGCAGTTGGTCAGATTTGTAATATTGGTTGGCAGTTCTGCAAACCAGATAGCTTAAGCTAAAAGAAGGGAGACCTAATCTTTATACTTATAATGACTGAAATAACTGATTCTTTCCATGAATTGTCCAGATCAGCATTCCAACTTTTATTCTGTTCTCTGTAGATCTAGCCAGGTCATGAAAGGAATTCTATGAATAGGATACAGCATGGTTGTTTTCTTAACTTTCTGGTGTGAAATTTGTTGACATATTTTTGTCCTTTTATGTGTCTTTCCAAATTAGTTTTGAGAACAGCTAGGGTATAATTATTTATAGAATAGAATAAAACTACACGTAGATGAATGTGTATGAAGCCTTGTGTTGTGGTGATTTAATTCTTTCTGTTAATAATGTGGATTTTTAAAACCTATCCTCAGGGACATCCACTGGCAGTCCAGTGGTTAAGACTTTACCTTCCATTGCAGGTGGGTTCAATCCCTAGTCAGGGAGCTATGATCTCATGTGCCTCATGGCCAAAAAAACCAAGACATAAAACAGTAGCAATATTGTAGCAAATTCAATGAAGACTTTAGAAATGGTCCCCATTGGAAAAAATCTAAATAAAAAAGAAAGAAATAGTAAAGTCTATCCAGTACACCAGATGTCAACCATCCTAACCTCCCCTGAACCTCCAGTGAATGAAATCACCGGCAGTGGTCACAATTAGACAAGGTGGGGCTTGATTTTTCAGGGTACTTTGTGATCACTTCTTTTCCTCCAGGCAGATATTTCTTTTCAGCCTATTTCTCAATGTAAAGGCCAGATGTCCATTAGCAGAGCAAAAGTTAAACAGTTAGCTGGTGATCAAATTAAAACACAGCCAGAGGATAGCCTGACTCATAAATAATGTAGAGTCTGTAGCACATCATTAAATATGTATGTCTCGTAAATTTTCAAGTCTTCTGGCCTCTCTGGTTTCTCCTTGATTTTTACAAGCAAAAATTTCCTCAATCTTTTATATCAAAATTTTCATTTAGAACTTGTACCAAATCTGTACCTTAGGTTTAATAATCAAAGTAAATAGGTGATACCTCAGCCAGTGTGTTGTTTGGACCACAAGCTCATTGATTTCCTCTATGGGTCTATGGAGAGTGGCTCTCTCCAGTCTCCCTGACCACCACGGTGGTAATTACTCCTGGGTTTTTAGCTCATCTGGGGTCTTTGGGTGTCCAGTTCCTTTCATTCTCCTGTGGAAGAGATCTAGATTGCTCAGAAGGAGTTAGGTGTGCTCTTAACTGAAAGTTAGAGAACATTTCATGCAAGGGGAACATCTCATGCAAAGATAGGCACAATAAGGACAGAAGCAGTATGGACCTAACAGAAGATATTAAGAAGAGATGGCAAGAATACACAGAAGAACTATACAAAAAAGATCTTAATGACCCAGATAACCACAATGGTGTGATCACTCACCTACAGCCAGACATCCTGGAGCGTGAAGTGAAGTGGGCCTTAGGAAGCATCACTGTGACCACAACTAGTGGAGGTGATGGAATTCCAGCTGAGCTATTTCAAATCCTAAAAGATGGTGCTGTGAAAGTGCTACACTCAATATGCCAGCAAATTTGGAAAACTCAGCAGTGGCCACAGGGCAAAAGGTCAGTTTTCACTTCAATCCCAAAGAAAGGCAATGCCAAAGAATGTTCAAACTACCACACAATTACACTCATCTCATGCACTTGCAAAGTAGTGCTCAAAATTCTCCAAGCCAGGCTTCAACAGTATGTGAACTGAGAACTTCCAGATGTTCAAGCTGGATTTAGAAAAGGCAGAGGAACTAGAGATCAAATTGGATCTATGGAGATCCATCCAGTGGATCATAGAAAAAGCAAGAGAATTCCAGAAATACATCTACTTCTGCTTCATTGACTATGCCAAAACCTTGGATTGTGTGAGTCACAACAGACTGTGGAAAATTCTTCAAGAGATGGGAATACCAGACCACCTGACCTGCCTCATGAGAAATATGTATGCAGGTCAAGAAGCAACAGTTAGAACTGGACATGGAACAACAGACTAGTTCCAAATTGGGAAAGGAGTACGTCAAGGCTATATATTGTCATCCTGCTTATTTAACTTATATACAGAGTACATCATGAAAAATGCTAGGCTGGATAAAGCACAAGCTGGAATCAAGATTGCTGGGAGAAATATCAATAATGTCAGATATGCAGATGACACCATCCTTATGGCAGAAAGCAAAGAGGAACTGAAGAGCTTCTTGATGAAAGTGAAAGAGGAGAGTGAAAATGTTGGCTTAAAACTCAACATTCAGAAAACTAAGATCATGGCACCTGGTCCCATCACTTCATGGCAAATAGAATGAAAACAGTGAAAGACTATATTTTCTTGGGCTCCAAAATCATTGCAGATGGTGACCGCAGCCATGAAATTAAAAGACACTTGCTCCTTGAAAGAAAAACTGTGACCAGCCTAGACAGCGTATTAAAAAGCAGAGACATTACTTTGCCGACAAAGGTCTGTCTAGTCAAAGCTATGGTTTTTCCAGTAGTCAAGTATGGATATAAGAGTTGGACGATAAAGAAAGCTGAGCACTGAAGAATTGATGCTTTTGAACTGTGGTGTTGGAGAAGACTCTTGAGAGTCCCTTGGACTGCAAGTAGATCAAGCCAGTCTATCCTAAAGGAAATCAGTCCTGAATATTCATTGGAGGACTGATACTGAAGCTGAAGCTCCAATACTTTGGCCACCTGATTCGAAGAACTGACTCACTAGAAAAGATCCGGATTCTGGGAAAGATTGAAGGCAGGAGGAGAAGGGGACAACAGAGGATGAGATGGTTGGATGGCATCACTGATTCAATGGACATGAGTTTGAGCAAGCTCCAGGAGTTGGTGATGGATCAGAAAACCTCGTGTGCTACAGTCCGTGGGGTTGCAAGGAGTCAGACACAACTGAGCAGCTGAACTGAACTGACTAACAAAGGAACTCGAAATGCATTGAGAATGAAGTTAGGTTGTAAAGGGCTCTGAGTTCAGCTTGAAAGAGCCTGCAGAAATTATGGGACTTGCCTGGGTCATGGCAACCAACTCCAGGATTCTTGCCTGGAGAACCCATACTCCCTGCTTTGGAAGGTGAAGGCTTCACCTCTAGATCGCCAACTGTGTGTGTGTGCTAAGTCGCTTCAGTCATATCCAGCTCTTTGTGACCCTATGGACTGTAGAGTCAGAGAAGCCCACCAGTCTTCTCTGTCCATGGGGATTCTCCAGGCAAGAATACTGGAGTGGGTTTCCATGCTCTCCTCCAGGGGATCTCCCCAACCCAGGGATTGAACCCGAGTCTCCCACGTCTCCTGCATTAGCTGGCGGATTCTTTACCACTAGCGCCACCTGGAAAGCCCGTGTTGACATAAACCTTGTTAATTAGACTTCTTGGTGGGTAGGCAGGGCAACAGAGGGCTACATTTGATTTGTGTCTTGTGTTTTGTTTGTTGGGGGGGGGGGGGGGGGCGGGGTTGTTGTGGTTGTTGTTCTGTTGTGTTTTCATTGAAGTGTAGTTGACTTATAATATTATATTAGTTTCAGGTATACTGATTTGGGTCCTGAAGGATGAGTAGGAGTTCCCTAATTGACAGTAACGGAAAGGGCAGTTCTTAGCAGAGAATGCAGCACATGACCATAGGACATGAACTAAGTACTTTGAGAGCAAGAAAAATATTCACCTGAGTTTTCACCATGTTGCATTTGAGACACAGGTGAGATGTCCATCTCGATGGGGAGGTGAAGCAGGCAGGTAAAATGCAGGTCTGAAATTCGGTGAAAGGGGAGACTTAGAGATGATAATTAAATATTTCCAAGAGAAGACAGGAAAAAAGAGAATATGATGAAGGATAAAACCCTGTGGTACACTGTTACTTAGAGAATGGAATAAATCAATCAAAGAAACAGAGAAAGAGGAGGAGAGCTAAGAGTCCAGGGTCTAAAGCTCTAAGAACAATAGGCTGGCCTATCAACTGTGACAGCTGGGGGAGGGTAAGGATGGAAAAAAGACTTTGTGTAATGATATCTTCATTATTTATTGACCAGGTGTCTGATTTGAAGGATTATTGCTTATAGCTTCAATCTCTGCCTTTTGAAATTTGGGCATTATTCGTGGATTTTATTTTTACCTTCATTGTATCTTTAGTAGAATAAGTGTAAGTCAGAAATAAAATATCTACAATTTCATAAACAGCAGTTTAGAGTTAGCTGTACTATGAAGCTGTATGCAAGCTTTTTATATTTAGGACTGTTTTTATTATCTCATAAATACCTTTGAGTTTTGTTAGTCAATCAGAATGCATAAATATTTTTAGAGTATTTAAATCTTTATCTCCCTAAATCAACCCAGTAGTGACTTTTGAAACTGCCTAATTTAATAATGAAGATTATTTTATTAACTAGGACTTTTTCATAACCAAGAATTCAAACTCTCTAAACCCTGGGGCCAGCAAGTTAATAAATGTTCTCAATTTATTGAAATCATCACCTCGGGAATATTTTAATTAAGATGTGTGCATTTCAGATTCTTTAAGATGTTAATGTTGAAGGCAGTGGTGTAATTGAGGGTGTCCTATTGAGGACTCTGTCCTCCAGCCCTTCATAGTCAGGAGGTTGTGGCTTAAAGGTGCAGGCAGAAGTGCTTCGTGGAGCAGAGCTAGGAGGTATCTGGATAGGAGGAGACTTTGAGTGAACTTGGCTTTCAGTCCCAGCCTAGAGCAAGCTATTATACAATACCCCCACTCACTGCCCTCCAAGTTTTCATTCACCCCTGAGGTGCCACACCTCTGGGTCCAACCTCTTAGCCTTCACTCCCAGGGGAATGCCTCTACTTCCTAATAATTGCTGCCAGGGCTGAATGGCTTTATCCACCTCCTTCTCCCTCCCCACCTCCAAGGAGAAAGACAATGGCAGATGAAGTTTTTGGCCCATCCTTTTTGGGATACTAAGTGGTAGCAATTTTTCCTTCTTTACAAGTGAATTTTATCTTTTCAAATGACCAAAAGCTATTGAGACCCTCTTTAGAGAGGGGTTAATTCAGGTAATACTCTTTGGTCAAAAGGAGCAGAATACAAAGGCCTACGTGATTATTTGGTGCGTGTGTGTGTTTCTGCAAACAGTCTGAAAGCAGTCCTCAAATAAAGTTTTGAGTACTGGTAGTTTCATCCAACAAGTGTGTCGCCTCAGAAGCTAGTGCTTTGAAAGACTTAGTGCTTAAATGGATCTGTACGTTCTTGGGTGATTAGTAACAATTCAGTTGCATTTGTTCATTGTAATGACAAAGCTCATGTACCCTCCTCCTGGAATCCCCTTCCTCTTGCTTCCCTCTGTCAAATCTGACCCAACTATCTTTCAGGGTCTATTTCAAATGATCTTCCCTCCAAGAAGCCTCTCTGACCTCCCCCGGCTTATCACTTTGCCCTTCCTGGCTGGAACAGAACTTCTTTAGTACTTAAGATCTGTACTTCTTCTATGATGTTCGGCACTTTCTACCTTATAAAGCAGTTACTTGTTCACTTTAGTAAATATTTATGAAGTACCTACCGTGTTTCAGGCACCCGGCGCATTACTGGTGACATTAAGATGAATAATGAGTGGTTTTTCAGAGCTCCGGCTCAAGAGGTGACCAAACCTGAACTCACAGACAAATAATTTCACTTTTAATGTGAAGTATTATAATAAGGGTGTTCCTACCAGATCTTGCAATAGGGAAACAGAAAACTTCCTCTTAGAAGAGTTCCAGAAAGCCCACAAAAAGAAGAGAACTTTGAGTTGAGCCTTGAAGATTTTGTAAGAATTTTCCAGATAGTAAATTGGGTGAGAACCTTCCAAACAAAGGCACAGGCTGAGCAGAGACGCGAAGGCTAAGAGCCAGGTTCCTGTTGTGGGGGAGCACAGATGTATCTTCTCTCTCCTCCGAGAGAGCTCTTTGAAAGCATCGTCCTTCTGCACTCTGCCTGAGATCTGCAGCAGTGACTAGTACAGGGCCTTCAGTTCAGTTCAGTTCAGTCGCTCAGTCGTGTCCAACTCTTTGCGACCCCATGAACTGCAGCACGCCAGGCCTCCCTGTCCATCACCAACTCCAGGAGTCCACCCAAACCCATGTCCATCAAGTCAGTGATGCCATCCAACCATCTCATCCTCTGTTATCCCCTTCTCCTCCTGCCCTCAATCTTTCCCAGCATCAGGGTCTTTTCAAATGAGTCAGCTCTTTGCATCCGGTGGCCAAAGTATTGGAGTTTCAGCTTCAACATCAGTCCTTCCAATGAACACCCAGGACTGATCTCCTTTAAGATGGACTGGTTGGATCTCCTTGCAGTCCAAGGGGCTCTCAAGAGTCTTCTCCAACACCACAGTTCAAAAGTATCAATTCTTTGGCGCTCAGCTTTCTTTATAGTCCAACTCTCACATCTATACAGGGTTAAACACAGACAATATCCAAAAGCTTTTGCTAAATTGAACACAGTAATTGGTAATCATATTTCTTCACAGTGAAATTTCCAGAGGGTTATTCCACTAACTACATATTGTGTTCATTGTTTAAGAGCCATGTAAATACTATTCCTTTATTTCTTTTATCAAGCGATGGCAATGGAAATCGACAGTGCCTTTTCTTATCAATCAGTTCAGCCACTCAGTGGTATTCGACTCTTTGCAACCCTAAAAGAACTGCAGCATGCCAGGCTTCCCTGTCCATCACCAGTTCCCAGAGCTTGCTCACATTCATGTTCATCGAACTGGTGACGCCATCCAACCATTTCATCCTCCGTCATCCCCTTCTCCTCCTGCCTTCAGTCTTTCCCAGCATCAGGGTTTTTCCAAGGAGTCGATTCTTGCCTTTTCTTATAGGAAGCGGCAAATGCCTTCCCTGCACCTGTCCCCATCCCTTGCCATCCCCAGTTGGTATAAACTCAGGAAATGCAAGCTAATATTAGATTAACCAAAAAGCTTTTCTTATGAAGAGATGGAGGAAAGGTACAGATTGTCTTTTAAAGGTAAAATAAGCCCTTCATAGAATATAACCTAGAGCTTAGCCCAGACTTATGGTCCAGGTTGCATCCTTGATTTAAGCAGAGCTAATCACAGATGCTTTCCCAGACCTTTCCCGTGAAATTTAGAACTGAAATTAAGACAAAAGTTACTTTATCTTAGTGTGCCTCAGCTGTAAACCTCAGAAGATGTTAATGCTTCTATTTACTTTTCCTAAGTAAATAATGTAAATAATACAGCGTGTGCATTCTCAGCCATGTCTGACTCTTTGCGACCCCATGGACTGTAGCCCACCAGGCTCCTTCTGTCCTTGGAATCTTCCAGGCAAGAGTACTGGAGTGGGTTGCCATTCCTTCTCCAGGGCATCTTCCCAAACGAGGAATTGAAGCCAAGTGTCTTGAGTCTTCTGCATTGGGAGGCAGATTATTTATCATTGCAGTACCTGGGAAGCAAATAATGCAGAGTCAAATGTCAGTCATGTCTCGTGACCGAAAAAACCAAAGCATGAAACAAACAGAAGCAGTACTGTAACAAATTCAGTAGAGACTTTGGAAATAGTCCATACTGAAAAAACATCTTTAGAAAAAGATGGTTTACAAATAATACAGAGCCAAACATAAATCATCTTTTTTTAAAGATTTTTTTTTTGATGTGGACCATTTTCAAAGTCTATGTTGAGTTTGTTACAATATTGCTTCTGTTTCATGTTTGGTGCTTTGGCCACAAGATATATGGGGCCTTAGTTCCCCGACCAGGGATAGAGCCTGCACCCTCTGCACTGAAGGTGAAGTCCTAACCACTGGACTGCCAGGGAAGTCCCTTAAGTCATCTCCATAACAGCTTTCATTTGGCCTCAGCTCCCACCCTAACTTCTGCCGTTTACCAAGTACAGATAACCTAAGAAATACAGTTATTTCTCTATGACTCTAAAATCCAGAAGCAAAACAAAAACTTCACTGCAGTGATAGTGCAGACCTATGCTTTTCTGACGAATGAAGTCATTGTCCAGATAATTCACGCTCCATGTCACTCTTGGCCTTACAATTGCTGCCTATCTGTAGTGTGTGTCTTTGAGGGATATACTCTGCTATCTTTAACTCTGGAAATTTTTCCCATAGAAAATTTAATTTTATCTCTCCTTTTTTATGATAAATTGTATTTTCAAGCTGCCATGGCTGGCAGACAAGAAAAAAAGACAATCTGGGAATCCCAGATTTGGTCCACAGAGCAATAGCAAAAAAAAAGGCCAAACTCATCATTAAAGCTACTTATGAAGACAATTTATGCAACTTGAGCAATTAGATTGTGTTCCACGTATTCTTCTGGAATCCGCTTTGAGGGTTTGGTCAGCTCTTGTCAGACTTCTCTGCTTTGGGTATTGTAAAGCAGAAATCACCAGCTATGTTTTTGAAGGGTCACATCCAGATCTATAAATTAGGAAACGATAAGCATAAAGATAAGCTTCCCTGGTGGCTCAGTTCGTAAAGAACCTGCCTGCAGCAGACCTGAGTTCAATCCCTGGGTTGGGAAGATCCCCTAGAGGAGGGTATGGCAACCCACTCCAGTATTCCTTCCTGGAGAATCCCCAGGGACAGAGGAGCCTGGCAGGCTACAGTCCATTGGATCACAAAGAGTCAGACACGACTGAGCAACTAAGCACACACAAGCTTAAAGACTCTAAGTTACTGGTTTGTAGACTGTGTAAGGTATTTTCAGGCTGTTTTCCAGTTTACAGCTGTTTTTCCTTCTCTGAAGGGACTTTGTTTCTTGTTCTTTTTTCATCTGCTGCCATATTTCACATCTTTCCAGGTCATCAAAGTAACATACAGAGAGTCCAGGGAGGGTGGGAAGAATGGAGATGAGGAAACCATCAGAGATCATTGGCGAAACCATGAGATCTGGGTTCTCGTTATCTTTCCTCTTGTACGTGTCCTAAAGTTAGAGAGGTTAGCTTCTCAAGAAAAGTGATCAAAATGTGCCCTACATTTCCTTCATAATTGTGGAAATATCTTTTCATTTTGATGGTCTATAAGTACCCTTGGTATTTTTACGGAAACTTGAAATTCAAGTAGTGTTCTGTTACCATAGGTGAAATAGAAAATATTCCCTAAATTGACTTTAAAAATTATTAACAAATATATGCTTAAAATATTATGTAGCTCTTCATTGTAATATTTTTTTTGACAATTCTGTTTTCTTGGAAAAGCCCCCAGAAATTTTGTTTTCCTTGGCAGAAGTCTCAAAATTATAGGAAGTGATAAGAATAGGAGATTAGAGACTAAAATCACAAATTCACTTTGGTTTATACTCATGTTGCAGAGGATGATCATCCGTTAGTTTATGTGCAATCTTTTTTCTTGAATATGGTTGTCTGCCAATAAAAGTGTGATATAAATATGAATGTAAAATGTGTAAGTACTTATGGAAATTTAAAAATTTGGAAATGTATCAATTTCACCAAGTTCTTAATCAAAGTACGTCTTGCAGAAAATAGAAAGAAACTAGTTTTAACATCTAAACTATAAACAACCCTAAATCATGAATTCATGAAGTATTTTTTACTGCTATGAAAGCTAGTTTATGTATATGGAAAGTCAGTCTTTAGTTATGAAACTGTAGTTCTTTCTTTTAATCCCTCCCTCTTATTGTGATACGTGAGAGGCTTATCCTATTTATGTGCCATGTTACACAAGATCATCTGAGAATCTTTTTCTTTGGAAAAACTAATAGACAGCATTGGCCAAAAAGTTCCATTATAAAATCCTGTGAATTCCTGTAGTTTTAGCAGGTTAATGTAAGTCCATTTGTGACTGAAATGGCTTTATGATTTCTAAACACTTTTTTTAGTGTGTAATTGGACACAGGTACCTGGAGAGCGTTAACTGTAAGCCAGGTGATTAATGGACCAAGCTGGCTCTGAGATGGACAGCCAAAGAGAGAACCTGACCACGAAGCTGAAGATAGTCATCTGTGTGGGCATGAAGGGGCATTGAGGTGGTGGCCATAAGGAAAGGGTGTGAGGTGGGCAGGAAAACCCATAAACAGAGCCACTTCGTGTCAGCTGTTCCGTTTTCTCGCTTTATCTATGATCTCCACAAATCCTTAAAGGCAGGTAGCTCAGAATATTACTGTCACTAAGCTGGTTTCATGGAAGAAACATCGTAACTAAAGCTCTGTTGTGTGGGCCAGAATCCACCTGTTCCAAGAGACTGTCACAGAATATTTTGATTTTCTTGGTCTCTAGCTTTTAAGAAGTCAGTGAAAACACAGACCAAGATGTGGGTCGCCAGGCCTGTTCATGAAGTTGGAGATCACTGTTACCTGTATATACATCTGTCCCTCAGGGGCTCTCCTTACAGGACCTCTGTGCTCTGTAGACCATTCGATGCTATGGCCCCAGCTTAAGCCACCCCAGCAATTCTCCGGCTCTCTTGACCCCACTGTCCTGAGAAGAGCCAGCCAGAGCCCACACTGGGCCGCCAGGGACTCCTGTTCACGTGAGTCACAACACATGAAACTCCATCTGCAACGACTTGTGCGCTCAGCATTCCCACTAGATCATGACTTTCTTAACAAACAAGACGTATGCCTGCTTCCTCATCATCCACCCAGTTCCTTTCAAGGTTGCTCTTGGCAAATGTTGAATGGACAAATGAGTCTATTCTAATTCACTTTCAATCTATTGAAGAGTTCGGTTCTATTTAGATCAGATCATTTGCTCTTGCTATGGTTGAATTTGAAAAATCTTAGACTTTAAAAAGTGAAAGTTGAAAATTTCCCCAAAAGGGTAATTATTAAGTAGAATATCTTCAATGGAAAATTTTTCTTTGAAGCTTATTTCTTTTTTTTGTTTTGCTTAAATAGCTATATTTCACTTTTTGCTCAATTTTTGTCACAAAGACATAAAAACCTCCATATAAAAGCACCCTATTAGTCCTACTTTCAACAAACTCAACAAAATGGATAATTGGAGTCCCGTCCTCTCCAAATTAACTGGATAACTAAGACTATGGTGTGTGTTGTGGGGGATAGAAGTGGTTGTTTAATTACACCAGCAAAACAGTGTGGAGATTTCATTTAAGAACTAGAAGTAGTTTCCCTTTCAGAATAAAACCTAAATTCCGAAGTAATAAAATAAGTAATTATTTCAAGTAATATTTAATGAAAATATTCTGATTCATTTTAGTATATAAATATATTACATGTAATATAATTATATGGAGAGTATACATAACCAAAACTTTACAAGCTTTCCACATGCCCACATACAATGGTTTCATTATTTCATAGTTATCATTCATATATTTAAAGTCAGAGGAAGCAGCTGTTCCCAAGACAGTTGAAATTAATTTAGAGAAAGGGATTTGCAGACGTTTTTAAAAGTCTTTGTGCCTCCCTTTCCTGACTCAAAAGTAAATAATCAAGCATCTGCTCTCAAAATTAATCTTGATAGAGCTTTCAAAAGCAGCATTTTTAGGTTATGTGCTGTGTTCATACAACAAAAGTTAACTTTTGTACCCTGAGTATAGCCATTTAAAATCATAAATTTCAGAGCAAGTACCCCATTACTGGCACCAGTGGGTACTCAGGAAAAGTGGACGAGCAAGAGTCTAACTGCTAGAATGAGGGTACAGAGTCTGAACAAACCAGCGTCAAGAGTGACTTGCTGCTGAGATGCCAATACTGAAGACTTCTTTATCCCATGGGATAAGGCCCGGCTCCAGAGTTGGCTGTAGGAGCCGGGTCAGCTGCCGAGGCATTGGAGGGATGGAGCAAGTAGTGGAGATAAAAATTAAATTATTACACCACCACCCAGTACTTCATGGATATTCAAGCCAGAGGCCCACGAGCAACACTATGTACATGTTAGTAGAGTTAGTTGCTCAATCGTGTCCGACTTTTTCCGACCCCACGGGCTATAGCTGCTAGGCTTCTTTGTCCATGGACTTCTCCAGGCAAGAATACTGGAGTGGTTAGCCATTCCCTTCTCCAGCGGATCCTCCGGACCCAGAGATTGAACCTAGGTCTCCCGCATTGCGGGCAGATTCTTTACCGTTTGAGCCATCAGGGAAGCCCACATATATCATGGGTAACCCATGCCTCTGATTTTTTAATTGATTGACTACTTTTTTTTCACCTGAATATAGCAAAAAGGATTTCCCCTGAAGAAAATTTTAGGATCAAGCAGATATGTGCTTGAATTATATTGCTGCCATTTACTGGCCATTGAATATTTGGTCAGCCTTTCTGACTTCCTGCTTTATTTTCTGTTAGAGGGGGAATTTCAGTCTTACTAATATTGTGATGACTAAGATTAATCTCAGCACAAAGCATAGAGTGTTTCTTCCCAAACTTGTCCACACACTGGAATCACCCAGGGAGCTTCAGAAAGTACAGAGGCCCATGTTCCACCTCCCCAGAGTGTTCCTGCTTGGGAATTTCTAACAGATCCCCAGATGATTCTAAAGTTCAGATAAATTTGGGGACCCTTGGCATTGAGCCTGTTCTAAACTGAGCATTAAAGTGAGTGAAGTGAAGTCGCTCAGTCGTGTCCGACTCTTTGCAACCCCGTGGACTGTAGCCTGCCAGACTCCTCCCTCCATGGAATTCTCCAGGCAAGAGTACTGGAGTGGGTTGCCATTTCCTTCTCCAGGGGATCTTCCTGACCCAGGGATCGAACCCAGGTCTCCCGCATTCCAGGCAGACGCTTTAACCTCTGAGCCACCAGGGAAGCCCACTGAGCACTAAGTATCTGTTAAATGAGTGGGAACAACCAGTGCCTGGCAAGTGTGAGATTTTCCAGAATTCTTGGCTCCCTTTCCTTCCCTGACCATCTCCCCCTGTCTTAAGGAAACACCTGAAGACAGTGTCAGGCTGTGACTCCAGTCGATGCAGCTGCCACTCATGCCAGGCAAAGGAGAGCACAGAGAGCTCTGGTCCCACATGCCTGCAGGAGAAGAGCAGGTGACAAAGATCAGTTCATTGTGTGGCGCAGCCTAGGGCAAGCCTGCTAAGGGAATGCCTGATTTGCCTTCGAGGACACTGTGCATGGAAAGCCCCTGAGTGCTGCTTGTCACGTCACCCTGGAAACTATAGAGCCTGGGCTACACCCTTATTGGAGCCAGAAACGAGCCAGAACATACAAAGGATAAACCAAAGGCAGAGTTTCAACTGGTCCTGAGTTCTCTTATTTTTTTGGCTTTTATAGTCAACATTTGTTGCAGTAAATCCTTTGTTTGGTGTTCCCGGGTCAGCCATCCGAATGTATCATAGTTCCAAGAAGTTGAATATGTGGCTTAATTGGTTTCAGTGTCCTTTAATGGCTCTTGGAGAGAGGCTGTGAATTCTGAGAGCGAGGGAACCATCTAAGTCGTTCTAAGATTTAGAAGCCCGTCTCCCCTTTCCACAAAACAGGAGATCTTTAAAGCTGCAGGGTTTCAGATGTGGGGGAGGGGCCTGGCCCTTCACTGACTGAGTTATGATATGCTTATGAGTAAGAGTAATATGTTGTGGCTCTGAGTGTCTGGAACCGAGGACTGGAATAGTGTTAGATGTGCAAATCTTGTATTTTATGCTGTTTATGATTCCCAGCAAATTCTCACATTTCACCCCAGTAACAAAATAGGGAATGTTTAAGATACTGAAAAAAAATTGGTCTGTCTCATGAACTGTGCAGTTATTTTCTACTTGACCCAAGAATCCCAATGGAGTCAGACGTTTATCAGGAGTTCTTCCTGATAAACAAACAAACAAAAAAATTACAAATTACAATGTCAAGAGATGAGAACTCCCAGCCTACTCAGTTTTAAAGATATTCATTCTCAATAAGAGAAGGATTTTCAGGATAATATTTTCAGGATAATTCTCACTTAATAGGGATTATATAAGTACTTTGAAAAGAGTGTAGATTTTTCAACTGAAAAGTACCACAGGTAAAAAGTTCCTGATATTGACACTTTGTAATACTTCCATGTTTATGAAAATAAGTGTCTGCTGTCTTTGTTAATACTTAGCAGTAATGTTGATGTTTTACACATTGTGTTTGGTATTGAAAACATATTAATATAAGCCTCAATCGCATTTTCATCACTCTCAATTTTCAAAGTTTCTGATCTTTTAATTGAACTAACTTACCATTCTTTATCATAGGCATACAGCTTTTCTCCAGGTTTAAAAATAAAACGGTGTATAACACCAGGTTATAGTGTATGTGTGTTTCTATCCTACTAGTTTTAAACTCTGTGACAACTTTGTCTATGGGGTCCTCTCAAAACATTGAGACAAATCCCTCTATTTTCTATCAATCACCTTTTAGTGACATCTGAATTTGTTAGAACTTCATATTGAAAACAAAGATTGAACTTTGCATAGCAGAGAAGAGAGAAAGCATGAGCCTTGATCAGGCAAAAATACAGTTTTCTCTGGTTTACAAACAGTTAGCATTAGACGAACCAAATCATCAGAAGGATCCCGGGCCCTGATCACCTGCGTGTTTGACAGACATGCCGGTTACATGTGATCCTCACTTGGGGTTCAGTTTGAGGCTTACATACTTGAAAAACAAGTCCTGGAGAATGTTTCAGTATTTCTTTTCTTAGCTGCTCAGAAGGCTAACCACTGAAACTTTTTCACCTCCCTCCCTCTCATTGGATGGTTGCTATTCCGTGTCCCCAAAGAATCCTCTTATCAGTTGCGCCACTCTTTTCTTGTGATTATCAATTGGCCAAAGCCCAGTTTCATTCATATCCCGAGCTTTGGACATGAACCTATGGCTTTGTTTTCCTGATGCTGGGAAAGATTGAAGGCAGGAGGAGAGGATGAGATGGTTGGATGGCATCACCGACTGAATGGACATGAGTTTGAGCAAGCTCCAGAAGTTGGTGATGGACAGGGAACCCTGGCGTGCTGTAGGCCAAGGGGTCACAGAGTGGGACACGACCGAGCAACTGAACTGAGCGGGCAAGCTCCTGCACATGCAGTTTCTACGTCATGCTCTGTGTTCCCAAGACAAACCCCCACTCGGTCCCAGGTCTTTGGAAACAGATCCATGATGCACAGGTGTATTCCTAGGTGCCCTCTGTGAATCTCAAACCCCAATCTCTCACTGACAACAGGTTCTCAGTGATGCTGGCAGAATCTCAGTTCTCAGCAAGGGCATCATTTCAGTAACGTGCTTTCCATCTTCTCTCTCCCGCAGGGTCCGGTCGCATCAACTGCGTCAGCATTGTCTGTCCTCTCTCTTGGGCCTGGCCTTCCTCCACCCCCGCCTCCCCCGCCTCCTCCAGGGCCACCTCTGCTTTTTGAGAGTGAGGGCATAAAAGAACCGTCCTCTCCTTCACGCTCAGCTTTATTTGCACAACTTAACCAAGGGGAGGCAATTACAAAAGGTGAGAAAACCAGGCCTTGAGGCTGTCTCCCTCTGGCTCCAGGCACACAGATCCCCTGGAGCCCACGGTGATGGATACGTCATTCCATTTCAGTCTCCAGTATACAGGGAACTATGAGATCATGGGCTCAGTGGGCTTCTGGGTGGATCAAAAAGAACTCAAGGGATTCTAGTTTCAAGTTGACCAATGCACTGTATCACTACTTCAGCCCCTGACACTCCAACACCAGCTCCAACCAAGGCATCAAGATCAAGTATTTAGAACCTCTGTCCTCAAGCAGTGTATGGGCTTGTCAAAGAATTATATCATTGAACTACCTTTGTCTTCATAGTGAATGGTTACTTTTTTTTAATCATACACTTAATAAAGTCATTATTGACTATGCCAAAGCCTTTGACTGATGGATCACAATAAACAGTGGAAAATTCTGAAAGAGATGGGAATACCAGACCGCCTGACCTGCCTCTTGAGAAACCTGTATGCAGGTTAGGAAGCAAGGTTAGAACTGGACATGGGAACAACAGACTGGTTCCAAATAGGAAAAGGAGTATGTCAAGGCTGTATATTGTCACCCTGCTTATTTAACTTATATGCAGAGAACATCAAGAGAAATGCTGGGCTGGAAGAAGCACAAGCTGGAATCAAGATTGCTGGGAGAAATATCAATAACCTCACATATGCAGATGACACCACCCTTATGGCAGAAAGTGAAGAAGAACTAAAGAGCCTCTTGATGAAAGTAAAAGAGGAGAGTGAAAAAGTTGGCTTAAAGCTCAACATTCAGAAAACTAAGATCATGGCATCTGGTCCCATCACTTCATGAGAAATAGATAGGGAAACAGTGGAAATGGTGACAGACTTTTTTTTTTTTTTGGCTCCAAAATCACTGCAGATGGTGATTGCAGCCATGAAATTAAAAGACGCTTACTCCTTGGAAGGAAAGTTATGACCAACCTAGACAGCATATTAAAAAGCAGAGACATTACTTTGTCAACAAAGGTCCATCTGGTCAAAGCTATGGTTTTTCCAGTAGTCATGTATGGATGTGAGAGGTGGACTATAAAGAAAGCTGAACGCCGAAGAATTGATGCTTTTGAACTGTGGTGTTGGAGAAGACTCTTGAGAGTCCCTTGGACTGCAAGGAGATCCAACCAGTCCATCTTAAAGGACATCAGTCCTGGGTGTTCATTAGAAGGACTGATGTTGAAGCTGAAACTCCAATACTTTGGCCACCTGATGCAAAGAGCTGAGTCATTTGAAAAGACCCTGGTGCTGGGAAAGATTGAGGGCAGGAGGAGAAGGGGATAACAGAGGATGAGATGGTTGGATGGCATCACCAACTCAGTGGACATGAGTTTGGATAAACTACAGGAGTTGGTAATGCACAGGGAGGCCTGGCGTGCTGTGGTTCGTGGGGTTGCAAAGAATCAGACCCGACTGAGCGACTGAACTGAACCGAATAAAGTCATGTTTCCAAAAACCTTATGCAAATATATTTTTGTTTTGTATGGGCAATAGGAATTATGGTATAAGTGTTCTTATGCGCTGGGCTGGGAGCCAAGGACCAAAAAATTGAACAGTTTTTCTGGCTCCAGCTGGCTGCATTGTCCCCTCATCTGTAAAGGAAGAGAATGAACTTATAACCGTTAAATCGATTCTGACCTATGTTTGCTGAAATGCCCTAACTTTTTAGACTATATCTAGGTAATGATTTGGCCACAACAGAAGTAAATCATCGAATTCTTTCTGGTGAGGTAGCTTTTTTGCATAATTTTATCTATCATCTTATCTCCAAAAAGAAGTTCCTCCAATTAAAAACTACTTAACAGTGCTTATATCAACTCTAAACATATGCAGGTCTCAGGCTCTGCATACTAACCTTGAGAAAACACTCAACTGCTAAAATAACATTACTAAAAATTCTTAGGCCGTTTACATCATGTTCATCCAAAAAGTAGGGACGTTTCCCTTTGCATATGATGTAAAGAAATGTGTCTCTGTGTTACCTTCCCAGGACTCCGGCATGTTACAGATGACCAGAAGACATACAAGAATCCCAACCTACGGGCTCATGGAGGACAATCTCCATCTCCTACGAAAAGCCACACTCCAGGCCCCAAGTCTCCCCAGTCTCATCCTTCTAAGAAACACGCTCCTGTGTTAGAGCTGGAAGGGAAGAAATGGAGAGTGGTGAGTGAAGCCCTTTAACTGTATTCCTGATATACTCCAATGAAAGGAGCAATGGCTAAACTGTTTGCCAAGGTCTTAAGGATTTCTAAGGCTTCCCAGGTGGTGCTAGTAATAAAGAACATGTTTGCCAGTGCAGGCAGTGTAAGAGACACGGGTTTGATCCCTGAGTCGGAAAGATCCCTTGGAGGAAGGCATGGCAACTCACTCCTGTATCCTTGCCTGGAAAATCCCATGAACAGAGGAGCCTGGCAGGCTACAGTCCATGGGGTCAGAGAGTCGTACATGACTGAAGCGACTTAGCAGTAGCACTAAGGATTTCTAAGTGAAAAGACAGAGACACAAGTCACTTTCTAGAAACCAAGGCCTTTCTGAATGCTTCCATAAGTGTTTTTTGGTTTTCATTCTCATGTATTTTTTCTTCAACTTCCTCAAAATTATTCTTTAAACTCTGATAAAGTGCACATGACAGAAAATTTACCATCTTAGCCTTGACGTGTACATTCAGTGGCATTAAGTACCATCGGACTGCTGTGCAGCCATCACCACCATCCATCCACAGAACTCTTTTCATCTGTCAGAACTGAAGCTCTGTATGCCTTCAACAGTAATTCTCCACTCCCCCTCTCTTCAGCCCCTGGCAACCACCTTTCTACTTTCTGTCTCTATGAATCTGACTCCTCTGTCAGTGAATTTTAATCTGTGCCCCATCTACTGTAGGATCTACTGTAGGATGTTTCATTCTGTTCCACTGACCAAGGTGCTGATATAACCTACTGAGTCACCCATCATTTTCACCATTGTCTGAGCAGGACAGGACACTTTGTATGTGGATGGAAGCTGGTACCCCCTGTCAATCCAGTATGAAAATGTTAGTTACTCAGTCATGTCGGACTCTTTGCAGCCCCATGGACTGTAGCCCATGGACGGAATTCTCCAGGCAAGAATGCTAGAGTGGGTAGCCATTCCCTTCTCCAGAAGATCTTCCCATCCCAGAGATTGAACCCAGGTCTTCTATATTATTGCAAGTGGATTCTTTACCATGTGAGCCATCAGGGAAACCCTGCCAATCCAGGGGGCTTCCCTAAAGGTGGAGGAACAAAGTCCCCAGAAAGGTTGTTGTGCTCTGAAAATACACTGGGACTTGGACCATGGCTAGTCTATGTACCCAACTCCTATTTGCAGATATTGCTACAGTATCAACTCCAGACTCAGCATCTGGACTTAACCAAAAGCTCTCACATCCCTGGCCCAGCCCCTACCCACTAGTTAGTGCCTGACGCCTGACTGTTCACAAGTGGACCCTGACCCCTACCCCACCCCCCTGCCTTCCAAGTAACCATTCCCAACATCACAGAGACAAAGGAAGTCCTGTGGTTTAGTCTGTAAGAAAAAGGTTGCTGAAGAAAGAACATACTGAGAAGCTCTAATTGGTGAATGCCCCACAGTAACTTCAGTATGCAGTGGACTTCATTTTCTGTCTGTCCTTATATTTAATATTTGCCTGTGTTTTAATTTTAGGAATACCAAGAGGACAGGAATGACCTTGTGATTTCAGAGACTGCACTGAGACAGGTGGCTTACATTTTCAAGTGCGGCAAGTCTACTCTGCAGATAAAAGGGAAAATAAATTCCATTATAATTGGTAGGGCAGAACTATGGATCTGTACTCATTATGATAAATTGCTTTTATAAATATGCTGTCTGTATTTAGGATTTTGTTTTGTTTTGTTTTCCTAGACAACTGTAAGAAGTTTGGCCTGGTGTTTGACAATGTGGTGGGCATTGTGGAAGTGATCAACTCCAAGGACATTCAAATGCAGGTAAGTGGTCCTTTCAACCTTGCCCAGCCACCACCAGACCATCCCTTCTGTTTACAAGGGGCCCTCCATGTCCAACTAGAAAACTCTTACTGTCTTTTCTCTAGACACAGCTCTGTCTTCACCTCTTCTCTGAAGCCCTCTCTTACTTCTTGGACAGTGTTAATTCCCCCTTTTCACCCTCTTATAACCCACCCTGTTTTGCACAGCAGTTACAAGTTTACCACTTCTATTTCAGGAACAGCTAATTAATCTTTACAGTTCCATAAATTTGCATAATACCAGCACACAGTAGGTGTTCAGTAAATGTTTGATCGAGTGAGTGATTGGAATGAATCAACTAATGAATGAACCAAAATGGTAAGAGATTCACTTTGCATCATAGTACCCTGCCAAAGAGGATGTTTTTCCCTCAGGAAAAAAAAGTGATTCTGGATAAAGTTTTTCTGAAGAGTCAATGAGGTTATCAGCAAAACAACCTGGAAAGTAGGATTGGAATTGAATTTGCAAAAGAGAAGAAAATCTGCACTGTTTAAGCAATTTTAATTTAGCCAAATGGGATTTTATAATATGCCCAAAGCTAAATGACTTCTTACTTTGGCCAACTGTAACTACCGTCTTTGATTATACTCTTTTCATATTGTTAATCACCCCTTATTATCTGATGTTTCCTGATAATGTTTGTTAGACTTGGCTTCCAGTTTTATAGATGGTTCTCTTTGGCTTTACTAAGCTTTTCACCACTGCCTCTTTTAACTGAAGTAGTACATTCCATAGTTGGCACATACATGGAGATATATTTTAGGACCCTCCATGCAGAGAAAAAACATTTAATCTCTACCTCATACTGTACATGAAAAGTGAAGTCCTAATTGTGAAAAGAAATACTTTTAAACTTTGAGAATAAAATATAGAAGAAAAGGACAAATGAATTTAACCTCATTAAAATATATGTGTTCAACAGAAGACATCAGATGCAAAGCTAAAAGACAAGGCATGAATTGAAGAAAGATACTTGCAATGCAGATTATCCAAAAGGACTTATAACCAGAATTTATAAAGTTAACACAAATCAAATAGAAGAAGACTAACCACCCAATAGAAAAATGGACAAAGAATATTAAGGCAATTCAGAGGAGGAGAAACTGAAGTGTTTGATAAATACATGAAAATATGCATAACCTGCCTACTAGAAGAAGAAATGCAGATTAATTGGGTATGTCCTCTTATACTCATCAGTTTTGAATTCAGGCTGTGCTTACTTTGCAAAGGGATTGTGAGCTGAAACTCATGCATGTCAGAACTGTGCAATTTGAGGACTGCCTATATATTAAAAAGTCTCCTGGTATGAAAGTTGTTACGAGAATCCTGATACATCAGTGTTGAAAGAGCAAAGTTATTACACTCACCATGCAGAGAAATTGGCACCATCTAATAACGTCAAAGACAGTCATAGCCTGTAACTGAGCAATTTCACTCTTGGGCGTGTGCACCTAAGAAGCTCCAATACATATGTTGATGAGACGTGTAAAACTGTTTATTGCAGTATTATTCATAATGGCAATAAAACCCAGAACAATTTAAATGTCCAACAGCTGGTAAATGAACAAATAAATCCACCTAATAGAATACTGTATAATAGTTAAAATAATTGAATACACTTACATGTTTAAAAACAGGGAAATCTCAAAAGCAACCTTGAGTGATAAAGGCAAATTACAGAACAACAGGCATTGTATAATATGTCCCTTTATATAAAGATCAAAGACATGCAAAACAGTATGCACATGTGAAATGTACTCATGTAGGCTCGAGTTCACCTCAGGAGCCAAGCCTGCTGTGAACTGTAAACACAAAATTCAGAAGAGTAGTTAAGTCTGTGGAGGGAAGAAGGGAGCACAGGGAGATGGTGGATGGTATAGAGGGCCTTTCTACTATAGTATAAGATTATAGCTCTAAAAATAAGACAAATAAGCCAAAAAGTTAAATTCTGATAAAGCTGGTTAACAGACATATATATATGTATATGCATATTTGTTTTATTATTCTTTGTGTGCTCCCATGTTTGAAATATATCCTAGTTTTTTCGAAGCTATGAGCCTTAAAATAATCTGGAAGGATGAATCATGGTTATCTGTCCAAGAGGGATAGAAACTTGGCAGCCTGGCTCAGGAACAAGAGAGAGACATTTTACTGAACACTTCTCAAACTTCTGGATGTTCAAACCAAGTGAATTTCATTACCTATTTAAAACATTTAATAAACTATTTTAAAAGGGCCTGGACACAATGAAGACGGAAAGCAGATTAGTGCAGGCTGCCTGGCGATGAGGACAAATTGACTATAAATGGGCAATGGGGATATTTGGGGGATGATGGAAATATTCTAAAACTGAATTGAAGTGACGGTTACACGAATTTACTGAGTACCATTAAACTGTACACTTAAAGTAGGTGAATTTTATGTTTGCACATTTTACTTCGATAATGCTATTTAAAAGATTTCAAGGGGATTTCCCTGGTGGTCCAGTGGCTAAGACTCCATGCTCCAAATTTAGGAGGCCCAGGTTCAAACCCTCATCAGGAAACTAGATCCCACATGCTGCAACCAAGAATTCACATGATGCAATTAAAGATCCTGAATGCCCAGGCTTCCATGGTGGCTCAGTGGTGAGGAATCTGCCTGCTAATGCAGGAGACATGGGTTCAATCCCTGATCTGGAAAGATACAACATGCAGAGGCGCAGCTGAGTCCATGTGCCAGAACTTTTGATGAACCTATGCTCTAGAGACCAGGACCCACGACTACTGAGCCCGTGTGCTGCAACTGCTGAAGCTCATGCTGCCTAGAGCCCGTGCTCTGCAGCAAGGGAAGCCACCACAGCGAGAAGCCTGAGCACCACAGCGAGAGAGTAGCCCCCACTCGCCGCAACTGGAGAACGCTTGCGAACAGCAACGAAGACCCGGCACAGTAAAATAAATAAATAAATAACTTTTTATAAAAAGATCCTGAATGCCACAACTAAGACCCAGCACAGCCACATTAATTAATTTTAAAAGATTGAAAGGAAGAAAAGGACATGGATTCATGTGATTTAGTTCAGTTATTCAAAAAATAGTACAAATTGTGGGAGAGAGAAGAGACTTAAGATATTATGTGGAAATTTTGAAAACTTTTATAGAAAAATGAAGAAAGTTAATACAGATACATGCATTACATGCTACAGCATTGGCCTGGGCAAGGTCACATATCACCTGTCACTCAACAGAGAAGCTACTTGTTAGTCCAGTTCTCCTGATAAGAAACAATCTCTGTTCTCAAAAGGTTTACAGACTACAAGGGATAAAAGGCATATATTGTATGTAATTTGCTCTAAGGAAATACTGACTAAGATGCTGTGGAAATGACAGTTCTTATCCTATCAGGACTATTTTTTTAAATTGTACTGTTTTTCAGATTTTTCATAGATGTTCTAGCATTTGTAAGGTAATACAGTGATAAATAAACAAAACTAAAACGCCTTTGCATACTGTGCTATCCTCATGAGACCCCGCTCTGTCTCATAAATGAATTGCCTAAGACACCCTGACAAATTACTTGCATTCCCTTTGCTTGCCAGGTATTCATACAGTTCTGGGCAGTATGGAAATGCTCTCCATCATTATAAAATAAATCTAGAAATTGTCAAAACATTACTGCTGACACATTCTTGATATATAGATATAGGTATTATTTTATTTTATTTATGGCAAAGCCTTGTTGCTTAGCTGACCTTAAACTACCTCTGCCTTTTTTTTTCCCTCGCTGTGGCTCAGTTCCAACTCAGTGTCCAGTTTCTACGGGGAGAGGAGAAAACAGAGCAGTGTGGTGGCCTGGCTGGGCTCCCCCAAGGAGTTCTTTACATCACCTGCACCATCACAAGCCTTGCTCTTTAATTTGCAACCCAGTCTTTTCTTCAGAGTGAAAGAGGAGATGTTTTTATCGCTTCAGTTACCATTACAAGAAGGAAAATTATAGAGTTGTAATATGGTCATTGGGGGAACAGTCTGTCCCTGTAGAGATTTGGGGGTGGGGGGGCAAGGTGGGGGGTGGCTATGTCTGAAAACAGGACTGTAAAAAAGAAATTTTAAACTGATCAGAATTTTTATAGCACTTGATATTTGTAATAATACAAAGAACCACCTCCTCTTGTGTATGGTACTATTTACCCATACAATGAGGGGCCTGAACCAAGTCTCCAGTTTGGGCTCCTGAAATGAATACATTTCAAAATACCTAGACACTCTTTATCTCATTTAAGCTCCGCATTCAGCCAGTGTGATTTTTATCTAGCAAAGGACTTATGTGAGAAGAATTGTAGTGATTTTTACTTATTCTTACTTAGATTGAGGGAAAAAATCTACTCATTTACATAATAATTTACTCTTAAAGGACAGTATTCATGCGTGTTTTCATCCAAGTTTCCTAGAGATGTGTCAAAACTAAAATTTTAAGCACATAAAAGCAAAAGCATCTTGTTTCTTTTATCATGAAATCAAATATATGCTTCATTTCCACTAACAGGGTTGTGAAGCATCTTCTGAACATTTAGCTGCTGTTTTCAAATTAGTCCCTTTGTTTGTGTCAGGAAAGAGACCCTGAGGTTTGAGAATCCCCTGGTGTAGTCCATTCATTCTGTCCCCAAATGACACCTATTAATTCACCTTGGAGACACTGTCGTCAACCAACCTCCCCAGCCCTGACCGAGCTATTCCTAACGCTTGCTTAGGCCCGTGGACTGTACTTATTTGGGGATATTGGAATTTCTATTTATTTGCTTTGGCCCTAGATTTTTTTTTTCTATTTCAGGTAATGGGGAAAGTGCCAACAATTTCCATTAATAAGACAGAAGGCTGCCACATATACCTCAGTGAAGATGCGTTAGACTGTGAGATTGTGAGTGCCAAGTCATCTGAAATGAATATACTTATCCCTCAGGATGGTGATTATGTAAGTACCTTTTAGAAGACTGTAAAGAAGTTTTCATGATTAACATTCTTAGAGACTGATTAGTCACCTACCAACCTTTGAGCTTCCTGTGTAGAAAAATGTGCAGTTAAGAAAGGAACTCAAGAGAATGGCCTTTCACAATTGGGCTCCCCTGTTAGTTTCTTGACTGTGCCCAGTCCTGGATTTGTGGTTCTCAAAGTGGTTTCCTAATAATTACCTTAATGGGCTGCTGCTGCTGCTGCTGCTGCTAAGTCGCTTCAGTCGTGTCTGACTCTGTGCGACCCCATAGACGGCAGCCTACCAGGGTCCCGAGTCCCTGGGAATCTCCAGGCAAGAACACTGGAGTGGGTTGCCATTTCCTTCTCCAATGCATGAAAGTGAAAAGTGAAAGTGAAGTCGCTCAGTCGTGTCCGAATCTTAGGGACCCCATGGATCGCAGCCCACCAGGCTCCTCCATCCATGGGATTTTCCAGGCAAGAGTACCAGAGTGGGGTGCCATTGCCTTCTCCACCTTAATGGGCTAGCTTTCATCAAATAGTAAGGGCCCTCGTGGCTCAGATGGTAAGAATCTGCCTGCAGTGCAGGAGACCTGGGCTCAATCCCTGAGTCGGGAAGATCCCCTGGAAAAGGAAATGGCAACTCACTCCCATATTCTTGCCTGGAGAATCCCATGGACAGAGGAGCCTGGCAAGCCACAATCCATGGGGTCACAAAGAGTCAGACACGACTGAGTGACTAACACATCATCATCATCATCAAATAGTAGACCAGGTGTCTGAGCTTATTTTACTAGGACTTGTTATTTTCCTTTGGTATGATGGGGGCGTGGGCTTCCTGGTGGCTCAGAGGATAAAGAATCTGCCTACAATGCAGGAAACCTGGGTTCAGTCCCTGGTAGGGAAGACCTCCTGGAGAAGGGAATGGCAGTGCACTCCAGTATTCTTGCCTGGAGAATTCCATGGACAGAGGAGCCTGGAGGGCTACAGCCCACAGGGTCACAAAGAGTCGGACACGACTGAGGGACTGACACATGGTAGGGGCAAAAGGGAAGAAGGAGAAATGCTTTGGGGGCAAGCAGAGGGAAAGGAGGTAATAATAAGTGAACCTATTTGTACAGTGGTTCTCAAACCCAGCATGAGAACCAGCTAAGGATTTCTCTGGCTGTTGATGCAGTGTTAAGATGCAGTGCTTCCAAGGCAGGTCGATCCTTGGTCAGGGAACTAAGATTCCACTTGCCACGTGGCACAGTCAACAATTAAAAAAAAAAAAAATCAGCTGGGAAACATGATGAAAATACCAGGTCCCAAACTTTGCACCGAGAGGTTAGAATCAGGAGGATTGGAATGGGGTCCAGGAATCCGTGGTTTAATATATCCCAGATGATTCTGAAGCCATCAGCCCATCCAGTGGCCTTCTGAGAAACACTCACCTAAGCTACCAGGTATTTTCTTTGTCTCTTCTCCTCACCAAAGCAGTTTCTAAAAGGTGCAAGCCCATAGTCTCACATTGAAAAGGAAGTATAAACAGATACACTTTTTGCGTCACACAATGTAGTGGACTTGCTGGTTGTTGCCATTTGGTGGCAAGTTATTAATATTTCTTCCTACTAGTCTTTGCTTCTTGAAAGAGAAATAAATCCAGAGATCATTCCCTCTGGTCCTAACTGTACAAGGAAGCAGTGAACCAGGGAAGGATGGGATAAAACGTAACTTAGCCAGGCACACCTGGCTAAGAGAGGTCCTGCCGTGGGCATAGTAATCTGGCAGTGGAGGGTGGGGATGACTCATCCGAAAGAAATCAGTCTCCCAGAGAAGATCTGTCATCCCATTGCTATCACGGCACTGCCAAGAAAGATCGGGAACAGCTGTAGTACAGTTACGATCAAAGAGGGGCCTTCACTCTGGAGCATTCTCCGCCTGGCTTGGTGCTTAAGAGCAAACGCCAAGCCTGGTTTACTCGTGAAGAGCCCCAGAAGGGGTATTGGACACACACACACACTTATTCAGACTGTAGCTTCTTTGCTTCATGGTAAGACTCCATTGCAGGGAATTCCTGGTGGTCCAGTGGTTAAGACTCGGTGCTTTCACTGCTATGGGTCCACTTTCCATCCCTGGCCAGGGAACTAAGATCCCACAAACCAAGGAATTGTTGTTGAGTCACTAAGTCGTGTCTGACTCTTTGCAACCCCATGAACTACAAGCACACGAGGCTTCCCTGTCCTTCACTATCTCCCGGAGTTTGCTCAAATTCATGTCCAAGGAGAGCAGCCAAAAAAGAAAAAGAAAAGACTCCATTCCAAATTTCACTTGAGAATTCATGACAGAAAGGGCTTTCCCTTTAAAGTAAATAAATAAATAGCCTCTTACAAAAGAAACAGCTGGATCCTACTTCAAGGAAGCTATGTGTCCATGTGTGTTTTCCACTGAAACATCACATCTCACCAACAGATGAGCACCAGCCCTTCAAACTGTGGTTTGTACAGGAAGTCCAGAGAGGCCACAAAACCAGAAGCAAGGAGACTGCTCCTCACCTTCCTTTTCTGCTCTCTTCTGTAACGACTGGGGACTCACTATCTACGGAAAGGAGAGACCCCAAGCTAATTTTATTTTGTCTAGTCTACAATTTTTAATGCTTTTAAAAAAAACTCATGTGGTTTTTATGGCTCACGAAGCTTGAGGGATCTTAGTTCCCTGACCAAGGGTTGAACCAGCACCCCCTGCAATGGAAGCCCAGAATCCTAACCACTGGCATGCTAATTCGCTTCAGTCATGTCCTGTGAGCCTATGGACTGTAGCCCACCAGGCTCCTCTGTCCATGGAATTCTCCAGGCAAGAATACTGGAGTGGGTTGCCATGCCCTCCTCCAGGGGATCTTCCCTACCTAGGGATCGAACCTGCATCTCTTATGTCTCCTGCATTGGCAGGTGGGTTCTTTACTACTTAGCGCCACCTGGGGAGCCCCCTAACCACTGGACTACCAGGGAATTCCCTATTCTGCATTTTTCTTTGTGTATGTGTGAGTGTGTGAGGGAGGGAGGAGGATATGGTGTGTAGTGTATCTGGGTGGCATGTGTGCGTGTATTTCCCAATGGAAAGAGTAGGAAAACAGGATGTATAACAAATGTATATACAACTTGCAGCACATTTTTATAAGTAATCAAAGAGTAGATAGATATAACACTGGGACAAAGCCCTTATCAGTGTGACTGGGGAGCAGCCTCAGCATCCCCTGGGGACTTGTTGAAAACATAGACTGTCATCCTATGTCCTTGATCTGCTGAGGCAGAGTCTGCCTTTCAACAAGGTCCCCAGTTGATGGTTGTGCATGTTTGAGTCTGGTGCAGAGTCATGGGTAAGAGAGGATGTCTAAGGTTTGAATTCTGGCTGCTCAGAGGCTTGACCTCTCAGGCCTCTGTTTCCTGTAGGTGGCATTTCAATAATATCTAGTTCTTAGTGTTCTTGTCGGAGAAGGCAATGGCAGCTCACTCCAGCGTTCTTGCCTGGAGAATCCCAGGGACAGGGGAGCCTGGTGGGCTGCCGTCTACGGGGTCGTACAGAGTCGGACACGACTGAAGCGATTTAGCAGCAGCAGCAGCAGCAGCGGTGTTCTTGTAGGGATTAACTTGAGTTCATTCATACCTGGTGTTCCACAGAACACCTGGTTCTTAGTAAGTTCTAGCATTAATGAGGATGCTGGCAGGCAGTCACAGAGCTGTCATATGACCATGCAGGTTTGGGATCTCTAAAATGTCTTTGTCCACCATGTAACAGGGCTTCCCTGGTGGCTCCTGCCAATGCAGGAGATGCAGGTTTGATCCTTGGGTCGGGAAGATTGCCTGGAGAAGGAAATGGCAACCCAGTCCAGTATTCTGGGCTGGGAAATCCCATGGACAGAAGAACAGTCCCATGGACTGGCGGGCTACAGTCCATGGGGTTGCAAAGAGTCAGACACACCTGAGTGACTGAGCATGACTCTAATCAGCCATCCATCAGTTTGCAAAGCCTTGGTTTAAATAATCTTGCTCTTATTGCTTTTTTCCAGAGAGAATTTCCTGTTCCTGAACAGTTCAAAACAGCCTGGGATGGAGCCAAGCTAATCACTGAACCTACAGAAATCATGGTTTCTGAGAGACCACCAAAGCCCCTGACCTGAATCCCCACCCCAACATGAAAAAAAGAAACACGAATAGCAGCAGCATTAAGGACCTAGACGTTGCAGTGGCACCTACTGCTTTAGTTTTGGCCTCCAACGATTCTGTGCTGTAGAAGCGGCATCGTTTCTGGCACACCTCTGAGGGCTTTTGAAATATTTAACATTTCTTCATGATTTGCCTTTGTGTGTGATTTTGAGTTCCACATGATGACTTGTGAGCATTACATATTTAAAGGGAAAAAAAGAGAATTCTGTTCCCCTCATATCATTTTCACAGTAGCTGAGAGGTGAAGGTACTGCATGGCTCACTTTTACACTTAGGTTTAATTGCTAGTTGAAAATAAAACCTTCGGAAATCTAAGATGTACATTTTTACCTTTTAGGCAATTTCCATATATATAGTAGTAGTATGCTCTAAAAAGGTATGATTTCTGTTTTCTTATTTTTACCACCTTTATCAGCATGAATATACTGCCAGCCTGAATACATATTTGCTTTAAAAACATAAAGTTCCATACTAACATATCCAGTTTCTTGGTCCTTGAAAAGACCTGTATTCTTTACAGTTACCAAAAACCTAAAGTAAACTCTAATGATTCATCTTAAATATTTTTCTGCCATGTCACTTGGGAAACTTTTACTTCTCTGCATAAAGATTTTTATGCAAAAACATTGATAGGAAGAAGCAGGGTGTTTTTGTTTTGAGTTTTTCTAATACCTCAGAATTTTGCTCTAGGAACAAGCTCAGTGGTTGTTTTCCAGTTTTGAACCTGTGAGATATCAGATGCCTTGTAAGTGGTGTCTTTAACGTTTTATTATAGACTTTCTTCTTTTCCACTTGCCAGACTTGCTAACCAGTCTCAAAAATGAAAATTAAAAAGCCATAGTTATATTACAACTTTTAAAATCTAAAGAATTGTTTGTTGGCTTGGCTCGCTGCTCCTGCTTTGTGTTATTGATAGTACATGCTTTTTCCATAGAAGAGTAACTCTGATAATCCTTTTTATCTTTTTAGTACCTGATGCTGAAAGCCTGCAACTTCTTGGATCACTTGTAGTGCATTCTAGTATAATGCTTGCAGACCCAGTACAAGCATATATATTGTGCCTATTACAGCCTTTGGAATACATCATTTCTGTTTTTTAAATATCTTCTATAACCATATAGTACTCAGATTACTAATGCTTGTGTACCACAGTTTTGCTATAAAAGTTTTTGTCCAAAAGAATAATGTTGTGGCTTTAGTAAATATCTTTTTTTCCAACAGTAAACTTATTCTGAAATAAAGTAAAATTCTAATTGTTTAAATACTGTGATGAATTCAGGGTGTTAACATTTTTTTTTCCTCTTTGATTTGCCCTTTGCTCATATGTCAGCTTTAGGAAAGAGAGCTGAGTCTTTCTAGTTGAATTAGAGAATTTATCCAGTATGCCATCAGCTTCCCTGAAGAACAGACTTCTTCTAAACATCAGATAAAGCCAAATGTAGTAGGAAGGACTGTCAGAAAATTTTAGAATCGAGTTTTTTCTTTAATTGAAGTATAGTTGATTTGCACTATTGGATTAGTTTCAGGTATACAGAGTAGTGATTCAGTTATATTTTTTGCAGATTATATTCCATTACAGATTATTACACAATATTGACTATAATTCCCTATCCTATACAATAAATCCTCATTGCTTACCTGTTTTTCATATTGTAGTTTGTTGTTGTTTAGTCGCTAAGTCGTGTTCAACTCTTTTGCGACCCCGTGGTCTGTTTCCTCCCAGGCTCCTCTGTCCATGAGAAGAAACTCTCGAAGGTCATTAACTTTAGTGGCTTTATCTCATTTCTCATCCACTGAGAATTTTTTCCCCAATAATTTTATTTATTTATTTTTAGCTGTGCTGGGTCTCCGTTGTTGCATGGGCTTTTCTCTAGTTGCTGTGAACAGAGCCTACTCTCTAGTTGCCATGCACAGGCTTCTCACTGGTGGCTTCTCTTATTTCTGAGCACAGGCTCTAGAGTGCACAGGCTTCAGAAGCTGTGCACGTGGGCTCAGGAGTTGTGGCTCCCGGGCTCTGCAGCACAGGCTGTAGTTGTGGCGTATGGGCTTAGTTGCCCCCCAGCATGTGGGGTCTTCCTGGATCAGGGATTGAACCTGTGTCTCCTGCACTGGCAGGCAGACTCTTTACCACTGAGCCATCAGGGAAGCCCTGAGATTCTTGATGCTGCCCTTTCCTCATTAAACTTCCTTTGATTTGGTGATACACAATATACTTCTCATACTCTTGTCCCTTTTATCTTCCCCTTCCTCTCAACTGCTCAGCCATCTCCTTTGACTTCATCTATCACCTCTATGTAGATGACGCCTCCAGATTCTTAACTCCAAGTATCCAGAGAGTATTTCAGTCTGCCTGTTCCAACTCCTTTCAACATGATAAGATGCATGCACATTGCCCACACATAGCATCTTTTCCTCATCTGCATTTCTAGTTTGAGTCAGTCTCCTCATACCTTTCATCATAGATGTAAAATCAGCCGTTTCCTGTGATAGGAAACACTGAAAGAGAACCATGAGCTGGAGAAAACCATGGTTCAGTCTTGAGCGTGTTTAACTCAGCACATCTTTGTGATGCTTAGTTGGAAGTGGAGAATAGACGGTTGAATACGGGTTTGGAGTCTTTTCATTGTGTCTGATACCAAATCTTTAAGGATCATTTCAGAAGTAAAATATATTTTTAAATGACTTTTATGAAACATGTTCATTTCCAAAGAATTATTTTAAACCATTGGCACTCTCTGTACCACTTGATATACAGTTATAATTTTAAAGGCTTTAATTGCCTCAACCGAGACAAGTTGATTTTATAGTCTTTCACAGATTTCTTTTGCAAGTTTAACTATTTTAATGTTTCTGTGTGTGATGAAGCTTATATCTATGTTACAAGTGGAAAGTAAACCAACTCAGATCAGCCCTCAATAATTCATATTTCTCCAAATGATTTTTTATTCCTGTGCTGTTTAGTAACTTGGCACAGAATAGGTAACTAATGAAGGACTGTTTGCTTATTGGTAGAGAACTTTTTCCAGGTTTCCCTCCAGAACAAGGTATTTATATTTAAAGATAATTTTTGCCTAAAACTACAACTTTGAATATTTGGGTTCTAAGTCCACTTTTATTGTTTTTTAGGATCATCATAGTTAAAAAAAAAAAAGATACCTCTTGCTGACATGAAGATCCAGATGAAATACGTCATCGACCATGCTTACTTAGCCATGATACTAATTATTAAGTCTCATTCACCAATATCACAAGGGTTTTTTTTTAATTAAAATTCAATTAGTAACTTCCCATGGTGTCAGTATTTCATCCTGGAAGCTAATCAGAAGATATACATTTAAACTTTTTTGTTATTTTAAATAATAACTCCTCACCCTCATTTCAGCTCCTAAGTCAGTAAACTTAAAATAGGAAATCTTCCCATGAACATAACAGTTCTATAGATTTATTTGGTAAGAGTGAGATTCGTTTCGGAAGACTACTTTGCTGCTCATGTTCTCTATGGGGCATAGTCATGCCCACACATAATGAATGGCACACATCCCTAGCAGGGGTGAGCTAATGGCACACATTGCCCAGCAGCCTGCCCTGCATACCGCCGATATTCCCCTTCAACTTTAAAGCTATAGAGAAAAGATCAGAGTTAGTTAGATGCAGACGGTCAGTTCTGGGGCAGTAATTGCCTTCTGCAATCAAGCATGATAAAATCTATAATCCTTTATGGATATTTGAAGACATTGTCCTGTAGCATTATAAAAGATGTATAGAGGTCCAGAGAAATATTTTACAAGAGCCATGTACAATATGTATCTTCAGGAAAATGATACAAGTTTATGGAAACATATTTAAAGGGGGTGTAAGTTTTAGATATATAATATATATATTTTTGTTTTTCCATATCCTGAGATAGAGAAGTTGGATAAAATAACCAGGAGTTTCCTCCACCATCATGAATTTCACTTTTTTAGCTCTAACTCTAATGGCAAATCAAAACAGATTTTTATATTTATCTGACTAATGTAAGCAAAAAGAAAGCAATTGTATATGCCTATTGGGAAAGAAACAGTATTTGAAAACCTCAGGTATCCAAATTACCCATGCAAATTATCTGACTAAATAAGGGGTCACTACTTTACTATATGTTCATTCATGGGTCACATGTAATTATCTGAAGCCTTTAAGAAGAATGTTAATATAAGCCCATTCACTGGATGTGGAATTCAGGGGGTGATGTCCTAAGATTAACAATTAAAATCTGGTTCTCTAGAGAGTTATCAAAATGTTCCTTTGTTAGCATCTAAAATAATTACACCAGCAATATGGTCTACGTTCTGCAGGCTGTTTCTACCAACTGGCTAGACAACTATTTTCTCAAATTAATTCCATACTGTATAGTTTACAGAAATAAGTCTCTCTTCGACATCTACTAGACAGACATATTGCCAATAAAACTTATCTTCAGGGGGAAAAAAAGTTCAAGCTTCATTAACTCTTCACAAAAAGTAAGTGTTGCACTAATTAGAAAGAGCTTTGGCATGGAACCAGAAAATACAATCTTCATTCTGAATATGCCACTAACCAGAGATGTGCCCACTTGACAAATACCTGTGACACTTTTAAAGACGTTATTCTTTTAATATGAGATCAGTGTGTCAAATGTTTTTAAAATATAATTAAACAAAATACAACAAAACTGTGTCAGAGTCACTTAGTTGTCCACCAAAATCTATCCTTCTTTCCTTACTAGGCTACATTTCCCAGTCTCCACTGCAGTCTGATGGCCATGAGAATAGATGCTCCTTGAGGGAACGTGAGTATTAAGTAACGCAAATCCCACTTCAGGACTTCATCTTTGAAGAGCACATATTTTCTTATGTTCCATTTCCCTTCTACCAGTCGTATCCTGAATGTGGCAACCAGCCTTAATCATGCAGATAACAATATGCTCCTGTTATGCAAGAATAACAGAAGGAGCCTTGGTCCTTGAATCACAATATGGAAGACAGCCACCCACTGACCTGCTTTAAGCAATTACATGGGAGATAAACTTAACTTGTGGAGGGAATGTTGCTGAAGCTGAAACGCCAGTACTTTGGCCAGCTCATGCGAAGAGTTGACTCATTGGAAAAGACTCTGATGCTGGGAGGGATTGGGGGCAGGAGGAGAAGGGGAAGACAGAGGATGAGATGGCTGGATGGCATCACTGACTCGATGGACGTGAGTCTGAGTGAACTCTGGAAGTTGGTGATGGACAGGGAGGCCTGGTGTGCTGCGATTCATGGGGTCGCAAAGAGTCGGACATGACTGAGCGACTGAACTGAACTGACCGAAGCTATTACACAGTTGGATTTATTTATCAGAGAACATTAACCTACCAAAATTAATATGCCAGCCAAGGAAGCCCATGTTTTTACTGATTCAGTCATTAGAAATACCTTTTAAGAATTTAAAAGGTGTACAGAATACATTAAGTAAAATGAGCATGTATTAGAAAAACATTGTAAGAATATTTCTATTAAAATATATATCAATTAAAAGAACTGTATTTGCATAAGTGTGCTCAGTCATATCTGACTCTTTGTGATGCCATGGACTGAAGCCCACCAGGCTCCTCTGTCCTTGGGATTTCCCAGGTAAGAATACTGGAGTGAGTCATTTCCTTCTCCGGGGGAATCTTCCCACCCCAGGGTTTGAAGTCAAGTCTCTTGTGTCTCCTACATTGGCAGGTGGATTCTTTACCACTATGCCACCTGGGAAACCCTATATTTGTACATAAAGGTATGTATATATTGGGTGAGAGACAATTTAGTATTGTTGTTACTCTTCAGTCTCTAAGTTGTGTCCAACTCTTTGCAACCACATAGACTGCAGCCCACCAGGCTTCCCTGTCCTTCACTATCTCCCAGTTTGTTTAAACTCATGTCCATGAGTCACTGATGCCATGCAACCATCTCATCCTCTGTCGCTCCCCCTTCTCCTCCTGCCCTCAATCTTTCCCAGCATCAGGGTCCTTTCCAATGAGTCAATTTAGTATGGGTTAGTGGTTGACAGTATGGATCCTAGTTTTATCATTTACTGGCTATATGATTTTGAGGGAAAAAATCGCTTCTCTACACTTTGGTTTGTTTATCTTTAATGTAGTGATGATGATAATAGTATTTACCTTCCCTTTGGGTTGTTTTTGGGAGTAAATGAATTAATATATGTATCAGTTCAGTTCAGTTCAGTCGCTCAGTCCTGTCCAAGTCTTTGCCACCCTATGAACCACAGCATGCCAGGCCTCCCTGTTCATCACCAACTCCTGGAGTTTACGCAAACCCATGTCCATTGAGTCAGTGATGCCATCCAACCATCTCATCCTCTGTCGTCCCCTTCTCCTCCTGCCCTCAATCTTTTCCAGCATTAGGGTCTTTTCCAATGAGTCAGTTCTTCGCACCAGGTGGCCAAAGTATTGGAGTTTCAGCTTCAGCATCAGTCCTTCCAATGAACACCCAGGACCGATCTCCTTTAGGATGGACTAGTTGGATCTCCTTGCAATCCAAGGACTCTCAAGAGTCTTCAACACCACAGTTCAAAAGCATCAATTCTTTGGCGCTCAGCTTTCTTTATAGTCCAACTCTTACATCCATGCATGACCACTGGAAAAACCATAGCTTTGACTAGACAGACCTTTGTTGGCAAAGTAATGTCTCTGCTTTTGAATATGCTGTCTAGGTTGGTCATAACTTTCCTTCCAAGGAGTAAGCGTCTTTTAATTTCATGGCTGCAGTCACCATCTGCAGTGATTTTGGAGCCCCCCAAAAATAAAGTCTGACACTGTTTCTACTGTTTCCCCATCTATTTCCCATGAAGTGATGGGACCAGATGCCATGATCTTCGTTTTCTGAATGTTGAGCTTTAAGCCAACTTTTTCACTCTCCTCTTTCGCTTTCCAAGAGGCTCTTTAGTTCTTCTTCACTTTCTGCCATAAGGGTGGTGTCATCTGCGTATCTGAGGTTATTGATATTTCTCCCAGCAATCTTGATTCCAGCTTGTGCTTCCTCCAGCCCAGCATTTCTCATGATGTACTCTGCATATAAGTTAAGTATATGTATACCACATAGTAGAAATTATAGATGTTTTAGTCAATATTATTTTCATCATCATTATAACAGAAAAAAATATAGAAAGGCTATCTTTGGAGTATGGGGTTAGAGGAGAAAAAAACTTCACTCTTTCTGTTCTTATTATTGTTTGAATTTATCAGACTAAACATGAGCACTTGATTATTACATTTCTCATAGTTTTTAGTGATTACTAAACAGCCAATCATTTTAAAGACATTCAAAAAAACATATACTTTTTAATAATGTTTTAGTTGTAATTTCTTCTTTTTTCTTAATTAGCATTACCAGAATTTTATGTATTGTTTTTTCCTTTCTGAAAACTAGTTATTGGATTTGTTGACAAGTTATACTATCATTCTGCTTTCTAATCTTTTAATTTTGATGACTAGCTCATTTTTTTATTGTTTTAATATTATAAATAATCCTACAGGAAATATGCTTGACTTGCATCTTTATACCCTTGTGCTTATATTTCTATAAGGTAGATTTCTAAAAGGCGGATTAATGAGTCACAAGTCTAGGGTTTTTAATGTTAATGGATACTGCCAAATTGTCCTTTTAAAAAGCTGTGCAATCTTACACTTCCACAAACTATGAGTGAACCTGTTTTTCTATATCTCATCAACACTGGGTACCATCAATCTTAGTGATGTTCCCAGTCTGATAGGTAAAAATATGATATGGCCTATTTAGGCACAAAGCTGACAGAGTGGCGGTGGGGCAGCCTACTGTATAAAAAGCACATATGTTATCATGGTTAGCAAATGAGAGTCAAATGAGCCAGGATATTAAATTTAGAAGAGTGTACAGATCAACAAAACTCTCTGATAACGGAGAAAATGGAGAAGAAACCAGCAGAATTATGGAATTTTTCATTCTTTAAAAAGGATGATGGGGGCCAAGAACAGAGTTGGCATTAGATGAAGTTGATACGACGTTTCAGTTAATGTCCTACATGTTATGACTCCAAATCGGCCTTCAGGGGGAATCCCACTTTATCATGAAGATAAGAAAAACCATGTAAAAGCAGTAATAATGGGGCTGTGGAGGGAACTCAGGAAGAAGTTCGGCAGGAGGTGTGCAAGGTCAAGGGGGAAATTTCAAGGAAAAGAATCTGAGTTAGTGAGATGAGGGCTAAATTGATCTGGTGGTCAAAAGCTTCCATGGTTTTTCCCCTTGGGTTCGTTGCTTCCAGTGTTAATAAATAAAGGAGCAGTAGCAGCTGCTGCTGCTGCTAAGTCGCTTCAGTCATGTCCGACTCTGTGCAACCCCATAGACGGCAGCCCACCAGGCTCCACCGTCCCTGGGATTCTTTAAGCAAGAACGATGGAGTGGGTTGCCATTTCCTTCTCCCATGCATGAAAGTGAAAAGTGAAAGTGAAGTTGTTCAGTCGTGCAGACAGAGGCAAATCAATGGTTTTCATGTACATCATGATGTATCAACACTCGATAGTTTATAAATATTTTCTTTGTGTTTCGTAACAGTGTTCCATTGCTGACTGTATGAAAGCCAAACTCAGCCCCCTTTCTTGACCCTTCTGTATATCGTAACACTTTCCAACGTCTCACCGGGGCGCTCTCTTTCTGGCTTCTTTCCTCCCTTACATCATAGTCACCCTACTTAGTTTCAGCTTTTTATCTCAAGCTTGAAAGTTGAAAGTGAAAGTCACTCAGTCGTGTCCGACTCTTTGCAACCCCATGGACTGTAACCTCTATCCATGGAATTCTCAAGGCATGATCACTGGAGTGGGTAGCCATTCCCTTCTCAAGGGGAATCTTCCCAACCCAAGGATCGAACCATTCATACCTAAAAAGCTCTCACCTCACCCCCAGTTCTCATATCTCACAAGTAAAATCTAATCCTAACCTAAAACAGTCTTTCCTTTTACTGGAATTTCCTGGGCACTGTGTATATATATATATGGGCTTCCCAGGTGGCACAATGGTAAAGAACATGCCCGTCAAGCAGGAGACATGCGTTCAATCCTTGAGTCGGGAAGATAACCTGGAGAAGGAAATGGCAACCCACTCCAGTTTTCTTGCCTGTAGAATCCCATGGACAGAAGAGCCTGAGCCTGGCAGACTACAATCCATGGGGCCGCAGAAGAGTTGCAGTCCATGGGGCTGCAAAAGAGTTGCACACGACTTAGCAAGGCAACAACAGCAGCGTATATGTATACACAACTCAGAGCTAGTCAACAGTTCTTGGTTTCTGTCCGTATAAAATGGACAAAATTGGAGGCATGATTTTTAAGATCTCAGGTTCTGAAATCGGGTTTGGAGAGTGTGGTGGTTCTTAGCTTTGGAAATTCCTCCACCTACTGGTTGTCTGAAGTCAGTTTGCACTGAGAGTGTTGCTTTATGAGTCTGCCCATTTTCAAGAATATCGTGTGCCTCTATGGATGCTGACACATTTATAAATCACTTTGAATTCCTAAAATTCTGTTATGAAGAGAATGTATTCTTAAACAATATTATAGAGCAGATGATAAATTTCTTAATGCTGTGTGACAACCGCTGGAGGGCAGAAAAGCATCATATAGTGACTTGCTCCAAGTTTGGCTACAGAAGGAAAAGATACCTTGTTTTATGTGTATTTCTAAAAGTTAGAGATCAAATTATCTTAATATTTAATCTTTTATTTGGTGCATGGAACGTCTTTTCAGATGAAACTTCTGGTAGTGGTTATATACTTTTTTTCAAATTATTTTCCACCAGCATATCAGCTCAGACAAAAGCAATTTGCCATCAGGCAGTGGGTTTGTCAATATTACTAAAAAGAATAGTTGAAATATGTTGATAAACTAAATATCACTAAAGATTAGAGAAATCAATTCTGAAACAACAGCTGCACAGCTGCCCAATTTTTAGGAACTCTTCAGTTACCCTAACACAGAAAAAGTGAAAATGTTAGTCGCTCAGTCATGTCCGACTCTTTATGACCCCATGGACTGTAGCCTTCCAGGCTCCTCTGTCCACGGAATTCTCCAGGCAGGAATCCTGGAGTGAGTTGCCATTTCCTTCATGGATTCAAACATGGCTTACAATTATTAGCTACTTTCCTAATGCCTCCTCTTCCAAAATAAACTCCTGGAAGATGAGAATGCAAGTACTGTGTCTACTTCCTCACCTTCAATCAGCCTTTCGCCCTTCACCCCAAGGAACTACTCAGGTAAAGCCATCGATGACTTTTTAATAGCTGGATCCAATCAAGTTTCTTTAGTAGAAGGATCACAAACCAGCCCTTGCTAACTTAACATGTAAGAGGAATTTACTAGAAGAACATCAGTCTCTGGACTTAAAGGAAGACATGCAGGCAGCAAGAGCTAATCAAAAGTCTTATCAGGGATCTCTGCTGGCATTACATTTGTGCCATCCCTGGGTCACTGGTTCAAGTTTCCAAGTCCCAGGTGAGCCCGCCAACTTGCTGAGCTCAGGTCACACGCTCATCCCATGACTCAGAATAACAGAACAGAAGTTCCAGTTTGAGATGTCAACAACTGACTGACTTAACGAGATCAGCCCTGAGCTGACATCCCTTCCCCCACTTCCTCTATTTCCTGTTCTCTCATAGTAAATACATCACAAGTTCTGGTTAAAATAACTGTGTTGATATTATTATGACTCTAAATATTATTCGGTGATGGGCTGAGTAGTAACTGTGATTAATGTTTCCTGTCCTGGGTCTTTTTTTTTTTTTTCTTGTTATTTTTTTCACAGTTTCTTTTCTGTCATCCTTATTTCCTCTCTCTGTTGAAGAGTCTGTAGGAGGACAGCTTAAGCCCCACTCGTAGGTGGCTCTTCCTCATTCAGGGTCCTGAGTGGTGGAAGCTGCGGATGAGACTCCAGTGGCCGGATGAGCGCTCCAGTCCTCAGCAGGGAACTGCTGGTCTGTGTCCACAGGGGGCACCTGTGCGCCTTGAGACCAGTCTGTGCCCTCAGGCTGAGTAGCCGTCAGCCCAGGAGCTGGAGCAGTCCATTCACCCTGAAATTCTCCCTAGGTGACAGCCTTTCTCAGCAGCAGCCTGCTCTTCCTTTGCAGCCTCCTCAGGATCTTTTTTCAGAGAAGGCGATGGCACCCCACTCCAGTACTCTTGCCTGGAAAATCCCATGGACGGAGGAGCCTGGTAGGCTGCAGTCCATGGGGTCGCTAAGAGTCGGACACGACTGAGTGACTTCACTTTCACTTTTCACTTTCATGCATTGGGGAAGGAAATGGCAACCCATTCCAGTGTTCTTGCCTGGAGAATCCCAGGGACGGGGGAGCCTGGTGGGCTGCCATCTATGGGGTCGCACAGAGTCGGACACGACTGAAGCGACTTAGCAGCAGTTGCAGCAGGATCTTTTTTAGAAGTAGAGTTCAGTCTTCCCTGGTAGTACAGACAGTAATAAACCCGCCTGTGATGCAGGAGACCCAGGTTCCCATGCCTCCTTCATTGGCAGGTGTGTTCTTTACCCCTAGTGCCGCCTGGGGAGCCCCCCAGGTTTTCTGTATATCATCTATCCAATTATCTTTTTAATTGTCAAATACTCATCAATTATTATGCTCCACAACTCATAGATTGAGATTTATAGATTTCACTTTTGTGTAGGGGACTTCTTTCCATAAGCTTTTCTACTCTTAATAGGCTTCAGGGTGGAGTGATAAGCTGGTAAACCAAACTTTTGCTCTTGGAACTCCAAATGGCAACATATAGAAGGCTTTCTCTGCCACCATTTGGTTTCTCCAAAGAACACTCCAATATTCAGTTTGGGAGGCATGGGTTTGGCTGATGGGATTTCAAAAAAAGGAACAGGAAAAAATTGGGGTGTGAGGAGTCACATATTCAGCTTTCCAGATGGTGCAGTGGTAAAGAATCCTCCTGCCAATGCAGGAGATGCAAGAGACAGGGCTTTGATCCCTGAGTCGGGAAGATTCCCTGGAGTAGGAAATGGCAACCTACTCCAGTATTCTTGCCTGGAAAATTCCATGGACAGAGGAGCCTGGGGGGCTAAAGTCCATATAGTCCATGGGGTCGAAAAGTGTTGGATACAACTGGGCTAATGAATACACAAATACACACATTCAGCATACAGACTCACTTATCATTTCCCTGTGAGCACTGTACTCCACTTCCAGTTCCCAAAGAACCCATATGTACCTCCAAGTTCTGAGCCTGTCCTCAAGTCAGTGACCTTCTGTCTTGCAAAACTGCAGCCACCTTGTTAATTCTGTAATTTTATTCCTCTATTTCACTTCAGTAGGTGCTTTGGAAAGAAAAGGAGTGAATGTGGTCAATTCCCCATGCTTTTCCAGACTCCCAAATTTATTTAGCTCAGGAATTAGACCCTTAGGATCTTATTTTCTCAAAGTCATTTCTTTTTTGCCTTTCATCCCTTGCTTTTGAGTTCCATTTCCCTCTCACTAACGTATGTCCTTTAGATTTTAGGTATGTGAGTGAAAAATTCTCCATCTTTTACCACTTTCACTAACAGCTTGATGGGTTTTTACCAGGTGAACGTATGTGTATTCGCTTCCCAAATCAGAGTTTTGTCAGCCACACCATAAGCCTGTGTTCTCCATTCCAATCACAAACCCCTCACTGACCCAAAAGTAGTCACTATCCTAACTAGGACAGTCACAATTTTTAAAACTCTTTAAGTATATATTTAGACTCTATCATCTTACTCTTATTTTTTAATTTGATGTCTTTAAAAAAATATTTTATTGAAGTATAGTTGATTTACAGTGTTGTCTTAATTTCTGCTATACCGCAAAGTGATTCTATTAGACATATCGTATTATTTTTCATTTTCATTTCCATTATAGTTTATCACAGTGTATTGAATCCCTGTGCTATACAGTCAGACATTATTGTTTATCCTATTATAATAATTCGTATCTGCTAATCCCAAGCTCCCAACCCTTACTTCTCCCACTCCTTCACCCCTTGGGAGTGTACAGAGGGAAATAGTATTCCGTTGTATGTATATATGTGTGTATGATAACAAAGATGTATATATATCACGTCTTCTTTATCCATTCATCTCTCGATGGACATTTAGATTGTGTCCATGTCTTGGCTGTTGTGAACAGTGCTGCTATGGACACTGGGGAGGCATGTTTCTCTTTGAATTATAATTTTGTCCAGATACATACCCAGGGGTGGAATTACTGGGTCATAAGGTAGCTCTCTTTTTAGCTTTTCGAGAAAGCTTCATACTGTTTTCCATAATGACTGCACCAGTTTACTTTCCTCCCAACAGTGTAAGAGGGTTTCCTTTTCTCTACACCCTTTCTAGAATTTCTTATATGTAGGCTTTTTAAGGACGGCTGTTCTGACTGGTGTGAGGTGGCACCTCCTGGTAGTTTTGATTTGTGTTTCTCAAATAGTTACGTTGAGCATCTTTTCATGTGTCTTTTGGGCATCTGTGCGTCTTCTTTGGAAAAACGTCTATGTCTTCTGCCCACTTTTTGATTGGGTTATTTGCTTTTTAATATTGAGTTGTATGAGCTGTTTTAACATTTTGGAAATTAAGCCTTTGTCAGTCACTTCATTTGCAAATATGTTCTCCCAGTCTGTAGGTTTTCTTCTCATTTTGTTTATGGTTTCCTTTGCTCGTGTTTGATTAGGTCCCATTTTAAAATTTTGTCTCTGTTTCTATTGCCTTGGGAGTTAGATCATATCAATGTTTTCTTAGGTCTGTGTCTGAGAATAATTTACCTATGTTCTCTTCTAGGAGTTTTATGGTGTTGTGTCTTATATTTAAGTCTTTAAGCTATTTTGAGTTTATTTTTGTGTGTGGTGGTGTTACTGAAAGAGTGTGGTGGGTCCAGCTGCTTGTTACTCAAAAACCAGTAAACAGGACAAGTTGGTGGAAAGGAAAATTTGCTTTCTTTCAGATGCCAGCAACTGAGGGTGGGCGAGGGTAGTGGACATCTGTCCAAAAGCCAACTCCTCCCTCCTCAACAAGCAGTGGGGCAAGAAATTTTATAAACAGAAGTGGGGGGGCGGCCACATGCAGAAATAGCACAGTCATCGCTAACAGTCATCTTCAGATTGATCATCAGTGGTCCGACCAGCGTCATCTTGGTGGTTTTAGGTACAGTTAATCTTCAGTTCCAGGGTTCACTGGTTCCCGTTTCTTTGTGGCCAGTTCTTGGAATTGTAGCAGCTCACGTCCTGGGTACAGTCTGGTCATCATGTAGTTAGCTTTTCCACATGGTGTTTTAGTATCTATAAGACAGCTCACAGGATATGGCTCAGAATAAAATCTAGGGCCCTTGAGAAAGAACTAAAGGTCCTTGACCATGCTTAATAACTACATTCTTGTTATTTAGTCTCCTTTGGCTGTTATCCTTTGTTTCCACATTTCTCTCTTCTCTGATTAAGCTTCTTTGACTAAACTTTTCCACAGGCAGAAGGCAGGCAGAAGACATGGTCGGGGCTGGGGGATGGGGGGCAAGGACCATATGGTCCTGCTCCATTTCAGTCCCCACTGTTCTTTGACCCTCCTCAATCTTGAGGAAGGACAGCTACAGAACAAGACTGGGAATAAACTTTCATAGCACCTGGACAAATGTTTGAAAATGACTAGACACATTACAATGAGGATAATAATAAAAATGCATCTTTGTATTTTTCTCTGAATATATTTTTCTCTTAATGGTTAAAGCAGATGTACATATATATTTCATAGGCCACAAACAGGCTGCTTTGGCTAGCCTAAAGTTCAAAGTAAAGTCAGAATGACTTCCCCACACCTCAGTGTGTGAAAATTTCTTCCATCATTTTCCCCTTTTAACTGTAACTCCTTTCATAGGAAGCACTGATAATCAATATATTTTTCCAGTGTTGCCAGAGTGGTTCTTTCGCTTGCTCTGGCCCACCCACGCCCCTCATTGCTAGGCCTTCTTTTTATTTATGTGTTTGCCTAGTTGTCCATGCTGGGGAAACTAATCAGATGCCATGAACAGGCCCAGAGATTAACAGGGAAATGCTTTGTAGGCCGCACAGTTTATCACCTACACCCTTAAAGGCAGCAGTGCTACAGACCATGCGTAGTTACACTCTGTAACATCTTTACTGGACGATTTTTCCATCTTGAATATTAGGGTCAAAAGTATGCTTAGAAACAAAGCAATTATTTTCCGTTAGAAGTCTGTGTTAACCAAAATCAGATCAATATTCCAGGAGAACTTTGCTTTCTTAACAGAGAGACAAAACCAAATTCAGTCTTGCATCAGTTTACTGTTAATAACAAAATTCATTTACCTAATTAAATTCAGTCTAATCTTAATCCTGACAACATACAAAATTCTTTTCTCAGAGTTCCTTTTTAATAAACCTTTTATCATCTTCTGGATCCAAAGAAATTTGTCCTGTATTTCCTCATCCAGAAACAAACAACTGTAGGACAAAATTATTATCGTTTTTTTCTAACCAAAAACATCTCTATTTTTTATACCTTTTCTTCACACACAGCACGTATCCGACTTGCTTTACATACTAAAATGGTTCCCTTATCGTTTTGATATATCACAATTTTTAATCCTTGAATACATTAACAAAACCAAGAAACAAGTGATTAAAATGTTACACCAGCATTTTCTATTTGGCAAACTTAAGAATATATTCTATAACCTTAAAAAAAAACAAACACTTTTTTTCATAGCATAATTTTTCTTCAGTGTTACAACATGCATGTTTAATAAACCAAAACATCTTTAGTTTCCCTCTTGGTCTTACAAGAAGACAAAAGCAGGTAAATTTAGATTTGTTTGATTTATAAGTGTTTATTTCTGTTTAAGGCCAATTATATACAGCTCTTTTACAAATAAACCTCAGCAATATTATCCAAGGACAAAACCACATATTGAGACATACAAACATCCAGATAAACAGAGATCTCATTGTTTCATTTTTTTTTACATTTCATGAATTAGGCATTGCAATTAAACTTATCAGTCAGAATAGCCAAATTTACACACTCAATTTTAAAAGGCTTCCCTCCTTTTCTTTTTTCTTTTTGATTTGAATTTTTACTATTAACCCAAGGCTGAAGATCCAGGCAAAGTGGACTGTATTTATATTTCAAGGACGTGATAAGTGTTAACTTCAGATTTTCTGCTAGGCATATTTTTGTTTCCTCAGAGTCTGAAAAAAGTGTTTTATCAAGCTGGCTTTCCCTAACGGCATATGCAAAATGAACCGTTTTTGTTTTTGTTTTAATTTCAAGAGTTTCATCTTAACGTATCTTCTCCAGACTTTAAAGGATACTGTTGCCAAACATACATTGTCCCAAAAAAAATCACTTCTTTTTAGTCATAATTTCATGGGTAAAATTTTTCTTAATGAATTGGACCTGAATGGACCATTATCTATAAGTCAACAAGAGTACCAATTATACAGATGGAGGACACACTCACACAGCTATTACAAACGCTCTTTGAAGGTGACCCGCACGAAATCCCAAACAAACACTTCCCCAACATAAACAGTCCTCAACAGTAGTCAGATGTCAGACTCAATTGGCCAGAATGCCCAAATAGCACTTCATGCTTCAAAATGGTCCTCAAAGGCAGACAGACATCAGAAGCAATTGGGGAAAATGTCCAAATAGCAGGCAGTGCTCACAAACAGTCTTCAGCGGCAGTCAGAACCAATTAGCAAGACTGCCCAAACAGCACTAGTACTCACAAATGGGAAGGCTGCCCACGTGCACACTGGTGGATTTACCTGGTTTTGGAGCTCGTCAGCTTGTCCCAAGTGCAAGTTCCCATTCCACAAAAGAAAAGCCTAAGTTGGCAACCAGTGCCGAGCAGGGGAGAAACAGGGAGGATCCTCAAAACAAATGGTTTTTGCAGCAGCTAGGAACGTCCCCCCAGTTCCCTACTTGGGGCTGGCCAGCCATAAACAACAGGCTAATACACTGTCATGGCCACAGTTCTCCCCTGAAAAACCCAGGACAGTCAGGTGCCATGAAAGCAGGAGCCAGCAGCAGCCAGCCCCAGGTTGGGCCACCAAAATCTGTTACTGAAAGAGTGTGTGTGGGGTCCGACTGATCACTGCTCAAAAGCCAATAAAGAGGCTAGGTTGGTGAAGAGAAAAGTTTGCTTTATTTCAGATGCCAGTCACTGGAGGGACAGGAGGAAGATGGCAGACATCTGTCCAAAGGCCAACTCCCCCCACCCCCCGACAAGCAGCGGGGCAAAAGATGTTATGGATAGAAGCGGGGGTGGCTACATGCAGAAATAGCACAGTCATCCCTAACAGTCATCTTCAAATTGACCAATAGTGGTCTGACTAATCAATTTGAAGATGACTGTTAGGGATGACTGTGCTATTTCTGCGTGTAGCCACCCCCACTTCTATCCATAACATCTTTTGCCCCCCCTGCTTGGTGATTTTAGGTACAGTTAATCTTCAGTTCCTCGGAGAAGGCAATGGCACCCCACTCCAGTACTCTTGCCTGGAGAATCCCATGGACGGAGGAGCCTGGTGGGCTGCAGTCCGTGGGGTCGCTAAGAGTCGGACACGACTGAGTGACTTCACTTTCACTTTTCACTTTCATGCATTGGGGAAGGAAATGGCAACCCACTCCAGTGTTCTTGCCTGGAGAATCCCAGGGACGGGGGAGCCTGGTGGGCTGCTGTCTATGGGATGACACAGAGTTGGACACGACTGAAGTGACTTAGCATAGCATAGCATAGCAATCTTCAGTTCCAGGGTTCATTTGTTCCCGATTCTTTGTGGTCAGTTTTTGGAATTGTGGCAGCTTATGTCTGGATGCAGTCTGGTCATCATGTAGTTAACTTCTGCACCTGATGTTTTAGCATTTAGAAGACCCGTCACAAGATATGGTTCAGAATTTTATCTACAGCCCTTGAGAAAGAACTAAAGGTTCTTGACTATGCTTAATGACTACATTGTTATTATTTGGTCTCCTTTGACGGTTTTCCTTTGTTTCCACACTTCTCTCTTCTGTGATGAAACTTATTCTTTGACTGAAGTTTTCCACAGACAAAGGGCAGGCAGAGGGCATGGTGGGGGAGGGGCAAGGCCCTGGTGTCCCGATGTTTCAATGGGAGGGCCTGCTCGTCATTGATCCACCTGCAGCTGTCTCCGACTTTTCCAGCACCACTTGCTGAAGAGACTGTCTTTTCTCCATTGTGTATTTTGCCTCGTTTGTTGAAGATTAATTGACTATAGGTGTGTGGGTTAATTTCTGGGCTCTCTATTCTGTCCCATTTATCCATATGTCTGTTTTTGCGCCAATACAAAAACTGTTTTGGTCACCCTAGCTTTGTAGTATTGGCTGAATCCTGGGAGGGTTATGCTTCCTGCTTTGTTCTTTTTCCTCAGGATTGCTTTGGCAAACTTGAGTCTTTTACAGTTCCACATAAGTTTTAGGATTATTTGTTCTAGTTCTGTGAAAAATGTTGTGAGTAATTTGATGGGGAGCACATTAAATCTGTAGATTGCTTTGGATAGTATGGAAGATATTAATTCTTCCATTCCCAGAGCATAGGATATCTTTCCATTTCTTTGAATCATCTTCAGTTTCCGTTATTAATGTTTTTTAATTCCCAGCATATAGGTCTTTCACCTCCTTGGTCAGGTTTACTCCTAAATATTTTATTGTTTTGACATGATTTTAAAAGGTTTTGTTTTTTAACATTCGCTTTCTGATATCTCATTGTTAGTGTAAGGAAATGCAACCGATTTCCATATGTTAATCTTGTATTTGGCTACCTTGCTGAATTTGTTTATCAGTTCCCGTAGTTTCTGTGTGGAGTCTTTAGGGTTTTCTATAGAGTATTGTGTCATCTGCATATAATGACAATGTTACCTCTTCCCTTCCAATTTGGATACCTTTTATTTCTTGTCTGATTGCTATGACTAGGATTTCCAATTCTATGTGAAGGAAGTGGTGAGAGTGGGCATTCATATCTTGTTCTGGATTTTAGCAGGAAGGCTTTCAGCTCTGCACCATTGGGTATTATATTGGGTGTATGTTTGTCATAAATAGCTTTTATTATGAGATGTGTTCCCTCTATACCCGATTTGGCAAAAAGTTTTCATCATGAATGGATGTTGAATTTTGCCAAATTTTTTTCCTGCATCTATTGAGATGATCATTGGTTTTTTTCTTTTCCTTTGTTGAAGTGATGTATCACACTGATTGATTTGTGTGTGTTGAACCATCCCGTGACATCGGGATGAATCCAACTTGGTCATGGGATATGATCTTTTTTATGTGTTGTTGGATTTGGTTTGCTAATATTTTGTTGAAAATTTTTGCATCTTTATTCATCAAGAATATTGGTTTATAACTTTCTTTTTTGGTAGTGTCTTTGTCTAGTTTTGTATCAGGGTGATGGTGGCTTCATAGAATGTCTTTGGCAGTATTCGTTCCTCTTCAGTCTTTTAGAAGAGTTTGAAAAGGTATTTTTGGTAGAATTTGCCTGTGAAGCCATCTGGTCTTGGACTTTTGTTTGTGGAGAGGGTTTTCTTTTTTTTTTTGGAATTACAGATTCCATTTCACTTTCAGTCTGTTAAAATTATCTATTTCTTCTTGGTTCAGTTTTGGTGAGCTGTATGTTTCTAGAAACTGGTACATTTCTTCTGGGTTGTCAAATTTGTTGACATGCAATTGTTTGTAATATTCAATTAGGGTTTTTTGTATTTCTGCAGTATTGGTTGTTATTTCTCCTTTCTCATTTATTTTGTTTAGTTGGGTCCTCTCTTCACTGTAAGCCTGGCCTCTGTTTGTCAATTTTGACACCCCTGTTTGTCAATCTTATTTACCCTTTTAAAGAACCAGCTCTTGGTTTTATTGATTTTTTTCTATTGTTTTTTAATCTCTATTTTATTTATTTCATCTTTGATCTTTATTATTTCCTCTCTTCTGTTGACTTTTGTCTGTGTTTGTTCTACGTTCTGTAATTCTTTTAGGTAGTAGGTAAGGTTGTTTATTTGAGATCTTTCTTATTTTATGAGGAAGGCCTGTATTGCTATGAATTTCCTTCCAAGAACTGCTTTTGCTACATCTCATAGATTTTGTATGGTTGTGTTTTCATTGTCATTTGTCTCAAGGTATTTTAAAATTTCCTCTTTGATTTCATCATTGACCCATTGGGTTCTTAGTAGTACGTTGTTTAGTCGCAATGTAATCTTTTTCTTCTCATTTCTTTTTCTGTGGTTGATTTCTAGTTTCATACTGTTTAATGCCTTTTTCGGAGAAGGCAATGGCACCCCACTCCAGTACTCTTGCCTGGAAAATCCCATGGATGGAGGAGCCTGGTAGGCTGCAGTCCATGGGGTCGCTAGGAGTCGGACACGACTGAGCAACTTCACTTTCATTTTTCACTTTCATGCACTGGAGAAGGAAATGGCAACCCACTCCAATGTTCTTGCCTGGAGAACCCCAGGGACGGGGAAGCCTGGTGGGCTGCCGTCTATGGGTCGCACAGAGTCGGACACGACTGAAGCGACTTAGCAGTAGCAGTAATGCTTTTGTGGTCAGAAAAGATGACTGAAATAATTTATATAGTCTCAGACTTGTTGAGGCTTACTTTGTGTCTTAGTATGTGGTATGAGGATGTTCCACAGATGCTATGCACATGAACTTGGGCAAATCTGGGAGATGGTGAGGGACAGGGAGGCCTGCAATCCACGGGGTTGTGAAGAGTTGGACACGACTTGGCAACTGAGCAACAATAACATGAGGATATTCCATGTGCACTTGAAAAGCATGTGTATTCTAGGTTTTGTTAATGTAATGTCCTGAAACTATCAATTAGTCTAACTGTTCTAATGTATCATTTAGGATAATTTGATGCCTTTTAATCTAATGTCTTTTATTTCCTTTAATCCAGTGGTTCTCCTCACTCTTTTTCATACAATTTATCTACTGAACTCAGCTGTCTGACTTGGGTTCCCCACAGTCCGGATTTTGCAGACTGTACACTAATGTACTTCCCTGGTGGCTCAGCTGGTAAAGAATCCGCCTGCAATGCAGGAGACCTGGGTTCGATCCCTGGGTTGGGAAGATCCCCTGGAGAATGGAAAGGCTACCCACCCCAGTATTCTGACCTGGAGAATTACATGGACTACAGTCCATGGGGTTGCAAACAGTTGGACATGACTGAGCAATTTTCACACTAATGGTGTATTTCAGTATGTCTTTGTCCTCTATTTCCTGTAAATTGGCAGTTGAATCCAGAGTGTTGGAAAAGTGGTGTTGGAAAAGTCGGATTGATTAGATTCAGGTTTGATCTCTTTGGTAAGACTATACATTATTATGAATTTATGTATGTAAACTTATTTATACGGTGTCAATCCATTCTAATTATCACCCTTGCTACTGCTGCTAAGTCACTTCAGTCGTGTCCAACTCTGCGAGACCATGTAGACAGCAGCCCACCAGGCTCCTCGGTCCCTGGGATTCTCCAGGCAAGAACACTGGAGTGTGTTGCCATTTCCTTCTCCAATGCATGAAAGTGAAAAGTGAAAGTGAAGTTGCTCAGTCGTGTCCGACTCTTAACGACCCCATGGACTGCAGCCTACCAGGCTCCTCCATCCATGGGATTTACCAGGCAAGAGTACTGGAGTGGGTTGCCATTGCCTTCTCCAATTATCACCCTTATTGAAACTCAAATTATCCCATCTTTGACCGATGGAGAACTTCTTCAAGTTAGCCTTCCTGGGTCCTCTGGACGTGACCCTAGAAGTCTTTAATAGTTCCTCTGCTCTCTGGTATAAGATATATTATGTTGATTCTATACATTTCCTGCCCCAGATCTAGAATCATCCAATTCTCCAAGTAATCTTTGCTTCTTTAAGTGGGAGTTGGTATTTCAAACTGCAGTCCAGCTGGTAACAGTGAACACTGCTAGTGAAAATAATGCAGGAAACTAGATATTTGATACTCATGATAATTACTCATTTCACCCCATATTACATACGTATGTGTATATATATGTGTGTGTGTGTGTGTGTGCTCAGTCATGTCTGACCCTTTGCAACCCCATGGACTGTAGCCTGCCAGACTCCTCTGTCCATGGGATTTCCCAGGCAAGAATACTGGACTGGGTTGCCATTTCCTCTAATATTGCCATCATCAATACACTGAAAAGTTAAATTTTTGCTAATGCTCTTCCCAAACTCCTTCCCAGTTTTACAGTAATTTTGTACCAATATTTCAGATTATAAATCCATCTCAGATTATACTCTTTGTGGCTCTCAGCTCCAGATCTTTGTTTGCTGTGCAATAATGGAGCTGAACTCTGCAAATACTTCTCCAATATCAGCTGGTTTAATGTTAGGCTTTGTTAATGGAGGGTGCTCTTGGGAGTGGAGGCATGGAGGTACTGGAGAAGGAAGAGGCTTCTCTTTCTGATTCTTGTGTGCTTATCTCTTTGGGCTCCCCTGCAGAGCCGGTGGTTCCTTCCAGCATTGCCCACAACAAGCAGCAGCTTCCCAGGGCAGTTTCCCCAAAAACACCATGTTTTAGATGGCTTCATGGAGTGGTATGCTGCTGGCATATCACCTTCCTGAAAGTGGCTGCTCTGGGCACTTTGCAGTGAACTCTGATAAAGTCATTTCTCTCTGGATAGCTTCTCCAAGAACTCCAGGGAGGATTTAATGGGTTCCATTGGGGCCACAGAAGAACTGATGCTTTTGAATTGTAGTGTTGGAGAAGACCCTTGAGAGTCCCTTGGGCTGCAAGGAGATCCAACTAGTCCAGCCTAAAGGAGATCAGTCCTGAGTGTTCATTGGAAGGACTGATGTTGAAGCTGAAGCTCCAATAATATGGCCACCTGATGAGAAGAACTGACTCATTTGAAAAGACCCTGGCACTGGGAAAGATTGAAGGCGGGAGGAGAAGTGGATGACAGAGGATGAGATGGCTGGATGGCATCACGGACTCGATGGACATGAGTTTGGGTAAACTCCGGAAGTTGCTGATGGACAGGGAGGCCTGGTGTGCTGCAGTCCACGGAGTCACAAAGAGTCGGACACAACAAAGCAACTGAACTGACCGACTGACTGACCGATGGGGGCCACAGCAGTGAGCCACAATTATGCCCTCTTCAAGTAGGAGGTGGCTGGGGTGTGGGGTCAGGGGCCAGGGCCAGGGCCAGGGTGTTTCTTGGCCACTCTATTTCAGTTTGAGTGGTGGCTTCTCTCTGTATCTACTCTTCCTCCTATACACTAAGTGTTCTCTTTGCCTGTTAGCAGTCAGCCTCCTTTTATTCCAGTTCTATTAATAATTCTTCATAGTATTGAACATAGTCCTCGGTTCAAATTACTATGTAGTTTCTATCTCTTGACTAGACCCTGACTGAGACAAATCTTCTTTTAGTCTTGGTTCTAAATGTAATATTTCAAGTCACTGTGAGTAATTTTGGTTACTGAGCTTCACTCCTCAGGAAAAACTCAAATAAATGATAGTCTGAGTTCTTTCGTTTTGATAACAAATACACTTTTATATTTGAAAGTCAGTTTTGCTGGACACAGAGCTCTTGGTTCTCATTTTCTTTGAGTATTTTAAATATTTCACCATTTTCTCCTCACATGAAGTATTACTACATGAAGCAGTAATTTTGAAGTATTATGGTAATCCAATTTTCTTTCAGAAATATTTTTTTACCTAAATGACCATTTTAAGAAACGTACAGTAATTTTACTACGTAGAATATATCTTGTTTATTCTGAGTGTTTTCAGGTACATAGTACACTCTTTCAGCATGAGACTTCAAATACATATATGAATATATGTGTGAATATATATATAAATAGAATATATGTACATATGTTCTATTTCAGGGAAGATTCTCTTGAATTATAATGTGTTTTGTTCTGTTAGCTAGCTATGGTTTTATGAAGAACTTTTAATCCATATGTTGGATTTTCTTTACTTGTCCTCAATATTTATCTTTTCTCTAAAATCATTACTACCTGTTTTACTTAAAATCTCATCTTCAAAGTCCAGTTTTCTTGAGCATCACCTGTATTTACTTCTGTGTTCCTTCTGCTGCTGCAAGTCACGTCAGTTGTGTCCGACTCTGTGTGACCCCATAGACGGCAGCCCACCAGGCTCCCCCGTCCCTGGGATTCTCCAGGCAAGAACACTGGAGTGGGTTGTCATTTCCTTCTCCAATGCATGGAAGTGAAAAGTGAAAGTTAAGTTGCTTAGTCATGTCTGACTCTTCGAAACCTGGTGGACTGCAGCCTACGAGGCTCCTCCGTCCATGGGATTTTCCAGGCAAGAGTACTGGAGTGGGGTGCCATCGCCTTCTCTGGTGTTCCTTCTAGTTCAGTATTTATCTGAAACCACTTTTTCCTCTTATTTGTAATTCTTTCCCCAATTGTTACTTTCTGAAAGTTTTTAAATTCCAATTTCTCTTTCACATTTTATATAATTTTCTTAGTATCTTCACAGTTTTGATCTGATTTTTTCTGGCATTGACACTATGCAATTTTGCATTTGCGGTTTGATCTCATACTCTTGTATTTGGGGGTCTGTGGCGTTATCTATTATCTAGTTTTGTAAACATTGCCCCATCCATGCATTTTTGGTTTCACTACACAGTTTGTTTTGAATTGGTGGTTCATGGAGATTTGAGATTCATGTACTGCCTCCTTCCCAGAATCTGTTTATATTTTACAGACTCATGAATACTTCCTTTTTTATGTCCCTGAGACATCAGTCCTTAGCTGAGTATGACAGGAAGGTACTAAGGTTGTTCAGGGTGTTGTCTGGATTGGCAATGGTGTGTTACATCACATCCTCATTCTTGACTGATGACTTACTTGGTTATAACATTTTAGATTGTCCACAGTTTCCCCTCTGTACTATAAATGTTTCGCTATCTTCAGGATATTTTTACTTTTGACAATATGGCTTCCATTGTAAATGCCATTTCTTTCTAGTTAGGTTATATTTTAACTGCTCCTATTTAAGATTATTATTTTTCTCTTTGTTTAAATTCATCATGTATGTGTTGTATGTATATGTTATTTTCCCAAGACTTGATGTGATGCTTCAATGTAAAGAGTCATCTTTCTTCAATTCTAGAAAATTACTGGCCATTATTGCTTTTTCCGTCTTTTGGAATGCCTATTAGATGTACTGTTGAACCTTCTTATAATATATAAAACCTCTGAATTTGTTGGTTACAAAAGGCAATAATTTTATTCTTGGCTTAAGCCAATTAGAATTAGGTTTATTACTGAAACAGGAACACTCTTACTTTCTCAAAAGCAAAGAAAAAGGTGGTCCCTGAAGCTATTTGATTAACTATAACTAGGTATCCTTGAAATCTAAACTATTTCAGAACTTTCTATGCAAGTCAATAAATTCATTTACTTTTTATCCCTTAAATCAATTACAGTTGGATTCCTGACAACTGCAGCGGAGTCCTGATTAATAACAAATGTCTATGTGAGCAGCACTATGCCAGGTGCTACTAACCAGTGGTATTCAAAACGAAGTCTGTGTCTCCAATAATCACGATATTTACACTCATTCCATTTTCTCTTCATTTATTTGTTCTTTCTTCCCTTTCCTTCCCTACCCAAACTTGGAATGCAAGTTTAAACGTTACAGTTTCTTCACAGTTGACTTTTTAAATATTATTCACTTATTATTTAACTTTTGGCTGCACTGTGTCTTCATCGCTACACTTGGGCTTTCTCTAGCTGCGGCCAGCACGGGGGAGCCGGGGCCTTCCTTGCGGTGCATAGCCTTCTCATTGCAGTGGCTCACTTGTGGAGCACCAGCTCTAGGCGTAGGCGGCAGCATTTGGGGTTTACAGGCATAGTTGCCCCAAGGCATGGCGTATCTTCCCAGAGCAGGGATCAAACCTGTGTCCTCTCCATTGGCAGGTGGATTCTAAACCACTGGACCACCAGGAAAGCTGATTTTTAAAACCACATTTGTAAGAATAAACCTAGCTATAGGCCACCACGATCTTCCCCTTGTTTTGGATACATACTATATTGGTATTGTCTTAAATAGGTCTTCCAGTGCTTCATCAAAGTCTTTCCCTTTAACCTATCCATTAGCTTCTTAAGGGGAAAAGTTAAGCCTTTTACTTTCATTTCCCAGAGCAGAGTCAAGAATGATTCTGGGATTCATCATGCTGACAACTGTACCCACAGTACCTGGCCCCTGTGGATCTCCTTCCTGTGTGGGACAGGGGAAACAAAGATATATGCCTATCACTTAACCAACTTAAGGACTTCGGAAGGCATACTAAAATATAAATACGTTAAGGTGCCATATATAGTTCGGAGGAAGGGGAAATCATGCCTGGGCTACGGTACTCAGAGGAGGTTCCAAAGCCCCGAGATATGAACAAGGCCTTTCCTGAACATAAAATGAAAGGCAGGCGCCAAAGGTTTGAAACAACGTGCCTGAGGAAAGGCACAGTTTTGCTGAGGTAGGGTTGTGTCTGCAGCAGTGGAAAGTAAGATATTGCAGACTCAGGTTAGCTCCAGGACAAGGACAGAATCTAGCTCTTAAATCAACAAAACCCCTTTTCTTTTACAATCAAGATCGCTGCAGCTGAGCCATACTACCTTGCTAGGTCCCAGTTTGGTTATTAATTTCTTAACCTTTGAGGATATGCCTTGTATCACCTTGAGTACAAATGGGTGAGGGGACCAGTTAACTGGAATGAATGCAGGCGGAAATAAATAACAGGTCCTGTGCTTAGAGACCAAAACTGTCGCGGCTGCAAACAGAAAAGGCAGCGCTGACCCCCGGACCTCTGTCTGAAATACTCCTCCTCCATCAGCTGTTCCTCCAGGAGCAGCCGGAGTCTACAACCCGTGAGACTATCTGGAGAAGCCTTGGGCCTTCAACTTCGTTAAAATCCGCAAGAGGTGTGTGTGGGGGCGGGGGGGAGTGGGGGGCGCGGAGGGGTGATAGTTGAGCGGAACTAGCGATAATCCCAGGACGCCCAGCTGAGAAGCGCCTCGATAACCATAACCGGCTCGGCGGCTCCAAGCACCATCCCACGCCCCGCCTCCTAGCTCCGCCCCGCCCCGGCGACGTCCACGGGGCGGGGTTTCCGCTTCCGGTGGCGGATTGTTGACGCCTGCGGCTGCTGCGGTGGCCACCGGGCTGTTGGGGAGGGGCCAGTAGGGAAGGGAGACGGCGCAGTGACAGGACCGCCGAGGGTGCCGCTGAGGCCACGATGGCGGAGGGGCCAGAGGAAGCCAGAGGCCGCCCTCCCGGGCAGGACGACGGCGGAGGGAACCAGGAGTCCGTTCCTTCCCTAAGAGGCCTTCCTGCCGCCGCCGCCGCCGCCGCCGCCCCACTGTCCCGGGACTGCCCGCAGGCCGAACCCCAGGCCCTGGGCCGGCCCCCAGCCTTGGGCCTCGCGGCCGCGGTTGAGGAATCGGAGCCGCCGCGCGAGCCCGAGAATCGCGGGGAGGCGGCCTCCGGCTCCGACTCTGGCTCCAGCGCGGGGCTGCAGGAGCCGGCAAGCTGTGAGGCGTCCGAGGCCGCGGCCCCGCCGGAGAAGCCGGCGCGGCTGAGCGCCCGAGAGTACTCCCGGCAGGTGCACGAGTGGCTGTGGCAGTCCTACTGCGGCTACCTCACCTGGCACAGCGGCCTGGCCGCCTTCCCCGCCTACTGCAGCCCCCAGCCGCCCGCGCCCAGCTACCTCCCGGCTGCCGGAGCCGCCGCCGCTCCCCCGGCAGCCGCCCTGCCGCCCCTGCAGCTGGGCTATTACAACCCCTTCTACTTCCTAAGCGCCGCGACAGCCGGGCCCGAGCCGGGGGCGTCCGCAGGCATCACCACCTCGGCTCCGGTCGCCGGCCCGGCAGCCCGCGCCCCTCACCTGCAGCCGCCGGTCCGCGCAGCCGCGGCCACGAGGGTGGGACCGGCAGCCGCTTCGCGAGCCCCGAGCGACACCGGGCGGCAGGCAGGTGAGAGGCTCTTCGGGGCACGTGCTGGGGTGGGAGGTGGGGGGCGGGAGCCCGCAGGCTCTGCCCTGCGCTTGTCGCCGCTGCTGCCATTCGCCGTTGTTTCTCCGCGTCTCAGTTCCCAGGGTGTCCGGCGAGGCCCTACTTTCCTCTTCCTTTAGACCTGGCGCTCCGGATCCATTCCCTTACTCCCCGGACTAGTCGCTTCCAAATGTAAAGAAATATTTGCTCCTCAAACCACTTGCTGTTACCTTGCTCTCCACTTTCTGGAGTGAGACCCAGGGCTTAATTCTCAGATGGCAAAGCCGGTTTGTGGGGAGGGGAGGTGTTGGCCGGTAATGCTGGTAATAATCCAGACATGGATTTATAGTTTATATGGTAACTTTTATGAATTAGCGACAATGGAACTGACGGATATTAGAGATTTTCATGAATTCAAATGCAGTTATGAACCTTGGCTTAATCCTGTATATTGTCTGTATTGTCTCTTTACTTCTGTATGGATATTAGAATGTTTTGAATTATTGACACCTTTTAGTTTATTTTTATTTTATTCAGGTAATATGGGACAAGACCTAGTTGCCTGAATTTGATCCAGAATTTAGGATGGCAGCTTATTAATCACTGAATTTGTTAAATACATAGAAAGCGAGACAAATGAATAGGGGTAAGATGAGCCACACAGGGTTTAAGTTTCTGTCATAGGCTTGTAATTACCCCGGTTCTCGATTGAATCCCTGGTGAAATGTACTGAGTACTTTAAATAATGAAATTTACCTGTGAAATAATTTTTAAACATTAAGGGGGTAAAAATAGCTTTAAATTGTTACGAAGTAGCATTGCTGTGTTTTAATAACATGCCCTATTGAAGTCAATTGTTTCAAGGTTATAAAAATTTTTTATCAGTAAGTTGTACCTTGACTTTACATTCCCCATTCATTGCCTAGCTTGGGTTCCAAGGGAACGATTAGTTTTCTTAACTTTTTTTTTTTTTTTTAAATTTACAGGCAGAGAGTATGTTATTCCATCCTTGGCCCACAGATTTATGGCAGAGATGGTGGATTTCTTTATTCTCTTCTTTATAAAAGCGACCATTGTCTTAAGCATTATGCACCTGAGTGGAATAAAGTAAGTTAAGGCCACTTGCAGAAAGGTTTTAATATCTACTGTGTAGAGGTCTTGTTTTAAGTTTTTTTCCATGCTTGCCAGTGATTGTATGGATAACTTGTTTGCCAAGGTCAACAATTTCTTTATAGGAACTTTGTCAGGTTTACTTTCTTATTGGTTTTAAGAAATAACTACAAAAGAGAGAAACAATAAATTCTGCAAGATGGGGGAGAATTTCACCTATAAAAGTAGGTAAAAGCTATCTCCAACCCTGCTTTGATTTTATTCACTATTTTCTTAGGCTAGGTACAAATTTTTCTCTTATAATTGTTTTCAGAGCGGAGTACCTAAAGACAAAGGCATAAACTGTTAATAATCAGCTAGATGCCATTTCCAAATGGGGCTGCCTATATACATCAGGCAAGTTCTAAATGAATTGCAAAGTGAGCCATTTATTTGAATAGTCTTTCTTTCAGAATAATAGTCATAATAGCAGTTATCACTCGGTAAGCACTTTCTACGTGCTGGGCTTTGTATGGATTTTTTTTTGGCCACACCACACAGCATGTGGGGTAACCCGCACCACCTGCAGTGAAAGGGCAGACTCCAGGGAAAGCGTGGGCTCCGCTGGACACAAGGGGGGTCCCTGTATGGATTCATAATCTTGCTACCACTATTAAGTAGAGATTAATGCCTCCATTTTATAGAGATTGAAATTTAGACTTACAAAAGGTTAAGCCCAGAATTTACAAAGGTAAATTTACAAAAATAGAGTTAAGTTCAGACCCTGGTGGTTCAATTTCAGGGCCTTTGTCAGGAACCTGAATGGTTACCATGATTATATCTCTCCCTCCCTTAGTCCCTACACATCCAGTCAAGTACCAACTCGTTTGTGTCAAAATTTCAGTTTTCATCATTATTGCTTCTCCCTAGTCCCAGTCACTGGAGAAGGCAATGGCACCCCACTCCAGTACTCTTGCCTGGAAAATCCCACGGATGGAGGAGCCTGGTTGGCTGCAGTCCATGGGGTTGCAAAGAGTCGGACACGACTGAGCAACTTCACTTTGACTTTTCACTTTCACGCATTGGAGAAGGAAATGGTAACCCGCTCCAGTGTTCTTGCCTGGAGAATCCCAGGCACGGGGGAGCCTGGTGGGCTGCCGTCTATGGGGTCGCACAGAGTCGGACACGACTGAAGTGACTTAGCAGTCCCAGTCACATCATCACTTGCTTGGACTGTAACAAGTCTTCTAACCGATATCTCAGTTTACCATGTCCTGTCTTACATCTAATCTCATAAATTCTGATTCTGCCACTCTGCTGCCTTAAAATCGTTCAGTAGTTTCTCATTGCCATCATAAGTCTTAATGTCTTCATATGTTTTAACAGATACCCTTGTTTCTTAAACTCCCTTCCCCGATGGCTCAGCAGTAAAGAATCTGCCTGTAATGCAGGACATGCGGGTTCCATCCCTGGGTGGGGAAGATCCCCTGGAGGAGGACATGGCAGCCCACTCCAGTATTCTTGCCTGAAAAATCCCATGGACAGAGGAGCCGGGCGGGCTGCAGTCTGAAGGGTCAGAGTCACACATGACTGAGCACGAATGCTTTATTTTCTACTCACTCTCTCCTCACACAATACTTGAGCCACACAGAAATGCCTGTAGCTGCCATCATACTCTCCAAGTCCTCCTCTCATTAGTCCCGCTCTTGCATACGTTTCCCTTAGGCGGGGCCAACTTCTTTCCACCCTTCAGATCTCAACTTAAATGTCATTTTTTCGAAGCCTCCAGTAAGTTGTGTTCCTGTTAGGTGTTTCCAAGTACCCAGTGCTTCTCTATTTTACCCTTTGCCCACTTCATTCACTTGCCATTTTATCCCCAGAGCTAGTACAATGCTTACTCATGGTACTGCTACTTATTTGTTGAATAAGATAATGTTTTGTGAAACTAGATAATTAGAAAACATTAGTTTGTGATTTCAATTAGAGTTTATGGCTTACACTGATGAAAAAATACCAGTTCAACTGCTCTGGTAACACATTCTCTATAACCCAAAACTGTTTTTTATAGGGATATCTCTAAGTTTGCTATGCATTATATAATAGAAGAAATAGATGAAGACACATCAATGGAAGACTTGCAGAAGATGATGGTTGTGGCACTTATATACAGGTTATTAGTTTGTTTCTATGAGGTAAGCCACTGACTTCAGCAAATATTTAACAATATAATTTTAGATTATCAGCCCAAGACAGAAATATTGTAATAGAGATTTATAATCTTGTATTTGTCAGGTGTCTTTTTTTCTAAATTTTAACATAGTACCTTTTCAAGTTAAAATTTTCTGAGCAGAGAAATTTTACAATTTCTTGGTAATACATTTCAGTCATTTGTCCAAAAATGTTTTAAGTTGGTTGTGGAACATGTAATGTTTTTCCATAGAACCAACTTGCTAAAAAATATAATGGCTCATAGAGAAATAACTGCAATAGACATCTTGTGGTACTTGAGGATGTTAGAGACCTGCAGAAATGCATTAAAAGATTAAACAAAGTATTTCTATGGAATTCTTCCAACTTGAAAATGTTAAACCATGAATCATATGGCAGGAAAATATTGGTATAGTTGAGCCAGTAAATTATTTTACAATTATCCTTCTCTCCTTAGATAATTTGCATTTGGGGAGCAGGTGGAGCTACCCCAGGGAAGTTCCTGCTAGGACTTCGAGTTGTGACCTGTGATACATCAGTGCTTATTGCACCGAGTCGGGTTTTAGTGATTCCATCCTCAAATGTTAGCATTACAACGTAAGTTCTTTTCTTAATCTACTACGTACTTATGAATTACTGTACTTAAACGTTATCAAATGATGGTACTTACAAAAAAGTGCTTTTAGGATGTTGGTTTTTCTTGGCATATAATAGGCTTACATTTAATAAGTTTAAAACAAAGTTTGAATGTTTTTCAGTAACATTTATTGACTCCTTTTCAGTATACACATCTTCAAGGGTAAGCATTTTATGAACTGGAGGCCACAATAATGAGAGGATTGGGGTGTGGTGCTGTCTGTATCAGTGCTCCAGGCCTAGCTTTGTTTATATTCTCTAGATCTGTAGTTATGGAGTTTAGTTACTATTCTGCGTTGAAGCTTCCTTCTGGTAACACTTGTCAGTACCCCCATCTTAAATAGGCAATAGGAGTTTTGACATGCTCCTGCTCTAAAGTGAAAGAGGTTGTAATACTCACAGTATTCATGGCTAGCTGTTGGCATCTGGCGCTGGGGGAAGGTGTCAGTTCAGTCACTCAGTCATGTCCGACTCTTTGCCACCCCATGAATTGCAGCACGCCAGGCCTCCCTGTCCATCACCAACTCCCAGAATTCACCCAAACTCATGTGCATCGAGTTGGTGATGCCATCCAGCCATCTCATCCTCTGTCATCCCCTTCTCCTCCTGCCCCCAATCCCTCCCAGCATCAGAGTCTTTTTCCAGTGAGTCAACTCTTCGTGTGAGGTGGCCAAAGTATTGGAGTTTCAGCCTCAGCATCAGTCCTTCCAGTGAACACCCAGGACTGGTCTCCGTTAGAATGGACTGGTTGATCTCCTTGCAGTCCAAGGGACTCTGAAGAGTCTTCTCCAACACCACAGTTCAAAAGCATCAATTCTTCAGTGCTCAGCTTTCTTCACAGTCCAACTCTCACATCCATACATGACCACTGGAAAACCATAGCCTTGACTAGAAGGACCTTTGTTGGCAAAGTAATATCCCTGCTTTTGAATATGCTATCTAGGTTGGTCGTCTGAGGTTATTGATATTTCTCCCAGCAATCTTGATTCCAGCTTGTGCTTCTTCCAGCCCAGCATTTCTCATGATGTACTCTGCATATGTTAAATAAGCAGGGTGACAATATACAGCCTTGACGTATTCCTTTTCCTATTTGGAACCAGTCTGTTGTTCCATGTCCAGTTCTGTTGCTTCCTGACCTGCATATAGGTTTCTCAAGAGGCCGGTCAGGAGATCTGGTAGTCAAGGCTGTGGTTTTTCTGAGTCGGACATGACTGAGCGACTGAACTGGACTGAGGTTGGTCATAACTTTCCTTCCAAGGAGTAAGCATCTTTTGATTTCATGGCTGCAGTCACCACCTGCAGTGATTTTGGAGCCCCCCAAAATAAAGTCTGACACTGTTTCCACATCTATTTCCCATGAAGTGATGGAACCAGATGCCATGATCTTAGTTTTCTGAATGTTAAGCTTTAAGCCAAATTTTTCACTCTCTTTCACTTTCTTCAAGAGGCTTTTTAGTTTGTCTTCACTTTCTGCCATTAGGGTAGTGTACAGATAGTGGAATAATGGATAATGGAAGTGGATAATAGAAGTTGTGGAGGTGAGTAGATGGTAATTAGCTGAGCAAAACAAGGTTCTGACTGGAATTGCTGCCAGCATGATTCAGAGTTAGATGGTTATATAAAGAAATATAAACAAGAGATTTTAGAAGAAGCCTGGGGTTTGCTTACATCTTCAAAATTTGCTTATTTTTGTGATTCTAATAATCTTGGGCTACTACTTTTACTGAGAATCAATGTTGGCTAATATTTGTTGAACACGTTGTAAACCAGGCACTGTTTGGACACAACTAATGGTAGAAAGTGAACCTAAAACCAAGTCAGTCTGGATTCAGAGCCCACATTCAGCTGCTGTGCTATTCTGTAACTGTTCAGTGCACTAAAAGGCAAAAATCTAATTAGAATAATTCCCCATTCTAAGCTCCTGTTGAAAGCTTTTTGAAGCTTTCCTTAATCACAGGATGACAGGGACTTCTGTGGTGGTCCAGTGGTTGAGACTTCACACTTCCACTGCAGGGTGTGGGTGCAGGTAGAATTCCTGGTCAGGGGACTAAGATCCCACAGCACAGCCAAAAATAAACCACAGGACCCTGCAAAGAGAGAGAGCTGATAAAGCAGTAATTTGAAATGCTGGTGCTCTTCACAGAAGGTAGAAAATGGTACTGTACTAAACCTACTCAGTTTAGAAGACAGTGAAAACATACAGAAAATAAAGATATTAAAAGTAGTGAGTGACCATAGAAAAGGTAAGTAAAGGGAAGTTACTCTGTTCTTTTGGCAAAATACTAGGAAATACTAAGCTTTTAGCTCACATTCTAAGACATTATTGCTTTTCACGTGAAAGTTCTAAAGTCTAATTTTATGTTATGAAGTCTTTAGAACTGGCCCAGGTGGTTTGATCATAATATAATGCTGCTGCTGCTGCTAAGTCACTTTAGTTGTGTCCGACTCTGTGCGACCCTGTAGACGGCAGCCCACTAGGCTCCTCTGTCCCTGGGATTCTCCAGGCAAGAATACTGGCGTGGGTTGCCATTTCCTTCTCCAATATAATGCTACTTGAAAGTAATTTAGATACAAAAGGTTAAAACTCTCAATTGTACTTTGAATGTTTTAAATACATTTTGAGCTTGATAGTCTACTAATCTATATGTAGTTGGTATATAACTTTTTTTTTCCATTTCTTTAGGTCCGCTATACGAGCTTTGATCAAGAATTTTTCTATTGCTTCTTTTTTCCCTGCTTTCATCACACTGCTGTTTTTTCAGCATAATCGAACAGCCTATGACATTGTAGCAGGAACCATTGTAGTAAAAAGAAATGGGGTCAGATGATGCCCCAAAAAGCCATGAATTCCATATTCTCTGGAATAATGACAAGACTAAATTATGTGTCAAGGCCATCAGTGTCCCTGGGTTACCTTAATTCATTTAGAAATTAAAGCAGTCGATCCAGTGTGATGCAGGTGACTGTGCTCAAAGTATTGATGTTACCTGAATGCCAAAGAACTTTTCCAGAAGAAAAACCTGTTGAGTCCAAGTGTTAAAATTTGTATATCGAACAGAAGGCAAGTGGTGTCATCATCAACAGACAGTATATACATCTAAGGTGTTAGAATTTGCTGAATGCACTTTCAGCTTTGAAATCTCCAAATGAAACTTTAAAAAGTTATTTTGGTTTATCCCAAAATGATGGAAAACGTCCAGTTGTGTTTTGTAAACACATTATTCTTTTAGTTAACACGTCTTGAGGAAATGTTCGTCTTTGCTTTTTGTGGGGAGGGAGTGGGGACACACACTTTATAATCCACTTAGCTCCCATCCCAGGGGGTGGTGAGTTAACTACAAGGGGAAGGTTGAGGCCAGCCAAGCAGTTCCCTGATCTGAAATGTTAACACCTGTACTGCAGTTTACCGCAGGAGTGATGACTTCACAGCTATTCTTAATGCCTACACATGTATTTCAGGATAAGTATTGCATGATGAAAAAGTATTAAGTCATATTGCTTTTTTTTTTTTTTTTTTAAGAAAAAGGTAAGTTAGTGATTGCTTTAAATGGGGTGGGGTGTTATGTGTGTGTGTGGGGGGGTAAATTTTCACTGTAAATTGAAATTCATGTGCAGATGTTTTCTGTGCCCTAAATCAAACTATAAATATGTGGGGGGAAATTAGTTCCATCAAACTGTGGCATATTTACTCTAAAACAATATTCCCAGTATGTGCGCAGCATGAAGTATTAGTGCTTTTCAGTGTTCTGAGTATACCTTCTCTTTATATACAGGATATTCACATACTAGTTTTAGTTTTATTATACTCCATAACTTTTGAAACATCAAGGAGTTCAGTCATCCTAGCATTTCATGATTAAATAAATAGTAGCCTATGAGATACTTAGCAATTTTCCCTTTAGGGACTGTTCTCTAGCAAGGAAGAGCAGCATGTCCAGACAGTGTTCGAAGTTCTTTGGCTCTGAGGCCGCCAGCTCATTTGGAGTCTGTCAGGGATGATGTTTTGAGGGAAATGTGTAATACTGTGTGTGCTGCTATTTTATTCTGTCGCTGAATTGTGTGTGTGTGTGTGCTTTTGTTAGATGGCCCAGTTAGCTGTGTTGAGATATAGCTAAACTAAAAGTTTTCTTAGGCATTTTCTGCATTTGCTGTATTTTCTCCCCCCAAAACACTAAGCTGTACTGAACAGTTCATATCTCAGGTGCTTACAGGATCAATCTAGGCTTTATTTTGGTCATAATAAATACATTGCTATATTACTGTATCAGTTTTTAAAGTGGGTCTTTTTGACATTTAAAATGTATTTTCAGTTTATAGAAACCTTAACAATGTCCTTAATACTTTTGATTGTAAAATTTCATAAACCATGGATTTAATATAAAATTATTTTGAAAAACATCACAGAAAGCCTGTTAGTTAAATGTGTTAAGATACTGAACAGATCATTCACTTGTCGTTTCTGGGAAGATAAAGTGTTACGGCCCTTGGCAGTAAACAAACCAAAACCGTCCACTAACTTTTTCAGAGTAGATTATTAGGAAATGTTACATAAATGGTTACATACTTAACTGATTAGTAGTGTATACTTTATTGACATATACACACCTCTTTGCCCTGGATTGGGAATTCAAGTTGAAATGTACTCTTACATATCGCTGTGGAATTTATCTTTAATGTATACTTTCCTCTAAGATAATTGGATGGTTAACTACCTGGGCTATTTTTACTTATACAGTGAAACAAAAGTAAATACCCAGTTTGATTTATACATTAAAATATTGCACATCTGCTATACACAAGTGATTCAGATTAATATCTATGTAGATGCATTGAGAGCTATCTTAGGATTCAAGTTAAACTATGTAGCCCTATAAAATAAACATTATTATTACTCTGTCTGCCTTTACATGAAAACCCAAGTCTGATTATGAATGTAGCACTTAGGGAGATTTTGGATTCCCAAATTTGAGGGGAAATAAATGACAAAATAGGGAAGGTTTTTTGGGGTGGAGCCCTCTTTATTTTCTGTATACTTTATTATATTTCATTTTTAGAAATGCTGACTTTTCTGTGTACAGCCTCATACTGAAGCTCCACAGCCTAAAAAGGCAAAAAGAAAGCTGTCTCATAGTATAAATATTATTCATCACTTTTACAAGATAATAAAGGAACAAAAATTAGAAGTCATGCTGAGAATACGATTTCAATGAACATACCATACATAAAACCACAAAACAGGCAGATAATTTAGGCATCTAGAAAATCTACCCATTAACTAAAGCAGCCTGAGTGGCCCCAGGACCTTGAGAAAAGTCAGACACACTAAGTGTATGCTGGGCTGAGGCAAGTGAGAGTGAGTGGTGGCGAGCAAGCTGTGCTTTTAAATCTGTGACTAGAGAGAAGGCCAGTACTTGCTGCGATACTCATATGGCACTTGTTCAGAAGCTAATGCTTTCTACCTAAATTGTCACCGCATCTCCCCCCAAATATTTAGGATTGAAAAAAAATGCATTATATTTCAGAGTTTTGTTTCAATTTATAAAAGTCTTCATGTTTGTTTCAAATGACAGTAAAAATTGTTTCAACTCTTAAAAAAGGACTTTTTCCCTTATGTAACTTGCTTGGGTGCATGGAGACATAAATAGTTCCCGCAAAACAAAGACAGGAGTTGAAAAATTGTTGCTACTTGGGGATAAAGGGCTTTTTGATGGGAGCATGGGTATTAAATATTTTCCTTCTATACTTATCTCTATGAAAATAGGCTATTCTTCCTTTTAAAAAATATTCCTAAATAATGGCAGTATTCCTAAAATCTGGCAAGTATTTCACTTACTTGCCACTTCTCACCCCTCTATGCCAAAGGCCAGAATTTATCAGTATGTACTTGCCTGGGTAAAATTCATCTCAAATTGTATATGTACTTCCTTGCAGTTTCATTTATAGTATGGTGTGACCCACAAGCAGTAATCTGATGGCCTGCCTACTAAATAAAAATTCAGCATTCTATTTTTAATAATTTATATGCCACCACTTTGTACTGTCTCAATAAATACCTGGTCAACAATGCTTTGTGTTTTGCCTGTTTCTTTGAGGTTTGCTCTAGAATCTCTTGCTTCCAAATACAGCTGCTCTAGCATTCTCTGCCTTCAAGAGATGAGTGCTTTCAGAAATAGAAGTCTATCCAAAAAAAAAAAAGATCATCCACTTTGAGGTATATTCTTTTAGCAAGTCACTCAAGTTAGCTGTAGATGACTAAGCTTTTGATGTTAAACTAATCCTGTCCATTCCGTAAAAGCTGTTAACCATTCCAGCCACCATGCAAGGTATTAAAGACCCACATGACACATGAGGAACAAGAATTCAGTCACAGCTAGTCAAAGAGCCGGGCGATTTAATCTTATTCCGGTCTTAGGAGCATTCCCTATTCAAACAATTACAACAAAACTAGATCGACAGGATACAAAACAGGTTCCTCAAGAAAGAAAAAGATAATAAAAGGTAAACTTAAATGGAGTTAAACTACAGTGTGGTCTGAGTCCTGTAGGCAGTGTGCTGTTAGGCACCCAGCCACTCCACTCTGAACTACAGTGGAGGTCAGAGATGTCTCTAAAAGTCGCCCCACATGAAAAGGAAATGAAAGCTCTGACATAAAGCTGTTGTGTAGCTAGACCCAACACATTCCATTTTTCTCGATTTTACTATACCAAGTTTGTCAGTTTCCATTAGACAGGGCCAGCACCTGACACCCTAATATTAAAGAAACCGTAAGTTCTTCCCCAGGTTAAACCAGGAAGTTCATGGACTGGTTATAAATTGCTAACATTAGTCCAACACTTTTATCTCAAGTAATAAAATCCTAATTACATGAATAATTAGAAATTCATAACATATTAGCTAAAACTTCAGTTGTCTGAACTGTACTTTTTCTTAACGCCTCAAACTGTAAAATACTAAAACCAAAAAACAAAAAAACCCTACCCCTTAGAAGTGGCAGGCCTGGACCTCAGGCATTGCAAGTCTTCCAGGCACTTATTGAATGATTTTTGGACATGATCTGAACCCAGCGAGTGCATGAATCTCTGGTGCATAGGTCTGAGAATATACATTTGCCACACCCCACCAAACATACTGATACATTCAGTGAGAACAACTTGACTCTTGCAAATCAACTGAATTATATAAACATACCTGATTATTCAATCTTTTTGCATATGGCTTTCTTACCGTCAGATTATTTTCGGTTAAAAACAGTTCCTCATTGATCCAGCATGAAAAGTGGGCTATTTTCTTTCCATAACGTTTCCCCATGTTTCACAAACAGCACTTGACTTTCATCTGTGTATGGAGTATGGAACCCAAGGCTGCTATTACAGCCACAGGGAGTGGGTCTGCAGCCTGCACCAATCTGATGAAGAGAGATGTCGGCTGGGCTTCAGCAGGGAAAGATTTGTGGTTGGAACTGCTACCAGGAGTGTATTCTATAGCTGCCACGTGCAGCCTGAGAGTTAAAGCAATAGAGATGAAAAAACAAGTCCCAAGTCCCAACAACTCTAGCCCTAGAGATCTCAGTTCTGGGGGCATAGGAGACTTCATTTTTATAAGATAACTCACCCTGTTTGGTTTTTGGTTACTAGCTTAAAAAAAATTAATAAAATGAAATATTTCTAGTACATTTTTAATGAAAAATCTTTCCCAGAATAGAAAGCTTAATATCCCCATCCATATGGGTTTAAAACAATGACTAAGACTGAGCGAGCATGCAATTTAGTTAAGCATTAACACCCCACACGTTTCCAATTTACTCCATTAGTATTCACCATCATCTTCTGCCCTCCAAACAGGTTCATGTCAAACATTTATTATTTAATAAGTTGAGAATTATAAATACAAAATTCCGACTCCAAAGCTAGCACTTGATGATGGCCTAAGACATTTCCATAACAGAAATCATTTCACTGGAAACAGAAAAGCTCAAACATGTTAAAGTACTGATTTTAGACTCTAACCACAACTTCAGTAAAAATAAAAGTCACCATAAAATTATATGTTCAAATTGAAGAATAAAGTTGTCAAATGCTCTTGCCCAAGAGCTCTTTTATGGGCCGTAACAAATCTACTTCTTAAAAAAAAATAATAATCCGTAAAACAATCCAAAAGAAATCGCACAAAAGGACCACTGAAGTTTTTGTGGGCTACTTTAGGTATGTATCTCCAAAAATTCAATCAATAAACATTGTCTAGTCACCGATGAAGGAAGATACAAGTACAAACAGAAATGGTTGTTTCCATTTATTTTCTACTTTAAAAAGGTATATCAATTTATATGCAAAGTAGGCGTGATTCCTAGCACCAGACAAAAATGCAGCGAGCGTACCTTCAGACATAGGAGCTGTCCAAATCACCTTAAATGTATTCTTTGGAATTTCTCTTCTAACTGACCACTGTTAACTTCTATAAAAAGATTCCCTTCCACTAACACTTTTACCTTCACTATAATTTAACACTAGAGCAAAAAGTATTTCATAATTTTTTATTGATGGCATTTATCCCATGGTTTAACATGTTAATTATACTGTAATAAACATGGCTTTAATATTAAACTTTTCCTTATTATCCAAAGTCACCACAGTCCATTTCAGTAAATATAAAAATATATGCTTAATACTTTGTACAATACTGGTTTTTGGTCCAAACAAAAACTGGATCAGAAAAGCCAATAAACTCACTTTAAGAATCCCCAATTTTTTTTTTTTTTTAAAGATTTCCAAATGGATTTAGGCAACTTTGAATAATGGGATTTACATAATAAAATCTGAGACGAGACTAAACAAACAACAAAAAAAATTTCTAACACAAAATTAAAATTTCAAGTTCACAGATTTATGTTATGTCAAAAAAGTACAGAAACAAGATTGTATTTACACAAGTTTCATAATAAAATAATGAAAAAGGCAAGACAGGTGATAGAAGAATGACAATATAGAAATAGCATATAATTATTCAATGGAGAACGAACTAGATCTAACAAGTCCTTAGCATGGACCGTTCTTTAATCAGGCTTCCTCTATCAGAAAATTTTAGTGCACGATACACCCAACTCACTCACTTCACACATACACACCAGCACAAACTCAGCATAGAAATCATTCATTTCAACATTCTCTAGTCTATACAGAATTCCTCAGATATAGTTACAACTGCAGCGCGCTCCATAAACGCGTATCCGCGCGCGGTGGTGCGGACGAAGAGGTTCTACACAAAGCCACTCTCCGAGCAGGCTCGGTTCCTGGTTCTGCCAGCCTATGCCAATCAGTGAATAATTTGCTGGATCATAAAATAATTTTGCTGAAGAATCAGTCACCAGTCTAGCTATTATCTTTTTAAAAAGGGGGGTGGGAGAGGTGAAGTTGCGCTTCTATAAAGAAAAAAGGAGGAAAATTCCCAAATTAAAGAAGTCCTTAGGCAGATCTGACTTCAGATAACCCAGTATTATAGTACAATCCAGTATCTGAGAGCAGTGCGCCAGCTGTTAAAACAGTGTGTGTAACACATCATGACCTTTATTTCTTGCGTCTAACAGCAGTCTTTATCTTTCGACCAGAAACCGAAGGTCCAGAAGAAGAGAACATGTTTTTCCCATTTGACCTGCGAAAAATAAAAACTCTGTAACGTGACATGATGCTCACATAAAATCTCACAATCATAACACTGTGTGACTGCTGATGGGGGGTGGGGAGACAGTGTTAAAGGAAGCACACTCTGTTACACCCATACCTACACACGCGCGTGCACACACACACACACACCCATGCTCTTCTTGGGTTATGATCCTCCAAAACTGTAATACGGTGAATTGGTGGAGAACATACTCGATTTTACCTCAACTATACTGACCTTGGTGATTCTAAACACACACACATGCACACATCTCAACAGAAAGTTCTCTTACCCCACAGTAAACGCTGCTGAAGACTGGCTAAACTGAAAGCCCCCTGAGCCAGAGGGCTGGGAGGAGGCCGCGGGTGTGCTGGGACTTGCACCGAATGTGAACACGCCTGACGGACTGCTGTTGGTGAAGTTGAAGTTGGTCGCAGTGCTGCTGCCAAACTGGAAAACGGAGCCTAAAACGGTCGAAGCAGAAAAACCTCATAAGGTAAAAACGACCGTTTTCTAGTCATGACTCTGACTTTTACATACAAAAACGTGAAGGGTTAAGTTCTCCTATGGTTACTTAAAGAAAATTAATTTCTCTGTAAACAAAATATACATCTGACACCCTCCAACAAGTGACCCAACTCACCCATGACCAAGGGGAAAAAGGGCCGAGTGGACTTCTGACTGAGATTGTGGAATCAACATATTGAGCTCTACCTTTTTCAAAAATTATGTTAAAATCACAGGAAGGGGAATTTTACAAAGATAGGGAGAGAAAGAGATGACAGAACAAAATTTAGAAGCTGGAGCCAAATACTAAACTGGTAGCAAGAGAAAGCACAGAGGGCATTCCATTTACACCAACCATGCCCACAGGGTTTTAGGTGCAGGGACTTCTGGAAGTGCTAACGAAGACTGGAAAAAAAACAAGGCAGGATGGTCGAGTAACTGTTTAAGAAGCAGATACCCAGATCAACCCCTCCCCAGCAAGCAGGATGAGAACGCTCCTCCTCTACCTAGCAGAGGTACAGACTTCCAGTCTCTGGAGAGGCCTCTGGACCGGCGCATCACACACAGAGGCAAGGATACCTACTGCAGATAGAAGGACTAGCAGTAGGCCGAGTACAAAGAATACTGAGAACTGCAGCCTTCTGCCCTGACTCAGCTCCCAAAACACAGGCAACGAGTGTTTATGCCCTTCAGACAGGAGACTTGAAGAATCTTCTCTGGGGAATGTGACAGTCCAAAAGGAGAAACCGAAACATACTAACATTCAGCTCTTGGCAAGAGGACAAGCCAGTTAGATAAACCTACAATGATATTAAAATTAAACCCTTTGCCCAATGGGCAAAGAACCTGAACAGACATTTCTCCAAAGACAACACATGGGTATATATAATAAGGATGCTCGACCTCACCAATCATCAGAGGGAATGCAAATCAAATCCACTAGGAGCTATCCTCTCTCAGAACGGCTAGTGATAAAATAGCAAGTGTTGGCAAGGATGTGGAGAAAAGTGAACTCTTGTGAACCGTTGGTGGAAATGTAAATTGCCACAGCCACTAAAGAAAACAGTATGAAAGCTTCTCAAAAAGTTAAAGAGAAAACTACCATACGATCTAGCAATCCCATTCTAGGTATTTACCCAAAAGACTTGAAACCAGGATCTCAAAAAGATATCTGGACTCTTATTCACTGCAGTATTATTCACAATAACCTAAGTAGAAACAACCCAAATATCCCCAGACAGACGCACAGATAAAGGAAATGACGTGTCCACAAAAAATGGAATATTAATCTTGCAATTTGAAAAAAACATGGAGACATGTGGAGGACCTAAGTGAAATAATGCATGAGTTCACTTCTATGAGGAATCTGAAATAACCAAATTCACACAAGCTGAGAGAACGGGGGCTGCAGGGAGACGTAGGGGCGGGGAGAACGAGGCGGTGCTGTTCAGAGCAGGTGCCCAGGGTCAGTTACACAAGACGCTCAGGTTCTAGAACTCTGTGCCTACAGTCACCAATACCTGTGCCTTTGCTGATGAGCAGACACAACTCATGTTAAACATTCTCACTACAATTAAAAAAAACAAAACCTAAACACTATGAGTAAGAGGCAAGAAGCACCAGACATCTGAGGAAAATATTTCATAAGAAACACTAAGACTGAAGCAATAATAAAGAAAAGCAATTTGGAGAAAACAAAGCAAAAACTATCAAATGGAAAAACAAAACAAAAACTCATTGTTAATATCCTCAAGAGATCAACAGATAACACATATAAAACAAAAGCAGAAGGATATAAAAAAGAACATCGACGGAACAATTTCCATTAAGAAAATAAGCAATACATGCAGAAGTAAAATCTCAACAGGTGTGTTTCAAGATAAAATTGAGAAAATCTTCCCAGGAAACACAACAAAAAGTGGGAGAAAAAGAGAAAAAACGGAAGATAAAAAAGAATGAGGCGCAAAATCTCCCAAGAAATAATTCAAGAAAATTCCCATGAAAGAAATTTATAATAAATAGGACACACTGCCTTCCCAACATTATCCAAGGATAAAAATGGATTCAGACCAAGGAACACCCTCATAAGCAGAACACTGGAGGCAAAAAAAATAATGATACTCCAGAAAGAAAAACAGATCAAAAGCAAAAATAAAGATACTTCAAGAGCAACTAATTCTGGGAGCTAGAACATCCACAATGGGAAAATGCCCTCAAAATCATTAAAAAAAAAAAAAAAAGTGATTTCCATTCTAAATATATATTCAACCAAAATCTTACCCAACATGGGGGCAGAATAAAGATCTTTCCAGAAATATAAGGTCTCAAACTTTTCTTCCCTGTGTCCTTAAGAAATCATGGGAAAATGTATTCTCCCAAAACAAGGGCATAAGGAGGAAAAACACATGACACTCAGGAAACAGATTCCTTTAAGAGGAAGCTAAAGGGAACTCCATTAGAATGGTCATTAGAATGGTGACTAGCATCACCTTGACACCAAAATCAGACAAAGATATTACAGGAAAAGAGAATTACAAGCCAGTATCAATGATGAACATCAATGCAAAAATCCTCAACGAAGTATTAGCAAACTGAATCCAACAATACATTAAAAGAAATATATACCATGATACCCAGAGATGCAATAACTGTTCAATATCCACAGACCAATGTGATACACACCAAAGACTGAAGAATAAAACAACATGATCATCTCAATAGAAAATATTTTTGACAAAATTCAACATCCATTTATGTTAAAAACTCCAGAAAGTGGGCATAGATGGAACATACCTTGACAAAATAAAGGCCATTTTGACAAGCCCATTGTGAACATATTAAACAGGAAGTATTTCCTCTAAGATCAGGAACAGGACAAGGATGCCCGCTCTCACCACTTTTATTCAACATAGTTTTGGAAGTCAATCAGAGAAGAAAAGGAAATAAAAGGAATCCAAATTATAAAGGAAGAAGTGAAACTGTCAGTTTGCAGATGACATACTATACAGAGAAAACCCTAAAGACACCACCGGGAAACTACTAGAGCTCATCAATGAATTAAGTAAAGCTGCACAGTCAAAATTAACATACAGAAATCTACTGCATTTCTATACACTAACAATGAACTATCAGAAAGAGAAATTAAGGAAACAATCCCATTCATCATCACATCAAAAAGAGTAAAATACCTAAGAATAAACCTACCTAAGGAGGGAAAACATCTGTACTCACAAAACCATAAGATATCGATGAAAGAAACTGCAGACAACACGGAGGGAAAGATATACTAAGTTTGTGGACTGGAAAAACTAATATTGTTAAAAGGGCCATACTACACACAGCAATCTATAGATTCAATGCAACCCCTATCAAAATACCCATACCCACAACATTATTCACAGAACTAATATTTTTAAGATTTTTTTTAATATGGACCATTTTTAAAGTTTCTATCAAATTTGTTGCAATATTGCTACTGCTTTTTCTTTTTTTAATGCTTTGTTTTTTGGCTGCAAGGCACATGGGATTTAAGCTCCCCAACCAGGGATCAAACCCACGCCTGCTGCACTGGAAAGTGAAGCCTTAGCCATTGGACTGCCAGGGAATCCCTGGCAAATTTTTAAATTTGTACGGAAACACAAAAGACCCACATGGCCAAAACCACCTTGAGAAAAGAACAGAGCTGCAGCAGTCACGCATCCTGGCTTCAGACCACACTAGAAAACCACAGTCATCAAAACAGCACACTAGAGGTACAAAAACAGACACACAGACCAAAGGAACACAACAGAGCCCAGAAACGAGCCCACACACTAGTGGTCAGCAGTATACGACACATGAGGTGGGAATACGTAATGGAGAAAAGAATGTCACCCCAGTAAGTGCTGCTGGGAAAATCATATAGCTACACGTAAAAACGTGAAATCAGCATGTTTTCTCACACCATATACAAAAACATAAGACCTAAATGTAAGACCAGAAACCATAAAACTTGAAGAAAACAAAGGCAGAAAACTCTGACATAAATTGTAGCAATATTTTTCTGGATCAGTCTCCTAAAGCAAAAACAAACAAATGGAACCTAATTAGACTTCAGCGCTTTTGCACAACAAAGGAGACTATCAAAATGGGAGAAAACATTTGCTAATGATATGATAAACAAGGGGTTAATATCCAAAACATATAACAGCTCACATAACATCAATAAAACAAACAATCCAACAAAAACTGAGCAGAAACTTGAATAAACATTTTTTTCTGAAGAAGGTACCCAGATGGTCAACAGGAACATGAAAAGATGCTGAACATCAGAGGAATGCAAATTAAAACCACAATGAGGTATCACCTTACACCTGTAAGAATAGCTACCATCAAAAAGAACACAAATACCAAAAGCTGGCATGGATGTTGAGAAGAGAGAACCCCCACACACTGTCAGTGGGAATGTAAACTGGTGCAGCCACTAATTACTGCAAAACAGGCAGCTTCTCAAAAAACTAAAAATAGAGCTAGCATATGACCCAGCAATCTCACTCCGGGGTACATATCTGAAAAAAAAAAAAAAAAAAAAAATCCAAAACATTAATTCCAAACAATACACGCATCCCAATCAATGTTTATAGCAAGATAAGGAAACAACCCAAGTGTTCCTCAACAAATGAATGAATAAAGAAGATGCAGTGTGTATGTGTTGGAGAAGAAAATAGCAACGCACCCCAGTGTTCTTGCCTGGAGAATCCCAGGGACGGGGAGCCTGGTGGGCTGCTGTCTATGGGGTCGCACAGAGTCGGACACGACTGAAGCGACTTAGCAGCAGCAGTGTGTATGCGTGTGTGCTTTTTCGGGGCCGAGTAGTATCCCACCATACACACAAAAAGAATGAAATTTTGCTATTTACAACAACACGTAGGGGCTCGAAAGAAGTATGCAAAGTGAAATAAGTCAGAGAAAGACAAATACTTGTATGATATCATTTATCTGAGGAATCTGAACAATCTAACAAGCTAGTGAATATAACAAAAAGGCAACACACTCACAGACACACAGAAAGAACTTCTGGTCGTTAGTGGTGAGAAGAAAGGGGTAAGAGGCAAGACAGGGGAGAGGTTAGGGGTACAAACCATTCTGTATAATGTAAGCTACAAGGATATATTATACAACATGGGGAAGGTGGCCAGTATTTTACAGTAACCATCAATGGAGTATAACCTTTAAAAATTGTGGATCACTATGTTGTACACTACGTAACACTGCCCATCAACGAGATCAATACAAAAGCAAAAATAAAAGCCAATAAAAAACTTTAAAAAATTATGTGGTAAAATTTCAGATACTGAGAAATAGCCAAAGTATTTGAAAAAACTGAAAATAGTTATATACAAATGGGAGAAGAAAATATTAACCATGAGAAGAAATCACTGATGCTAGGAAAAACAAAATGTTGTCTAGGAAAGAAAGTCACAGTACATCGTACAGTGTTTGCATATTTAGCACAGTGGTCTAACCACACAGTATCACTCTATTAGGACTGAAGGCATTGTTAGCTGTGTGAAAGAGAGCTAAACTCTTCAATTTTGTATTAGGGGGTTGGGAATCATTAAATCCTGATATGATTATCATGTGTCCAGAACAGGAGAAATTTTGCTACATGTACTAACAAAATACTAACATTCAAAATACATGAAGAATTTCTACAAATCAATAAGTAAAGCAAAACAACCAATTAGTATAAGGGCCCCAAAAAAATTACAAAAAGAATTCACAAAAAATGAAATCAAGTAGCATCCAAATATGAGGATGTTCATTTAATGCTGGAAGGATGTGACTGGCACCACCCATCAGAGTGTGCATGATTTGTGATGCACTAAGATGCATGCAGAGCTGCATGTCCTGACAGCTAAGAACAACTCAAACTTTCATCAACAGGATACGGACGGTCCAGTGGTTCAGACTCCACCTGCCAATGCAGGGGACACAATCCCTGGTCCGGGAAGTTACCATGTGCCATGGAACAAGCCCGCACTCTAGAGCCTGTGCTCCACAGCGCCAGAAGCCACTGCGGTGGGAAGGCCGTGCACTGCAGAGCAGCCTCTGTTCGCTGCAACTGGAGAAAGCCTGAGCGCAGCCCAGATGCGGCACAGCCAAACAAATGAACGAATACACGAGTACACAATAAACCAGGAAGTTATTTAAAAACTGCACCTGCCTTGTTTAAAAAAACAAAACAAAACAAAAGAGAGTGCTTAACTGTGTTGGGAAAAGAGTTGGGAATGATGTTTATAGGTAAAACTAAACATACACGTCTCTATTCTGCCAAGTACAAGAGACTGAAGAAAAGAGACATGCATGGTTTCAAAATTCAAAGAAAAAAAATTGTACTGAAGACATACAAAACTCCAATAGGGATACAAACTACACCATTACTACATACTTACTGGGATTAGGAGCTGTCCCAGAGCCAAATGCAGACTGACCAGGCTGCTGTCCAAACACAGGAGGCTGTCCACTGCTTGACACTGTCCCAAAAGTAGGTGGTGCAGGCTGAGAACCAGCAGAAAATAATGCCCCTGAAGATGATATAGATCCAAAACCTGGGGGGTTAGGCTGGCTGGCACCTTGACTTTGTCCAAATGTTGGGGTCTGGTTAGCACCAAACGCTGGGCTGGCAGAAGGTGCTGAAGCTCCAGTGCCAAACACAAAGGAGGATCCTAGAGACCCAGAGACACTTCAATCAGCACGGATGGCTGAACAGGAGACAATCCTCAAGAGATCTTTGTAAACTGAAATGCACATATCAAGATTCTCTGCAGACTCTTACCTTGCTGAGCAGATCTTATCAGGACAAGTTTTGAATTACTGATGAAGAAAATACAATGCTTGCTACCATTATTTAGTAAAACCATAAGAATCCATTAAAAAAACTTCAATTAACAAGATTCCTATCTTGCAGCCAAAACTACTGATCTCCTATCAGAAAAGCAACATAGTGCAAGTACTGACTATTATGTGATCATGCATCCACTGCATGAAGAGGACTAACGTCTAATAAAATAATCTTCAGTGTCTGGTTATTTACAACATTAAAAAAAAAAAAAGTTGAACAAACTAAAGATTACACTCCTAATGAGATGAGAAAATCGCTTCCAAGAGTTTTGTTCAGTTCACTAGCTCAGTTGTGTCTGAAACCTTGCGACCCCATGAATCGCAGCACGCCAGGCTTCCCTGTCCATCACCAACTCCCGGAGTTCACCCAAACTCAGGTACATTGAGTCGGTGATGCCATCCAGCCATCTCATCCTCCGTCGTTCCCTTCTCCTCCTGCCCGCAATCCCTCCCAGCATCAGTCTTTTCCAATGAGTCAACTCTTCACATGAGGTGGCCAAAGTACTGAAGTTTCAGCTTCAGCATCAGTCCTTCCAATGAACACCCAGAACTGATCGCCTTTAGAATGGATTGGTTGGACCTCCTTGCAGTCCAACACCACAGTTCAAAAGCAACAATTCTTCGGTGCTCAGCTCTCTTCACAGTCCAACTCTCACATTCATATATGACCACTGGAAAAACCATAGCCTTGACTAGACAGACCTTTGTTGGCAGAGTAATGTCTCTGCTTTTGAATATGCTATCTAGGTTGGTCATAACTTTCCTTCCAAGGAGTAAGTGTCTTTTAATTTCATGGCTGTAGTCACCATCTGCAGTGATTTTGGAGCCCAGAAAAATATAGTCTGACACTGTTCCCACTCTTTCCCCATCTATTTCCCATGAAGTGATGGGACCGGATGCCATGATCTTCGTTTTCTGAACGTTGAGCTTTAAGCCAACTTTTTCACTCTCCTCTTTCACTTTCATCAAGAGGCTTTTGAGTTCCTCTTCACTTTCTGCCGTAAGGGTGGTGTCATCTGCATATCCGAGGTTATTGATATTTCTGCCAGCAATCTTGATTCCAGCTTGTGCTTCTTCCAGCCCAGCGTTTCTCATGATGTACTCTGCACAGAAGTTAAATAAGGTAGGTGACAATATACAGCCTTGACGTACTCCTTTTCCTATTTGGAACCAGTCTGTTGTTCCATGTCCAGTTCTAACTGTTGCTTCCTGACCTGCATACAAATTTCTCAAGAGGCAGATCAGGTGGTCTGGTATGCTCATCTCTTGCAGAATTTTCCACAGTTTATTGTGATCCACACAGTCAAAGGCTTTGGCATAGTCAATAAAGCAGAAATAGATGTTTTTCTGGAACTCTCTTGCTCTTTCCATGATCCAGCAGATGTTGGCAATTTGATCTCTGGTTTCTCTGCCTTTTCTAAAACCAGCTTGAACATCTGGAAGTTCACGGTTCACATATTGCTGAAGCCTGGCTTGGAGAATTTTGAGCATCACTTTACTAGCATGTGAGATGAGTGCAACTGTGCAGTAGTCTGAGCATTCTTTGGAATTGCTTTTCTTTGGGATTGGAATGAAAACTGACCTTTTCCAGTCCTGTGGCCACTGCTGAGTTTTCCAAATTTGCTGGCATATTCAGCGTAGCACTTTCAAAGCATTATCTTTCAGGATTTGAAATAGCTCAAATGGAATTCCATCACCTCCACTAGCTTTGTTCATAGTGATGCTTTCTAAGGCCCACTTGACTTCACATTCCAGGATGTCTGGCTCTAGGTCAGTGATCACACCATCATGATTATCTGGGTCGTGAAGCTCTTTTTTGTAGTTCTCCTGTGTATTCTTGCCACCTCTTCTTAATATCTTGTGCTTCTGTTAGGTCCATACCATTTCTGTCCTTTATCGAGCCCATATTTGCATGGAATGTTCCCTTGGTATCTCTGATTTTCTTGAAGAGATCCCTAGTCTTTCCCATTCTGTTGTTTTCCTCTATTTCTTTGCATTGTTCGCTGAGGAAGCCTTTCTTATCTCTCCTTGCTATTCTTTGGAACTCTGCATTCAGATGGGAATATCTTTCCTTTTCTCCTTTGCTTTTCACTTCTCTTCTTTTCACAGCTATTTGTAAGACCTCCCCAGACAGCCATTTTGCTTTTTTGCATTTCTTTTCCATGAGGATGGTCTTGATCCCTGTCTCCTGTACAATGTCACGAACCTCCATCCATAATTCACAGGCAATCTATCAGATCTAGTCCCTTAAATCTATTTCTCATTTTCACTGTATAATCATAAGGGATTTGATTTAGGTCATACCTGAATGGTCTAGTGGTTTTCCCTACTTTCTTCAATTTAAGTCTGAATTTGGCAATAAGGAGTTCATGATCTGAGCCAGTCAGTTCCCAGTCTTGTTTTTGCTGACTGTATAGAGCTTCTCCATCTTTGGCTGCAAAGAATATAATCAATCTGATTTCAGTGTTGACCATCTGGTGATGTCCATGTGTAGAGTCTTCTCTTGTGTTGTTGCAAGAGGGTGTTTGCTATGACCAGTGCGTTCTCTTGGCAAAACTCTATTAGCCTTTGCCCTGCTTCATTTCGTACTCCAAGGCCAAATTTGCCTGTTACTCCAGGTGTTTCTTGACTTCCTACTTTTGCATTCCAGTCCCCTATAATGAAAAGGACATCTTTTTTGGGTGTTAGTTCTAAAAGGTCTTGTAGGTCTTCATAGAACTGTTCAACTTCAGCTTCTTCAGCATTACTGCTTGGGGCAAAGGCTTGGATCACCATGATATTGAATGGTTTGCCTCGGAAACGAACAGAGATCATTCTGTCATTTTTCAGACTGCATCCAAGTACTGCATCTCAGACTCTTTGGTTGACCATGATGGCTACTCCATTTCTTCTAAGGGATTCCTGCCCGCAGTAGTAGATATAACGCTCATCTGAGTTAAATTCAGCCATTCCAGTCCATTTTAGTTCACTGCCTAGAATGTAGATGTTCACTCTTGCCATTTCCTGTTTGACCACTTTCAGTTTGCCTTGATTCATGGATCTGACACTCCAGGTTCCTATGCAATATTGCTCTTTACAGCATTGGACCTTGCTTCTATCACCAGTCACATCCACAGCTGGGTATTGTTTTTGCTTTGGCTCCATCCCTTCATTCTTTCTGGAGTTATTTCTCCACTGATCTCCAGTAGCATACTGGGCACCTACCGACCCGGGGAGTTCCCCTTTCAGTATCCTATCATTTTGCCTTTTCATACAGTTCATGGGGTTCTCAAGGCAAGAATACTGAAGTGGTTTGCCATTCCCCATTCCCTTCTCCAGTGGACCACACTGTGTCAGACCTCTCCACCACAACCTGCCCATCCTGGGTGGCCCTCCAGGCATGGCTTAGTTTCACTGAGTTAGACAAGGCTGTGGTCTGGAATTACATTAAACTCAAAATGTACTTCATTCCACATTGAGTAATTACAACATCCCAGCTAGAGATGACCTAAATGCAGCCATGCTTTCTTATGATATTATATGCTAAGAGTTCATCTACTTATAATGAAAGCCAATTCAACTACAACATGTATTTGTCTTTTTAAAACATACCTGCAGAGCTAGATGTGGTTGTAGCTCCAAAGTTGAAGCCAGAGGTTGCAGTGTTATTACTGCTGGCTCCTGTACCGAAGACAAATGGGGTGACAGCTGTACCCGTGCTTGATGTGGTTGCTGGTTTGCTCTCTTGAGAAAACAGCAAAGACTGAGATGTACTAGACTCGGCAGCGTTTCCAAAGGCAGAGCTGCTCACGGGATTGCTGGCCTGTCCAAACACAAAGGCAGCCACAGGTGCGCTGGAGGATGAGGTGCAACTACCAAATATGCCACCACCAACTGAAGTGGCTGGTGCACTTGAATTAGAGGAACTGCTGTTCAAGAAATTAAAAACTGGCTTGGCCACACCTTGATCTGTAAGATGGAGATTAAGAAACAAAATTCTTTAAGAACAAGTAATAACAGAAAGCATTTTTTTTCCTACCCCAAAATCTTAAGAGTCCATTAGAAAATAGAATTATTACTGCTGCTGCTAAATCACTTGTCGTGTCCAACTCTGTGTGACCCCATAGACAGCAGCCCACCAGGCTCCCCCATCCCTGGGACTCTCAAGGAAAGAACACTGGAGTGGGTTGCCATTTCCTTCTCCAATGCATAAAAGTGAAGAGTGAAAGTGAAGTCGCTCAGTCGTGTCTGACTCTTAGCGACCCCATGGACTGCAGCCTACCAGGCTCCTGTGTCCATGGGATTTTCCAGGCAAGAGTACTGGAGTGGGGTACTATTGCCTTCTCTGAGAATCGTTAAGATTTGAATATAAATAGTTCATCGAATGGAAATTTGTTAAATTTTGATGTAGTCAAACACATAAAACTATTCATATATATATATATGTATGTATTTGCAAAATATACATATATTTTTAAATACTCCTTAAATCCAAATCTCACTGAACACCACTATCTGAATTGGCTGTCCAGACTAGTGCACCCTAGTCTGCTCACTTATTTGTAACTCTGCAACATACTAAACTTCCAAACCTCTACAGCTACCGTTGCTAGACTGTCAGATATTGCAGCCTTATAGTATCGCTGGATATCAGTAGGGCAAACCTGACAGTATGTCAGCCTTTCTCTCCACAATTTAAGATTTCCCTTCCATATGAATTTTTAGAATTATTTTCACTTAAGCTCACAAAGATTCCTCCAAGAACTGAAATTCTGTTGGGGGTGAGGTGGAGAGGAAAGGATATTCACTCAGGAACAAGTGTAAAATACCTCTTTTATGTTCTCTCATTTACCACATTGCAGGTTCTGCTGATATTATAAAACACTAATTGGAACTGTTAGAAAATATACATGGGATATGCTACCAAACTATTCACTTTTGATTTGGAGGAAAGCTATTGATTTTGTATATGGTGACCCTGAATCCAGGTACCTTTAGTAGAAGACTTTTTAAAAAGACTTGTTCCAATAATATCTCAATTCCAACACTATCTACTAGCCAGGGCTGGTCACACTGCAGTATGGGCACCAGTATAATTGACAGTAAATGTAGTAACAGGTCACTTTCAAGTTGCTTAATAGGATGTTTAAAATGTATGTTTCAATGGAAATAGTATAGTGATACTAGGATTAAATTTGATTAGACCCTATCTCATTTTTATTCCTTCTAAATAATAATGGATAATTTAGTTTTTGCTTTCTTTGAAGGGTGTTTTTCAATTTAAGTAAAATTTTATAGATAAAAACTGCTCGTACCTAGGTGCTGAATTCCATACAAATATTTTCAGGTTAATTTTTCATTTTCTTGTGTTTCCAATTTATTATTCAAAAGTGTTCATAGGTATTCAACTTTTGATTCTTTGCTTGTCTGAAAAACATCTGTATGTTGCTCTTAGAGTCTGAGAGTATTTGGCTGGTTAACAGAATTCTCAAGACCATTTTTGCATTTTGAGGTCAGTGCTCTACTGTTTTTAGCATTCCATGTTACAAATGAGAAGTCTGATGCTAATCTGATAATCTATTTGTGGCAAACTCTTTTCTCTGAAAGCATTCAGGATTTTGGCCCTCATGTTCTAAAATTTCACTGGTCCTTCACAGTGAACACGTCGTTTTTAAGACCAGTGTCTTTCTTTACATGTGGGAAATTGTCTCCTGTCGCTTCTTTGATATTCCCTTCATAATGTCCTCATCTTCTAGGCACTCCTATTCCAATGGAACTTGTGGGTACGGCTTAGATCAATCTGTTCTTTTACATTGTGTTCTGGGAAACTCTAGTTCACTAATCCGATTATCAGCCGTTTGTTTTTTTTTTCCTGCTACTCAGTCCACGCAGTGATTTTATTTCACCAATTATTATTTTTTTTTTTTACTTTTAAAAATGCTATTTTTTTCTTCGTGATTTTAGTTTTCAAATCCACCTCTATTTCTCAGGGATTTATTGTATTTGTTGTCTATGTTCCTCGAATGCCAGCTGAAGACTGGCTATTGCTATTTGTATATGAAGGCCTGTACATAAAGATTTTATTAGAAAGTATTTCCTGAGCTTATCTTCCTGAATAGTGTGTGTCAATTCTGATTTTAAAAGCTCAAACAGAAGGGAAAAAGTCACAGACAAATATGCAAATACTGTGGGCTTTCCATCAGAGCTACATCTCTCAAAGTCAGACATGCAGATAACTTCGTCAGAATCACGGAGGGTGGAGGAGGGGATGGCAGGGGTGGTACGGAGCAGTTAAAACTGAAAGTCCTCTACGCCTTCCCAGAGTTCTGTGACTGGGACTCTCTCAACTATGTTCAGTGTAAACCATCCCTTGACTTGCTGCATTTGTCGACACCTTGTTAAAAAAAAAAAAAAAAAAAGGTTTAATGCTTACCAGCTGCAGTACTGGTTTGAGCGCCAAAAGCAAAAGCGGGCTTTGCTGGCTGCTCGGATTCCTTTTCAGATGGTTTCACCACACTGAAACTGAAGGTTGACTTGGAAGAGCCCTCGTCTTTGGTTTGCTCTGAATTCCCAAAGGAAAACACCAGTGGGCACTTCGGCTCTTCATTGTCAGCTTTCTTCCCAAACACGAGAGATGTAGAAGTGACAGGCTCTTGCTGTTTCTCTTCTGTCCTTCCCAAAACAAATAATGAGGCTGACGGCAGAGGGGTAGGGTCCACGCTGCCAAAAGCGAACCCTCCTTTGGTAGCAGGTGTTTCTTCCTTTTTTGCTTCTGAAGTCTGACACGTGAAAGGAGCCACAGAGACACTCTTGGTGTCTGTGGTTCCAAAACTGAAGCCACTCTTGCTCTCAGAGGTCACCGCGGTGTCAGCAGCAGCAGTGGGGGGAGGGTTAATGACACCTGAACCAAAGCTAAAGCCCGTCGATGAGGATTTAGGCAGTTCTTCTTTCTTTTCTTGCTGCCCAAGACTAGACACCCCAAACTGAAATGGAGCTAAAGGAGCTGGATTGCTTAAACCAGAAGAAAGTCCAAACTTAAAATTACTGTCATTTTTACTGTCTTTTTTGACTTCTTCAGGTTTAGAATCAGATGAAACTCCAAATTTAAAATCTCCTATGGGTTTAGAAAATTTGAAGCCTTCACTCAAGGGGTTTGCAGACCCCAAATCTGATGACACGCCAATTTTGAAGCCTCCTTGATCTCCAAATTTAAAGTTCCCAGTGTTGGCTAACGTCTGAGAGGGCCCAGAAGAGGGTGATGGGATGCCAAACTTGAAGGATGAGGTTGCTGTGTTCGAAGATGAGGAAGATGTGCCGAAGCCTTCAAAAACATAAAGACACCACACGGACACTGGATTAATATTACTAAATACCATTCAGTCAAACAAAATGTCAACCTTGAAAAGCAGGAGGAGACAAGAACAGCTCAGACCAGGCCTACTTCAAAGAGCATTAGTTTAACAATGACAGTGAACACGAACCAAGCTGCCCCTCCTTCAGCATAAGAAGTACATGTCGAGCCTCACAGCCACATTTCATCCATCAGACTGACAGAGATCAAACATGTTTGATAAACCAGTGCTGGGGATGAGACCAGGAGGAACAGACAGTCTTGATATGGCATGTGGATGTGCAAATCACCACCAAGTCGGCGGGAAGCAACTTGTCAACATTTACCCTAAATTACAAACACAGGAACCTTTGACCCAGCAAGTCTACAGCTGAGTCTATTTGAATGATAAACTCACAGTACGTAAAATGCCATGCGCCACCCAGGCAGCTGTAAATGAAGAACTAAGACACGTCCGAGCTCATCTTGGCAGTGGCAAGGGTGCAGAAAGGTGATGGTGCCTACAACCTTTCCTAACAAGGTAGAGAGAAGTAAAAATACAGAGAAGAGAAGTACATTTGCTTGTGATGTGCATAAAGAGACGTTGGAAGAGAGACAATAAACTCACCAAAGATGACTACTGCCGTTGGTGGGGCAGGAAGGATGGAAAACGAGCCAATGAGGACAAGAGACAGACCTTTCAGTGTGAGTCCTGTCATAACTTGCTTCTTAAATCTTGTAAATGTGTTATTTACTTAAGAGCTCAAGTATTTAGCATGAAAGAACCAGAATTGTATGAGTGGAAGCAGTATTTTAAAAGATACAAATACTATAATGACAAGATCAAAGTCTTAGTTTCAGAATGCTTTTCTGTAGCAGAATAAACTAGAAATTAAGCACCTGACTGCTCCACAGAGATCAGTGAACGGTACCAAGGGATTTATGCACTGTTCCCACTTACCCACATGTAAATTGACAAGTAACAGCCAAGCACTTGTAAAAGGCACTTGTCTTCAGATTTCCTTTCCTTTAATGGTTACCCACCCACCTTTCTTTCCCTAAGCAACTTACTTGAAAAATTACATCGGCATCTCAAGATCAAATGGCTACCTCCACATGGGCTTGAAAATGCCTTACGTGACATCAGACAGAAAGCGAAAAAATAAAGGGGTCTAAGACAATAATTAACTAATTATCACCTCTGCCTCAAAGGAGTTCAAAGGCACTTCTGCCTCAGAAAGAAGGCTTAAGGTATGGTGATTACATCCAAGGAGTGGTGGCTGCATGGGCACAGGAGGGCCTAGAGGAGCTATCCCACATTGAAGGTCAGGAAGGGCGGCGGTGAGGAGATACCCCTCGTCCAAGGTAAGGAGCAGCAGCTGCACTTTGTTGGAGTAGCCGTGAAGAGATACCACACGCCCAAGGTAAGAGAAACCCAAGTAAGACGGTGGGTGTTGCAAGAGTGCATCAGAGGGCAGACACACTGAAACCATACTCACAGAAAACTAGTCAATCTAATCACACTAGGACCACAGCCTTGTCTAACTCAATGAAACTAAGCCATGCCTGTGGGACAACCCAAGACGGGTGGGTCATGGTGGAGAGATCTGACAGAATGTGGTCCACTGGAGAAGGGAATGGCAAACCACTTCAGTATTCTTGCCTTGAGAACCCCATGAACAGTATGAAAAGGCAAAATGATAGGATACTGAAAGAGAAACTCCCCAGGTCCGTAGGTGCCCAACATGCTACTGGAGATCAGTGGAAAAATAACTCCAGAAAGAATGAAGGGATGGAACCAAAGCAAAAACAACACCCAGTTGTGGATGCGACTGGTGATAGAAGCAAGGTCCAATGCTGTAAAGAGCAATACTGCATAGGAACCTGGAATGTCAGGTCCATGAATCAAGGCAAATTGGAAGTAGTCAAACAAGAGATGGCAAGAGTGAATGTCAACATTCTAGGAATCAGAGAACTAAAATGGACTGGAATGGGTGAATTTAACTCAGATGACCATTATATCTACTACTGCGGGCAGGAATCCCTCAGAAGAAATGGAGTAGCCATCACGGTCAACAAGAGTCCAAAATGCAGTACTTGGATGCAGTCTGAAAAACGACAGAATGATCTCTGTTCGTTTCCAAGGCAAACCATTCAATACCACAGTGATCCAAGCCTATGCCCCAAGCAGTAACGCTGAAGAAGCTGAAGTTGAATGGTTCTATGAAGACCTACAAGACCTTTTAGAACTAACACCCAAAAAAGATGTCCTTTTCATTATAGGGGACTGGAATGCAAAAGTAGGAAGTCAAGAAACACCTGGAGTAACAGGCAAATTTGGCCTTGGAATATGGAATGAAGGAGGGCAAAGACTAATAGAGTTCTGCCAAGAGAACGCAGTGGTCATAGCAAACACCCTCTTCCAACAACACAAGAGAAGACTCTACACATGGACATTACTAGATGGTCAGCACTGAAATTATATTCTTTGCAGCCAAAGATGGAGAAGCTCTATACAGTCAGCAAAAACAAGACCAGGAGCTGACTGTGGCTCAGACCATGAATTCCTTATTGCCAAATTCAGACTTAAATTGAAGAAAGTAGGGAAAACCACTAGACCATTCAGGTATGACCTAAATCAAATCCCTTATGATTATACAGTGGAAGTGAGAAATAGATTTAAGGGCCTAGATCTGATAGATAAAGAGTGCCTGATGAACTATGGAATGAGGTTCATGACACTGTACAGGAGACAGGATCAAGACCATCCCCATGGAAAAGAAATGCAAAAAAGCAAAATGGCTATCTGAGGAGGTCTTACAAATAGCTGTGAAAAGAAGAGAAGTGAAAAGCAAAGGAGAAAAGGAAAGATATTCCCATCTGAATGCAGAGTTCCAAAGAATAGCAAAAAGAGATAAGGAAGCCTTCCTCAATGATCAATGCAAAGAAATAGAGGAAAACAACAGAATGGGAAAGACTAGAGATCTCTTCAAGAAAATTCAAGATATCAAGGGAACACTTCATGCAAAGATGGGCTCGATAAAGGACAGAAATGGTACAGACCTAACAGAAGCACAAGATATTAAGAAGAGGTGGCAAGAATACACAGAAGAACTGTACAAAAAAGATCTTCACGACCCAGATAATCATGATGGTGTGATCACTGACCTAGAGCCAGACATCCTGGAATGTGAAGTCAAGTGGGCCTTAGAAAGCATCACTATGAACAAAGCTAGTGGAAGTGATGGAATTCCAGTTGAGCTATTTCAAATCCTGAAAGACGATGCTGTGAAAATGCTGCACTCAATATGCCAGCAAATTTGGAAAACTCAGCAGTGGCCACAGGACTGGAAAAGGTCAGTTTTCATTCCAATCCCAAAGAAAGGCAATGCCAAAGAATGCTCAAACTACCGCACAATTGCACTCATCTCACATGCTAGTAAAGTAATGCTCAAAATTCTCCAAGCCAGGCTTCAGCAATACGTGAACCGTGAACTTCCAGATCTTCAAGCTGGTTTTAGAAAAGGCAGAGAAACCAGAGATCAAATTGCCAACATCCGCTGGATCATGGAAAAAGCAAGAGAGTTCTAGAAAAACATCTATTTCTGCTTTATTGACTATGCCAAAGCCTTTGACTGTGTGGATCACAATAAACTGTGGAAAATTCTGAAAGAGATGGGAATACCAGACCATCTGACCTGCCTCTTGAGAAATCTGTATGCAGGTCAGGAAGCAACAGTTAGAACTGGACATGGAACAACAGACTGGTTACAAATAGGAAAAGGAGTACGTCAAGGCTGTATATTGTCACCCTGCTTATTTAACTTATATGCAGAGTACATCATGAGAAACGCTGGGCTGGAAGAAGCACAAGCTGGAATCAAGATTGCCGGGAGAAATACCAATAACCTCAGATATGCAGATGACACCACCTTTATGGCAGAAAGTGAAGAGGAACTCAAAAGCCTCTTGATGAAAGTGAAAGAGGAGAGTGAAAAAGTTGGCTTAAAGCTCAACATTCAGAAAATGAAGATCATGGCATCTGGTCCCATCACTTCATGGGAAATAGATGGGGAAATAGTGGAAACAGTGTCAGACTTTATTTTTTGGGGCTCCAAAATCACTGCAGATGGTGACTGCAGCCATGAAATTAAAAGATGCTTACTCCTTGGAAGAAAAGTTATGACCAACCTAGAGAGCATATTGAAAAGCAGAGACATTACTTTGCCAACAAAGGTCCATCTAGTCAAGGCTATGGTTTTTCTAGTGGTCACGTATGCATGTGAGAGTTGGACTGTGAAGAAAGCTGAGCGCCAAAGAATTGATGCTTTTGAACTGTGGTGTTGGAGAAGACTCTTGAGAGTCCCTTGGACTGCAAGGAGATCCAACCAGTGCATTCTGAAGGAGATCAGCCCTGGGATTTCTTTGGAAGGAATGATGTTAAAGCTGAAACTCCAGTACTTTGGCCACCTCATGCGAAGAGCTGACTCATTGGAAAAGACTCTGATGCTGGGAGGGATTGGGGGCAGGAGGAGAAGGGGACGAGAGAGGATGAGATGGCTGGATGGCATCACTGACTGGATGGACGTGAGTCTGAGTGAACTCCGGGAGTTGGTGATGGACAGGGAGGCCTGGTGTGCTGCAATTCATGGGGTCGCAAAGAGTTGGACACGACTGAGCAACTGAACTGAACTGATTACTACCAGTGGGGAAAATAGCAAAGAGACTATGAGGCAACAGTTACAGAATGAGTTTTAGTTATCTCCTAAAATCTAAGTGCAGTGTTCTTCAAACCAGCTGTAACCCTTAGTCATGTCATTACTTCAGTGGGCTGCAACAAGCATTTTCCTTCTCTAAGGAAAACTAGTAAAATAGCAAATGTATATCCTCACTCCTGACCACCAAATAACTCAACTAGACGGTAATTCAGAGATAGATTATGCGCTGAAAATCCAGGACAACACCTCATTTTACAAGAATTTTCAAGAAAGAATGGTTTTAAAAACAAAGCTGTGTGCAAACATTTCACTTCATAAGGAGGCACTTTACGAACACCTCACCTGTAAACTCGGGCTTTGTGTGTGACTTTACAGTTTCACATGCTATACATTTGGTTGAATCTGCTTTATTCTGCACTAGGCACACTTCACAGTTCCAGCTTCCCTCAGGTTTCTTGAACTTGTCCAAACCTAGGCAGCCTCCAGATGACAGGGAGACTGAGGGGGCCATGCTGCTGCTTGAAACAGGTACTGAACTTCCTAGAAAACAAAGTAAAAATACAAAATTCTAATTTACATTATGTCACGATCTCCACGACACCACGTAAGTCCAAACGAACAATTTTTATCAAGTGTTTCCTATTAAGATAAAGAAAATGCCAGAAATATAAACATCACTTTGTTAAAAATGGTCCAGACATGTCAGATTTCTTTTAGTCTTATAAATGAGCAACTCACACTCACCTTGCTCACTGATGAGTGTCCTCTTAAACACAAGGTTGACTAGCCATGGCTTTTTTTTTTTTAATGATGCTCACAGATCAGAGCATAAAAGACTAAATTTTCCTTAATAATATTTGTCAAATTTTGTTAAGCATCACAAATTATAAAACACAGGTTATAAATCGTAGGCAACAGCCTAACACATAAAATACACAGTCATGGCCATATTAGTTTCAAGATTCCAAAGCACACATCTCTGCCTTTGAAATAACCATTTCTGCACAGAAGTGTTCTATTATCCACTCTGCAATTCAAGTAGACATGATCTACTATGTTCAAGGCATTTGTTAAAACGTAGCCATTTAACAGACATTGATTAAGCACTGTAATATTCTTAGGTTCTGGGAATATCAAGATGAGTCAAGTGTCGATTGTAAAGGTGCTTCTGGTATAAAAAGGGGAAAGTAAAACAAACATAAATGCATAAATCGCCAAGATGGAGTGACACACGATCTACACAAGCACACAGGGGAGACATCACTACGAGACACGAGGATTCACAGAGGTCATATTTACACTTTTAAGCAGAATTAGCAAATTCGTGGGAGAGGCAGCAGCGTAGGAGGGATGGCTCAGTAAGGCACAGCTGCGTGAAGAAATGCAGGGTTGCAAGGAAAGCCATTCGCTCTGGTAGCCCCACTTCTCTCAACGTCCTCCAGCCGTTGCCATCCTCCCAGGTACCTGCTCTGTGGTTTACCGGTATGTTCTCTTCCACTTTACCCATAAAATCCTGCCGTCTTTGGTCCACTGCCCTCTCACAAGCTCTCATCTACCCTAATGATTTTCATCACCAACAAAATCTTTCCCATTAGCACCCAAGACCCATACTTCGGGGCGTCAGTTATGCACGACCTCTTTGATGGGAGTTCCACTGCGCACCTGGCTGGCCTGGTGAGATGACAACTCTTCCCTGATGTATCTCTGCAATGTTCCATTCTCTTCCTCTGACCCTTCTACTGCTCTTCCAGTGGACAGATAGCCTTATTGAGACTTCTGGTTTGGTTCCCTTGAAACCCATCCTCCTAAGAAGCAAGCAGTATCACGTGGTTCTTGTTTGGTTCTTGTCTTTCCTCTTGATTAACTGCTTCAAAGTTCTATTCCTGCTACTCTCTTAAGCTAAGCAGAGTTCAGTTTTAGGCTATCCTCTCTGTTTGCTCCACTCACTCACCTTACATCACCTCTACTCTCATCATTTATTTGAAAATTATGAGCGAATGATTCCCAAATCTGTGTCTCCAGTCCAGAGTGTCTATATAATCAGTTTTATATCTTAAAAAGTCTTCTCACACATATCTGTCAACTTCAGCAGCTTAAACTTAATGTATCTTCAACTAAATACATTATTCTATCCCCCTCCATTTGATTTCATTAGTACATATCACCACTATCTCTATCTATATTATTGATCAACTTTCTAATCTGTGCTCTGGTCTCCAAATTTTGTAGCCTTCAAATCCATCCTCCAAAAAGCCACTGGGTGATTGAACAAAAGTATAAGTGTGACCCATCAACTCAATTAATTTTGCTCTCAGACATCCATCAACAGCTTTCTTTTTTTGCTAAGGGGACAATGAGGAATGCCAGATGGGAAGAGAAAGATATTTCAGAATAAAGACTCTGAAATCTTATTCCTGTAGAGATGTCTAGCAGGAATCAGAAATATAGCACACCCCTTGTGTTAGGACAGGGTTCTAGGCTATCAAGAGCTTTTCATTGTAGACACAAAACCACGCATCCACCAATAATGCAATAAGAATAGGAGGTATAATTCCCAGGACACTCGTAACATGTTTTATTTAGTTATCTATGTTACCATGTATCTGTACCAAATAATTATATAATAGCATTACAAAAACATCAGAGTCAAGTGAATTAATTCCAAATGAATTAAAGATCAGTGTAAATCTTCAGTAACTCTTTCAAAATTGAACAGAGAAACAGGAAAAATTCAACTCTAACTCCATTTTTCTGTCTGCCCAATAGTATTTTTTCATTAACGATTTAATAATTTATGATCATTGCAGGATCTCTGGCAGATAGCACATACAGGTACAGGTATCATCATTAGTACTCAGCCACACTCTTCTGATAACACAATACTGTCTACTCCTTAATGAAAGTAGCTGTGGAAATGACCACTAGCCATCCTCAATTCCTCTTTGAGAAAAAGAGACAGAGTAGTATTTTATTCTGTGTAAAGGTTTGAGAAAGAGTGCTCTAAGACCTTTGCATCTGTATCAGCCAACTTTGAAAATGATCACGAAGAGCCAGAAGTTTCTAATAAAAGTGCAAACAAAGAAGAGGTCAAAGCAAATGCTGGACTGATTAACACACAACCTAGCTTAAGAGAACATGCAGTGCCAGTTCCAAGCAAGTCATTTTCATCTCAAGACAGTTTGGAAAATTACGACATATGAGGCAATGCTTGTCCTGAAACACCTAAAATACTGAGGTTGTTCTTAGCTGTTTTACAGAGAATCGAATTAAAATGTTCTATTGAAGTAATGAACAAAATTATTCCAAACAGCCATAAACGTACCTGGTTTCTCAGACATACAGGACACACACTTATTGTCTTCTGCATTATTAGAAACACAGCACACTGGACACTCCCAAGATCCCACGGGCCTTTTGAATTTATCTGCAAATCCTAAGGCACCAGTGGTCACAGTGCAGCTGGAGGAGGAAGCAGCCACAGTTACAGCACTTTCTGAAGCCACTGGCAACGTAAGGACTCGCTTAACACCAGTTCCCGGTTTCGGTGTTTCACAAGCTACACATTTTATCGCTTCAGGTTTATTCTGCACTAAACAGGTATCACAATCCCAAGTTCCTACAGCTGGTTTAAATTTGTCTCCGAAGCCTGCTGTCCCTGGTGTGGAAAGAGTCACTTTGCCGCTTTTACTTGGTGTCCCGGCTGCAGTCTGTTTAGCAGAATCTTTAGGTAGCAATTTTGTTGCTTGGCAGGCTACGCACTTGTTGTCTGTGACTTTGTTCTGGAGTAGACAAGTATCACACTGCCACGATGACCCAGCTTTTAAACCTTCCCCAAACCCAGTTCCACTAGAAGAAAAGCTGCTTATTGCTGGTCTTGTGTGAACTACCGGGCTTGTGGTGCCAGGCTGAGCAGCGAGAGAATCTGCCTTCGATGATGCGAAACCTACAACCAGGGGGAAGAGGGGCGTGGGAGGGGGAAAATTAGTTAATGTTTTGATTAGAATGTCTCCCTGTTTACTGTTAATAAATATTAATAACATTAATTAACATTGGGGTGGCCAGAAAGTTCATTTGGGTTTTTTTCCGTAAGACCTTACAGAAAAACCCAAAACAAACTTTTCAGCCAACTCAATAACATGATACACTTATAGCTGTTAGTAATATTATTCCTGGGAGAAAACATTTTTTACCTTAATTTCCGAATTATTACAATCCAAGAACTACTTATGAGTTTTCACCTAAGCTGTATTTCTAGTACTAATTACACAGTTAGTAACTGACAACCCAGTTAAAAGTCCACAGAAGGTGTTTTGTTTATAGTGTATCATCATCCTCTAGGAATTTTAGTTTACTATAGTTCAGCTTATTTAACTTATATGCAGAGTACATCATGAGAAACGCTGGGCTGGAAGAAGCACAAGCTGGAATCTAGATTGCCGGGAGAAGTAACAATAACCTCAGATATGCAGATGACACCACCCTTATGGCAGAAAGTGAAGAGGAACTCAAAAGCCTCTTGATGAAAGTGAAAGAAGAGAGTGAAAAAATTGGCTTAAAACTCAACGTACAGATAACTAAGATCATGCGTGGCATCTGGTCCTATCACTTCATGGGAAATAGATGGGGAAACAGTGGAAACAGTGTCAGACTTTATTTTGGGGGGCTCCAAAATCACTGCAGATGGTGGCTGCAGCCATGAAATTAAAAGACGCTTACTCCTTGGAAGGAAAGTTATGACCAACCTAGACAGCGTATTAAAAAGCAGAGACATTACTTTGCCAACAAAGGTCCATCTAGTCAAGGCTATCGTTTTTCCAGTGGTCACATATGGATGTGAGAGTTGGACTGTGAGGAAAGCTAAGAGCCGAAGAATTGATGCTTTTGAACTGTGGTGTTGGAGAAGACTCTTGAGAGTCCCTTGGACTGCAAGGAGATCCAACCAGTCCAGTCTGAAGGAGATCAGCCCTGGGATTTCTTTGGAAGGACTGATGCTGAAGCTGAAACTCCAGTACTTTGGCCACCTCATGCAAAGAGTTGACTCACTGGAAAAGACTCTGATGCTGGGAGGGACTGCGGGCAAGAGGAGAAGGGGACGACAGAGGATGAGATGGATGAATCGCATCACCGACTCGATGGACAGGAGTTTGAGTGAACTGCAGGAGTTGGTGATGGACAGGGAGGCCTGGCGTGCTGCAATTCATGGGGTCGCAAAGAGTCGGACACGACTGAGAGACTCAACTGATTGATAGTTCAGTCAATACCTAATTTATGACTTGGGGCTTCCCAGGTGGCTCTGATGGTAAAGAATCCACCTGCCAATGCAGGAGACCCAGGTTTGATCCCTGAGTCAGGAAGATCCAGGAAGGGAATGCCTAACCACTCCAGTATTCTTGCTTGGAGAATCCCATGGACAGAGGAATTTGGCAGGCTACAGTCCATGGTGTCGCAAAGGGTCAGACATGACTGAGCCACTGAACTGAACTGAAGGTATACACGTAGAATCAGGAAATAATGAGGAAAGGTTTGTGGTATCATTTAATTGATTCACTCGAGCTATACTTTATTTGGAGAAACAACCTTTCAATCCTTTTACTTTGGACCAATTAACTTTTATTCTACATACACCAAAAAAATCTCTAGACTGTAGAATCCAAGGAAAGAAAAACAGAGGGAAAGATGATACAGAAGGTTGTTAGAGGTTTTTAGTGGCACCAAGAAATAATCCAGCCTAGAGCTATTTTTACCTGAAAGACAAAGCAATTCCACATACTTCAGTTACTCCCAACAGACAACAATGTACTGTTTAATGATTAACCTGAGTCACGAAAGCTGGCAAAATTTTAACAGCAACCACTTCAAGGTGTTACAGTTTTTTCTTTTTTGGATTTTTATTATTTCTCTCAAGAGAACATATAACTACTCCAAGTTTTTGCTTTCTGAAACAGTTTAAAAGAGGGAGTGGGCATTATGGATCCAGGCAAAGTGAAACTTCTACGATGATAGACTATAATATATGCATTTGATTCTGACTACCACTTGGTTCAACCCAGCACAGGATTCTGGAGCTCTGTCCGTAACTGCATAAAATCGTCTATACTGAGACTCCAGTAAGCAGTATACTAATCCATAAAATGGGAGCTACACCAACCCCCTCCCCCCCAATCTCTCTATATTTTGCAGCAGCCAACCTTCTTACTGAACTCCTATTCACCTATGCATGAACACACGTACTGGATAAATCTAAACTACTTCAGAGCTACTACATTATAAATCCTTTTACATTCTTATTGTATACATCCCAGTTGGAATTATGCTATCCTGATTTTCAAACTGAAAACCCATTCCTATTTGAGCACTTACTTCTATTCATCACCTTCAAATATTACCCACCAGCATTCATATCTTATTTCCTTTCCAGTACTACCCTCCCCCTGCCCCCACACACCCTGTGTGTGTTACAATTAGCAAATGTTTTCTTTCCACTTGGCTTTGTTATATACACACCACAACTGGGGAGTAATCTGAGGACAAGGTAGTTCAGTGCTCTGAGAGAGAGATATGTCCAGGTATATCATCAAGTTTATCTACTTTTTCTAATTATTGGTCCATCTCTATTAACATGCAATTCACATTTTTTTCTTCTATACTTGCTTCTTAGAGATTCCATTTTAGTGCAATTCCTAAATTCTAAAGGAATAGTTTCTAAAGTCTTTCGCCTAAAAAATTTACACCTGAACTATCACTACATTCAAAAGACAAGACACCATTTTTTAAAAGCCTGAAGTACAACAAAGTGTAACAAACGATACTGAGATGAAATCATGATTTTATAATTAAGATTTGACTATCTCAAGGGCATCTCACCAGGGCTCTTCAGAATATCTAAGACACTTCCTTCTTTCAGGGTTTTCGCCACTCTGAAAGGGCTCTCGCAATCTTCATCTTGCTTCTTCTTACAGCTTGTACTGTTCACTGCAGTGGTATCTTGAGCTGTAATTTTTGTAATTGTAAAAGATATTACGACAAGAAAAAGCAAGTTACATGCATTAGAAAGATCTTTCAATCAACTTCTTAAAAAAAGAAAAAAAATTACCATAACCCAAAGATAATGAACAACAAAGGATTGTACATCTCTCCTCCAAAAGAGTAAAAATATATATATATAAACTATACATAACCTACAAATGAGTCAGTTATAGATCCACTATAATGGTAAGAGTCAATGAGTTCACCAGTAATTAAGAAAATCAAAACAAGTCTTACAGAGGATATGGCCACTGGGACAAGCTCAAACACTGTATGAAATACGCCTTGATTATACAGAAACTTTAAACTGATTTAAAAACAACATTCAGACTTTCCTGGTGGTACAGTGGTTAGGAATCAGCCTGCCGATGCAGGAACATGGGTTCGATTCCTTGGTCCAGGAAGATTCCACATGCCCTGGGGTAAGTAAGCCCACGAACCACACCTCCTGAAGCCTGCGCCCCCCCAGAGCCTGTGCTCCCCCAACAGAGAAGCCACCGAGACGAGAAGCAGAGAGCAGCCCCTGCTTGCCAGAACTACAGAAAGTCCATGTGCAGCAAAGAAGACCCAGGGCAGTCAAAAATAGTTTTTAGAAGTTTTTAAAATGTTTAAAGCTTTTAAAAATGATTGTTTAAGTCAGATACTTCTTCTAAAAATTCACCCTATGATGGAAAATACCTGTCAGTTATTATGCTGAAAACCTGAATGATAAATACACGATAAACTAGCTACATAAATAACAGAACACTGACACGATGGAATGCTATGCAGCCACAAAAATCATTCTCAGAACAGTTACAGGAAAGAGTAGGTTAGAAAGTCCAGAAGATTGTGCCTGTTTACATCTACAGTAATGCTGTTACTTTTTGTTTCCCAAACTTGCTAAAATGAATATATACTTAAAATAAGTATAATGTTCTTATGCTTAAAATACTCTACACTGTATGATAATCATTTTGTCAACACATTTTTAATGGGGAGTGTTTCTGTTTACAGCTGAAGTATTGTTTGAAAATTACCTGACGGTTGCATGTGTGTGTGTGTGTGCAGAGGAGTGAAGGTGGGAGAAACAGGACTGGTCACAAAATAGCAAAGGCTGAAGCTCAGTAAAGTGTATCTGGGGATTCAGTCTACTATTCTATTTCTGAGAATGCCTGAAATTTTCAAAAGTATAAATAACCAGGTTTTTTTAAGTTTTCACCAATTTAGTAGTAACGGGTAAAGCAGTTCAAGAAAACCTATCTACGCTTACTTCACATCATGAGCAAAAATTAATTCAAAATGGATTGATGATCAAAACAAGAGAACTAAAACCATAAAACTCTTGAAAAGAAAACCTAGGAGGTACATCTTCATGACCATGACAGTGAATTCTTAGGACACCAAAAGCAGAAGAAAAAAAACTAAACTTCACTAAAATTAGAAATCTCTGTGCATCCAAGGACATAAGAAAGTGACAAGACAATCAACTGAACAGGAAAAAAATACTTGCAAATCACATACCTGATAAAGATCTAGTATCCAGACCATACAAAAAGGCAAGTAACTCAGCAACACAAAGAGAAACCAATTTAAAAAATGGGCAAAGGACTTAAACAGACATTTCTCCCAAAAAGACATGTAAAAGGCCAAAAGCACATGAGAAGATGCTAAACACGAGTTCAAGTTTTTAAAGCACAAGGCATCCATCGTCCTTGCTTGGTCCTGCAATAAATCTTTCTCCATTAAAAAGAAAAACGAAAACTAAACACAGGCCTCAGGGACATAAATGTAAATCAAAACCACAACGAAGCATCGCTTCATACCCACTAGGACGGCTATCATCAAAAAACGGAAAAGAATAAGCATGGTGAGAACGTGGAGAGTCCTGCTGGTGGGAATGTGAACAGGCTGGCTGCTGAGAAGTTTTATTAATTACTCAAAAAGTTAAATGTAGGACTACCATCTGACCTGTCAATTCCATTCCTAGGTACATCCTCTGAAGTACCGAAGCCAGTATTGAAACAAACACAAGTACACGTACCTTTATTAGCAACACTATTCACAACAGTCAAAAGGTGGAATGACCCAGATGTCCACCAACAAATAAACGGATAAGTTATGGTATATCAAAAGAGCGGAGCGTCATTCAGCCACAAAGGAATGATGTTAACAGTACACATTACGACACAAACAAACCTTGAAAACCTGAGAGAAGCCAGATGCACAAAGTCACACTGTATGATTCCAGAACAGGTGAATACACAGAAATAGAACATGGATTACTAGTTGCCAGCAGTCAGGGGGAACAGGAAATGGAGAAAAACTGGTTAGTGGGTACTTCCTTTCAGGAGTGATAACATGTTTTGTACTAATTAAAGGTGGTGACTGCACAACACTGTGCATGTAGTAAACACCACTGAATGTTTCCCTTTAAACGATCAACTTCATTCCTGTCATTGTTTAGTCACTAAGTCACATCTGACTCTGCAACCCCATGGACTGTATGTAGCCCGCCAGGCTCCTGTGTCCATGGGGTTTCCCAGGCAAACACCATTTCCTTCTCCAGGGAATCGTCTCAACTCAAGGATCGAACCTGTGTCTGCTGTATTGGCAGGCGGGTTCTTTACCCCTGAGCCACTAGAGAAGCCCATGATTATATCTTATCTCAATTTCACCTCAATAATAAAAATGTGCAAAAACCAAAACACCATACCTACTTCTTACAATTGTGTCAAAATGAAGAAAAATTGGCTTTTATTCATTATCACATTCTATATTCCTTTACAGTCAAAATTGAATTGCTTTTAGAATTTAAGGTAAATTTTAAGGATTTCTTCCAGTGTACTCAAAGAGATGGAAAAAGATAATGCGAAAATTAGCTCCTATCATACAGTAATTAACCATGACTTCCAATTTTCAATCAGCTTTTCAAATCAGCTTACCAAAGTGGTAAGAAACAGAGGTGTCAATGTAAGAACAATTCTATATATACTACTTAAAATACACGTCTTAAAAACTCTTGAGTAATTTCCCCACATGTAATGAAACACAAAAGTTGTTTTAACAAACTTACTCATTCAGGGATGATTAGTAAAGCATTAGTAAAAATGGAAGCATTTTAATGCCTATTCCCTCATGAAATCTGAATAGGTTTATTCCTTCTTGAATTCACAGTAACATTAAAGAAAAAAAAGTCATATGTTAAGTACACCTGAAATATACTTGTTACTTTCTCTTACACAGGGCTGTTTTAGTCAACAGAAGTTAAGACTGCAAACATACCAGTCAAATTCTTATTCTGTGCTACCTGCAGAACCTATACTCTTGTCTTCCAGACCATACAAACCAAAGATCTTCTCAGCTTAGGGGTCCTGGTTCTTTGATATTCTGATTTTTTTTTTTTTTTTAATCTATCTATGAGGGAAGATCTAGTTTTTTAAGATTCCCAAACTCAGAAGATAGTCAAAGAAACACTTCTGAATAAGGCAACAGCCCCATAACTGATACCTCAGCCCATAATACCCCTCTCCCACCCACACCCCCTCAACACACTGCTGTTACTGCAAGGAACCATCTCACACCCCGCCCCCCCCGAGTATAAAAATCATGCAGTGTTTTCCTATCATTCAAATTAAAATTCAATTATTTAGCATAGCACTCAAGAATCTTTAGAACTTAAAGCTACCTCTCAATCTCATGACAAATTATTTGCTATTTTCAAAGTGCATCAGGCTTTTCCTCTTGTTGTCTTGTATTTGCTGTTTGCTGGGGGAAAAGCCCTTCCTCTCAATTCTTGACCTGAGCAGTTTAGCCCAGATGATTCTTCATTCCCCAAGCACCCAATACTTGAGAGCACACATCATGACCACCACAGCAAATTCCTATGGTCTAATTATCTATTCAGATATATAATTTTTTGAGAAAGAGCCCATTTTTTTGAGAAATTATGTACTACTACTGTCTGCAGAGGCTGGTATAATCCTTATGCATAAAAATGCTTGTGAACTCAAGAGAAACCCAGAGATGGAATCCACTGTAATTACAATGTGGAACACCCTTGAATTTCCTATACTGAGATTTCATTTATAATAAACTGTCACTTTTTTGGGATTAAACTGGATAAATTTGCTATTGTGACCATCCCCTTCACAAGCTGTAACTTATTCACATTTAGGGAGCTAATTATATTCACATAAAAGCATTTACAAGAATGGCCAAAGGTAAAAGAAGTAATCTGAAATATTAACCTATTTTTATGTAAACTATTATGAGAAAAAGTATCTTACCTGAACTGCTTGTAATTGGTTCTGAAACACTACTAGGGCCAGAAAGCTCTGCTGTTTTTGCCACAGGCACACTAAATGTAAATCCAATCTGTAGAGAGAGAAGGTGTCCTTTAACTGTCCATTTAGCTGCAAACAACCCATCAAATATAAAGCTCTATTTCAAGTCAAAAAAGTATACTGGATTTCACATATTCTAAGATTCACAGTTTTTCCTATTTTAAATCTCTAAAATCAGTGTGCTTCTTATAATGAATGATGTGTCCTAGTTTAACAAGAGCATTTTAAATTTCTAAAGCATTTTTTCATTCAAAGCATTACATAAAATAATAATGTATTCCTGATGCCCACTTTCGGGTTTCTAAATGCCATTTCCTAATAAAAAGTATGAGACTTCATGGACATCGAGTAGATTTCAGGCATTTGGCAGGGAAATTACAAAATAATCTGGAACATCTAGTTGTAACAGAAAACAAGCCAAGGACACAGTAAAAAAACAGAAGGTAACATGTCTAGTCAAGGCTATGGTTCTTCCAGTGGTCATATATGGATGTAAGAGTTGGACTGTGAAGAAGGCTGAGCGCCGAAGAATTGATGCTTTTGAACTGTGGTGTTGGAGAAGACTCTTGAGAGTCCCTTGGACTGCAAGGAGATCCAACCAGTCCATTCTGAAGGAGATTAGCCCTGGTATTTCTTTGGAGGGAATGATGTGAAAGCTGAAACTCCAGTACTTTGGCCACCTCATGCGAAGAGATGACTCATTGGAAAAGACTCTGATGCTGGGAGGGATTGGGGGCAAGAGGAGAAGGGGACGACAGAGGATGAGATGGCTGGATGGCATCACTGACTCGATGGACTTGAGTCTGAGTGAACGCTGGGAGTTGGTGATAGACAGGGAGGCCTGGTGTGCTGCGATTCATGGGGTCGCAAAGAGTCAGACACGACTGAGTGACTGAACTGAACTGAACATATTTAAATGATACACATGCCAAATAGAGATGGGGCAACTAGAACATCAAACTTATGTACTATTTTTTTTTAATATTTATGTATTTAGCTGTGCTGGGTTTCAGTTGTGCTATGTGGGATCCAGTTCTTCAACCAGGGCCCGAGCCTGGGCCCTCTGCACTGGGTGGAGGGGCCGCAGGCTGGCAGGCGGGGTCCCAGCCACTGGCCACCAAGGAAGTCTCCAACTTATATACCACTCTTACTCAAAATATTTACTATGAAGAAACAAATATATAGTGGCACATAAAACCTTCCAACTTTTCTAGATTAAAGCCAATCCAAGAGACATGCTAACTTAATGCAATATGACTTAGTTGCTAAGTCTTAATTGTAACTGGATCCGGTACCAAGAGAAACAAAACAGCAATTAAACGAGAGTCTGAGGCTGATGGGTAAATCTGAATGTGCACACTATGTTACTATTAACATCATGTTACATTTTTTGGGGTATGACAACTGTATTATGGGTATGCAAAAAGTATCTTTTTTCTTAGGGGATACAAAGAAAATTAAGGATACCAAAATATCTCCATCCTAACTTCCAAATGGTACATGAGAAGATGCATACATATATATATACACATATATTTTGTGTATAGATGTTCAAAGTTTTCTGTACATTGGAATTTTTTTGGTAAGAAAAATGGCATTTCTTACCAGCAATGGTAAATTACAGCTTAAAAATACAGTATGCCTTTGGAATCAATCAATATGCAACACTCTTTGCTTGCTACTTACAGATGACGGAGGTAGTACATCTGACTCAGTAGATTTTACAATTGGAGATGAAAATCTAAACAAGGGGCTGCCAGTGCTGTTTGGAGAGGTCACTTGTACCTGGTTTTTCAAATTATTAAAGAAATGACAGAAAAAGCTTTTTAGAAAAAGAAATTGGCAGTGAAATAGACCTTAAGCAAATTAATTACAAAGAAGCCAAAAGCATTTTTTTCCCTTTTAAATTAAAAAAAAAAAATCACTTTTAATTTCTGAAAACTACTCAACATGAAACTGTTATAAGATTTGGCTTCCTCTTCAAAGAGGAATATACATGATCTTGGAGGGAGATAATTACTTAAGGGAGAAAAATAAACATCTATAAGAAATGTTCAGAAAAAGTAAGTCAGGAAAAAAGCAAACAAATTTCAGGAGCAGATTAAAGATGTTAATCCTACTTGAGAAATTTTTTAAAAAAGCAGAAATTCATTATTAACCAAAAATAAAGTATTTTCAATGGAAATATTGTTTGAAAACAGACTTACAATACATTCATAAGAATTGAAGAATGTTCCCATTACGATGTACATTTTTTTAAAAAGCCAATGCTATTTCCGTTTTTCTCAAATTTCTGAGTTGTTAATTCCCATAGTGAAAATTAAGCACTGATTTAATCAGGTTAGTTTTTTTAAAATAAAGAAAAAACAAAAAGCACCTCTATGGAACAATGGGTTTTTTTTTACCTTATTTGTTAATGATTGTGAAGGACTAATGGGTGATGGAGAGGAAGTTGTGATCACAGAAGAACTAAAATTGAAGGTAGGCAGTGAAGAACTGGTGATGGGTAGAGAGATTTTCGGTAATACTGGTACTTCCACTTCCTAAAACACAACATATTTTATAATGACAAATTTCATCTTTTGTGTCATTCTGTTGTATCAACGTTATTTTCAGCTAGAACAGATATAGTTACATGTAAATTCAGAATAAACAGGGACGAGGCAGCACTATGCAGTGTTAACAATGTAGGCTCTTGAATAAGAAAAAACTAAACAAGATTTGAATCCCAGCTGTGCCACCAGCCAGAAATGTGACTTTGTGAACCTATCTGTCCTCAGTACCAATTTCCTAGCTGGTGAAAATGAAAAAAAAAAAAAAAAAAAAAAATTAACATATCAGAGTTGTGGTTTAAATATGAAACAAAGTCACTTTTGGTCTTGGCATGTAACATCAGCATTCTAAACATCAGTACTGATGAGTTTGGTGAACTGCTTCGGTTTTTATTTCAATGTAAGCAAAGATCTCCACTAGTCTCAAATTACCCATATTAGAACAGACAAAAATTGAGTTCCACTTCCGCTAATGGTGGAAGACCTTGTATTTAACCAATGCTCTGACAAGTAACAATTACAGATGCTTGACAATATATTAAAAACAACCATCTGAAAACATTAGAAAGCAACCAAAAGCAAGTAGATATTGGAGGGAAGAAGATACTGAGAAGAAGGGAGGAGTTTCTTGTCCTCTTTGAGTTGGTACCAGTTGGACAGTTGAAATTCAAAGAAAACTGCCAATCTGTTGATTGAGGCATTCAAAGGACAGACTAGGGTGACCACAGTAGCTAGAAAATAAGGGGAGATGAAGTGCCACAGAAGGGGAGTCCCAAGTCTGCATATAAACTCTCCAAATCTCTGGCAGAGCAAATCTGTGTAAACTACAGGTGTATAATAAAGGCACTTGGATAAAACAAAACTAAAACCTGCTCTACAGGTTCTTCAGGGTGAAGGGAAATGATACCAAATGGAGATTTAGATTTCTGGAAGAAGTGGAGAATATGTGAGTAAACTTCTCTTCCTCTTAGTTTCTTTAAAATACACATTAAGTATGTAAAGCAAAAATATATTGTGGATTTACAGCATATCTAAATGTAATATAAATGATATATAGGATAAAATACCAAGGAAAAGGCGGTGGTAAATCAAACTATAAAGTTACAAGATTCTTAAATCTTATAGGAAATGATCAATATTAACACAAAGTAGAATTTAAAGAGTTAAAGACACCATAATCCCAAGAGGACTGTGTAAATTATTAGAAGGGTCAGAGATATAAAACCAACAAATAATTAAAATGGAATGCTAAGAAATATCCAATTAACCCAAAAGAAGGAAGCTTTCAAAAAGAACAAGAGAGAAATAAAAAAATGGGGAAAATAGAAAATAAAAAAAGGTAGACCTTAATCCAACCATACCAGTAATTATGTTATTTATAAGTAAACATGCAAATTAGAAAATTAAAAAAAGGGCAAGCAAGACTCAATTACATGCTCTCTGTAAGAGATTTACTTACATTAAACATAAAGACAGATAAATAGATTGGAAGTTAATGGATGGACAAAAATTTAACTTGCAAATAGTAACCCTAAGAACGCATATTTTAGTATCAGAGTGGCTGGCTATATTAAATACCAGATAAAGTAGATTTCAAGACAAAGAATATTTCCAAAGACTTTTTTAAAGGACATTTAGTAATATTAAAAGGGGTAAATTACTGAGAGGCCACCATAGATAAGGTGTACACGCCAATGAGGGCCTCAAGATAAACAAGCAAAAACTGATATAATTAACAGGAAAAAGACAAACTCACCAAGTAAAAGCTGACAACTTTTAACTCATATCTCAACAATTTACTAGACACATACCTCCCTTCCTACTCCCCGCAAAATTCAGTAAGAACAAAGATGACGTTAGAATTATTACAGTCATCTTATCTGACACTCAACAACCACAGAATACACAATGGGCAAGACTCAAGAAGCAGACCACGAGCTGGGCTACAGCAAGTCTCAATGCATTTCACAACATTAAAATCATGACTAAACCCACTTCTAAATACTCTATGGATCATATACGAAATCCAAAAGAAAACTAGGAAAATCTTCTCACAGAAACACCACTATAAATCTTCTAGAGGAAAACACAGGAAGACTTTTTTTGTAGACAGGGATAGGTTTCTTAGGATACAAACCGTAAATATAATGGGAAAATGTTTAAGTTCAGACTTCATAAAAGTTAGAACATCTGCTAATCAGAAGACACTGTTAGGAAAAGGAATAGGCAAGTCAGACAGAGAGTAAATATTTGTAAGACACGTATCTTGACAAAGTACTTGGATCTAAAATTTATAGAGTTCCTACAACTGAATAATAGTAAGACAACCCTATTTTTAAAAGACCAAAAGTTCTAAATTAACACTTCTCAAAGGAAGATATTATGGCCAATAAACACATAAACAAGAACAAAATATTAAGCAAGAGGGAAAGGCAAATTAAAATTACAATGAGACATCGTCATACACAAAGCAGAATGGCTAAAATTTAAAAGATGACAATCAACTATTGATAAAGATGTAGAGTAACAAAAGCCCCATCCATTGATGTTACAATTACTTTGGGGAAAGTAAGTCTGTCAGTTTACTTAAAAAGTTAAATATATATAACCTCAGGACTTCATGTCTACTGTTGCTGTCTACCTGAGACTATCCCAACATTATGTAAATCAGCAGTATTCCAATATAAAATGAAAAGTTTGGGGGGAAAAAACCCCACAGACTAGGCAACCAACTTGGGCAGCCACTCATTATTAGTATCTCTTTCCTCAGAAATGTGGAGACTGTAACTTGAGTGGAACAAAGCAGGGACAGACAGGTCAGGGCAGGCATCCTGGGGTGCAAAACCAGCAGTGGGCAGGAATGGAGAGGGGGTCCAGAGAAGGGAGAAGGTGATAAAGGGGCTTTGATTTTCATAAAACTCCTCACATTTAGTAAACCAGATAGTAAAAGTCAACAAATTTTTAACCCCCCTCCAAATGTCTCAAAACAGCAAAGTTATATTAAACACATACCTATCTGCAAGACAGCTAAAATTGAGCTATATAGATCAGTCTAAGCTACAGCTGAAGATCTTAGAAACTGTATCTTTAAAAACAGAAACTAAAGGGAAATAAAACTCCCAATCTGTCACCTGGTAAACACTAAACCAAGCTAATGCTTTCCTCTTATCAGGATAAACTTTTAAGAAGGTGGGGCCACACATTTTACCAAGAAATATAAAAGCTTTTCTAAAGAACTATCTAATCCTTTATGAATGAGATACTCACTTTGTTACATATACATGGGCAAGGCAAATAACTCATTTTCTAAATGTAATGAATCAAATCTACATAAAGAGTTTCAAGCAGAAAAGAAAAATTTTCTAAGTACAAAATTTTATATGCTACATGATCAACTTTATTTTTAAGATGTTGTAATGCAGTAACACATCCCCTCCCTTCCCCACACTCTAGCGCAGCAACAAGTAGAACCTAAGGGCAAAGTCTCAAGACCCGTAACTGAGCCAAGGTCCCCAGCATGATCTCAAATATCAGAACCCAACAGGCATATGGCAGAAAGCCCAAACTGCCAAAGTCAAGCTTCTGATAAGTCAGAGAGGCACAAACGCAGGACAAGATCTTATACTGGAAAAGGGGAGATTAAAAAAAAAAAAAAAAAAAAAGAAAAACACAGACCTCTCACTCTAAGCAAGGCTGCAAAAAAAAATACCAATAGATACGAAGGAAACACACACACACAGAGCAATTTCAATCAAAACATTAATTTCACAGTCAACAGAAGACCTCCTACTTAAAAACCTAAAAACATACTCCTAATTCCTCATGGGTCAATGAGAAAGTCACAAATACAATTTCAATTAGAAAAAAAGCACAAATCAAAGTACGATATACATAACTTCAAAGATTTAGCCAGGCTGAAACTGATTTACAGAAGACTGAAATGGACCCAGATGCAACTCAATGTAGTTAGAAAATATACAGTGCAACCTAAACAGAAAAGTTAATTTAACCAATCTTCAGTGAGTCCTTATCGTTTTCAAACTTTCATGTTCAGTATACATAAAGAATTCTTCCCAGTAAAAGAAATAACCCAAAGGGGAAAAAAATGGATCAAGAGAAAATGCAAAATGGCCAAGAAACTCACAAAAAGATGTCTCCTCACCCTAGTAAAGAAGGAAATGCAAATTAAAAATCCAATGGCATATCACTTCACATTCATAACATTAATATTAAAAAGAAAAAAAAAATCAAGTACTGGTAAAAATAAAGGAAAACCAGATCTACCTGTTATGTGGAAGCATTAAACTGTAAAAGTACCCTGAAGAGCAATAAGGCAAGATGTGTATCATCCCCTACAATCCAACAATTCCATTCCCAGACAAGTAGCCTGGAGAAGTCCTACACGTGTACTGGGGGAGATGGGCATACATGCTCACACTGGCGTGTACAGGAATCAACCCAAAGGCACCTGCAGAATGGGCTGTGCTGAGTCTTCATACTGGATAAATACGTAACAGGGAAAACCTGCTATTTTTTGCAAGACTGATATATTTTACAAATAATAAGGAAAAGGCCCATGAGACAAACACATCATGTTTCAGGAATGGGCAAAACCAAACTACATAATAGTTATTTCAAGGGTCAAATAATTTCAATTGCAATAGTTTTATTTGAAAAATTACGGCTTTAGACTAGGGATACCCAAGAAATTTAAGGTATTAGATTAGGTCACAGTGAAGATGGTTTAAAAAGCCTGATAGTTTAAAACATACACACACTTTTAAGGAACTGTTTCAATGGTAGATAATTCCTATGCTGGGTCTCCCCTAACCTCATCCTTCCAAGGGACCTCCAGGTGGGTCCCTCATCACCGCATCAAAACTTTTAATAATAAACTTCAAGGTATTAAGATACTTCAAAATATATGTCAAAGAGCATAACCTTACCTCCTTCTCTTGAGGTTTAGATGCCACAACACGTGTTCTCTCTCGCCTCATCTTGCCACCTCCACCACCTACTCCAGGAGATAAACCATTGGCTGCAGACATACTGAAATTTGGATAAGAAAAGCCACTAGGCAAAGAAAAAGAAAATTAAAACAAATGAAATATTACTCTGGTCCATAACTTGTTAATTAATACTAAAAAAAAAAAAAAAGATGTCAACAATTAAGAAAATAAATGTTCAGCTGAATGTGATTTTAAAAGCTCACAGATTTCTATGTGTAGATTTCTATTTCTTTAAACTTCTTAATCTTCAAGAAGGCAGATACAAATCAAATATAGGCCTTACAAAAAATATAAAGAAGCTTCACTATAAAGATGACAATACCTTTCTTGTTGCTCTCTATTTTGTCCTGGTGTAGTATTTTTTTCATAATCAGTCTAAAAAAAAAGGAATATAACATATTTATATAGCTGCTTATTTAATTTTAACACCACCTTTTTATCTGTGAACTTTAATATTTGGTGTCAGGAATTTGACAGTTGTTTAATGAATTTTAAAATCTACAACTCATACCCTGTCACCTGAATGATGACCAAGAGTTACAGTGTGATTATACACAAACTGATAATAAGCACAACTGTCTTTTAAACAAAACTGTAGCATACAAATTTAATACACATTATCAACCACACAAATATTTTACTTATGGCCTATTAAATGTGCAATCAAATTTACACTGACGGTCCTTTTGAAATGATTCTCTGCAACTTAAAGAGTTCTTCCATCTAAAGGAATGAGGGTTCCTTGGAGAACTGGCTGATTTCAGGGCTGGGGCTGAAAACTCACAAGATGAGCCTGGGTTGTTTTATAATATTAAAAAGCAACTAAGTGCTTGAAAAATGATGTGAAATATTAAAAGGACATGAGCCGGTTCAAAGGCCAAATATGGGACAGTGAACATCAAAATAAATAATCCTAATAAAAGATTACAATCTTATCAAATTTAAGAATTCACACTGACTTAAATAAATACATAGAGAAATACATACATAGAGAAAACTTCCTACAGTAGAAAACCAACTTCATAAAGGTAGAAGAAATAGTAGAATTAGAAAACCACCATTTGGCATCTACAAATAAAAGATTCAGGCAAATATCATCAAAACTGCTAACAGTGGTGGGTAAAAAGGATATTTATACTCTTAAAGTTATCTTATTAGTTATAAAAGGTACAATACTAGCAATTTCACAGTGAAGAAATCCCATTGACACCACCTAAACTGCTGATCACAGCATCAGTGCAGGACAAACTGGCAGAAACTGCCGGATATTATGATACTGAGAAGAGTTCAGAATTTGTTCTGTGGTATTACTACCGAAAGTGCCTAACCAGAATCTGCTGCCGCTGCTGCTAAGTCGCTTTAGTCGTGTCCAACTCTGTGCGATCCCACAGACGGCAGCCCACCAGGTTCCCCCATCCCTGGGATTCTCCAGGTAAGAACACTGGAGTGGGTTGCCATTTCTTTCTCCAACCAGAATCTAATCATGAGCAAACAAACATCCTTGTACTCCTTCAGAAATATCAATGTTATGAAATACCAAAAACAAACCCCCCCAAAACCAAAAAAACTGTTCTAGACTAAAGGAGATAAAGAGATTTGACAAATTTAACACATGATCTTCCATTTTTGTTCTTTTGGGACAACTGGCATCCTAACAAAATTTGCAATTAACAGTATTGTATTGATGATAAGTTTCTTTCTGGTTTGGGTAACTTCTTCAGGTATGTGAGGGAATTTCTTGTTTGTAGAAACAGAAAAAGATAAAGGAAATGTAGTAAAATGTGGACTTAAGATTTTTCATGCAAGTCCAAAATTATGTTCAAATTATTTTTTAAAGTCTGATAAAGCAAATATGACAAAATGTTAAAGACTGGTGAGTCAAGTTAAAGCAAATAGGTAAATACTGTATTGTATTATTCTCTCAATTTCAGTTTGAAATTTTTCAAGAAATTGAGTTGCCATGAAGATTCAATGAGCTTAAACCAACAAAGGCACAAATAGGAAGATGTTTTATAAATGGAAAAAGAACACACTTTAGTTAAATGACACAGGAAAACAGACAGACCCAGGACATGAGACAAAGTAGAAGACAAATGATCTGGCCTTTTCAAATACCAATGTGCCTAGCAATTCTACTCCAAGGTATAAGACCCAAGAGAAATGAATATCAATGTCCACAAAAAAACTGGCACTTGTATCAAAGTTCATTGCAATATTATTCATCACAGTGAAAAAGTGAAAAGGACCCAAATGTCCCTCAACTGATGAATGGATAAACAAAATCACTACATCTAAACAATGAAATATTATTCAGCAATAAAAAGGAACAATGTTCTGATATGAGGTGAACCTAAAAACATCATGCTAATGATGAAAATATGAAATAAGCCAAACACTAAGAACTACTTATTTTAAGATTTCATATATACGAAATGTCCAGATAAGTAAATCTAAAGAGAAAGATAAATGGCTGCCTCAGGCTGGAGGTGGAGAGGTGAGAAGTGACTACTAATGGATATGAGATGTGGGGGAGAGGACGATAAGAATGTTCTGAAACTGACTAGTGACACAGACGAACAACTGTAAATGCACTAAATCCACTGAGCTATAAACTCTAAGGTGAATAGCAAGGTATGAGAATCACATCTCAATACAGAAGCAACATAAGAATAAAAACAGTGTGGTGAGGGTAAAGATTTGAGGTCTAGAAAGACAAAACCACAAGTAATACACTTGTTTGGATACCGGCTCAAAAAAGCAGCTATAGGGAATTCCCTGGCTGTCCAGTGGTTAGGACTCAGTACTTTTCCTGCCAGAGCCCCAGGGTTCAATCCCTGGTTGGGGAATTAAGATCACACAAGCTGAGCAGTGGCAAAAAAGCAGCAGCTATAAACAACATATGAACTAGATTATTAGATAATATTAGGAAGGAACTGACATTAACTTTCTTAAACATGGTAACATAGGAGATATTAGTGTATCATATAGTATACCAAAGTACTCTGGGTGAACAGTCATGATACCTGAAATTTTCAAATAGCTCAACAACGCAGACAAAACACACAAATAAAGGTAGTGTGGCAAAATTATTTAATATAAACAATGCTTGCTAGTAAACACTAATTCAGGATATGACCAAGGTGTCAACCATTAAAAGCCATACCAATTCATAATCACTAATTCACAAACTTCACGCATTATCTAGTTGCTAGACTGCAATAGTAAATAATTGTACTTTACAATGTATTCTTATTTATTTTAATCAATACTCAAAGACTAGTGAAAATAAACACATACTCACACTGTACTTTTTATCTATTCTTTGATTAGTCTTCCTTAATTCACCAGATGGAGTCAAAGATGGTTTAAAATAAACAGTTCGATTTGCTGCTATGGAAACTGGCTTTGGGATCATGAGTCTCTGAACAGGGGGGTACTGAGAGTCCACCTTAGAGAGAGGCAGAAATCAAAGACAAACTTTTATTTTCATATACCAGCCACGAATGTCTAAAAATTATTTGACAATAGCTAATATAACCGAGAGACTATGAGTACCTAGTTCTAGAGAAATACACAGTGGGTGCAAACAAACACTAAGAGGAAAAACTAAAAGTAAACGAATGTGTATTAACATTGATATTATTAATCTATGTAAGTACGAATTTATTTAGACATATACCTATATATACATATACTTTCAAAATGGTTTCACCGACTATTTTATTCTAAACTTAATGACTTCACACACATGTGACACACACAAGGAAACTTCTACAGAGCATTTTGAATACTCTAAGCTTTTACAGGATGAATCTCAAATATATGAACCAAAATTGATTTTGCCACATTTTCCCCAAATTACTATCTATATTTTCTTCACTTATAAATATTTAACTAGGCGACCCACTCCAGTACTCTTGCCTGGAGAATCCCAGGGACGGAGGAGCCTGGTAGGCTGCAGTCCATGGGGTCACTAAGAGTCGGACATGACTGAGCGACTTCACTTTCACTTTTCACTTTCATGCATTGGAGAAGGAAATGGCAGCCCACTCCAGTGTTCTTGCCTGGAGAATCCCAGGTACAGGGGAGCCTGGTGGGCTGCCATCTATGGGGTCGCACAGAGTCGGACACAACTGAAGGGACTCAGCAGCAGCAGCTATGAAAACTTTAATTGCTTAAAATGTGTGCAAATCTCTCCAAGTAAACTTTCCTCCATTGTTATTTAAAAACCAAGTCTTTACAATTTAAGTCTAATTAGTAAAGCACAGTGAAGAATTCCAAATCTTAAGATGAACTGGCTTTGTTATCGAAGAACACAAGTGTTATGTCAACGTCTTTTGGTACACTGAAACACAGCAAAACTCCAGTTGGTGTGAGATGACTATAAAGCCAAGGGCTTCTACTTTGTCCAAAGATTATAATACTATGAATACAGTCCTTTCACCCAGCAGCAGCTGTGAACAATGTTGGTTTCCAGGGCAAAGCCTCCATCTAGTCCCTAGCTCTTCCCTAAATCCTCATCACGAATGTGATCCTACAATTCAATGAGAAAGTCTATTTTGTAGACTGTTCTGATTGCAACTGTGAAACCTGAACAACAATACTGTATCCTGGCCTTTATATTTCCTAGCATTCGCTACCAAAATTTTACTGAAACTACTGTTGTCGTCATTTACTTGTTGTGTCAGACTCTTGCAACCCCATCAACTTATACTATACTCAATCACTAATAAAATTTTTGTTGATGAGAACTTCTCTTATGACATAATTTTAAAATTTTACTTCTTTTTAAACAATCTGATATAAATGAGTCACAGAAAAGCAGATAATGGCTTAACTTAATCCCATTACAGCAGCCAATAATGAATTCCCTCTTGCTTTATTACAAATGTCTGAAAGGGAAAGTCTCAGTCGAGTCCACCTCTTTGCGACCCAACGGACTATACAGTCTATGGAATTCCCCAGGGCAGAATACTGGAGTGGGTAGCTTTTCCCTTCTCCGGGATCTTCCCAACCCAGGGATCGAACCCAGATCTCCCACACTGCAGGAGGATTCTTTACCAGCTGAGCCATAAGGTAATACTAAAAACTGAGAAATAATGCTATCCCAAGAAAAAGCTCAATTAATATTTTCTTTTCTGCATCAGAACTGCAGTAAAATAATTGTCATTTACCAGTATCTTGAACACAGTTCCTACAATTAATTCAGAGATTTATGATAATTTTAATCAATTACTCCTGAGGGAACCTGGTGGTGTAATAAATGCTTTACAAGGAATTATGTGGGAATCTGCTTTCCCTTAAGGGCACTTATACATAAATATAACTGACAAAAATTATACCTCTTTAACCTTAACTATCAAGCATTTCCCACAATAAAACCCCAAACTAATTTTAACCAAATAGAATGTGATAAAAAGGTTTATCAAGATATAACTATTACATTTTTCATTAGCTCTGCTGTCTTGGCTGACTGATGGAAGAAGTAATGCAAACTGGAAATCCTATCACACATAACTGATTTGACATGTTTATGAGGAAAACTTACAAAGTAACCATGTTCAATGAGAACTTTAGTTCATTGAACTGCTAATTAAACATGTCAAGCTCTGTTCACGCCTATCTTCATTTATCAAAAGATAAGAGTTACTCATATAAAGACAGCCAGAAATATACAAAATAGTTAACTAATAAGAACCTACTGTACAGCACAGGAACTCAAGACTCTGTAACAACCTATATGGGAAAAGAACCTAAAAAAAGAGGGAATACATGTATATGCATAACTGATTCACTCTGCTGTATACCTGAAACACAATACTGTAAATCAATTATTAAAAAAAAAGACTGCCAGGATACTGAAAATGGAAATGCCAAGATATAATTAATATATAGCATCTACTACATATACAGCATGTGCTAAGGCCCTCACAAGAAACTGCAAAATCCAAGTTAAAAAAAAAAAAGTCCATTTTTTTCAAACAGGTTCCTTAATGACCATCAACTAAAGCCAATTTATGTATTTGCCAACTTAAAAATAAACATAAAACTGCCAGTACCTTAGATAAATGCTAAAGAAGGCTTACCTTTTCCCTTTTGGCCTGAAAGTCTGTGGTGGTATCCATCCCACTCCTATCAAGAGGCTAAATAAATAAAATACCATTAGAATGGACGGGAAACTGAAAAATATGGTATCACCAACATGTGAAAACGTACCTCTTTAAAGATTTAAAAGTCAACTTACAGAATTCAGAGGAGAAGAAAAAACAGATGGAATTCTTTTTGCATCCTGTTAATGTTGAAATAACGAAATTAAGATTTCTCACTAAGCTTAAATTTTGCTATATTCCTGAATCTAATTGTGATTTTAAAAACTTACCGCTAGAGGACTTGACATCTTCTCCAAGGACTGCAATATCCTCCGAGCTGTTGAACTGGTCACACCATAGGCCTGTGCACTGGGCTGCTTAGCTTTCATCTGTCTTCTGACTGGTGCCTATAATGTAAACCTTGAGTTATTTGCTGGAACTTTATACTCTAAAGCACAAATTTCAGAGAGTGAAAATAACTATGAAACAGAATTTAATGTGCAAAGTGAAAAAGAATTAACTGTTAACATCAACCTGTCTTTGGGTGGTGTCATTAAGCTCATGTTCAACTTTTTTTCTTTATGCCTTAATTGAAAATTTCAATTCTCTGAATCCTGTGAGGGGCGAGGGAGGTTTGGAGGACTCAGAGTACCTGATTTCAGGACTTACTATAAAGATATAGTAATCAAGACAAAAGAACAGTGTTGACAAAAGGATACACACACACACACACACACATCAAAAGAATAGAAAGTCCAGAAATAGAGCCACATATATGGTCAATTCATTTTCAAAAAAGCTGCAAAGACAATTCAATGGTTAAAGTACAATCTTATCAACAAACAGTACGTACGAGAAAAAATGGACATTCATTTGCTTAAAAGAATGAATCTTGATCCACACTTCATACTATACATAAAAATTTTAACTCAAAATGAATCAAAGGTCTAAATTAAAACCTAAAACTATAAAGCTTTTAAAAGAAAACAGAAGAAAATCTCTGTGACCTGGGGTTGGGTAAAAATTTCTAGACATGACACCAAAGGCATGAACCATAAAAGGAAGAAAAAAAAAAAAAACCTGATATGCTGAATGTCTTCAAAAGTAAAAACTTCTCTCGACAAGGTATTGTTAAGATAAGCCAGAGAATGGGAGAAAATACATGTAAAACATATATCTAATAAAGGACATACACCCTGAATAATGAATTCTCAAAACTCATGAATAAGAAAAAAAAAACTTATTTAAAAATGAGCAAAAGGGACAGATTAAATTGCCAAAGGGGATTAACAGGTGTACCCTTCCATATATAAAATAAGTCACAAGGATGTAATGTATACATAGGGAATATATTCAACAATATTTTAACAACTTTGTATGGCAATGGATAGTAACTGGTCTTGTGGTTATTTCATAATGTATAAAAATATCAAGCCACTATGTTGCATATCTAAAACTAATATTTCATATTGTAACTCAATAAAAAATTTAGATTTTTATTAATGGGCAACATTTGTACACGTACTTCACCCCAGGTATACTGATGGTAATAAGCACCATCATGGTCATTAGGGAAATGCAAAACCACAGTAAGTTGGAATTGTCACTACATGCCTATAAAAAATTGATGACAAGTGCTGACGGTATGGTGAGAACGCAAAGGGGTAGCACCCACTTTGGAAAACACTCCAGTGGTTTATTATAAAATTAATGTATATACCATGTGACTCAGCAATCCAACTTCTAGGAGTATACCCAAGAGAAATGAAAATTAATGTCCATAGCAGTTTTATTCACAATAGACAAAAATTAGAAATAATCTAAGCATCCTTTTACTAGTGAGTAGATAAGCAAACTGTATAACTGCAATAAAAAGGAATTAACTACTGATATATGCAAATATAGACTGATCTGCATAATGCCTAAGTGTATTATGCTAAATAGAATAAGCCACATTCAAAAAAATACACAGTGTATGATTAAATTTATGACATCCTGGGGGAAAAAAAAAGAAAACTACAGGAAAAGAAAACAGATACTGGTTGCCAAGAGGTGGAAGTACAAAGAAGGGCTGACTACAGAGTTTCACAAGAATGTTTTGGTATGATGGAAATGTTTATTCAGTATTTTGAGTGCAGAAGTAGTTATTCAACTGTATGTGTTTAGTTAAAATACAAATACTGTGATAAGGGTAAATTCTACTATATGTTACATACACCTCAACTTTTTAAAAAAGGAATTAACTACCATACTTTCTAAAACACACACACACAAATAATGGATAAAATGTTCACTTTGGTGCAAAATAATATTAATATAGTTCCTAAATGAAAAGAACGCAATCCAGTTTTATCATTTCACCAAAGAATAAATGGACCCAAACTTTTTTTGAGTGACAATAGTTAACTTATTTTTAAAAGAAAAAAAGGTATAAGCCCCCTTCTATTCAAACCAACCTGATACGGTGTGTTCCGTAGTTTAGACTGTCTTACAGCGGCTGCTGCCCCGCCATACGTTGTTTTTCCAGGGTAAAAAGGAGAATCTCCAAGTTGACTTGTTTTAAAAATTGAAGAGTTCCCAAGTGACTGCACAGAAACATAACGATAAATTATAAGACAAGCCCTCAAAACTAATGTGGTTAAATCAAATCAAATTAGGACTCACAGGAGAAAGTGCTCCAAAGGCAGACAAGTTGAATGCTGGTTTTTTTGAGCTGGTGGCAGTGTGCTGTGAGAATGAATGAGAACGTTCAGCCTCTGGGGACCACAGAGGTGGCACCGAAGTGTTCTTTGAAACAGCTATATCTGAAATAAAAATATGCAATGCACAGTAATAACACTATAACAAGGCCTATGCTTTTATACATAGAAAATGAAAATGACAGCCAAGTTAGAAAAAAATTATCCCATGAAATTTATTTTCTACTACCAAAATTATTTACTACCAAATGCCAAGAATACCTTTATCAGAAGCTCTTGAAGAAAAACCACTGGTGGTTGAGATGTTATCATCATCATGCTGAGAGGTAGAATCTTTAATTTCCTTTACGAGGGAAAATCCAGAACTGCCGATGGGGAATGCCGAAGATGTGGAGGGCTGACAGTGTAACGCAGGAGAGTCCAACATGGAGAAATTCAAATGGCTCCGATGAAGAGAAGGCCTTGTTAATACATCTGGATAATTTGAAGCGGTACTAGTTGTTGAGGGTTCTAAAGAGAACAGCAATAACATTATTAACACTCAGTTTAGAAAAAGCAATGTACTATCAAAATAAAAGTGTTTGTTTCAAGAAAATATACTATATAATAAACATAACTTCCATTCAAAACACTGAAGCCTCCTGTGATAAGCCCAATTTAAGATATTCTTTAGCCAAACAAGGTTTTCAACTAAGTGAAATTAACTTGCCTAGCCTACTGCCAAAATACACTTTAGTGATCAAAATATACTTGTCAACAAATTTGGCAAAGTAGCAAAATACAAAATCAACATGCAAAAATCAGTTTTGTTCTATACATTAACAATGAAAAACAAGAAAATTATTCCATTAACAGTAGCATCAAAAAGAATAAAACACTTAGGAATTGACAAAGGAAGTGAAAGAACTTGCAAGATGAAAACTACAAAACATGACTGAAAGAAATTTAAGATGTAAATAAATGGAAAAACATCCCATGTTCTTAGACTGAAAGACCTAAAATTGTTAAAATGTCAATACTACCCAAAGTGATCTGCAGAGTCAATGCAATTTCTTTAAAAAACAAACAAACAAAAAAAAAAAACCCAATGATCCTTTTTTGATGAAATAGAAAAATTTGTCCTAAACTTCCTATTGAATCTCAATCGACCCCTAATGACCAAAATAATCCTGAAAAAGAACAACAAGAATGGAGATGTCACACTTCCTGATTTCAAAAAATCATTACAAAACAGCAATCAAAGGCATGGTGCTGGCCTAAAGACAGACATGTAGACCAAAAGGACATAACAGAGAGCCAAGAAATAAACCCTTACACACACGGTCAAATGATCCCTGACAGAGCACCAACACCAGTCAATGGAAAGAATCGTTTCTTCAATAAATAATTTGGGGAAAACTGGATATCCACAGGCAAAAGAAGGAAACTGGACCCTTTCCTACACCATACACAAAAATAAGCACTAAATGATTAAAGATCTAAACATAAGACTCCAAAATATAAAGTTTACAGAAAAAAACAGAAAAGCTTTAAGATGCTGATCTTGGCAATGATTTCTCAGATATGACAGGCAATAAAAGAAAAAAGACATGTGGGACTGTATCAAACTAAAAAACTTTTGAGCACTAAGACATGATAATCAAGAGGGAAAAGGCAACTTAAGGAATAAAAGAAATAGAAATAAAAATAGAAAATGTTTGCAAATCATATATATGATAAGGTGTCAATATCCAGAACATATAAAGGACTCCTACAATAATAAATCAAACTATCTGATTAAAAATTGGGCAATGGATTTGACCAGACTCTTGTCCAAAAATGATACACAGTCAACAAGCATATGGAAAGATTCTCAACATTTCTAAACAGAGATATGCATATTGAAACCAGTGAGATACCACTTCACACTCCTAAGGACAGCTACTATCACAAAGAATTAAAAACAGAATTACCACACGACCCAACAACTCCACTTCTGGCTATATATCCAAAAGAACTGAGAGTCTCAAAGAGATCTGTATAACCATGTTCGTAACAGCATTATTCACAACAGCCAAAGTTGGAAGAAACCTAAGTGTCCATCAACAGATGAATGAATAATGTGGTAAATACATACAATGAATATTATTGTCGTAAAAAGGAAATAAATTCCGATACACAGAACGATGCGAATGAACTCTGAAGACATTCTGCTAAGTGAAGTGAGTCAGTCACTGAAGGAGAAATATTTACGATTCTACTCATTTGAAGTATGCAGTCAAAGTCATAGCAAAAGTACAATGGTGTTTGCCAGGGGCTGAGGGGAAGGGAATGGGAAATTAGTGTTTAATGTAATAATTTCTTACCAAGTTTGCTCAAGTTAAGGGAGAAACTGGCAGGAGCTTCAAAATTTACTGGTATTGGCACTTACACCTATTGGTATCTAAAGATTATCATATTTCAATTATCTCCACAGTCAGGATTCGTATACACATAGGCTGAAATGTTTCTTATAGCATGAAGTATTCTAATTTTGTAGTAGATCCTAAAAGTGCTTTTTACTGACCCATTCTCTCACCCCCACAGCAGTTTATCCCATGGGATGTTTTCAAGCTATTGGCAGACATCTACTCAATCTAGCATATACAGAAGCCATAGAGAAAAAGCAAGCTAGTATGATACACTTCTACTGGAAGGTATGCTGCTAACAGCAATGCCAGTTTTTCAGGTTTATATAGCTTCCTTACCCTCTAAACCAGGCCCAATAAAGGACACGTTTGGGGACAGTAAGACTAAATGAGGTCATGTCATCTACAGATTCCCATCAGCCATAAAGGCTCAGTTTCCAAGAGCACACCTATGGTATCACAGCGTTAATCAGCCAGTAAATCTAAACTTCAGTCCATGGCTGACCAGCATGGTACATGCACCATTGTGGGTGTCCCCCTCAGAGGCCTGAACTCTTACTGAATCGATAAAAATCTATCCTCTACATTATTTGAGGTTCTCCTCACTGATTAATGCCATTAACCGAGTAAAAGAAATCTAGACACCTCATGGCTCACCATCATTAAAACACGCAATACAAGGAGGTGCATAAACGCAGAAAGCTGCAGACAGCAGGTATCAAAGAGGCTGCAGATTCTGTACCGTTCATTTTAAGGGTGTGCTATTTGAAGGATGTACAATATTCTCCTGGTCCAGTTACTATTAATATATGAGTTACACTGGTAATCGGTAAGCAACATGCAGGATTGTTACATCTAATTTTACACTACTTTAACAGCAAGTATGTCTAAGTTGTTTTGAGAACACACTGTCAAATTTAAGAATAATGTTTCACAGAGTAAACAAAGTGATTTATCGTTATTTATCGTTATCTAATAAGATTTATCGTTATTTATCATTATCTAATAAGATCTATATTCATCACACAGGAGAGTTATCAATTGATACTGTAGTCACACATGTGGCTGTAAGTACTGAATACTTTGAGAAAGACGGAGGCAGCCTGTCAAAAGAGATCTGCCTAGAACTTACAGATTTTAAGACAGGAGCAGGAGTCAGCTCTAAGACAAGACACAGGGAAAAATGTCACCAAGTTTCTGAAGTTAGTATCAAAAGCTGCTCACAATTTGCTTCTAAATCAGAGGAGTTCGAATGAGAAGGCGGGTGAACAGATGTGGGAACGAGGAAAACAAAGTCAGCCGTACGCTGGCTGTCCCTGAAACTGGCTAACAGGTCCGAGGGGTTTACCGTATTATCCCCCTCCTTCCTTTTGTACTTTGAAAATTTCCATAATAATTTAAATTTAGAAATTATTCACAAAGGTGTGTGTACTATGTATATATATAATAGAAAGCTACTGTGTAAACTTAATAATATAATGAATAAAATCCAAGTGGGAATGAACCTTGGCAGACCACTGCCATCATTTCAACAAAAGTACAAACACACAAACAGAAAGGAACCTCACAGCTGTACAATGAGACACTCCATTTATCTCACACCTAAACTGAATTCTTCAAGTTAGTTAATCCCCACAAGCATTAGGATGGAAAAAGCTTCAGTCACGGTAGATATATGGTGGTGCACACTACAAGTCTCTAGTCAAGAGAGAAGTTGGGGTCCCATTCGATGTCAGAAGAGAATGACATAGAAGCAGTCACCCTAGAGACCTACCAAGTAAAACCACCAGATGGTTGCTAGTAATATATTAGAAAGAGATCTTGAAAAGTACAGATATTAAAACTCTCTGCTGCTGCTGCTAAGTCGCTTCAGTCGTGTCCAACTCTGTGCGACCCCATAGACGGCAGCCCACCAGGCTCCCCCGTCCCTGGAATTCTCCAGGCAAGAACACTGGAGTGGGTTGCCATTTCCTTCCCCAATGCGTGAAAGTGAAGTTGCTCAGTCGTGTCCGACCTCAGCGACCCCATGGACTGCAGCCTTCCAAGGTCCTCCATCCATGGGATTTTCCAGGCAAGAGTACTGGAGTGGGGTGCCATTGCCTTCTCCTAAAACTCCCTAAGTTACTCTAATAAAAAAGACTAAACCAAATTGAGTATCACTAAGAAAAGTTAGATTTGCCACTTCTCCAAAATAAGAATCCCTCTTTCAGCCCATTTCACGCTCACTAGTTCTCACTAAAAGCAAATCAGGCAGGAAAATATGTTACTAAGTATACCAAAATTAATAGGTACATATTCACATCAATTATTGAGGCAAGACAAGACTTAAGTTATCAAAAAAATTGCTGTAACTGGAAATCAAAACATGCAGTGAAAGAAAACAATATATATACTGAAAAGAAATATATACTTGAGAGATAAAGTGGACCTCAAAATTTAAAACTTTTGTGCTTCAAAGGACACCATCAAGAAGCTAAAATGGGAGAAAAATGTTTGCAAATCATATATAGATAAGAGACTTATATCCAAAATATGTCAAAACCCCTTTCAATTCAATTATAAAAAGAAAAATAACCTGGTAAAAAATGGAAAAGGGGGATTTGAATAGCCCATTCCTCCAAAGATATATCACACTCATCTCACACGCTAGTAAAGTAATGCTCAAAATTCTCCAAGCCAGGCTTCAGCAATATGTGAACCGTGAACTTCCTGATGTTCAAGCTGGTTTTAGAAGAGGCAGAGGAACCAGAGATCAAATTGCCAACATCCACTGGATCATGGAAAAAGCAAGAGAGTTCCAGAAAAACGTCTATTTCTGCTTTATTGACTATGCCAAAGCCTTTCAATGTGTGGATCACAATAAACTGTGGAAAATTCTGCAAGAGATGAGCATACCAGACCACCTGATCTGCCTCTTGAGAAATTTGTATGCAGGTCAGGAAGCAACAGTTAGAACTGGACATGGAACAACAGACTGGTTCCAAATAGGAAAAGGAGTATGTCAAGGCTGTATATTGTCACCCTGTTTATTTAACTTCTATGCAGAGTACATCATGAGAAACGCTGGACTCGAAGAAACACAAGCTGGAATCAAGATTGCCGGGAGAAATATCAATAACCTGAGATATGCAGATGACACCACCCTTATGGCAGAAAGTGAGGAGGAACTCAAAAGCCTCTTGATGAAAGTGAAAGAGGAGAGTGAAAAAGTTGGCTTAAAGCTCAACATTCAGAAAACGAAGATCACGGCATCCGGTCCCAACACTTCATGGGAAATAGATGGGGAAACAGTGGAAACAGTGTCAGACTTTATTTTTCTGGGCTCCAAAATCACTGCAGATGGTGACTGCAGCCATGAAATTAAAAGACACTTACTCCTTGGAAGGAAAGTTATGACCAACCTAGACAGCATATTCAAAAGCAGAGACATTACTTTGCCAACAAAGGTCTGTCTAGTCAAGGCTATGGTTTTTCTAGTAGTCATGTATGGATATGAGAGTTGGACTGTGAAGAAAGCTCAGCGCCGAAGAATTGATGCTTTTGAACTGTGGTGTTGGAGAAGACTCTTGAGAGTCCCTTGGACTGCAAGGAGATCAACCAGTCCATTCTAAAAGAGATCAGCCCTGGGATTTCTTTGGAAGGAATTATGCTGAAGCTGAAACTCCAGTACTTTGGCCACCTCATGCGAAGAGTTGACTCACTGGAAAAGACTCTGATGCTGGGAGGGATTGGGGGCAAGAGGAGAAGGGGACGACAGAGGATGAGATGGCTGGATGGCATCACCAACTCAATGGACGTGAGTCTGGGTGAACTCCGGGAGTTGGTGATGGACAGGGAGGCCTGGCGTGCTGCAATTCATGGGGTCGCAAAGAGTCGGACACGACTGAGCAACTGATCTGATCTGATCTGAAGCACACGAAACTTATTTAACTTATATGCAGAGTACATCATGAGAAACGCTGGACTGGAAGAAGCACAAGCTGGAATCAAGATTGCCGGGAGAAACATCAATAACCTCAGATATGCAGATGACACCCCCTTATGGCAGAAAGTGAAGAGGAACTAAAAAGCCTCTTGATGAAAGTGAAAGTGGAGAGTGAAAAAGTTGGCGTATAGCTCAACATTCAGAAAACGAAGATCATGGCATCCGGTAGCATCACTTCATGACAAATAGATGGGGAAACAGTGTCAGATTTTATTTAGGGGGGCTCCAAAATCACTGCAGATGGTCACTGCAGCCATGAAATTAAAAGACGCTTACTCCTTGGAAAGAAGTTATGACCAACCTAGATAGCATATTCAAAAGCAGAGACATTACTTTGCCAACAAAAGTCCGTCTAGTCAAGGCTATGGTTTTTCCTGTGGTCATGTATGGATGTGAGAGTTGGACTGTGAAGAAGGCTGAGTGCCGAAGAATTGATGCTTTTGAACTGTGGTGTTGGAGAAGACTCTTGAGAGTCCCTTGGACTGCAAGGAGATCCAACCAGTCCATTCTGAAGGAGATCAGCCCTGGGATTTCTTTGGAAGGAATGATGCTAAAGCTGAAACTCCAGTACTTTGGCCACCTCATGAGAAGAGTTGACTCATTGGAAAAGACTCTGATGCTGGGAGGGACTGGGGCAGGAGGAGAAGAGGATGACAGAGGATGAGATGGCTGGATAGCATCACTGACTCGATGGACGTGAGTCTGAGTGAACTCTGGGAGTTGGTGATGGACAGGGAGGCCTGGCGTGCTGCGATCCATGGGGTTGCAAAGAGTCGGACACGACTGAGAGACTGAACTGAAGCACATGAAAAGATGCTCATTATTAGTGATCAGGGAGATGCAAATCAAAATCACGATGAGATACCACTTCACATCTACCAGAAGAGCTATATTTAAAAAAAAGAAGTAAAAAAGATATTGCATCCTTCACACACTACCAGGGTAAAGAAACTGCATTCTTCACACACACCAGTGGGAAGGTAAGATGGTGTAGTCATTTTAGAAAAAGTTTTTTCCTCAAAATGTTAAATTACCAGATGACCCAGCAATTCTACTCCCAGGTACCTACCCAGAAGAAAACACATCCACAAAACAACTTGCACAGGAATACTCAAAAAAGGAGTGTTCTCAATACTGCAAAAGTAGAAACCACACAAATGTTCATCAACTGGTCAATGGATAAATAAAATGTAGTTTATCCAAGCCATGAAATATTATCTGGCAATAAAAAGGAAGTTCTGATACATGCTATGACATGGATGAACCCTGAAACCATCATGTTAAGTGCAAGAAGCCAGTTATAATAGATCACATATTTTATGATTCCATCTATATCAAACATCAGTCTAGACAAATCTATAGATAAAGATTGGTGGTTGCCTGGTGCTGGAGGGGCAGGGATGGGTAGTGACTACTAATGGGTATAGGATTTCAGGGGAATGGGGTGGGGAAGGATGGTAATTAAAATGTTCTAAAATCCACTGTGAAACACTCCGTATGTACTAAAAATCACTGAACAACAACAACAGGAAAATCACTGAACTATATACTTTAAATGGGTGAACCCATTTATGTGAAGTACGTCTCAGTAGGGCTATAAAAAATACGTGAATGACAGAGTCGTATTCCCAAATATGTCACATTCATGCGTTACCTGAAGCTATTAAATATTTGCAAACCCCACAAAAATGCCTTAAGTAAATCCAAAACACATTTAAAACAGTCTAAGATTAAACAGCCCAGCTGGGCAGGCTGCAGAGGGAGGGAGCCAACTGCAGCTTCACCACACCCAAATCCAGGTGCTGGGGGGCCTTACCACACTGCTCCCTCAGTCTCAGGACCCATTCACATTCACTCTCTTCAAAACCACTTATGAGCATACAGAGGAGAGCAGATTATCTTGACCAAAATCACACGACTAACAATTGGTGGTGTGAAAATTCAAACCCAGTGTCTAACAGCAGAGCTGGCGCTCAACTGATACAGTATTTCAACCTCCCTTAATAAACAAAAAGCTGCTAAATTAAAAAGATACCAATTTGAAGGTGATCATCACCCTTCTCCAACATGGTTTCTATACTACACAATTAGATTTACCACAGCTAGGCAATATAAAAATATTTTAGATTAAGGCATGAAAACCTATCATTCAAAACAAAATATCCACATTCTATTTACCTTCTGTATTACTGCCTGTTGGCTCAGGAGTGATTCTCCCGTCATGAATGTTCGCGCTCTCATCAGAGTATATATGGTCATCTTCCCTATTTTCTGGCCACTGTGGCACCTCTCTTGTGTCTGTTGAGCAGCTACATACATCTTCGTTCTTGCTGAAATATCTCTGTAGCCATCCAGGCACAATATTCTTAACAGATTCTGTAACCCTGCTAAGAATGCCCTGTTGAAGAGGAAAACATGGAAGGCAGTTTAGAAATTTATCTTTTAAAATAAGTACCTATGTACAGAAAGCCATACCGAGCAAAATATAACTATTTCCAACAAAGTTTCCTAAATTTAGTTACTTGAGTTAACACTGACATAATGCATTTTACAAATTCTATAGACTTTACGAAATTCCTACTTTTTTCTTTCTTCTACACGCATGTATCCACGAGCCAGTAACTGCCCCAAATGGCCACATGACTCTAATCGTTAAAAAACCCCAACAGGCTTTCAACTAAACAATATACATTTTAGATTTAGTAGTAAGATATGCACTAAAATGCTATAATCCCAGACAAAAGGTAGCCATCTTGATCCCAGCATATTAAAGCAATATAAATACCTTCAACAGCTCCCTCAAGCAAATATTTCACTGTACACTCTTTAACAACAAAAATTTAGATGAATAAAAAGGCAGTAAGACAACAAATGCAACATAAAAAAATCTAAGACTTTCATTGATGGTAAAATTTTGTTATATTAAATGTTGCCTAAAAACCAAGAATTTTATTACAGTAACTTTTAAAGGGAGAAAAAGCTATGGTACAAAAACTATCAGCATTATTAATGTTCACTATAGCTTTGCTATGCGGCAGACGCTGTTCTCAGCAGTTTATACACATTATTCAATTTAATCCTCACAACAATTTTATAAAACTGCTTTTAACAGTGCCACTTGATGAATGAAGAGGAATAACGAAGTAATGTGCCCAAGGTACAAACACAACTGCTGCAGAATATCTAGCATGCACTTTGGGGTCAGTAGGCTGTACTCTGATTTACTCTGGGTAAAATAAGAATAACACCCTTTCCTACTATTACTTGATAGGAATTATAAAGAAGATCAAATGAAATAATGTGAAAGCACTTCACAATTTACTAAGTATTAACAGAAACATACACTGATAATGTCATTAGTAATGAGAAAAAAGGCTGGCAGAAACAACCTGGGGTGAGGTAGCCAGTTTCAGGCAACGGTTTTTTTCACAGAATAGGATCAGAAAGTCACAGAAGGGGAAAAATGAATCAGCAGGCACAAAAAACCAATAAAGTTAAGGTAGTATACATAAAGCTTGAAAGCAAACCCAAGACAAGGAGGACTTGAAAAATCCTGTCAATAGAAAAGATGGAAGATACCTCTGATATAGGCACTTGGACAGTATCTTCTGATTATCCGAAAAGGTGTAGGTAACGACTAGGAAATAAGCAATTATTTTTGCTCCAAAGAGACATTTTGAACAGATCTGTAAACTCTCTAGCAACACATGAAACCTACAGCCATGGAATACTATTGAAAAACACAAATTCACTGCTCCCCTTCTCTATGCTAGTGTTACAAAGTACTGGCTTTTCTGGCAAAGATTCTATACCTACTCCAAGATTCAGTATTTATAAAAACACACGTTTATTACCTTGCTATTTATATTTAAGTATTTATTTACTCCCCCATATTCCAAAATACTTGAAAGTGCTTTCAAGATGTAAATTTTCAGAAAGGCATACTTTAAAACATACGTGTCTGCTGACTGTTTGGCGGCACTGGGCCTTAGCTGTGGCTGCAGGGTCTAGTTACCACCCAGGGACTGAGCTGAGCCCCTGCACTGGCAACACGGAGGCTTTAGCCACTGGACCACCAGGCAAGCACCCAAAAGGCATACCTGATACGAAGCACTGCAGGAAAAGTTTGTATAGTATGTAAAGTAAGTCTTGCGTAGACTTCCTCTAAGGTATTTAGCTACTAAAAGTAGTTAAGAGATTCCTGTGATCTCTATTCACCTAAGGAGGCAAGTACATCACAAATTAAATTAACACCATCTTTAACCAAAGGTCACTTATGTGGCAGCATTAGGGAACCCGCCTGCCAATACAAGAGATGTTAAGAGAGGCAGGTTCGATCCCTGGGTTGGGAAGATCCCCTGGAGGGGGGCATGGCAATCCACTCCAGTATTTTTGCCTGGAGAATCTCACAGAGGGCTATACAGTCCATAGAGTCACAAAGAGTAGGACACAAATGAAGCGACTTAACACGCACACATGCGTAGGTATTGTTGAGAATAAACCAGTAAAAATTTAACAGTCAAAATAGATGTAACTGAAACTCATGAATTTTGTTTGCAGACCCTCTTTCTTAAACTAAAATGAACCAATTTATTTAACCACAGCGCAGAGCAGCTTAGTGTAAGATTACAGTGAGAGAGAGAGGAAATACTAGCAGCACGATGAAAGAAAGCACGATGTGCTTGACAGAAATAACGAAATAAGGATGCCAAAACTGACCTGGAAACACTATCGGAAGGAAATATTCCCCATGCTTCAATACCCCTCTACAGGGTAAATGATCCTAAGTCATCAAGAAAATCAAGAAAAGTTACAGTAAGCTCAGTAAACCCTAATTCTCATGGTTACCAAGATGTGGTCCCTTCACCGTTTATATCAGCATCTTCTCAGGCCGCATTCCAGCCCGACTAAATCCAGGAGGTAGGACTCACCTGTTTTAACAGACCCTCACAAGTGATTCTGGTGTACGCTATATTTTTGAGAACCACCAATCTAGTTAAAGAGATTAGGAAATTAAATACATTTCAGGAAATCACAATACAATTATCTCTACAAGAGGTGAATAAAATTATGTATACTTAAATCTTAATATTCAGTTACCTGGAACATGTATATGTGGAGCACTAGTCAGACACTAATTAAAATATATCAAAATACTATGTAACCAATCAGAAAAACAAAGCTTAGAGGAGACAGTGCTGAATACAATGTGGCTTACATAACTATTTCCTGAGCATTTCCCAACTTTAGCCATGATTTTTACCTGTACTGTTACTTAACGGTTTTCTATCTGTGTGTGTGTGTGTCAGTCGCTCAGTCACGTCCAACTCTTTGCGACCCCATGGACTGTAGCCCGCCAGGCTCCTCTGTCCATGGAATTCTCCAGCGAAGAATACTGGAGTAGGTTGCCATTTCCTTCTCCAGGGGATCTTCCCAACCCAGGGATCGAACCCAGGTCTCCAGCATTGAAGGCAGATTCTTTACTCTCTGAGCCCCTAGGAAAGCCACCAGGAAGTGTATTTCTCTTAATAAACAGCTCTTTCTACACAATAAAATCTACCAAATCACAGATTTGATTCTGTACCAGTCCTCACTTGCACTTCCCTGACACCATCTTCGATGACTGTCTCAACAAAGTGGCTCATGAGAGACTCTGGAGGTCATTAGCTATCAGAGGAGGAAGGAAAGTGAAGTCTCTCTTCCTGGGCTCTCTCTGCTCAAACACTCTATCTTTAAAACTACAGCTCCAGCCAGCCAGCCTTAGCTCCACTCCAGTTACACAGTTTCTTCCCTTTATTTGTCTAGTCCTAGTGGTGGCGGCAGCTTCCCACTACTGCTAGTCTCTGAGCATCCTGCTAGCCTCTATGTATTCCTTTAACCACCAGCATTTATCTCTGAGCAGACTCTTAAAAGAAATTTCAGCTGGAATTAACTGTTTCTTGCTGGGTCCTTAACTGATACAGCAGTGTACTTTTGTTAAATTTGTTTTCTAATTAATATGAAAATTAAAGTCAGCCCGGTCATTGGATTCATCTTCTTTAGCAACAATACATGTGCTACATTCGGGGAAAACACATTTTTTTGGCCGTGTGTTGGTATCTCAGTTCCCAGTGAAAGTCAAAGTCGCTCAGTCCTATCCAACTATTTGTGACCCCATGGACTATACAGTCTGTGGAATTCTCCAAGCCAGAATACTGGAACGGGTAGCCTTTCCCTTCTCCAGGGGAATCTTCCCAACCCAGGGATCGAACCCAGGTCTCCCACATGGCAGGCAGAGGTTTTACTGAACCACAAGGGAAGCCCTTAGTTCCCAGACCAGGGATCAAACCTGGAGCACCAGCAGTGAAAGCACCAAGTCTTAACCAGTAGGCCACCAGGGAATTCCCCAGGAAGCACTTATTACCCAAAAGTTACATCAAACTTTTATCTCTATAAGACAGTACATAAATGGACCAGGAAAGAGGCTTATCCTGATGAATATTTTAAAATCTTATCTAACTCACAGAGGTAAAAGCGAACATTGTTTTACTTCATTCAATTAATTTAATCAATACTTATTGATCATACACTACATGTCAGGCAAGAACACGGGATAAAGCAGGGAACAAGTTCCTGCCCTCTTGGAACTTAGATTCTAAGTTAGGGAGACAAAATGTGTAACGTGTAACACACACAATATGGTGATTTGGTGCTATGGACAACAACAAAGCAGGAAAGCAAAACGGGGCAGCTGTTTTATACAGGCAAAGACCTGATAAAACGTGAGGAAGGCGCCTTGCACATTTCTAGTAGAGAAGTATTATAGACTGAGGAAGCAAAAAGTGCAAAGACTCAAATGTAGAAGTGTCCTTGGCACATGCTGTCCAAGCTTCCAGTAACTTTGTTAATAAATGTTTAATCTAATAGACTTGAAATAACTACTTAAATCCTTCAAAATTCCCCTTTGATCATTTGGTGTGTGTGTGCATGCACATGTGAGAGAGAGAGAGAATCCATGTGCAAACCTTTTGTTCCAAAACCTAAAACAGTGGTCCTCAGACTGTAAGTCTTCAGACCAGCAGCCTTGGTGTCACCTAAGATCATGTTAGAAATGGAAATCTGTTTTAACAGGCTCTTGAGGTGATTCTTATGCAAATTAAAGTTTGAAGAACACTGTACTAAAATCATCTAAAAATTCAATTGCAGGTTTCCTACCTAAGGCCATGATAAACATAACCGTGAAAATAAGCTTAACAACAAAATTAACTATTTCTGACATTATCTCAAATGCCATGCCACTTGCATCAATTTTCAAAACTATCTACTTTATAGTATGAATTCTGAAAAATTAAACATAGGAGAGAAGTAAAACATAAAAAAGCATACTTCTCAATCTATTTTATTCCCAATTAAAGACAACTTCTGCTTTATTGACTACGCCAAAGCCTTTGACTGTGTGGATCATGACAAACTGCAGAAAATTCTTAAAGAGGTGGGAATACCAGACCACCTTAGTTGCCTCCTGAGAAATCTGTAAGCAGGTCAAGAACCAACAAACAGTTAGAACCAGAGATGGAACAACAGACTAGTTCCAAATCGGAAAAGGACTATGTCAAAGCTGTATACTGTCACCCTACTTATTTAACTTATATGCAGAGTTCATCATGAGAAATGCCAGGCTGGATGAAGCACAAGGTGGAATCAAGATTGCTGGCAGAAGTATCAATAACCTCAGATATGCAGGTGACACCACCCTTATAGCAGAAAGCAAAGAGGAACTGAAGAGCTTCTTGATGAAATTGAAAGAGGAGAGTGAAAAAGCTGGCTTAAAACTCAACATTAAAAAAACTAAGATCACAGCATCTGGTCCCATAACTTCATGGCAAACAGATGCGGAAACAATGGAAACAGTGAGAGACTTTACTTTTTGGGGCTCCAAAATCACTGCAGGTGGTGACTGCAGCCATAAAAGCAAAAGACGCCTGCTCCTTGAAAGAAAAGCTATGATCAATCTAGACATCATATTAAAAAGCAGAGACAGTACTTTGCCAACAAAGGTCCATCTAGTCGAAACTATGATTTTTCCAGTAGTCACGTACAGATGTGAGAGCTGGACCATAAAGAAGGCTGAATGCTGAAGAACTGATGCTTTTGAACTATGGTGTTGGAGAAGACTCTTGAGAGTCCCTTGGACTGCAAAGAGAGCAAACCAGTCCATCCTAAAGGAGATCAGTCCTGAATATTCATTGGAAGGACTGATGCTGAAGCTTCAACACTTTGGCCAACTGATGAGAAAAACTGACACACTGTTAAAGACCCTGATGCTGGGAAAGACTGAAGGCAGAAGGGGATGACAGAAGATGAAATGGTCGGATGGCATCACCGACTCAACGGACATGAGTCTGAACAAGCTCCGGGAGCTGGTGATGGACAGGGAGGTCTGGCATGCTGCAGTCCATGGGGTCGCAGAGTCGGACACAACTGAGCGACTGAACTGAACTGAAAGACTTAACACATTTATTTATAGTAAATAATTGACTACCAGATACTAGAAGTTTAAAGAACAGCTCCTGCATTGCTGGGGGATTCTTCACTGTCTGAGCCACCAAGGAAGCCCTAAAGAACTGCTAGGGAAAAGAAATCTCCTGATCACGCAGAGAACAAGGCAAAGAGTAAGAAACCCTATCTACCGTTCAAATTTGGAGAAGCACTTTCTTGGCTGGCAATTTTTATGAATTTCAGTCACTAATAGGAGTCAGGAAAAAAAAGAAGAGCTAGAAAAAGGGAAAAATCATTTTCTTACCAAAGGTTTCTTTGATTGTATTACCAAATAAGGGCCTTCGTATTGAGATAAAGGTTATTATTTCAATAACATTTTCAAGAGTTATTTAGATAAGACGTTTCAGGTCTTTCCAGGAATGGGGTAAATCAGCTTCCGGTATGGACCCAGGAGAAAGAACGTTTTGTGATACATTCTCTCTCTCTTTTTTTGGCCATGCAGCCTGGGTTCTTAGTTCCCTGACCAGGGACCAAATCCATAACCTCTTCAGTGAAAGCTCAGAATCCTAATCACTGGACAGCCAGGGAATTCCCCGTCTTGTATATTAAATACAAACAACCTAACCTTGAGGGGGAAACAGAAGTACATGGAGTAAAGGTCTGATAAGCAGTGAATACTCAAGCCCAACTTTACCAGAGTAGCTTTCTCTCCACTTTCAGAGGCTTCATTATAACGTGATGTAGTTTTCCTAAAGAAAAGCTTCTCTGATCCTCCAAATCTAGGACCATCACTCACTCACATGCACCAACAGTGCCCTGTACTTCCCAAGTGGAGGTGAGCTGTCAAGTGGGATGGTAATGACAAATCTCTCATCTCCGCTAGAAGATCAGCTCTGTGAAGGCAGCAACAGGTCTGTACAGTGCAGATTAGCTGCTGCATGATTTTAGTTTATCTACGGATGCAATACTCAACCAACTTCTTATTCCCACATGTGATATGCTGTGGCAAGTTTCAAAAAAAAAAAAAAAACATCAGTAATCCTAGAATTCAAAAAATAAATAATACATTTGCTTGGTGTAACAGTTTCAGTTTAAATATTTTCGTTGCCACGCTAATAGCCCTTCCTCCAAAAAACAATTTGTGAAACTATCCAAGAGCATGGGAAAATCAAACCATCCTCTGGAATGATAAATAACACAAAGCCAACTAAATGAAAAGAAAAGTCAAAGAAAAAAATTAATGAATGGCTTAGAAAAAGCAACAAAACAGAGTATTAAAATCTTAAAAATACTTCTTGTAGCCCCAAAGCAAAGTCTACACTAGATGATCCTAAGTAATGAAGCTGAATTCAAGGATTATAGGAGCAAAACTTTAAACCGAGACAGGTTACAACGATTGGGTTTCTCCCCCAAGAACTAAGGATTCTTCATTTGGCAAAAACAAACCACAACAAAAACCTTATCAAGATGCCACTGAGATTTAGAACAAGTACTCAATTTGGGGGCCAGAAGTTAAATTCAATTCAATACTATACCCTTATATTAAGTACATTCAATTTGTAAGGTACTGTGACTACATTAGCTTTTCGAATTACATTGAACCTGAGTTCAAGGGTTAATGAAAGAAGGCTGAGGTAGGGCCCAAGGCTCTTCTACAATCCAAACGCAGAACTCCTTTGTACTGAAAGAGAAATTCTTTGCCTATGTATCTTCTCATCAATTTGCAATCTCAGAATAAGCAGGGACACTCTCCATATCAGCACTCATAGACTTCCTTCTTCTTACATGTCCTCTGTTCCTACTAGTTTTTTTGATCTCAGTTCTATTCAACTCTTTTCTTCACATTATCCTCTATTAAACAGTAGAATTCAGATTATAAAATCTCTTCTCACATAAACTTTACTGGGTCTCTCACTATAAATATTAAACATAATCTTCAGTTTGAAGGTTCTGGGGCCCTATTCTCCCAGAAAACACTGTTGTTTTGATTTTTATCTGCTCTTTGGGCTAGATTTTGTTGAAGTTTGTCAATGACCCTTAGTTTTCTTCCAGGGGTCTGTGAACTCTCTCCGTACTCCCTCAGCTCCCATGTCCCTAGTCTTCCCTTTCCACTCTTTTTGGAAGTCTCATTTCAAACAGACTCCCTAATCAGTTTTCCCCTTGCTCCATCCACCCCAAGTGAAGAACAAGGGCTAAGAACCAAAGACTTCATGTGAGACTTGAATATCTAATTATAAAATATCTTTAACACTAAATAGTAAAAACCTAGATGCTACTCTAAGTCTTTCCGTTATTTCCAGTTTTTAATACATCCATTCTTACATTACTTACTTCAAAAATGTATCTATTAGAAAGTACTCAAATTCTAATGCAGTAATATTGAATCTGATTCCAATAATCTGAATTTAACCCAAGCTGTTGTCACATTTTACAACCTACAGTTAAGCTTTCCCTATCCAACAAGTCTAAATCTTTCCGGCCACGTAAATGATTTCCATCCATTCTTTATACGTTTCATTTTTCTTTTCAACGTCAAGTTCAGTTCAGTTGCTCAGTCGTGTCCGACTCTTTCCGACCCCATGAACCGCAGCACACCAGGCCTCCCTGTCCATCACCAACTCCCAGAGTCCACCCAAACCCATGTCCATCGAGTCGATCATGCCATCCAACCATCTCATCCTCTGTCATCCCCTTCTCCTCCTCCTCTCAATCTTTCCCAGCATCAGGGTCTTTTCCAATGAGTCAGCTCTTTGCATCAGGTGTCAAGAGATTAAGTCAGAAAACATGAGCATACAAGTTATTCTAACCAAAAAAAAATTTTAAACTATAACTGGCCACAATTTTCAACCTCCTTTAAGGCTCTTTAACACTAATTCAGGTAGGAGAAACATGACCTGGCTTAGTTTCTTATTTTTAGAGATTCATATTACAGAAGTAGAATTAATAGATAATTAACAGTGATCTAACAAGGGCAAGAAAAGGATTCCCTACAAGACCTTCCAAACTAGCAACACGAGACCCAATAAAAGCCTAAGGCAATTTAACCCACCGTAAGTTACCCCAAAAAGATACTGTCGCTTTCCTTTCACAATCTGTTTGGAAACTGGATGTAAAAGTGTATTAAGCCACAAGCAAATGGGCAGGGAAACTGAAATATATTTAGACAGAAGCAGCATTCTATCACCCTGTTTCAAACAGTGAATACCGTAAATTGTATCTGGTGGCAAGACTTTTCAACTGGGCTTCCCAACACAGAAGAATCGTTCAAAAATATATTACAACCATGACCATAAGCTAAGTAGCTACAAGTAAAACGTTTTTGAAAATACAAGGTCATTAACATTACATCTTTCCAGTAATATTGTGTGCCTAATGAAATGGTTTTAATTAGTGACATCAGACCATTTTATTTCAAACTGATAGGTAATTGCCTCAAAGGGCTTTCCAGGAAAGAGAGACATCTGGACTTTTTTTGTCATAAGAAAAATTGGTGAGTAAATTGATAAAACTATTTCACAAGGGTTTCTCGTCGCAAACAAAATTTTCTACTATGCATTAAACAGTATGTGGATTTATTTTCCTATACACTTAAATGACTGGCATCTAAGAGGAAAATGTTAAAAACAATATATTTTTAAACAGTTTACGGCTGTTTAAAGGTTTGACCTCATCACTCAGAAAACAAGTCGTAAAATCCAATACAAGCCTATAAAAGATTGAATTTGGGTATATAAAAGAAAGATACCTCTACTAATCAGAGACTAAACATTTAAATCAAAAGGTTCTATTTAACCACAACAGTTTCCAATGAGTCCTTACTATATATGCAGGCCCAGTTCTAAGAGCTTTACTTACATTATCTAACTCAACCCCTCACAACAGATTTCCACTTTACAGATGAGTAAATTAAGCAGAGAGAACTTTCCAAGTCCTGGCAGAACAAGGATTCAAACCCAGATGCTCTGAGTGGATTACAGCACTTTTTTCTAACAACTATGTCCATTTGTTTTTGCTGACAATATTAATTAAACATCTAGGATACAGCAAATAAAGATAAAAGTAAAAAACAACTCAGGGATTTCTGGGATGAGTTATGTATTCAATCTTTCAATATCCCTCCTTCTCAAAACTGAGAATGCTCTTCAGCCATCCAATACCAAGCAGGACAAAATATCACACAGAAGCTACCGAAACAGCAAAAACCACACAATCTTATAAACCAGTGCCAGGCAAACCATAGTCTGTGGCCCAGACTCAGTCCTCAGCCTGTGTTCATACAGGCCTCAAGCTAAGAACAATTTTCACATTTTTTAGAGTTATAAAACAAAGAACACGCAGGAACAAAACCTAAAATATTTACTATCTGGCCCTTTACAGAAGAACTTTATAGACTCCTGATCTAAGCTACTGAATACATAAAGGAGCTTTCACCTCCCTCCAAAAAAATAGCTAAATGCAGAAACTGACTTGAAGGACAAACTGCCTCTAGGAAGATAAAATGAGTGGATTCCCTTAGCTCCAAGCCAGAAGACAAAACCTCTGAAGCACATCCCCCAAACAAGGGCAAAAATAAGTAGTTCCCCTCTCACCAGGAGGTGGCAGTAGATTCTTCAAGAGGCAAGGTTCTGATTTGCCCATGGGCTCAAGCTTTTTGTGGCGGCTATTAAGAAAAGCAGCTTGACCTCTCCAGAGCTCACTTTCTGGACCTGACAATCTGCATAAAAAGGAAATGGGAAAGGAGACTGAACAGGCAACAAGACCTAACCACATACTCTTTAGGGACCTGTTCACTCCCACTAGAAGAATGATACCATTTCCTAAATGCATCTGGGCTAAGAGTTAAGGGCTAGGGAAGAAAGCAGGTGAAAATGATCAACTTAATCATTCAGTGCTGTTTTTCACATTCGCTTAAGTTACCACCCTTCAGTTAGTTAACTGACAATGAATTTTTCTCTCCACAACTTCAAGCAAGATGCCATTTTAAAGATCAGAAGTTAAAAGGAAAAAATGTAAACTTTAGATATACCTCAGCAGAGCTAAACCAGAAGTCAAAACAGGAAATTGCAAGTCAGTGGAACACATGCGAAAGTCACAGGTACTGCGTGACTACACAAGCCAGTTATCCTGACAAGCAATGGCAAAGACCCACTAACTGAGCCAGATCTCTCATTCTTTCAGTCCTCAGCTGCACAACCAAAAAACTTTGTTTTTGCCCAGAAACCAGTGGACGTTTAATCAAAATACATCAGTATAAAACATGCCATGTCATGAAGCTCCATGCTATTCATGATGACTCAGCAGCTGCTGCTAAACACAGAGGTGACAGCCTAGGATAGCTGACAGCAAGCAGGTGGTCTACAAGTTCACAGAAGTTTTGATAAGGACTAAAGAACATCCTTAAGATTTTAAAAAATCCTCAAATTAAATCTTCTTTTGTATATGCCTGGATACTTTTCTTTGGTAGTAACTGCCAATACTAACTGTTGTTGTTCAGTGGCAAGTCGTGTCCAATTCTGCAACCCCATGGACTGCAGCACGCCAGGCTCCCCTGCTCTTCACTACCTCCCGGAGTTTGCTCAAACTCAAGTCCATTGAGTCCGTGAGTCATGCTATCCAACCATATTAGCCAATACTAATAATACCTACAGAGTAGATTAAGAAACTCCCACCTTTAATCTCAATTCAATAGCTACAAATGTACTTTTTCAATTAAATGGCTGTGGCAATAAGCTGAATACTTTAGACAGGGGGAAATGATAAATTACCAAACTTTAAAATAAAACTGCACAGTCTGAAATCATATCAGCTCTAAGACAATTTGGATCACAAGTGTTATGCTGTTAAGGCATCATCTCCCTCAAATTAAGTTTTTATCCAAGTATATTTAAAAATAAGGTGTGACTTTGGCTTTTGCCACCTAGAATATAGGAGCTTCTTTCTAAACTCTGTCCAGACCATCCAATGATCTGTATTTACATTTCATTTTTTATGTAGTAACTTTCTCCTAAGGAAAGCACTCAGACATTTATTTTTTCAGAAAAACCAGAAAGCACATGTGTCAAACTTCCTCCCAACAAAAGGATTAGGTTAAAGGGCCAGGCTTGTGACCTGAATTCTAATCTTGCTCCTCACAAAGAAAATTTGAAAACCAAGCCTATCTGGGGGAACACTGGTGGGAGGTGATAGTAATGTCAAGACTTGTAACCATTAGTAGAGAGCTACCTAACATTATAAACTACAAATTTCACTATTAGGAAACTTCTCCCAAATCTTTACTTTTAAAATTCTGTTTTTAATGATACAATTTAACAACAGCACCAAACATGTTTAACTGTTAAATATTTATTATCATCCGAATAAAGCAATCTAAAAGTCTACCTTTAACAGTATGCAACAAGTTACCAGACCCTTTTGCTATACTCTTTTTTATAGGTTTAAGGCCCACACTTACTTCCTACCTCACTATCAGTGAAAAGTTTTATAAGTGACTTTTATTAGAAGGTTTTCAACATTTTCCCACTCAATCCCCCGTAACAAACAAGCAAAACTTAATTTAAGATACTTAACTTAAAGATACTTAAAGATACTTAACTTTCTCAGAATCAAATGTCTGAGGATAAACTCATATTTTTATAATTTCAAACACCCACAAGTGCACAAGGTGGTTAAATTTCAAGACCACCAACATTCCTGTAGTGTCGAAAGTACCTAAACTTCTAGAATACCCACTGCAATATTAAAATATTTTGTGCATGAGATCAGAACTGGAGTCCCGGTCAACTGTGCATAATGGCCAATTCTAGTCTCCAAAATAAAACGCGCGGGTGTTGTGTGGGGAGGAGGGGGAAAAAGGTTGGACAAAAGTGGGGAGGGAAAAGTCTCGCGACGGAAAAAAAGACGTAGTGCGGAGAGGGACTTTCAAAATGCCCCAGTGCCACTAACGATATCCCGGTTGAAGAAAAAAAATAAGCCAGGACTCTTAGATCGGGGAGAGCCACGGGGAGATGGAGAATTTAAAGGATGGAGAAGAAGTTATTCCACTTTCCCTGTAACAGCGCCCCCGCCAAGCCCCAGGTAGGTAGGTACCCTGGCGGGGTGAGGATCAGAGTCCTTGGGGCAGCCCCGCTCCCCGCACGCGCTGAAACGCGAGTGACCAGAAATCTGCAGGCGTTGGGGGAAGGGGGTGGCCCTCCCAGCCACAGCTTTTTCCCTTTTCCCTTGAGGAACATGAGTAATTACCGCCCCACCCCCCCCCAAGCTCGTAATCCCCGCCAAAAAAAAAAAAAAAAGGGCAGAAATACGGGCCCACCGTGGGCCTCGGACTTGTGTTCCCGCCCTGCGCTCCGGCCCGGGGAAAGCCCCGGGGCGGAGAGGGCCAGGGTGCGGGGCGGGGGGGGTGGTGGAGAGAGGAGGCCGAGCCACACGTGTGCGCCGCAGGGCTGGCCGTCCTCAAGCCCACTTCCCGTCGCCGCCCCGGCGGCCTCGGCTCCCGCCGCCTCGCCCGGGGCCTCCCGGACGCTCCACGTGGGGCGCCAGGACCGCCCCCCCCCCGCTCACCCCGTCGCCGCCAGCCCAGTACCCCCCCGCCCCGAGGGCCCCCCTCACACACGGCGCCGGGGCTCCCCTACCTGGTGCTGCGGTCGCCCCTGCTGGTAAGGCTTCATCGGGCCCTGGTGGCAACGCCGCGTCCGGATCTTGCCGCCGCCGCCGCCCCCTCCTCTGCCTCCGGCTCCCGAGGCCATGGCGGAGCCTCTGCGGCTTCCCCCTCCGGGGCGGGAGAGGCAGAGGCGGCCTCAGAGGACCCCCGCCCCCCGCCTTGCCTCGCCCGGCCCCAGCCCCCAAGAGTCCGCCCGCGCTGCCCTCACAGCGGGGGCCCAGGCCCACCGGGAACCGCGGGGCGGCGAGCAGAAGCGAAGAGAACGCGCGCCGGCGGCAGCGAGGTGGGGGGGGCAGGGGGGGGAGGCCACAGAGGCCCAGGAGCTGGCTCTCCGGTCCCGCAGGCTCCCGCGGACCCCCGCCTCTGTGTGTGTCACCGTCTCTATGGAGATTCCCCCCACAGAGGACAACGCGAGCGGCCCCCGGCGCTGCTCGGGCCTAACTCGGCCGCCGGCTGATGGGGATTCTTCTTCCGCACGCCCCAGCCGTGTAGCTGCCGCAGTTGAAGCCGCCGGCGCCGCCCGCCTACCCCTCCCCTTTGCGCACAGCGCCCGCCCCGCCGCTGCCGCCGTCGTCGTCGTCGCCGCCGTCGTCCCTGCAGTCGCCGCTGTTGCGTCTATTGCCGCTGCTAAGGCCGCCGCTGCGGTCGCGAGCCAGAACGCCGTCACTCGTCAGCGCCCGGCGAGCCTGCGTCATCACGCTGCGACCGGCTGATAGACGAGAAAGGGAGGAAGGAAGGAAGGAAGGGCTGTCGAGCCCGCGCTCTCGGCCGCGCGGGCCGCTGGGAAATGTAGTTAACGGGGGGAAGGCGAATTCTCGGAATGGACGCGGAAGGAGAGAGGCACGGTTTGCCGCAGAGGCACAAAGCCAGGGGGGTTCCGTTCCTTTTCCTGTGCTCGGCTATAAACGTAGACTTAGAAGACGCATTTAACACAGAAGAAGTAACCTTCTTACTCTCCTTCCTCGTGGTTGGTAAAGAGGACAGAAAGTGAGCAGATAGTTAAATCAGACAGGAGTGAACATTATCTTATAAAAAGAAAAAAACTGGTTGAAAAAAACAATGTTCATGATCTTTAAGCCTAAAGCAGAATTAGAAAAACATACAGTGTCATTAACGTTCCATTGTTACATAAGAGCTGTTGTCAAAGAACGCGAATTCTGGTTCCACCACTCTAGTTTGACCTTGGATAAGTCAAAACCTTCCTCCTCCCTATAAAATGGGAACTTTAATATCCACCTTATAGAACTGTTGTGATCATCCAAGTGGAGCACTTAGTATATTTCCTAGTATATGGGAAACGCAGTATATGAGTACAATGACTACGTACAGCCGTCAGCTCACATGAGAGGTAAAGGATATATTAGCAGTAATAAAACTGTACATATATTTGCCCCAAATAGAAGACGTATTTAGGAAAGTGAGTAAGTGAGCTAGGCTCAAACACTGAATCCACAAAGTATAGATATTTTAAGAGTTGACCGTTAAAAAGATATTGGTGATCAGGTGGTGTAGACCTTATTCAATGGACAAGACAGGGGTCCAAAGAATTCAGGTGGCATACTGGAGGACCCTTAGCTGGGCAGACAAAGCCAAGACTATAACTCAACTCTTCTGTAAGAGTTCAAACAAAGTAACCAAATGATTAGCAAGAAAATCTACTTCTGTGAAAACATAGGCTTAATGGACCATTTGGCTTCCCTGGTGGCTGACACGGTAAAGCATCTGCCTGCAATGCAGATGACCAGCGTTCAGTCCATGGGTGGGGAAGATCCCCTGGAGAAGGAAATGGCTACCCACTTCAGTATTCTTGCCTGAAGAATTTCATGGACAGGAACTGGGAGGGCTACAGTCCAAGGGGTCTCCAAGAGCCAGACAGGACTATGCAGACAGATACACACTTAATTTTAAGTCTATCGCTTAGTAGCTATGTAGCCTCTGGGAAGTTATCAGTCTCCTAAGTTTCAGTTTCCTCATCTGCAAATAGAATGAATATATATAGTTCATAATAACTGCTTAGAAAGCATCTAATAGCATCCAGTTATCAGATACAAATAATTAACTGTAAGACTGTTAAACCAAACTACCATCAAACTGCATGACTCCAATCACTATATAAATCATATACGTCAAAATGTGAAGCCGAACCTACAGTACCTTGAAATTTGTAGTACCTTCCAGCACCTAAGGAACCATGCCATATCAAGCATAGGTTTACAGAACAAATGGCATCTCTGACTAAAACCACCAAGACTATAAAAACTTCCCAAACATGATGGACAAAATTAATCTACCTCCTTTTTGTGTTTCAGTGTCTTCCCCCTAAAGCACTCTCTTCCCCCTGAATCTCTTCCTCCTAAAGCACTTCATCTTTCTTCAATACAATTGTTTGTCTTCAAGATTCTTAGCTAGGAATGTGACAAGCAGAGTAAAGTAATTCATAGTAAGCTAACTTCCAGGAAAGATGTGTTCCGTTCAGTTGCTCAGTCGTGTCCGACTCTGCAACCCCATGGACTGCAGCATGCCAGGCCTCCCTGTCTATCACCAACTCCCGGAGTTTACTCAAATTCTTGTCCATTGAGTTGATGATGCCATCCAACCATTTCATCCTGTCGTCCCCTTCTCCTCCTGCCTTCAATCTTTCCCAGCATCAGGATCTTTACAAATGAGTCAGTTCTTTGCATCAGGTAGCCAAAGTATTGGAGTTTCAGCTTCAACATCAGTCCTTCCAATGAAAGATATGTACCTGAATCTTTAATTGCACTACATATATTAGAGACTGAATGTAGCCACATCCCATTTACCCTTTTCATCCTACCAAACTCAAGATTTCTAGCACAGGAGATTGGCTGGGACTCAACAATCATTCCTTTGTTCAGGGCTTGTTATTTGGTGTATGGGACAGCATTCATCAGTCAGTGACAAGCAGAGTAAAGTAATTCATAGTAAGCTAACTTCCAGGAAAGATGTGTTCAGTTCAGTTGCTCAATCATGTCCAACTCTTTGCGACCCCATGAATCACAGCACACCAGGACTCCCTGTCCATCACCAACTCCCAGAGTTCACTCAAATTCACATCCATCGAGTCGGTGATGCCATCCAGCCATCTCATCCTCTGTTTCCCCTTCTCCTCCTGCCCCCAATCCCTCCCAGCATCAGAGTCTTTTCCACTGAGCCAACTCTTCGCATGAGGTGGCCAAAGTACTGGAGTTTCAGCTTTAGCATCATTCCTTCCAAAGAAATCCCAGGGCTGATCTCTTTTAGAATGGACTGGTTGATCTCCTTGCAGTCCAAGGGACTCTCAAGAGTCTTCTCCAACACCACAGTTCAAAAGCATCAATTCTTCGGCGCTGAGCTTTCTTCACAGTCCAACTCTCATATCCATACATGACCACTAGAAAAACCATAGCCTTGACTAGACGGACCTTTGTTGGCAAAGTAATGTCTCTGCTTTTCAATATGCTCTCTAGGTTGGTCGTAACTTTTCTTCCAAGGAGTAAGCGTCTTTTAATTTCATGGCTGCAGTCACCATCTGCAGTGATTTTCGAGCCCAAAAAGATAACGTCTGACACTGTTTCCACTGTTTCCCCATCTATTTGCCATGAAGTGATGGGACCAGATGCCATGATCTTCGTTTTCTGAATGTTGAGCTTTAAGCCAACTTTTTCACTCTCCTCTTTCACTTTCATCAAGAGGCTTTTCAGTTCCTCTTCACACTCTGCCATAAGGGTGGTGTCATCTGCATATCTGAGGTTATTGATATTTCTGCCAGCAATCTTGATTCCAGCTTGTGCTTCTTCCAGCCCAGCGTTTCTCATGATGTACTCTGCATATAAGTTAAATAAGCAGGGTGACAATATACAGCCTTGATGTACTCCTTTTCCTATTTGTAACCAGTCTATTGTTCCATGTCTAGTTCTAACTGTTGCTTCCTGACCTGCATACAGATTTCTCAAGAGGCAGGTCAGGTGGTCTGGTATGCCCATCTCTTGAAGAATTTTCCATAGTTTATTGTGATCCACACAGTCAAAGGCTTTGGCATAGTCAATAAAGCAGAAATAGATGTTTTTCTGGAACTCTCTTGCTTTTTCCATGATCCAGTGGATGTTGGCAATTTGATCTCTGGTTCCTCTGCCTTTTCTAAAACCAGCTTGAACATCTGGAAGTTCACGGTTCATGTATTGCTGAAGCCTGGCTTGGAGAATTTTGAGCATTATTCTACTAGCGTGTGAGATGAGTGCAATTGTGCGGTAGTCTGAGCATTCTTTGGCATTGCCTTTCTTTGGGATTGGAATGAAAACTGACCTTTTCCAGTCCTGTGGCCACTGCTGAGTTTTCCAAATTTGCTGGCATATTGAATGCAGCACTTTCACAGCATCATCTTTCAGGATTTGAAATGGCTCAACTGGAATTCCATCACCTCCACTAGCTTTGTTCGTAGTGATGCTTTCTAAGGCCCACTTGACTTCACATTCCAGGATGTCTGGCTCTAGGTGAGTGATCATGCCATCGTGATTATCTTGGTTGTGAAGATCTTTTTTGTACAGTTCTTCTGTGTATTCTTGTCACCTCTTCTTAATATCTTGTGCTTCTGTTAGGTCCATACCATTTCTGTCCTTTATCGAGCCCATCTTTGCATGAAATGTTCCCTTGGTATCTCTAATTTTCTTAAAGAGATCTCTAGTCTTTCCCATTCTGGGTTTTCCCAAATGGTGAAGTGGTAGAGAATTCACCTGCTAATGCAGGAGACATGAGTGACATGGGTTTGATCCCTGAGTTGGGAAGATCCTCTGTAGTAGGAAATGGCAACTTGCTCCAGTATTCTTGCCTGGAAAATTCCATGGGCAGAGGAACCTGGCAGGCTACAGTTCACCAGATCCCAAAGAGTCAGACATGACTGAGCAAACACACAAACATGTGCACACAGCATTCCTATCCCAGCTCTGAAAGAAAAGGACATGCAAAGAATGGGGATAGATTCAGATAAAACTTCAGGATATAAGATTAGCAGGATTTAGGGAGATAAATCCACATTCCTCTTTAGCCTTGATCTTAATTGTTAATAACTGTTAATGATAATTGTTAATGATAAGTTTTTGAAGTTAAGCAAATGTGAGGGAACAATAATGCATTAGTCCCAGATTCAGGTAACTGAGTTATTGGCAACTTTTCCAAGATTGAGAAGGAATAAGAAACAAAAAGAAATCTGCATTTTAAACTTCCCACTGCCTGATTTTACTCAGAAATAGTATTAGCCTCAACTATGGGATGAAATAATTTCTTACACGTAATTTGAGATTCTAAGCTAACATTGTTTCTGTGCTGAAATTCAGTTTGGAATCACAAATCAACAAACCTAGAATTCTTCACATATTTTTGGTACAGAACTTATTGTTCAATTAGGAATTACTAGAAGTAGAATGAGTTATAACAAATTATTCTGATTATGAAACAAAAAACTTCCCATCTTCAAACATACAAATAATTATTGAACATATCTCTAAGAGATACTCTATGTAAATTGGGGAAAATATCAAATGTCATGGAATAATAATAGGGATTCCTGAATTCCTTCTAGCTATATTAGGATTTAAGTTTAGGGGGAAGGGAATAATTATTATTTCATACTTTCAATTAAGCAATTTCTAGAAATGATAAAATTTAATCTCTATAAAACCTATGATATTCTGTAGTTCACAGAATTCGAAGCTATCACTTGTAGATTTTGTTTTAAAGTAGCTATCTTCTTTAATCATCCTTTATTCATAACTTCTATTCTCATCAGTCTTTTGGGCTAGACAACACTGAAATGGCTCTGAGAAGTTATCTTATGTTTTGGGTTGTTTCACTGTGTGTATTTTATTAGAAACTAATTTCTCCCCTACTAGGTTTTAGACTTCAGGTTTTTTTCCCTGCTATAATCCGAACACATAGAACTGTGTTGACACAAACCAGCAACTCTACATATACTATGGCTCATTTGCCCAAAATCCGATTACGACCAATGCCAACTGTTTCCATCTTATTGTAATAAATACAAGGATGAATACAGCTAAACTACTTTCTATAACCTTCCTTAGCTTGCATACATTCTTTTTCAGTACACCATAACACGTTAATATTTCTCAAATTCATTCATTTACTCATGATAAAGCATTCATGAACATTATGAACAGATCCCTATGAAAAAGTTTTGCAGGAATTATTATCCTCTCACCTTTGCCAGCACTCTCATTTTTGTAGCCAATTTTTGTAGCCAATTTAGGAAACTACCTGCTACTTAAGCTTGGGGTTGTTTTTTTTTTTAAGATTTTTTTTTTCCAGGTCAGTGGAGAATTCCACACTTTAGGAATTTCTATCTCTGATGGCCTTCACATTGACTAAAATGTTTAGCTCCTAGTACTGTCTTATTGCATAATGAGAATAGATACTTCCCAAGTGTATGATATGATAGCCATTGGAAAGACAAGACTCAAATAGCTGGCTTAGGATCATCTGGAAATTACAGGATTCCCATCATGGCATGGGGATATGAGGATATGTTGAAGGAAGGGAGTGAAGAGTACATCAACAGGGGCATTTGCCTGTGAAGGGCATTGTACAATAGACCTCCAAATCACAGAGAGAAGCCATGTTAGGAACATAGTAGAATTCAATGTGTGTGTTTCTATGAAAGATAAAGGGGGAAAAAATAACTGCTATTCATATTCAGATCAAGTGGCAGAAACTGAAACGAAATACAGAAGGATAGGAATTCCTTCTCAATTGGTTGAAAACAAAAATTAGAACAACTTTACTTTTCTTAAATCTGGATCCAGGTTTTTTCAGCCAAAACAGATGGTGTATTGGAAGAAATCTTAATTTATGACAAGCCTATTACTACGAGGGTCCCTCTCCCCCAAGAAATGTCTTTAGTTTTCCTCATAGAATATGGTATCTGTCTGCACAATTATAAATTTGCAAATAGATTGCTGACCTTTCTTTAGAGATAAGGAATATCCACCAATTATAAATGAAATACAATTTGGTCTACACCCAACGAGGATTTAAAAAACAAACAAACAAACAGCATTTCTATCTTCTTTAAACGGCAAGAAAATTTTAGCCAAAGGAGTATTTAGAAATGACAATTACAAGAAGTTAGAAAGGTATATATTTAGCCTACCTACACAAAATGTGGTATTTGCTATGACATGTATTGAAGCAATTTATTTTATTGAGAGTAATTTTAGATCTATCTCTATGATATTCCACAGATATTTCTATGTGATAATTATTACCAAGCATTTTATTAGATAGAAAAATAAAGTTAAACTAGTGGGGATTTTTTCCAAATGTATTATGATGATTATAATGAACTTCAATCTCAGAGGGAGAAACTCAAAAAAGGGGTTGGAATTCTACAAAGGTATTGGAGTTTCTGTCTGTATCTTAGGGACAGAGAGGTCACAGCATCAGGAAGATATTTAAAGATGTACATTATTATACTCTCATTAACTTACTGTGTTCTCTGGCTTTAGGGAATAAAGTAATACTTAAGACTAAACAAATTAACTAATACAATCAAATTTTGATTAACTATCTATATCACTTAATTCCAACATGCCCATTAAGATATTTTATTCTTCCTGACTGCATATGTCAATGTGTAGTAGTCTTTGGCATATATGTGTTTATGTATCTTCCATTAAAGTTGAAGCCACATTTTAAATTCATCAATACTAAATGGAAATCCAGTTTTACTGAATGAAATAACCAAATTCAGGAAGACCAGTCCCATCCTAATGTTTAAGACAGGTGATGAATCAACACAGATGAAACATACATTGACCCATAGGCCAAAAGTGAACTAGGACAAACAACTGAGATCAAGGCTAAAGAAGGATACAGACATGTATAAACAATTTATGAGCACAATCTAAACAGTAACACTTACTAAGAACCTGTAACAACCCACTCCAGTATTCTTGCCTGGATAATCCCAGGGACAGAGGAGCCTCGCCAACTGCAGTCCATGGAGTTGCAAAGAGTTGCACACAGCTAAGCACGCACACACTATGTGTTCATTTCGAATCTGAGCATTTAGTATCTATGTCCGTGCACAAAACATCAAAACAACCTCTGTCCATGTAGTACATTATACTTTATCATCTTAATGAATTCCCTTAAAATTTACTGTATTGTGCTCTTTTAACCGCTGGTACGTAACACTAATAACTTACCCCCAAATTCTACATTCTAAATTCTAAACACCTGCTACTAAATTCATCCAATACAATAAATCTAATGGCTTAGTTTAATTTTTTAAATATAATTCCTTAGTTACATTAGAAAACTGGATTCATTATTAAAGTTGCAATCCATGTAAAACTATAATGTTCGCAAAATTCAGTTTGCTCACACTGAGATCAAGCTTTTTTATTTTTAAAAAGCATTTGTAGAGAATGCTGGAATTTAATAGATTTATTAAGACCGCTTTTCAAGAACAGTCTATAGACGTCAGCCACCCCCTTCACCAGAAAGGCACAACCTCCCCATCGTAAGAGTGTCTCTGGCTACTCAGAGGCTAACAACACCGTTCCTTTGGGAGCTTGTTAGAATAAAGGATCATCCCAGGCCTGCTTAATCAGAATCTGCCTTTCAACAAGGTCACCAGGTGATTCGTACGCACAGAACATCTGAGAAGCGGCACTGTTTTAAGAATTAACCATGCTGCAGAAGTCATAAAGCCCATCTGAAATGTTAGCAGTCTGAGACTAAACATTAGATATAAAATATACTTGGGCACTTTAAAGGGCACCTTGCTAATTCCCAACTCTCCTTCTTCATTTGTACAAATTTTCTTTTAGAATTAATTCATGAAAAACAAAAGACATGGACAGAGTAAACCATCTTAAAATTCAAGAAGCTGTGAGCAAAGAGAAATTCTGAAAAATATCAGACTACTTCCTCAGAGTTGCTGTGGCTTTTCTCTTTTCCAAGCACTCACAAAACTAATTTTAAGGTAGAAATTCTAAGCGGGAATATTCTTGGTACTAGGTGGGCGTCTAATATCTAAAATGCTGTATAAAAAGTCCAGCTGCTGCTGCTGCTGCTGCTAAGTCGCTTCAGTTGTGTCCGACTCTGTGCGACCCCATAGACGGCAGCCCATCAGGCTCCCCCGTCCCTGGGATTCTCCAGGCAAGAACACTGGAGTGGGTTGCCATTTCCTTCTCCAATGCATGAAAGTGAAAAGTGAAAAGGAAGTCGCTCAGTCATGTCCGACTCTCAGTGACCCCATGGACTACAGCCTACCAGGCTCCTCCATCCATGGGATTTTCCAGGCAAGAGTACTGGGGTGCCCTTGCCTTCTCCGAAAAAGTCCAGCAACGTGGAGTAAAATTTTTATAGATGTCACTTTCCTAAACTGTCGGGACAGGAATGATGGCAGCTTTCTGCTTAACAAATCATAAAAGCAATTAAATAATTACCTACTAATAGCCTGATCTCTTACATAGGTGCTCTGAAGTCAAAACAAAAGTCAGATATAGTGTTTTCTCCAAAAATTACTTCTGGGGAAAAAAAAAACAACTAATAGTGGATTTTTAGACTAAATATTCCTTCCCTGACATTAGTCATCAAAAGTATTCTTTGCACAACATACCTACAGCTCTTAACTCTCACAACAGAGAAGGCCTAAAAAGTTGTGAAATACAAGAAACGAAAAATCATTTTTTAAAGGGCTCACACACACCTCCTCTCCTATAGGCCAAACGTAAATACATTTGTTCATAAGAACACTTATACATCAAAACATCAAGATAATGGAGTACAACCAAAGTTTCTGTGAAGAGCAGGCTGAGGAATTCCTGCTCGTCATTAGTCTCCAGCCAGCTATTTAAGTAAGAGTTGATGAACCAGCAGCTTGAAGCACATGTAGATTTTTTTTTTCCCCTCTTATTTAACATTTGGTACATTTCATCTTTACCACGAGGTGGGAAGAAATGAAATTAAGCATTTTTAATTTTCATTAGCAGCTTTTTTTCCAAAGGAAGCTAGACTGTTAGCTGAAATGAAATTCTGGATTTAGTACATTCTTACTGTCTATAATACTACCATAAGTAGCAGAGCTGGTTCAACTGACCAAACATAATGGTTAACGAGATGATTTTAAATCCAGTACCTATAATCTGCAGCCTGTCTTCAACTTATCTCACCTTGTTTGGGTTCATTATAGGGACAACAGGGTACCATGAGTCAGCACAAATGTGGTTCTTCAAAACCAAAAATCAAAAAGAACTCATCCAACATTCTCCAAAGCAAACATGAATGGAATTAGACTATTCTACATACAATATTAAATCGGCAGTATTGCCAAACAGAAGGCAACTCTGCAGCCATGGAGCAAAGCTGGTTAAACAGACCCACTCCTGGTTTGGGAAAGGTAAGGCCTACGAAGGTCTGGATTCAGAATTAGAACATCAAAGGACACCCACAGTCTCCACCGAGGCCCTCACCAAGCCAACACACAGCTTCTACCAGCCATGATGAGATCCAAGCCACAGCTTGACACTTTAGCGCTTTTTCACTTGTGTGGTCCTCACATCTTACCCTTTCTGTGAGTCAGCACGTAACTCCTAAGCACTTAGCATTGGAAGCACCTGCTTTTCGGCTCATGGCTTTCCGCTGAGGTGCTGGGATCACGTGGTCTTAGCTTTCTGCCTGCTAATGTGAGACTATAACCCCCTTTTCTTCCTGACTAGGTAGTGCCCTGCTGAATGGCAGTCACTCTGTAAACTGGTAGAGAGGACACAAATCTACAAAAAGCCACTAGGAGCAGACGGCTGGGAAGGAAAAGCCATTTTTTTCTGTTTTCCCTGCCGGCCCTGGTGCACCGGCCTCTCCTCTCTCTCATCATCGGGGCTTCACCTTTGCTACACTTCCTCAGATAACCGCTTCTTTTTCTCAAGGTTTGCTTTGAGTTTACAAACAAACCGACTTTCCCCCTTCCTTTGCTCTATCATTAACTTTGAAACAGCATTTTTAGAAAAGGTACAATAGTTCTTAAAAGCTTTCTAAGTTCAAGCTAAGGAAAACTACAGTGGCCAGTTCTACACCAGGTCGAAAGCCAAGTCAGATCCTTTGTTTAGATTTTTTTTTCAGCAGCTTTCACTGACAACTTCCTACCTGTTCCAGCAATATAGAAAAAAAAGAGGGGGGGGGAATGTTTAAGGGGTGATGTAAGAGAGCAGAAGGGAGGGCTGAGGAGAGAAAGGGGAGAGCAAATTGTGAATTCTGATAGTCACGACAAGCAATTTCTGAAAACTCACCGTCAAAAGTTCTGCTAGGTCCGAGGCTGACCTGAACTCACCTTTGGTGGATTGACCCTCTTCAAATCAGTCTTCTGAATCTACATTGACTCCTCATTGACCCAAATTCAAATGCTATAAAATAAATGAAGGAGAGATGAGGGGTACCTTGCAAGAATGGTGCTTCGGATGTGTGGAGGATCACTTACTAGTGTCGTAAATAATGAAGGACTGATAAATAATACATTAGAAAGAAAAGACCCTCCGTATTGCCACATCATGGTGTCCTGAGCTCCATATCCAGAGTACCCGGTGCAAATTGGTTACATGTTTGCTAGAAGGCTGAATGCATATTCACAGAGCTTTTGCAGTTTGTTATTTTCCTCAACCACTTTTATATGATGGAATTTTTTTCAGTGTATTTCAAAAATACTTTACAGTCTGTAAAAATAATTTATTATTATTAAAGCACCTCTAATCTCCCCTTTCTGTTTATGTCCCTGGTGGCTCAGACAATAAAGAATCCACCTGCAATGCAGGAGACCTGGGTTCCATCCCTGGGTTAGGAAGTTCCCCTGGAGGAGGGCATGGCCACCCACTCCAGTGTTCTTGCCTGGAGAATCCCATGGACAGAGGAGCCTGGCGGGCTACAGTCCATGGGGTTGCAGAGAGTCAGACACACCGAGCATCTAAGTAAGCACACATTTTTTTCCTCTCTCTTTTTAAAAAATTAATTAATTTTAATTAGAGGCTAATTACAGTATTGTGGTTTTTGCCATACACTGACATGAATCAGCCATGGGTGTACATGTGTCTTGCATCCTGAACCCCCCTCCCACCTCCCTCCCCAGCCCATCCCACAGGGTTGTCCCAGTGCACCAGCTTTGAGTGCCCTGTTTCATGCGTTGAACTTGGGCTGGTGATCTATTTCACATATGGTAATATATATGTTTCAATGCTATTCTCTCAAATCACCCCACCCTCGCCTTCTCCCACAGAGTCCAAAAGTCTGTTCTTTATATCTGTAAGCACAAATTTTTTGGCTTGTAGAATCTTAGTTCCTTGACCCGGGATCCAAGTGGGGGCCCCCAGGGGTCAAACTGGGAAGTGCAGAGTCCCAACCACTGGACCGACAGGGAGTACCCCCTCCCTTTCTTTTTAAACACAGCTTACCTCAGACCATGTACTACTTGCTGTGTCAGAGGTAAACAGAAAAAAAATCACTTCTGTGTATCAGATGAAGATAGTACTCTCCCTCAGGGATTATACCAAAATAGGGACTGTGAATGACAAGAGAAGAGTAAATAGCCTTTAAAACCAGACTTTCAGAATACCATGTGACAAATATTTACTATATTCTGAGCCATATGTTCTGCAGATAGAAACATGATGGTCATATGCTGCTGCTGAGTCACTTCAGTCGTGTCCGACTCTGTGCGACCCCAGGGACTGCAGTCCACCAGGCTCCTCCGTCCATGGGATTTTCCAGGCAAGAGTACTGGAGTGGGGTGCCATTGCCTTCTCCGTGATGGTGATATAGGTCCTGCCATTTAGGGACAAGTAGAAATGGCTATACTTTTACTTTATTTTTAAGTGTTTTGAATAAATACTTAGGCAGACAAGTTTCCCTTTGGAACTTTGTATTACATAAATGGCTGTAAGTTTACGTTCTTTATTTTAAACAATTTTTAGTCAGAAAAAAAGCTACACTTAAACCAGCATTGGATGGCATCATCGACTCAATGGACATGAGTTTGAGCAAGCTCCAGGAGTTGCTGATGGACAGGGAGGCCTGGTGCGCTGCAGTCCATGGAGTCACAAAGAATCAGACACGACTGAGCAACTGAACAACAAAACCAACATTGTCCTCACTCCCTGGGCTTGGTGGAATTGTGATCAGGACGCTGAACTAGGGAATGTGTTGAGTGCTATCCATTTATTTATTTTTAAAATTAACCATTTTATGTATTTATGGCTGCTCAGCTTCTGGGATCTTAGTTCCCATACCAGGGATGGAACCTAGCCCCGCTCCAGTGGGAGCACAAAATCCTAACCATTAGGCAACCAAGGAATTCCCCTATTCCTTTACTTAGATATAGATAAATTCTTTAGTTTAACAGACAAGGGTAAAAGAAAATACTATAAAGTGTAACCTGTAGACAGATACTGAGGTTGCAATGGGACAAACTGTGTGACTGAACAATTGCAATATCCAAGTAGGATATTCCAGAGGGGAGGCAGAGACCAAGGAATGTGATTCAAAGTTTCCTACACTCTTACTTAGACTTCCCTGGTGGCTCAGTGGTAAAGAATCCACCTGCCAATGCAGGAGACATGAGTTCAATCCCTGGGTCAGGGAAGAGCCCCTGGAGAAGGAGATGGCAACCCACTCCAGTACTCTTGCCTGGGGAATCCCATGGACAGAGAGCCTATCGGGCTACCGTCCATAGGGTTGCAAAGAGTCAGACACCATTTAGCGACTAAACGGCAACACACTCATTATTTAGTAACTAAGTGCGTGAAATCATAGCACTGAGGTGAATCCAGGGCCATGCACCTCACTGCGTGCTCTACGTGGATTCTTTTTCATCCTTAAAGCGTCCTGTAGGGAGTCGGCTAAAAGAGGCAGGTTAAAGTACTTCAGTAAAAGTCATATACTTGGTAGTTGACAAGATGGGTTCTGAACTCAGGTCTGACTGATTTCAAAACCTACATTCCTTTCTTTAATCCAGGCAGCATTCTAGAACTTCCCACAGCCAATGGGCAGGTGCAGGGACTGAAGCCTGAGATGTTTACGGAAGCTGCTCAGCCCACTGACATTCCTGCCTCTTCTCACCAGGGTTTGTCCAGCTGCTGCTTCTCAGCCAGGGCCTTGGCAGGGCTCCTGGAGTGAAGTGAGAGCTGGGCTAACCAGGTCAGGGGGACAGTGGCAGATGTCTTAGTGCGCCCCCTCACCTGTGAGTTCCCTTCTTTGTAGGGTTCCCAGACAACCTAGAAGATGCCCAGATAAATATGAATTTTAGAACAGCAATGAATAACTTTTTTTAGTGTAAGAATGTCCCAGTCGTGCAAATATTGGATGGGACAACTTCTTTGCTAAATCTGGCCACCCTGTTTTTGACCCTATTTGAAAGTCTTGAGTTAGAAAGAGTTGCATGCATGCTGGAGTGACTTACAACTCTACTTACAACTCTAAAGATTACAACAGGCGATCTTCAGCTTAGAATTCCGGTTTATGGACTGGAATTGTAGGAAACTCTACAACACATCATACCTGCCCAATACCTACCCAGGATGTTCAGTGGTTTATCACGGATGCTGCTGTTGTTCATGTGATTAGCTTCTGGTGCAGCAGATATGTCTTGACATGAGCGTGTCCGTGACTCAGGTATTCGAGACATGTAAATTCCTATTTCTTTAACTCAACAGGATTCTGTTCCAAAACCCCATTTTTTTAGAGGTAGCACAAACATAAACTCTCAAGTCAGGTCTCAACACACTGCCGTTTCCTAGAGTTGCTCCTAGGGTACATGTCCTGCTGTAGGGGTGGGGCACCTGATTCTTGATGTCCTCTGGGCCTGCAAATTGCTGCCAAGGCACCTTGCCTTCCTGGCCTTCTGCCCTCTTTGCTCTCCTTCCTACTGGGCTGAGATGCACAGGGTCACCCATCCCTCTCCAGGGTCTCCCTGCACTTCAGGGCATCTGCTTTGGGGAGTGAAGCCTGATGCTCTTTGCCATCACATCCTACTATCTCAGGTTTGCCTTCTCCCCAGGGATCTTCCCCTAGGGAAGGGCACATCTTTTCTCTGGAGGACTCCAGGCATTCGTGTCCTCTTGTTTCCCTTCCACCCTCTGAACACCCTCTGCCTAGACCATCTTTTTCTGGGCATGGCCCATCCTCTAGCTCTCAATATGTTTCCTGTGTATTCGATTCCCCTAAGGATCTTAGGTTTTTGGAAGACATTGGAAGGTTATTCCTTTTCACCCTTACTTATTACCACCACCATGCCAACAATGAATACAAAAGATTTTGCTTGGAAGGGAGAGAGAGGATAAGGCTAGAACAGAGGCAAGTATTTTAACCAATTGACTTTAAACATCCTCAGACCCCATTCCTCCTTTTTCCTCCCCCTAAGTCAGATCTTAAGAATTAGATCCTGATTTGTTTGGACACAAACTTTGCTTTTCCACGGGAGTCCCCAAATATGGCATCAGTATCAGATGGGAAGCATTTAAAACATGGACTGTCAGGATCCCACCCAGACACATAGCATCTCTAGGGTTGAATCTAGGAAGGTGTATTTTTTAAAACTCTGGACATTTTTCTTACATGCTCAGTTACTCTTGTCCACTGGCCTGCTTCTGGGAACAACTCCCCTTTTTTCCCCCACATCTGCCTTCTTTCCCTTTGTTTCTTATCCCTGGTGTGGCAACTTCCAGTTAAAGATTCCTTGCATAAAACCAAGATCCAGTGTGGAGTTCTGTATCCATCTTTCATAGAGAAGATAACCTAGAGGGCAAGAGGATGTTCAAGAGTCTTATCTCCTCTTATTTATCTCTTTTCCCAGTTTTCTCATCCTTCAGTGTCCTGTCCATGTTCCAAGAAGGGAATCTTAGTCTAACCCACCAAATAGGACCGTCCAACAACATGCTTCCATCCATCTCAAATGCAAAACTTATAGGGGCAGAATAAAGGGGAAAAGTAGATGATTAAATAGTTAATCCCACTAGGGGATTGTAGGTAGAAAAAACATGGGAGACCCCTGTAACTAATAATTACTCAAGAGAGCAGTTTTGCTTAACCACAAAACCAAGCAGGCTTGCCTAGCAACAAAACCATGCAACAGAAGCACAGGACTTGCCCCCAAACAATAAAACCCTGGTGACATGAGACCCACAACTCCCCAGTGAGCTCAGTAAGTTAATGACCCCTAGGATATACTGTCTAGGGATGTTGTGTGTTGTTGTTTAGTTGCTAAGTCGTGTCTGACTCTCTTGCAACCCCCTGGTCTTATAGGGTCACAGACTCCTCTGTCCATGGGATTTCCCAGGCAAGAATACTGGAGTGGGTTACCATTTCCTTCTCCAGGGAATCTTCCTGACACGGGGATCGAACCCGCATCTCCTACATTGGCAGGCGGATTCTTTACCACTGAGCCACCAGGGAAGCCCAGGACATGCTGCCTGCACACATGAAAAGCAGTAATTTGTGGATCTAGCTTGCCCCTGAAGGGACAAGAAAACTCCCCTGCTCAACCTGGAGGAGGAACTGATGATGGAAGCATGATGTCTACTCAAAAAAAAAGAAGGAAGTTCTTCTCCCCCTTCCCACATTTTTTATTGTAAAACTGTAGCCCGGTAAGTTCTTGGGACACAGCATTTCTCACCCACCCACCTGTCAGCCTCATAAACGTCCTATTCTAATAAATCACTTCTTATCTACCGCTTTGCTCTTGCTGAATTCTTCTCTGCGCTGAGACATAAAGGACTGTGGTACCAGAGCTCTTTGGAGCCTGGTTTCAAAACTATTTCCCAGAGACCTAGATGCTGCTTGGTTCTTAGGAAGAATCATCAGCAGATCTAAGCATCCCAGTTTTTCACAGCTTGGGGATACTTCCAGAAGAAAGGCTTATACGATTAAGATGTATTCCCAACACATGTAAATTACAAAGGAAGGTTCTTAAAAAATTGCTTGTATTGATTTGTTTAAATTATTGTTAAACATTGTTAATTTATTTGGAGAAACCAGTTCACCTTTCTAAAAAGTGAATATGGCTAGGTAGGACATGTCAGGTTGGCAATGTCATTGGCCTATTTTTTTCTACAGTGAGATTAGGAGTACTGAGCTAAGTTGGGGCTCTTATAGGATTACATCCTAGGGAGTGATAATAGATACACTAACTGAAAATCGTTCACAAGTAATGATGGGAAGCACTCACTCCCTGGGATGGTAGTTAATATTTGTAAAAGTCAGCTATGCTTATTGACTTGATTCAACAAAAAGTCATGTACTGTTACTATGACAGCAGAATATCACTCCACATTAAATAACAGGACAAAGGTTCTGAAAAAGGAGGAGGGTGGGCAGACTGAGCAGAAGCAGAGAAGTGAATGTAGTCTAAGCAGATACCCATGATTCCTTTTTCTTGGGAAAGTAAGTTTACACTGAATATCTTATCCCAGGTTTAAATTATTGAGAAATGTATCCTTCCCTTTAATGTTGATTAAGCAGAGCCTTCCCTGGTGGTCCAGTGGCTCAGACTCCACGCTCCCAAGGCAGAGGGCTCAGATTCAAACACTGATCTGGGAACTAGATCCCACAGACCACAACTAAAGACCCCACACGTCACATCTAAGACCTGGCACAGCCAAATAAATAAATTAATTAAAATAAGTAAAAGAGATTAAGAAATGACAGAAAAACACAACTATTGTATGATTTCAATTATCAGTGGAATCTAAAAAATAAATGAATTAACAAAATAGAAACAGAGTTATGTATAATAGAGAACAGTCAGTAGTCCCTGGAGGGGAGGGAGGAGAGGGGAATAGAAAAATAGGACAAGGAGATGAGGAGGGACAAACTTCCAGTTGCAAAATAAGTGAGTCCTTGGTATGAAATGTGCAGTATGTGGAATACGGTCATTCCCCAGAGGATGAGATGGCTAGATAGCATCACCAACTCAAGGGAGATGAATTTGAGCAAACTCCTGGAGACAGTGGAGGACAGAGGAGCCTGGCATGCTACAGTCTACGGGGTTGTGAAGAGTCAGACATGACTTAGTGACTGAACAACAACATCTTTGTATGGTGACATATTGTAACCAGAGTTATGGTGGTGAACATTTTGAAATATCTAGAAAAAAATCACTGTGTTGTGTAACAGGAAATAATGTAGTGTTGTAGGTCAATTATACTTCAAAAACAAATACATATACAAACTCAAAGGGATCAGATTTGTGGTTACTAGAGGTGGGGATAGGAGTATGGAGAGAGGGGGAATTGGATGCAGGTGGTCAAGACACCTCAAACTTCCAGTTACAAGATACATAAGGCCTAGGGATATAATGTACAACATGATATATATAGATAACACTGCAGGTGGCGCTAGTGGTAAAGAACCACCCCCTGCCATTTCAGGTTAGACATAAGAGATGCTCTAGCATCCCTGGGTCGGGAAGATCCCCTGGAGGAGGGCACAGCAACCCACTCCAGTATTTCTTGCCTGGAAAGTCCCGTTGACAGAGGAGCCTGGTGGGCTGCAGTCCATGAGGTCGCACAGAGTTGGACACAACTGAAGTGACTTAGCACACACGTTATATAAGACGGTTGTTAAGAGGATAAATCCTAAGACTTGTCATCACACACACACACTTTTTTCTGTTTCTTAACTTTTGTATCTATATGAGATGATGGGTGTTCACTAAACTTTCTGTGATAATCCTTCATGATTTTAGTCAAATCATGGTGTACACTTTAAATTTACACAGTGCCAGGTATCACTCACATCTTGATAAAATTGGAAGAAAAAAAGTCAATTAAGCAGCAGTATCTGTTCAAAGCTGATTGATCAGGAAATATTATAACAGATACTGTCTACGGAGCACACTGCTAGATGCTGTAAATAAAGGAAGCTAGCTTTCCTGCACAGAGTATCCAATTCTTTCCTAAAAAGTCGACACAGACATGGAATTAGGAACGAAAGAAATCAGACCTCACAGGTTGAAACCAACCATCAAGTTTTGCTTAAGCCAGTCGCACAAGTGGACTTTCTTCAACTTTGTAAGTGTCCGTTGTACTGGGGCTTTATTGTTTACAGAAATGAAGATCCGTGCTTCCTGGGGGTGGAGAGTGGCCCTGGCTGGTGACAGCTGTTATCTCCAGTGGGAGTTGGGAGGAAGAGGGCCACTTGCTGCTCCTTGATGAGCTCTGGACCTGCTCTGGGGACTTGGCTTGGATGGACCTAATCTCCAGGGAGACTTCATCAGCAAGTCTTGCCAACAAGTGCACTCTTTCTCTCAATACTTGCGTTGTTTTATGTATTTACACCGTAGATATATAAACTTCGCTCTCTGTGATGGCTTGCCAGATTTTGAAGCATTTTTTCCACTCTGTTATTTATTCATATGTTTTTTTTTTAATTGTGTTTCATTATAGGAAACTGAGATCCACACTGGTTAGGCTATATACTTGAGGTCACAACTTTGTGACTTAGTAACAGGATGGATGGAGAAGGCAATGGCACCCCACTCCAGCACTCTTGCCTGGAAAATCCCATGGACGGAGGAGCCTGGTGGGCCATAGTCCATGGGATCGCTAAGAGTCGGACACGACTGAGCGACTTCCCTTTCACTTTCACTTTCATGCATTGGAGAAGGAAATGGCAACCCACTCCGGTGTTCTTGCCTGGAGAATCCCAGGGACAGGGGAGCCTGGTGGGCTGCCGTCTATGGGGTCGCGCAGAGTCGGACAGGACTGAAGCGACTTAGCGGCAGCAGTAGCAGCAGCAGCAACAGGATGGATATCTCCTGACTCAAATTCCAGTGAGTTTTACACTATTTGGGATATGTTCTTACTTTGTTTTCATTGAGTAATTAAAAAAATCTTACTATTCCTTTTTTATAAAATTTAATTGGAGAATACTTTACAGTATTGTGATGGTTTTTGCCATACACCAATATGATTTGAGAGAATAGCACTGAAATATATACATTGCTGTTTCTTCTTAACGTTCATCTCTTATTTCTCATCAGTGCAACAGAGGATTAACAGAACTGGTAAGTTTAACACTTGTGCAGTCCATAGGGTTGCAAAGAGTCAGACATGACTGGGCAACTGAAAGAACGAACAAATATTGTGATTATGGGTTTATTTAGATTTACTCTTACCATCTTGTTTTGTTAATTATCTACCCTGTTTTTTTCTATGTTGCTTTTCCCTTCCTTTCTTGCCTATTAATGGATTAATGGCTTTGTTGTTTCTGCCTATCCTCCCATCTGTTGGTGGGAAAGCTGTAACATTTCCTTCCTTCCATTTTAACACAGATCATATGAAATCGATCGGTCTTTCCTTTTCCAGGACATATAAGCATTATAGAATGCTTTCACTCTAATCACTCCTCTCAAATGTTGACCATATCTTTATCCCACATCATTTTCACACTTCCACACAAGTTTTGTTCTGTTGATGCTTTGTTTTTCCTTTTGTTTTCTAGCCATACCACGCAGCTTGTGGGATCTTTGTTTCCTGACCAGGGATCACACCTGGGCCTCCTACAGGGGAAGCCGGAATCCTAACACTAGACGACCAGGGAAGTCCTGGCTGATGCTTCTTTAGATTTAACCATGTATCAGCCAGTTTCTTTGCTCATCACTTTCTTAGCTTTTATTCCTTCCTTCCGGTTTAATTTTCTTCTTCTTGAAGTACTTCCTTTAATCGACTTTCAGTGGGATTGTCTATAGGTGGTAAATTCTGTGTCTCGGCCTAAAATGTTATTATTTGCCCTTGTTCTTGAATTATTAACAAACCAGAAACTGAAGCACAGATTGACTTTCTCTCAGAATTTTGAAGCTATTCCACTGCTCTCTTCATGAAAGAGCATGAGTCTTGGAGATCTAGTTAAGCATGGTTCAGATAGTTAAACACAGCACAGGGGCCCCGGAGCAAGGGTATGACCAGTGAGCAGTAGACCTGAAAATGTGTTTGGGGTCAGGTCAGACAAGATTAACCTAAATCCACAGAAAGATCTGGGCTTTTTTGGGGGGGGCAGTTGTCCCCCACTGAGAATATAACTCACCTCTTGAAGTGAAGTATTAGTCATTCAGTCGTGTCTGATTTTTTGCAACCCCATGGACTGTAGCCCACCAGGCTCCTCTGCCCATGGAATTCTCCAGACAAGAATACTGGAGTGGTTAGCCATGCCCTCCTTCAGGGGATCTTCCCAACCCAGAGATCGAACCCAGGTCTCCTGCACTGCAAGCAGATTCTTTACCATCTGAGCCACCAGGGAAGTCCAGAGCTGGGCTTTGACATCAAACAGACACCAGGTCTGGAGCTGCCATTCACCTGCTGTCTGACCTTGAGTGATTTTAAACTAGAATAAGCTTGATTATGTCAAGTTTTGTAATTTGTTGGTTTTTTATTTCTTGATGAATGATCCAACCTATCCCTTTACAGAATCATCAGGATGTCCCAACCTTTAGTTAAGAGCTCTGTTTCATTTCCTTAGAGACTGGAGATCACCAATGATGGTGGTACAGACGGCAAAGTCTCTGACTAGGAGAAAGGAGGAATGCCACACCACCTGTAGGTTTCCATTTTCCGCTGGAAAGTCAGAAAACTGGGAGTCAAATATATCAGGGCAACCACTATACCAGGATTTGGGGACTGACAGCCTGATTATGACCATCTAGCTGGATCTGAAGCTCACACAGCTCCATCATTTTCTGGCCCTTATGATCTTGACAAATCCTTAACCTAAGATTATGTTTTTCATCTACAAAATAGGGAGTGATGACAGTATCTACCTCACAGTGTTGTTGACATGATTTCAGGAGACACTACATACATAGTTCTTTATGCTCAGTAATGATGCAATGGGGATGTTTGTTAATATTAAACAGAGGTATCATTTTGCCTACAAATCATGGTGCCCTCTGGTTCTCCACTGTCTGTCAGTGCCATGCCTTCCTTCACAGAGTGGTGGGTGGTATCCTGAACACAGCTTGGCTTTCAGACCTCACCTAGGTATATAAGTAACCTTGAGAGCCGAGTTTCACTGAATGAGGAAAGAGTTGTTTTAATTCCAAGAGCCTTCCTTTACATATTCAAACCTAGGTGGTCTGAGCATTTTGTTATGAGTTAGAGTGTAGAGAGAATGGCTCTGTGGTATAAAGGCGGTTCCTGTGAGACCGGAAGGGAAGGAGAAAGGAGGAATTAAGAAAGGGGACGTGAGAAGAGACAGAGACAATTAAATGTTGAGAGCACTGTGGGGATGCCTCTTGGTCTGTGAGAAGAAACCCAGTCCGCCAAGCCTTCGGGATAAGACATTAGGAAAACCAGTAGACGTTAGGACAGCATGAGAGGGAGTTTGAGACTGGTGAGGCTGACGTCTGCTTCTCCCCGTTGGTGCCCTCCCAGCCTTGCCTTGGATGGAGGGAAGTGATGGGCTCCAGAAAGCACCCCGCTGGTCCTTCTTGCGGCACAGGTGGTTTCTGAAAGACACCACGAGTAATGCAGAAGCATTAAGTCGCTGTGAGCATCCAGGGCTCACCTGCCATGCATGGGCATGGCACAGGAGTGCCAGGGCAGGGGCTGTGTGGTGGACAGCCCAGCCCCTGGAGCAGGGAGAGCTGAGCCTCACATGTTCCAGGGCCAGGCCAGCGGGGGAAGCAGGCCAGTAGAGAACATTTGCCAGGCTTCCTGCGAACAACCATCCTGCACAAAGTCTCTTAGAGGACAGACCATCGCTGACAACAGCGGTGGATGAAGACAGAAATCTGTGCCCCAAAATTAAAATAAAAGCACTCTTCAGCTGGGGTATGGTGGCCCAGATGGTAAAGAATCTTCCTGCAACGCGGGAGACCTGGGTTTGATCCCTGGGTTGGGAAGATTCCCTGGAGGAGGGCATGGCATACCCACTCCAGTATTCTTGCCTGGAGAATTCCATGGGCAGATAAGCTTGGCAGGTCACAGAATCAGACACTACTGAGCAGCACACGTGCGCGTGTATACACACACACACACACACACACACACACACCTGGGGCCAGCAGGAGGCAGCAGAGGGCAGCAGATTACAGGCACCTCTCCTGGCACCCGGGCACGACCGAAGCGACTTAGCAGCAGCAGCAGACCCTTCTGGGGACTGGAAAGCAGGGTCCGGGGACAGAGAGAAGGAGAAACAGCCCTAAAGCAGTGTTTGACCCTACTCTAATTTTAAACTGGAGAGGGACATGGCAAACCACTTGTTTTCTTGCCTGAAAAAAAACCCCATGGACAGAGGAGCTGGTGGGCTACATACAGTTCATGGGGTCACAGAGTCAGACACAACTTAGCACACGATTTTAAACAGGAAGAAACCACGCAGCATTCCTTTTCTACATATCTGGACCACTTTTTGTTCACCTTCTTTTACTTTTCTAAACTGTTTTTTCTTTAAATGATTTTTAAAAGTCCCTTTATTTAAAAGTTGTTTCCCCCCCACTCCCCCCACCCCCCCCCGTCATCCTCTTTTGGACTTAAAGTTTTATTTTATAAGCTTCAAGAGCCTTGAACCAACCCCTTTGCATATTTCCAAACATTTGGATACGTGTGACATTTTCATAGTAAAATAATCTTACCTTTCTCAGTATCTTCACTGAAAAAAAAAAAAAAATCCTAGATTCATTCCTAGATTCTTTTGCTGGCAGTTTGATTTCTAAAGCTGCTGTTGCTGCTGCTGCTACTGCTAAGTCGCATCAGTCGTGTCCGACTCTGTGCAACCCCATAGACTGCAGCCCACCAGGCTCCTCTGTCCCTGGGATTCTCCAGGCAAGAACAACAAGGAAATGGCAACAAGTGGGTTGCCATTTCCTTCTCCAGTGCATGAAAGTGAAAAGTGAAAGTGAAGTCGCTCAGTCGTGTCCCACTCTTAGCGACCTCATGGACTGTAGCCTACCAGGCTCCTCCGTCCATGGGATTTCCCAGGCAGGAGTGCTGGAGTGGGGTGCCATTGCCTTCTCCGTTCTAAAGCTAATCACTAATATTGCTTGCTTTCATAAGTAATGTATTTGAATTTCCCAAGATTCATTTTCTATTTTGAGCAAAGCCATCAAATGTATTCATTGTTCCTCTAATGAAGCAAATCTGAAAAGAATCAAAGGTGAAAATATAACTATAAATTAATAGTTATATTAATTTATATATAAACTATATATTAATATTATAATTACTATAACTATAAATTAATATTAATTTAGAATAATTAATAGTTCCTGATCATTTGCCAGGAACTATCTACCAGAAACATTGGTGCAGTATGATTACTGGCTATAACAGATATATTCAGATAATTCTAGTATTTTCCCTTTTTATTCCATGTGACCTCACTGTTTATAAATGAGCTGGATTCCCACATTCATTTATAGGTTCTAGTTAGCTTCGCTTTGGCCCCATGGTCTCAGCCATATAACTCCAAACAAATTATGGCCATTTTAAAATATGCCTACAAATTCTTAGACGTTCTCTTTTCAAAAGGGAGTCTGGGAATTCTCTGGTAGTCCAGTGGTTAGGACTCCATGCTTTCACGGCAGTGGGACACGGGTTCTATCTCTGGTCGGGGAACTAAGATCCCATAAGCTACATGGTGCAGCCAAAAAAAAAAGATGAAAAGACATGAAACAGCCCACCTCCCTACCCTGGATTCCTGACTCATTTAAAACGAATAGAACATGGTATGATTGACAAAAGATGACGTCTGAGGCTCTGTGGCTTGTGTTGGTGGGGAAGCCACCATTGCACCATGTGATCAGGACACTCAAACAGCCCAGAGAGGCCTGTGCGGTGAGGAAGACCAGCTCACAGGCTGCGTGACTGGATCACCAGAAAAGTGGGTCCTGCCAGCTCCAGTCGAGCCTTCGGATAACTGCGGCTCTGGCTGACATGTTGACGGCAACCTCACGAGCAGGCAGAGGCAGAACCACTTACAAGTGCCACGCCTGAATTCTAGACCTGCAGAAATCGTGAGATAATAAATTTTTATTGTTTTAAGCTGCTGAGTTTAAGGGTAATTCATTTTGCACTAGACGTTAATGCACTGGCTTTCTCACAAATATACACCAATACATATAGAAGAACTGGAAAAAATATTGGTAATTTGGGATTCTCATACCGTTATTAAGATGGCCTTGGATACAAGTACTACTGAGGTTAGATCTGAAATCATTCTCGGTGAACTGCTCTCTTCTTGGGTGTTGCTGTGGCTAAGTACTTTAACTCCAGTGTTTCTAAGTAGCTTGGATTACTTGTGGTTAACCATACACTTGGTAAAGATGATGCTGATTCAACAAGTGTAACTAATCAGTCACGTGAAGGTGGGGCTTTTGGCTCAGATTCATTCTCCAAGGACCTTCAGTCAAAGAAAATTACATCTACTCTGCTGGGACAGTTCCCCAAACACATGCTAGATTAAGACAAGACAAACAATAACAAACCTAAGAACATCTCTATATGGTTTGCTTCAGGTATGCAAAGTTGTTATAAACACCAACGTTCTCTGGGTTTAAAACGTAAACAGTTACAAGTGTTTTAGGTATCATGCAAGGGTCAAGTTGGTCTGTGCGACTCTAATTCTAAACCAAACTGGACTCCCCCCCCAACCGCCCTTAAAGTTGATCTTCTTCCTCAGACTCCAGTTCTAACTTACCTTTTGTTGTGTGTGAAACATTTATTGTTCTATTAATCAGCATCTCAATGTCTTCTTCACAAATAGGGTTCCACGATTTGAGAGTTCCTTTCTCGGAAAGGCCACCTGGCGATGAGATACCCACAGTAATAAGCTCCAAGATGGTGGCTGTGACTGGCTGGGCTCAGATTCGAGACTGAGCCATCCCAAGCATCTTCTTGAGCTCCAGTCTTAGAACTGAACACAATGATCCAGGCACCCCTCACAAAAGGGAGAATAACTTGTCTTTCCAAAAAATACACAGAGGTGAGTGTGTGCCTGAGAACATCAGGAAGATGAAGACTAAGTTTTATTTCAACCTAAATTAACTCAGTGTCTGCAAAAAAAAAAAAAAGACTATTACGTGGCACTCAAGCCTACAATTAATTATATTTCCCCTCAGCTCAGGGGATTAGAAACAAAGGATGAGCAGGTTGATTAGAAGATTTTAGGATTTTTCCACTCCTGTTAGCTCCAGTTCATACTGTATTAAAGGGCAGAAGTTGCCTCCTGGCATTTTCATGGTATCTTCCACATTCCAGGTCCCCCCGCCAGCAGGATGCTGTCCACCCCCAGCTGTCTGGGCATGAGAATAGACTGCCTTTCCTCCAGGTTAGGAGAAACCCTGAGACAAACTGCTATACATTACAGACTGACTTCCTGTTTGCTTTTTAATTCAGGAAGTAGGCTCAATATTACAGAAAGACATTTGTGCTAGGGCAGTAAGTTCAAGGCTTAATACAGAAATCTCTGTGTGGCTTGTACTGGTAGCATCCTTTTCTACTTTTATCTCTTGGTCTAGAAAAAAAAGCAAGAACTTTTACTCCATTACGTCTTCTTTTAAGACTTTTCAAACGTACGTGACCAGGAAGCTTTACTTTTAAAAAATAAAGAGTAACCATGTAATTAGTTGCCTTCCCCCTCCGCCACACACAGTTCTAAAGCTGAATATTATCATTTTCAAAATAAGTATTGGCTAGAAAAGGTAATTTTTAGAAGACCGTATCTAGCCCTTAGCTACCCTAAAGGTACTTTTTTCTTTATGAACAGGTTTTCTTCCCACAAGTTGGTGCCTTAGAAACACAAAGCTAAATTTTTGCTATGATATGTGTGTCCAAACAATGATAAACATATGCAATGACAGCAGTGTACTTTGGAAATGAACTGGTAAACACAGGCCTACATTTAACTATCCAGTACATCTTAAAACCAGTGTGCCATCCCATAGCCAATGAGAAATGACAATGCCCATGACCAAATACCACTTATCTCATACTAGTAAAGGCAGTTGTGACAATTTGCTTCTTTTGTCTTAAACTGTATTTGTGGTTGTCATGATTTAAACATTAAATAGCTGCTTCCCTCCCCCAACTCCCATTCTATAAAATGAAAATAATTTGAATTTTCTTCCCCATCTACTTTCTTCTGGAAATCTACAAAAGTCATGCTCTGTCCAGAACAGGCTAGAACTAGTTCCTGATCACATCAGAAAGGCTCTTGTGAATGGAAGTTTTTCTGAAAGGATTCTGGAAAACCATTTTTAGATAACTGCTTTCCAGGGCGGCAGGCCCTGCTCCTTTCTCTAAAGAAGTGCTGGAGCGTCGGGACCTCGTGTAACCCACCTTGGCCTGTCTGCCACAGTGGCTCCTTACTAATGTTGGTCAGTTCCGACCTGGGACTCTCGCCACAGCCCTCCTGCTCTCTCCTCCCTTCGGAGGCTTGTCCCTCAACGCCACATCATCAGACAGAGCACCAGGAGATGCTGCTGGAAGCGTGGGTTGATTCCTGGCTTTGCCACTTGCCCCTGTCACCAATCGTTGTACTTCTGTTTTCCTTTCGTCCAACACTTAATAACAGCAGAACCCATGGCATCCGCTGCTGTGAGGATTAAGCAAGATAAACATCAAAAGGTGGGAATAGTGCCTAGTACATAGTAAACCCTCAATGAATGTTTGCTGTTACTATTATTTAAGCCACAGGGACTTGCATACAAACAAATTTGGAAAATTGATCTGAAACTAGTGGCAGTGTTATTAAAGACAAACAATGGATGTTTTAAAATCAGAATTAGACAGTCTGTATTCTAAAACACACACACGCACACACAATCTGTACCAATTAAATACAATAAAGTTGAAAGGGGATATAAATTACAGTCTTTCTCTTTTTAAACAGTCAATAGGAAAATACTACAGTCAGCTCACTATACACAAAAATCATGAACAGCAGCTTCGCATTAAAATCTCCAATATCTTACTCATTCACGGATGCTACGAACTTCAAGGGAAAAGGTACAGCAGGCTGTACGCCCTCGCTCGCTCCCACGACACATTTATTGCTGTACATCTGGACCAACTGTACAAGCATCTACACAATAGGTACAGAGAGTACTTTTGTAAAAACTTCCACACACATAATTCTTCAGAGTCTCCACCGGTAAAAGAATTTTACCGATGAAGACACACAGCAGGGCCATCTGTCTTCAACCATCTCCTGCGAACACTGTGAAGCGGGCACCTGTGGACTTCACAGCTCCTGTCATCCCTTTAGCGTCTTCCAGAAATGAAATAAAACTACGGCAGAACCACACCACAACAAAAACCTACCAACCCCAAACAAAACCACAAAGAGACGAAAACCCCCCCAACCCCACTCTTGGTTTGTCCCTGTGTTTTCTGTAATACTGCTGTCTGCATCCCACCTGCCTGGCTGGGCTGAGGGACAGGGAAGACTGGGATCAGAGCCCCAGTCACTGTCAATGGTTCCCGGACCACATCAAGTCAGCAGGCGGCGGACCAGGTGGAAGACCAAAGAACGGAGCCGTGAGATTTTTCAGTGTGCTTAGGAAACACGACAGAGAACGGCAGCACGTGGCCTGGGAGCCACAGGGCATATGGCACCGAACTTGCAGTCAAACACGTATGTACACATAAAACAAGAGTGGACAGCAAAAACATTCAGTCTTAGCTAAGTTCTTTGGTTATAAAGAACGGCATTCTGTAACCCCTGCTGCAGAGAGGGATTTGCAACCTCATTCTCAGGCAAGACCATCTCTTTCATCTGCTTGTGTTCTGAGAGATCGCCCGAGCTGCTTTGTAAGAAAGTCCAGTACCTTACGATTTTCTACAAACTACTTTTATCCATTTCAGTGTGTAGTCCTGTCTCTCCAGACATACTATAGATATACATTTCATATACATAATATATATTATTTATAAAAAAAAAAATTAGAGCATTGACTCCAGATTCTACAGTAAGAACTGATTAAAATTGTACAAGAATAAAGTCTGGTTGACTCTGTGGAGGTTTCTACACCGTGGGGGTGTGTAGTGAGTGCAAACAAAAATACTGTCACTTTGTGAAGCCAGGATTTTCGGTTCTCTGGAAGGAAGCAGAGGCTGCCGAGTCGCCCGAGTGACCAAGTGCCGCTTCTCCTGGCTCGGGAGGGGAGAGGGGAGGAGGTGGCCCCGGAAGCCGCGGCTTCTCTGTGCTGGTGTGAGGTCCGGCTGAGCTGCAGCGTGCTTGATAGATGGGCTGGTGCTCTGGGAGGCGACCGGAGCAGAGATGCTGTGGCCTTCGGAGGAAGTGCTCACTGCCTCTCACCGAGCAGTGCCGCTCCCCTGGAACGCAAAGGCGGGTGAGTGCAAGCTCCCGTCCCCACCTGCCCTCCCCACCCACGGGGACCACCCCCCATGAGGGGCTCTTCCTAGAGGAAACCACAGGATCCAGTTTACTGTGGAATCCAGTTCTGGAGCTTACACTGTACCAGAAGACTCAAGCTCCAAGGTGAAACTTCTAGGAAAAGTAATGACCGCAAGACCCAAAGTGAGAGTGAAAAACACGTCACTCCTGGGTCCACACTTGAAGTCAGACCAGGGTGAGCACAAAAGTCAACCTGAGGACTTCAACAGTCCTCAGGTTTTAACACAGTTAAAACTGTGTTTTAATGAGAAACAACTGATTAAAACCAAAATAATGAAAATACTAAAGCAATTAAAAAAAAAAGATAAAACTCACCATAGTTCCAACAGTACCCTGATGCAATAACTATTTTTGTAAATTTCACTTTTAAACCAAGACCTTTGACAGGGGACCTTTGACAGGGACACGCTATTCTGGAGCAGAATTCAGGCACTGCTCCCATTACTGGCTTCTAAATAATCGAGGCAACAAAACAAGAAATGGGGGGTGAGAGGGGTGCAGTCCCCTTCCGTCTTCTCTGGGCATGCCTCAAACAGTGCGGCCCTCAGACAGCCTACCCCATTTTCCTCCAGCAGAGGGTTTGTGAAAAGCTTATCCCTCCCCCAACCTGGTACTGAAGCACAATCTGAGGTGTGCAGGGCAGCCACAAATGGGAATCTGTATTTGTTTTTTTTTGCTGCTGTTATAATTTTATTCACACGTTTATTTTTGGCTGTGCTGGGTCTCCGTTGCTGTGTGGGCTTTTCCCGAGTTGCCGCAGGTGAGAGTCACCCTCCAGTCGTGGCGTCTGGGCTTCCCGTGGTGGTGGCTTCTCTCCTCGCAGAGCACGGGCTCTAGCACACTCGGGCTGCAGCGCTCTTGGCTCCTGGGCTCTAGAGCACAGGCTCAATAGTTGTGACACACGAGCTTAGCTGCCCCGCGGCATGTGGCATCTTTCCGGGCCAGGAATCAAACCCGTGACCCCTGCACTGGCAGGTGGACTCTCTACCACTAAGTCACCAGGGAATACTTAGTCGCACAGTCACGTCCAACTCTCTGTAATCCCGTGGACGGTAGCCTGCCCGGCTCCTCTGTCCATGGAACTCTCCAGGCAAGGATACTAGAGTGGGTTGCCATTCTCTTCTCCGGAGGATCTTCCCGACCCAGGGATTGAACCTGGGTCTCCTGCATTGCAGGCAGATTCTTTACCAACGGAGCCACCAGGGAAGACCCTGGGAATCTGTATTTTTAAGAAGTATCTTTTCCCTACAACCCCCAGTGGGTCTATTGTGCATTTAGGTTTGAGAAGCACTGTTCCAGACTGAAAAATTAACCCCCGGACCACATTCTTCCTGGACTTCTTGGAAAAAGGACTGAAAAGCTGATGTACCAGCAAAGCAGATTCTGCTTTCAGTGTAAAAGGAAGCTGAAGACTTTGAAACAAATGAATGTTTACCTTGTTAGAAAAGTAATGAGTGACTTTATGCTTATGTTGGGCAAAGAAGTCTTTTTTGAGTTGTAAAAGAGAGCACTCTTGGGTATTTGCAGTTTATTTATGAATACGCTATATATTTGACCACATACTGAAATTTTAAGGGCTAATTCGGAAAACTTGGCGGGGGGGCAGGGAATAGCACCAAACTGGGTTGTTTTGCTTCCTCCACAAAACAGAGAGACTGAAGGGCATCCCGATCATCTTTGCCTTCACCAGCGCCATTGTAGTTCTGTCAGCTCTTTGCTTTGTTAAGCCTGGTGCTCCCATACCCTTTACACAGCTGTGGCTGGGGTCTGGGACCAAAATGATAGTCCTCAGAAGCACATCACCTCTTATTTGCGTAATTCACTGGTTTCCTTGGGAATATTAGCAAGACCCCATTTTTTTTGTTCCACTATTAAAACCAGCCTGGGTAACTTCCAAAGCCCAAACTTTAATTTCTCAGGGAACCCATCTCTGTTTCTCCAACGCATTTCTTATCCAATGGGCACCAAATGTCTATATTCTATCAAATCTGTGAGGCATACCTTCCCCCTGCCTGCGCTTTATAACTCTGAAACTCCTGATATGATTTTAATTGGAAGTATTTTTTTTCTTAATGATACATAAAATAATGGTGTATCTTGGGACTTCCCTGGCAGTCCAGTGGTTTAAGACTCTGTACTTCCAGTGCAGGGGGCGTGGGTTCGATCCCTGGTTGGGAAACTAAGATACCACATGTCTCACGGTTTAGCAAAAAAAAAAAAAAGTGTACCTAATAAAAGAAATCACTGGTTTGATGAAATCTACCATATTTCATATCAGAATCCTTTGAGATAGCCAGGAATTAAACATCTCAGGGAATGAATATGAGATCAATCCTTATCCATGTGAATGCTTAATTCAACAGGAACCTATATGCCAGGTAAAAAAGCCATGGGTCCTATGTAAGTCATAGTTCTTCTCTGAAACTAAGAAAGTAGACTTACAGACTTGTTCCCCCATAGCCAGCTAGCTGGGCAGCATGTAAGCATGGTCCAAGAGGGCTCATCTACCCTGTCAGAAACACCTGGATGAATCTCTCCTATTAAGTCACTGTGAGGAAGGGCCTCTGGGGGTTGGGGCATAGTTAGCGGTCATCACTGATACCACCAAACCCAAAGGACCACCCCTGGAATTTATCACCTGGTCATTCTCTGCCGAGGAACACAGCTGGCCAGGGTCCTGTGGCCCATGTGAGAAACTCCTACTGTCCGCTGTATTTGGTAGGTTCCTCCTACTTGAAAGTTCTCCAGCAGAAGAATCCGTCAAACCATCAAAATCTTTCCCATCTGACACACCCATAAACTCTGTGAAAGAGTGATCCTCGAGGATGTTTGTGGTGTGTTCCACGGTCACCTCCCTGGGGCAGAATTCCCTGGCCGGCTGGCCGTTTTTGCTGGAGCAGGCATCCTGCTCTGAACACGAGCTGGTCCTACAGAGGGTTCTGGAGTTTTTCTCCGGGATACTGGGGGACAATGGGCTCCCTTTGGCTAAGGCACTGTTTTCCTTGAGTGGCACCACGGTCATCTTATCCTTTCCCAAGCCTCTTTCTAGTTCTGTCAACTCTTTGTTTGAAGATGGTCTGAAATCCTGCCCAAGGGACGGTCCGGGATGCTCGCTGGAATCTGTGTCCTTCGTTGGAAGGGCCAACTGATCTGAGCTGTCACTGGAAGGGACCACCATGTCGGACAGGGTGGCGTTGGAGGCACTGTGGGAAAAGTAGCCGCTGGTGATGCTGCTGGTGGTGGGGCTGCGGGACACCTCCTTCTCTAGGACCTTTGAGTTCGTCAGATCGCCTTTAGAAGAAAACCACTCTCTGTTCTCCAAGCTGGCATTGTAAACGCTGAAGTCAGCGAACTCCACAGGTACATAAGGCTGTGAACTTATCAGCTTCCGGCTGAGACCTTCTAGATCATTTTCCTCCTCCTCAGAGTCCTATAAAAACAAACCAAAAGTCAGCCATGAGCTCCTTATAGCGACTGGATGGTTGAGACAAGTTTTAAATACTTTAGTGTTAAAGACACTTGCCTTCACAGGTTTAGGATTTTTTCTTTTTCCTTCCTGAGTTTGGTTAAATCCCATCACCTATTTGTGGACACAGGTACCTTATCCTCAGAGATCTATGAGCATGAAACTCTTACCATTCAGGATGAAGGAGATTTATTTCTTTGGTGCTCACTCAATGCTGATAATTAGAAACCTTTCCTGCTTTAAGGGCAAGGATGGAAGGAAGTGCAGTGGACTTCTGATTAGTTTCTCATGATTAGTTTCCAGTTGGAGGTTTTCCCTTTTCTAATTAAATGAGCAGAGGGACTGCCAGAGGCAGGGAAGAGCTGCTGTTTTATTCTTACAATCCTCACCTTGGGGAACAACATACAGAAAAATAAGATGATTTGCAAATGGTTTCTAGGCTATATTATGAGAAGGAAAAGCAGGAAATAAAGACCCCCACGATAGCAAAAGGGCAAAGAACACAATTTCAACAGCCATTCTCAGTATACCACCAAACACCGTAAGTCTATAAAATACTAAATCTGACAGTGACTGTTTTCCAGGGTTTTTGAGAAGCAGGGATAGAGCCTTTGACTACAAGATGAGGAAGACAGTAAGAATTATATGAAAATCTCCTTTGTCAAACAGCTTTAGGATTCTGTTCATAAAGGTTGGTAAATACGCAAGAGTAGGTATTATCAACTTCCAGTCTCTCTTCCCAAGTGAACGATTCTTTTATATTAGGTGGAAAACAATGTAGAACACTTTTCAAATAAAAAATAATATTCCTATCTCATTGTTGTTCAGTCGCTAAGTCGTGTCCAACTCTTTGCGACCCCATGGACTGCATGCAGCATGTCAGGCTTCCCTCTCCTCTACTATCTCCCAGAGTTTGCTCAAGTTCACATCCATTGAGTCAGTGATGCCATCTAACCATCTCCTCCTCTGTCGCCATCTTCTCCTTTTGTCTATTACTATTTAGTCATTTCTAACTAACCTTATAAACATCTGGTGACACAGCAAGTATTCCTTTTCTCTTCTAAAATGTGACTTTCGTTCAACAAATATTCATTAAGCATCCTCTCTGTGCCAGTTGTTGTCCTAAGAACCAGGAATACCAATGCTGAGCGAAGACAGGTATGGCCCCTGCCCTTGGGGAGTTACAGCAGTGGGCCCTTGCTCTTAGGACGCCCCTGGACACTGCTGGGTGGATGACATTCCACTCAGTATAACAACAGGGTGACTGTAAAGACCTGAAAACATTACCCTTATTCATTTCAAGAGAGCGAAGAGGTTGGGGAGAGAGAAGGATGGGGAGGGGAGGAAGAACACACTCCACAGATACGGCAGATGGAATTCACAAATGAACATAAATTTCATCCACTGAATTTCACAGCAACATTCCCTATCTCACAAGATGCTAAATACCTAAAAAATAGCTTACTGTGTTTTAATGCTTCTTAGATTTTAAAACAGCCTGAATATAAATGATTTAAAAGTATCACTAGTCTTCATTCCTTGGCTGTTAATCAGAGGTGACTATTACGTATCAGTGATAAAATTCCAGAAATTAGCAAACCAAATTTTTGGCAATACTAACCTTGTTATCTTATTTTTAACTACATTTTAATTGAGTATTAACAGCACTGTTTCAATGGGGGGTGGGGTAGAGCGTTCTGTCCCTGGGGGCTAGGGGGAAACGTTTGTAAAAAAGGGCACAAATTGGACAGAACTGTCTGAATCTGTACCTTTCGCTCTATTTTCTAGATTCTCTACTTGACTTGATTCCCAGATGGCTCAGTGGTAAAGAATCTGCCTGTCAATGCAGGAGACACAAGGGATGAGGGTTCTATTGCTGTGTTGGGAAGATCTTCTGGGGTAGGAAATGGCAACTCACTCCAGTATTCTTGCCTGGAAAATCCCATGGACAGAGGAGCCTGGAGGGCTACAGTCCATGGGGCCACAAAGAGTCGGACATGACTGAGCAACTGAGCTCACACACTACTAAACTTGTTCAGATTCCAAATTGGATTTCAAGTGTTTGTTTCTCTTATAATTCCTTCTAATTGAAGCTGGCAAAGAAGTGTAATCCCCAAGCCCAAGAGTACATGATGCAATTGATTACTAAAAAGTTAGTTGTTGCAATGAAAACCAAATTTGAAGATGAGAATTAAATAATCTGGGTCCCTTTTTATGCTTGAAGCTATTTCTTCTGAACGATGAGGAAAGGTCAACCTAAAATATAACTTTGCTGAGTGAAATATTCAATCACAAATTTAATGTGTGGAAGTAGGTATACATATATTAAAATCAGAAAGATAAACGATTTAGAACAACCTTAGTAAGACTGAAGGGTCTACAAAAACAAACAGGGATCAGGACAAAGTTAGGCACTGGGGGTGGGGTTGGGAGTTGGGGAGTGACCTAAAGAGAAAGGCTAAAGGAATAGGAACACCTAGTTCCAGAAAAAATACAAGTGAGTAGAGATTAATAATTTTCAACATGTAAAAGGAGACGGAAAGTTTATGAAGTTATGGCTTCCAAGGAGAAAAGAGGACATAAGTGGCTTAAACTGCATTTTAAAGGAATTGGGTTAGACAGACTTTTTTTTGGCAGTATCTCTTCACTCTGTATATTTTATTAAATTTTAAATGGAAGCATAGTTGATTTTGGGCTTCCCTGGTGGCTCAGAGGTTAAAGCATCTGCCTCCAATGCAGGAGGCCGGGGTTCGATCCCTGGGTCGGGAAGATCCCCTGGAGAAGAAAATGGTAACCCACTCCAGTATTCTTGCCTGGAGAATCCCACGGACAGAGAAGCCTGGTAGGCTACAATCCACAGGGTTGCAAAGAGTCGGACACGACTGAGCGACCTCACTTTCACTTTCATAGTTGATTTACAATGTTGTAGTTTCTGTTGTACAACAGAGTGAATCGGTTATACATACATACATACACACATATATATATATACACACACATTCTTTTTTATATTCTTTTCTATGATAGGTTATCACAAGGTACTGAATATATTCCCTGTGCTATATAGTAGGACTTTGTTGCTTATCCATTTTACATATTAGAAACATTTTATGCCAGATATATTATTTATCATTTTGCCTTAAAGGAGACTAAACTAAGCACCTCCCTACTATGTCCTGAGGACAGAGTGAAAACTCATCCTAAAAGTAGGACACTTCTCTATGGCTACAATGTTCGTGATTTGATTTTTTGAGATTCAGTTTGTGCAGCTGATATTTACCTCTAGACAAAACACCTTGATTTTAAGGAGGGATCAAAACTCACATCAAAGCAGGGACCTTCTGTAAGGACCTTCCCCGATTAAAGTCATTTTCACTCCCATTCTCATCGGATATCCATCAGAGAGATGGTCTCTGTTTTCAGAAAGACTCCATCCACCAAGGGGCCCTAGTACTTCTGTCCATGGTACTAAAGGAAGGGTGGACCCTTTGAAGAAACAGCAGCAGCAGGGCGATGAAACTGCCCTGTGACGGGAGCCCCGGGAGTCACTGGGGTCAGCCCCATTCTAATGATGGACGGGGCTTTTGTTCACATGTTCTCATTTCCTGTGAGACCTTGGGCGAATCACTCAACAAGTCTCGCGTTTCTTCCTCTGTAAGAGGAGAGACCAAAGCCATACACTGTCTGTGCAGGACCCAGGAGAGGGAGAGTTGACTTTGTGCTCTTCTGTCTGCTTCGTGACTTTAAAACAGAGACTGCCAAGGCCCACTGTTACTTTATCTTAGTCATGGAAGACACAGAGTGCATGTGTCTATCTTCCCAGGCTGATGAGACAACAAAACATTGCTTGAAGAATCAAGCACGGCTATATTTACCGTATTTTATGTGAAAGGAAAGGTTACTTTGGTAATTGGATGGGCTGAAAAATAAAAGGAACAATGTCCTGACGTTGCTTCTCAAACATGATTTCAAACTCCTTTGATCAGAATGAACCACTGATTTGCTCTCTACTTTTCCAACAGTGGAAAAGGAAAGAAAGTAAATAGGAACTCAGGAAGGAAGCAGTTTATATCCACTGATAAGAGGAGAAATAAAATGAAAGCTTCCCAAAGAAAGCAAGTAGTACCCTTAAAATCTACTGAAACACCCCGGAAGAGCTGCTATCTGAAATAAATTAAACGGTTCAATAGTTTCAGAGATGAAAAGTGTGTGGTGAGCCAGATTTCTAAGAAAGTACATGCAAGTCTCTCAAGTAAGACCCCAGCAAGAAAAATGGCTCCACTGAACCCTGATTAGTAGGTTTCATGGTGTGTCTGATCACAGAGAATCTAACTGCTGATCAGAACTTCTTGGATCAAGAAAATCTGGTTCTATCCTACTCTCTGTTAGCTAACAGTTCTGAGATGGGTTTTATTTTAAAATAATAAAAGGAAAGTGAAGAAAATAACTACGAAGCAAATTGTGAACTGTGAGACTATCTGCAGGGCAGCCCAGAAGGGCCATCCAGCAATTTCTTGATGGTGTGTTCTACCAAAACGTATGGTTCAAATAGGTTACAACATAGTACCCATGCACCATACAGATGGGTGCCATGTCAACAAACAGATAGTCAGCCAGCCAGAGAACTGAAGGAGTAACAAAATTAGACCCTGGTTCCTTTAACCTGGGCCCTCCCAGGTGGCACAGTGGTAAAGAATCCACCTGCCAATGCAGGAGATGCAGGTTTGATCCCTCGGTCGGGAACATCCCCTGGAGAAGGAAATGGCAACCTGCACCAGTATTCTTGCCTGGAGAATCCCATGGGCAGAGAAACCTGTTGGGTTACAGTCTATGGCATTGCAAAGAGTCAGACACAACTGAGTGACTAAGCACACACACACACACACACTCTTTGGCCCATGCTGCTACTGCTGCTGCTAAGTTGCTTCAGTCGTGTCCGACTCTGTGCAACCCCATAGACAGCAGCCCACCAGGCTCCCCCGTCCCTGGGATTCTCCAGGCAAGAACACTGGAGTGGGTTGCCATTTCCTTCTCCAGTGCATGAAAGTGAAAAGTCAAAGTGAAGTCATTCAGTCGTGTCCGACTCTTAGCGATCCCATGGACTACGGCCTACCAGGCTCCTCCGCCCATGGGATTTTCCAGGCAAGAGTGCTGGAGTGGGGTGCCATTGCCTTCTCCTTGGCCCATGCTGCAGCCCTTATCAATTAAGCAGGGGGAAGTCAAGTGCATGACTGGAGAGCTCACTAACATCAGGGGAGACAAGGAGCAGCTGTCGGCGTGCATGCTCTTCTCCAGCAGGGATTAGGGAGGGGAAGAGAGAGAGAGATGGAATGGGACAATGGTGCCTTTTCTTCTTTCCTCAATGGACATGCGGAATGAGCAGCTCATTTCTCATGATCCCCGAGCGCTCCAAGCATGCAGGAGCCTGGCTTGCTGCACATCCAGGGGGAGGTTCTAGTTACCATCACACCATGTGCATCAGCAGCATTTTCTAGAATCTAGAGGTTCAAACAAAAGACCCCACGCTGATGACACTCTGGAATGAATCTGACATGGCATAGCCAGGGAAGGCCAGGGCCCACCCTGCAGAGCCGATCACATGCAGATGAGAGCAGCAAGCAGACCCCTCCTGCTCCAAGCTGCCTCCCGTTTTCAAAGCCTGGGAAACCACAGGAGAATGAAAGCTGAGACACAGAATCTGAGAATTCTCCCCAGGCCCCAGAACATACACTTCCGTTTTTAAATTAAGGTAGCGTTTATGATCTCCAGTGCCTCGTATGTAGTGTTTTAAAAAAACATTTCTCAAATTTGAAATGTGAAAACCGAGCGCTAGGGAATGAGGTTTTTCAGGTAGAGTTTCAACCTACCCGTGGTAAAAACAGAGACGCCATCCTGAAAGCAAGACTGACACCAACAGAGCTGGAATCTATTTTGCCAGCAAAGGTAAAGAGGCTACCTGAGAGGTCCAGTTGATGGGGATGGCCAGCGATGGATGGCGGAGCAGCTACAAACTACAGGATAATCTTGGCAACAGCATCAGGCAACACAAGAAAAGCTACCACACACCCACACCTAAATGCACGATTACTTACTCCAAGTAAGTGCAATTCCTCAAGGTAGATTAACTTCAGAATCTGGGCAACGTGTACAGGCTCATTAGAAAGATTCAATATTAGTTCAAGTTATTGTCACACATTTGAAAGACTAGAATCATTAAAGGTGCCTTTTTCTTTCTAAGCAAATTTATACTAAGCAAAATAATAATAAATCAGTAAATGGAACACAGAAAAATCACAGGTCACGGCCACATTCATGCAAAATTTCATTACTGATGGTCACATGTGTAAGAAGAAGAAAAAAAAAAAAAAGCCAAGACTCAATACATCTCTTAATTTCTTCTAAAGTATTTGGATGATTGTCTGTGAAAGGGCCTTAAACCCACCACCAGGCAATAGGACAGAAATGGTTCCAGGACTTACAATCTTCTTCTCACGTTTGCTATTGAGTTCTACTGGCATGCTGCTGCCATTGCTTCCCGAGGGCACAATGCAGCCAGGATTATGTGCCTGAGATGGAGACATGCTCTGCAAAGGTTAAGACACACAGATGCATCACACAGGAGACGGCGATGGCCGAGATACACCTTAAGTACGTACGTGCATGTTAGAAAAGCAACGCAAACCCTTGTATTACGTGTGAGTAGTGCAGCCAACAGCTCTGCAGGCTTGAGGTCAGCTACTGATGAAATCTCCCAAGACTACACAGATTCTATGCAAACAGTGTAACTGGATTTATCACATTAAAAAAAAAAGCCTTTTCTATAGGCAAAACACCGAGGGAACACCTCTTTCTCATTTGAAATACTCTGAAAAAAGCTATAAGCACAAGGAAAATAATAGCAATAACAACAAACAAGAAATTCTACCATGACCCTGTGTGCTTGAGAAAGAGGTTATTTATTCCTGAACAGGATCCATGGAGCGATAACCCATACATGCCAACCTGTGGCATCTGACTGTGTTAATGCAAAGCGTTACTTCTGCAGGGCACAGCGTGTCCATTCTATTGTACACGGTATAGACAAGTCAAGCATTTACCTCCTGGCTTAGAAGAGGCCTTGCTTCAAGCGCTATCCTTTTCTTATGCTCCTCTTTTACAGGCATTAGGGGCTTGAAAAACTTTGGTGGCTGAGGAGAGAATGCTTTGAAAGGGCTGACTGTTAAGGCATGAGGATTCTCTGATGTACAACCTGGGGAAGACAAAAGGCACGGGTTTACAGGCACAGAGCACTTTAACCAACCCACAGGGAGCGAGGCAGGGACGGAGCCAGAAGGAATATCTGGCGGAACAAAAGAATTAATGTGTGAATGCAGTTGACCTTGAACATCGCGGGTCTGAACTGCTTGGGTCCACTCACACATGGATTTTTTTTCATTAAATGTACAGTCGGCCCTCAACAGCCTCAGGGTTTTGCCTCCAAGGATTACGGAGGACTGACTATGGGACTTGTATGCAGGGGCTCCGGGAACCAGTGGCCCTCAGATACCGAGTGATGGCTATATTTGGTCGAGCATTAAAACAGGTCGGCAAGAATGGAGATGTATCTACAAAGTTAAAAAGAATCGTCATAGGCCTGGACAGCAGCAAAAAAATCAGAAACCAAATTTTCTACCTTCTTGTCAAGATCCAGCTTGAGCATCACTTCACAGACCAATTTCAACTCACGCTGATTTTCTATTTCTCTGAATTCTCAGAGCCCGTATTATCTGTAAATGCATTTTGGCACTTTCTGATTTACTGGCTTATTTTCTACATATCTCATTTTCACAGCTGGATTTTAAGATCTTGGCATCTTTTGGTTTCTGTCCCTGCATAAGGCAAGGAGAGGCTCAATCTTAACTCAGTGACTGAATACTTTAAAGTTCTCTCGCAAGCCACTGTTCCCTCAAGCCACCCTGCCCCATGTGACTAAGGAAGGACAAATCCTCGTTTCTTGCTTTTACTCATTTTTTACTTTTTGGGGCCTCTACTTCTCCTTCTATATTTTTCTCTTCAATTCACTGGTACAAAGGAACATAGTAGGTAAAATATAAGGTGTAGGTAAGGTAATAGAGCGGACTGACAAATTCTAAGAATGCTATTCCTTTCAGGGCACTAGGAAATTACATATTTAGGCAATAATGTTGTCACTGACCAAATTCATTTCTGGTATCATTTTTTAAATTTCCTTAGGAGTCAGAGACATGTTCTCTTAAAAACGTACTTTGATTTGAGCACAAAACCATGATGGAAGTGGACATGCTTTTGGTAAAGAATGAAATCTAACCATAATGTAATAATAAGATTTGTATGTGTCTCAAAACTGATTTCAAAATCAGGAAATGATACATGAAATGTGACTTGAAAACTATAAGTGCTACACAAAAAGCCTATTATTAATTGGATGATATAATGGATACAAAGAAAAGAAAATCAAATAAGTGAGCAGGATATGTTCTATCCAAGAAGACACTTTTGGATCATCTAGCAAACTAGAATTTCAGCTTTCTGTCTTATTAAAGCCATCTAGAAAAGAACCTTACCCCCCGCCCCACGCCTTTCCTAAGAAATTATAAACAGGTAACACAGAAAAAAATCTCACCACTACCTTCTTTACTCCTTCGAGGTGAATCCCTAGGCAAAGTTCCATAACACGATACATCCTGGTAACTCGGGCTGTAGTCAGACATGTCTAACTGGTTCTCTGGCCAACCCTACAAGGTATAAACACGGGTTAACTGTAATTACGTTCCTCTAAAATGAGAAAAGAAGCCTGATTGGAGTTTTTTCCTATTTCTTTTTATGGCAGTATGTGCTCTTCTTTTTTTAAATTATAAAATAGATCTAACATGTAGAAAAGTACTGAATGATATGACAAGTGCTATCGTAACCAAGTGAAGAAATGTTGATAGTTTATTCTATTTGTTCAGGATTTAATAAAATCATTACAGATTTAGTGAAATCCTCTTTTGGACCCCTACAGGGCTCATTAAAGCTCCACTTTTATAAATCTGTTATGTACCCAAGATGACCAGATAATTTAAAGATCAACCTACAACACCTGAGAGTGAAACAGTTCCACTGATAATTTTTCTAGGTGGCAGGCATAAGCTTGGATTGCCCCAGGCAAATTAGGTGGTATGGTTACTCTGTATATACTTGATATGTAAAACTTCCAAGCTGGCAAAGACATTGGTATACTAAAGGGGGAAACCTCCTTTTTATCATATACACTTAGCTAATCTCACTTCAGCTTCTCAGGAAATGTCATCTCTAAGGACTAGATTTTAAAATGCTTGAAGGCATAATCTGTTTTGATATTTTCTGAATCTATAGTCCCCAAAATAATAATTTACATATAAATAAGATAATGCTGTACAATATCCTTAATTTCAAGTTCCTAATTTTCCCCATTTGAAATAATTTTGATTTTGCTATGGTGGATGTAGTCATTTAGAGTTAGATCCATAAACACATATTTATTTGATTATGTATGCAATGATCCTGATATGGAACATATCATGCTAAGTAACACTGTAATCCTCAGAGTGCATAGCAATTTCACATCAAGTACTTGAACTTGGAAATGGACACGTGGAGACAATGATCTGCATCAGGTTAAGGTGGGAAGTTCAGAGATTTAAAAAACACCAAGATAACCTAAATTTCCAGACTTAGATCCCATTAATAACCTGGCCATGCCCACAGGCACATACCTTATCATCATCGTCAAAGCCAGAAAGGTCTGGTCGACTGGAAGAGACCTGTAAGAGATGAATGGTTTCATCAGTGTGGTTTATACATTTAACATAACTAACAAATAAAATATCACACATACAGTTGAAGGTTGTATGACCTTCTCCTTCCCCTCATTCTTTCTCCTAATATTTATTATTTCCTTATTTATTTGAATTTATCATAATTGTGCTGTAATATTTATCATTACCTTTTAAAAAGTATTCAGATTTTCTTTTTCTAACTTAAAATTTTTTATCCATAAATATTTCTCTATGACTCTCTAGAAGATAAGGAATTCCTATTCTCTTTGTGAAACCATAATACCATTATTGCATCTCAAAAGATTCAGCAATTCCTAAATAGTATCAGATATCCCAGTAGTGGTTAAATGTCTATAAACACTATCAGAGCTAATTCTGAGTCAGGATCAAAGCATACCATCCACTGCAACTGGATGATATACATCATAAGTCTTTCTTAATTTATGAGTTTTCCTTTTTTACCCCCTAATAATAGCTATAGTGCTCTCATTTTTTCTACCATCTAGCATTCTGCAATACAAATGAAATAACAGGAAAATTAGGGCTAAAGATGGAGAAGGAAATGGCAACCCACTCCAGTGTTCTTGCCTAGAGAATCCCATGGACAGAGGAGCCTGGTGGGCTGCTGTCCATAGGGTTGCACAGAGTCGGACATGACTGAAGTGACTTAGCATCCATGCATGCGTTGGAGAAGGAAATGGCAACCCAATCTAATATTCTTGCATGGAGAACCCCAGGAACAGAGGAGTCAGGTGGGCTGCTGTCTATGGGGTCGCACAGAGTCGGACATGACTGAAGCTACTTAGCAGAAGCAGCAGGGCTAAGGAACTCCTTCTTTAACTGCATCCCTCAAGTACTGGTATATGTATCATTGGTTTTTTTTTTATCATTCAGTTCTAAATACATCCTAATTTCCATTATGATCTCTTCTTTGATGCCTAAATTAATTAGAAACTGTGTCCCCCCCACCCCTGCAATTTGTAACTTTATGAGTCTCATCATTAAAAGAACTGAAATGTGGTCAGAAAAAGTGATCTGTTTGAAAGTGACTATAGGGATTTGCTTTTCGGACTACTGTAAGGCAAGTTTCATGAATGTTCACCAAGGGGACTTCCCTGGAGGTCCAGTGGTTAAGACTCCACGCTGCCAATGCAAGGGCACAGGTTCAATCACTCATCAAGAAACTAAGATCCTACACGTCACGCAGGATCAAAAAATATTAAATAAATGTTCATCGTGTTTGTAACCATTATCTGGCAATTCTTGAGAATGGGAAAGCAAATCAGTTTTCCTTGAGAGGATCTGTCTTTCACTCTCTGCTGCTTCGAGAAGGAGGCTACTTTGAAGTGGTCCACGCACTCCTCTGTCCTTTCTTCCTACGACGGTGCCACCTTCCACTAGACACAGTGTCTGTCAACTGGGTTTCCTCGCTGAAATGATTTGTTGAGGAAGGTCATCAACATGAACAGCAGGCACCACGGGAGGGTCTACATGGAGGTGCCTGGCGCCCTATCACACCGACAGTGAGATCCCTGGGGCAGCTAGAAGCAGGTACAGGAACAGTGGAGAGCAGTACTCAGAAGCGCTGGCACGGGACCTCTGACCCCACCATCTTTAAACCAACATTTAGTGCACATCCCAAGAAACTTCTTCCAAGGACATGCACTCTATGTGGAGAAATTTGCAAGATTCCACTAAAAGCTTGGGGCTTCCCTGGTGGTTCAGATGGTAAAGAATCTGCCTGAAATGTGGAAAAGCCAGGTTGGATCCCTGGCTTGGGAAGATCCCCTGCAGGAGGGAATGGCAATCCACTCCAGTATTCTTGCCTAGAGAATTCCCATGGACAGAGGAGCCTGGTGGGCTACAGTCCATGGGGTCACAGAAGAGTCGGATACAACTGAGCAACTAACGCAGACACGTACACACCACACTCTAAAAGCTCAGTCCTGTTACCTGTAATAGCTTTTGGGCAACATACACACATACGAAGCTCAGTCCTGTTACTTGTAATGGCCCTCTGGTGGGCATCTCCAGAACAGAAGAACAGGCTTGGCACCCTGGGAGGCCCACACCTGAGCCAAATGTAAATCTCCCTGCCGACACACCCTGACCTGGTTCCCCTGACACGCCACACCCCAAACCCTGAGATGAGTCACTGGGACGACAGCCCCGCCACGGGTGAGCTCACATTGTGAACGTTGGGCGTGCTGAGGCTTCGCCGTAGGTGCCGAGCTTTGGTGGAAAGTGCTTCTTTGACCGTCACCGCCTGCAAATTTGAAAATGACATTGATTTTTCTTCCTCCCATGACAAAAGGAATATATGTTTATTGTGAAAGATTTCAAAAGTATAGAAATAAATGTCATTTCAAGCCTATATTACCAGCCCTACCCACCCTGTATTTATAAAACTGGAATCTTATTGTTTTCACTAATTTTTTTTTTTTTTGCTTAATTTATGAAAAATATTTTTCATAAATAAAACCAGGAAGACTGATGAACTAAAGGTATTTTATGTTGTAGCTTTACATATAGGTGCGTAGAGGAAACACGGATGAAATACCACTAACTATATATGTTACTTGTGAAACTACAATCAACTTTCATGCTGCTTGTGTTTCACTCTGCCACAGTTTGGGTGGGACTTCCACTAAAGGAAGATTTTTCTGAGAGATGCCAATCTTGATCCTCTTTTTGCTCAAAGCACCCTTTTCATAACTTCTACTGCCTCTATCGGGTGACACCTCCTCTGGAGTTTCATGACCTAGTGGATTATTTTCACCTGGCAATATCTTGCCACAGAGGTTAACCTTGGTCCAAACACTAGGGAGAGAGAGAGAATGTGGTTAAGGATGTGGACTTCAGAGTCAAGCGTCCTGGGTTTATATCTGACTTTGTACCGATTCTTAGCTGGGTGCCCTTGGGCGAGGTGGCTCACAGCTGTCAGCCTCAATTTTCTCATTTACAAATGGAAATGATGACAGCATTTACCTTGCAGGGTTACTTATTTATTTTTAGAATTTCTTTATGGTACAGTCACATAATATACAACATACTACCTTACCCATATTTAACTGCACAGTTCAGCGGCACAAAGGACATTCCCATTGCTGTGCAACTCCCCCCATCATCCATCTTGAAGATGAAATAATGGGGCTTCCCTAGGAGGGTTCAGTAAAATGCACTCGTCTGAATTTGTGTCACTCTTTTGTCAAAGTAACTATTTTGTCTAATGAGATGGCTACTCAAGTCTTCCTTCTCTCCTGGGTTGAGAGAGAAGGTGTGTTGGTAAGTAAGTTCATCTTTATCCATTTGGGGTGAAGGCTGGTGATCTGTCAGATGGTACAGAATCTGCCTGCAATACAGGAGACCAGGGTTCGATCCCTGGGTTGGGAAGGTCCCCTGGAGGAGGGCATGGCAACCCACTCCAGTATTCTTGTCTGGAGAATCCCACGGACAGAGGAGCCTGGTGGGCTACAGTCCACGGGGTTGCAAAGAGTTGGACAGGACTGAGCAACTAGCACCATCAGTTTTCACTTGCTGGTGATCTCACCCTCCCGTCCAGACCCTGCAGTTACTTGCCTGCCGGAGTCGTTCCAGGCTCAGAATGTTCTCCACCTGCAGCACGCCCCGCGTGTACTTCTCGATGTACGTCTCCCCATCCGACGTGCCTTCATTCTCACTCCTTGCAGCCATGAGAGCCAGCGTCTCCCGGTCCTCAATCTCCTCTGTTGCCTAAGGAGACAAGCAGACACTTACTGTTACGTGAACAATATTTCTCTCAAAACTGTGGTGAGAAAATGGTTTAAAAGTTTTGAGACCTAACTCCTTCTCCAATACTCAGATTCTGACATTTCAAAAAAGTAATACGTGCTTTTACCTTTGGTATGTTGGATACTATTTCATAGGTTACACCACAGGAATAAAATATATTCTTCAGTGATATTCTCCTCTTCAAACTCTGGGTGAAACTCTGGTAGAAAAGGAAAGTTGAATTAAGCAATGTGGAAAATACAAGCTATTTAGTATTATATAAATTACATAAAAAAACCAATGACTATATTTTTGATACATATACACTACACAATAAAACAGAAGAACACTGAATGGAAAAATCTTTGTCCTCAATCCTGAAGGACAGTAACATCCAGCTATTAAATCTGGGGATTAGATGACAGAATCTGCAGTCCAGCCAGGGCTTTCTGTGGTTGCTTCTCTTTACCGTGTGTGTATTTAGTCGCTCAGTTGTGTCAGACTCTTTGCGACCCCATGGACTTTAGCCCGCCAGGCTCTTCTGTCTATGGGATTCTCTAGGCAAGAATACTGAAGTGGGTTACCAATTCCTACTCCAGGGGATCTTCCCCATCCAGGGATGGACCCCAGGTCTTTTGTGTCTCCTACACTGGCAGGCCAATTCTTTACCACTGAGCCACCTGGGAAGCCCAGGTTATACATTAACATACTATACACCATCATGATATATAATTAACATTGCCTATCAACAAATTTTACCACTGTTTAAAAAAAAAACCTGAAAGTGATTTTTATGCTGTACATTTTCTTCAAGAAAAGAGATTCCTAGCTTTTACTCCAGGGGAAAAAGTCCAGGGGAAAAAGTACATTTGGAAAAGTTTCTTAGGAGAAATCTGGGATTCACTGCTTCTCTTTTCCATCCCATCTGCTATCTTTCTTCTTGATGCTGTCAGGGTTTAATCAGTCCATCCTGGCAGCATCAGAAGTCAGCTCAGAGCATCTGTTCTGCTGACAGTGCCTCTGAGATGAGATCCAGGGAGGCGTTAGGAGACGGACTTGCATGCAGCCTGCCTTTGTCCTGGTTTTGTCATTAACCTGCTTAAGCCAGGCACTTAACCTTTTTCAAACAGAGAAATATCATAAGTTCACTGCCTCCTAGGATTATGGGTCTCAAACTGGTCAAGGTGGAAGAGTTCTTTGCTGGATGACATTTAGTTCTGCTATCCTCAGACCCTGTCATCTTAGATAAATGAGAATCAGATTATAACCTGGTAGCGACTTGCACGGCCACTGAATTAACACCCCAAACACCACTTTGTGATAGCAAGGAGCAAGAAACTTAGTGCTCATACAAAGGTGGCGCTAGTGGTAAAGTGAAGTGACAGTCGCTCCGTCGTGTCCGACTCTTTGTGACCCCATGGACTATACAGTCCATGGAATTCTCCAGCTCAGAATACTGGAGTAGGTAGCCTTTCCCTTCTCCAGGGGATCTTCCCAACCCAGGGATCAAACCCAGGTCTCCCACATTGCAGGCGGATTCTTTACCAGCTGAGCCAACAGGGAATCTCAAGAATACTGGAGCGTAGCCTTCCCCTTCTCCAGCAGATCTTCCCGACCCAGGAATCGAACCAGGGCCTCCTGCACTGCAGGCGGATTCTTTACCAGCTGAGCCAACAGGGAATCTCAAGAATACTGGAGCGTAGCCTTTCCCTTCTCCAGCAGATCTTCCCAACCCAGAAATCCAACCAGGGCCTCCTGCACTGCAGGCGGATTCTTTACCAGCTGAACTACCAGGGAGCTGTCAGTAAAGAATCTGCCTGCAATGCAGGAGACGTAAGAGATGCTGCTCCATCCCTGGGCCAGGAAGATCCCCTGGAAGAGGAAATGGCAACCCCCTCCAGTAATTCTTGCCTGGAAAATCCCATGGGCAGAGGAGCCTGGCAGGCTACAGTCTGTAGGGTCACTAAGAGTCAGACACGACTGAGCGACTTCACTTTCACGCATTGGAGAAGGGAATGGCAACCCGCTCCAGTGTTCTTGCCTGGAGAATCCCATGGGCAGGGGAGCCTGGCGGGCTACAGTCCATGGGCTTGCAGAGTTGGACACGATTGAGCGACTAAACAACAACACGCAACGGCAGAATCAGGCCCCGTGACTACCTGTTTGTTGTAAATGTTGGCTGCAATCCGTTTTCGTAAGACCAGCTCCATAGCGGCCGGGTGGCTGAGCTGGACTGTGGTCTTCACTATCAGGTAGATCCTCTCATTCTGCGGGGTGACCCTGTTCAAGTGAACGGAATCATGCACCGAGGAGTCCCAGGAGGCTGTGGCTGAAACCTAGGGACCCAGGAAGGAGGGGGACATGGAAATAAAACAGCTCAGCTGTAGCAGTTTTACATCTTGAGCTAGAAAACCACACACAACTCTATTGAATCACAGATGCTTTCCCTCACCTTTTGGATAACACATATATTCTATTTTTTAAAGTTCCCCGTCCACTTCTCCAAAAGCCCAGACCACAGCAGCTTAATGGGCAGACAGGCCCACAGGCATGTGCATTAATCTGAAGCCCTTTAAGAGACTCTTTAAGGCCCATTACCTCCTCGTCACTGTGCTTTATGATGGGCAGGTAGAAAAACTGGCTGCCGTGCTCCTTGGGGAGGATGGAGTTCACGCCTGATGCGTGGGGGCCCACGAGCTGCTCATTGGCACTGAGGTCATCCGCTGACGAAGTCCAGGGAACAGATACAAAAGTGGGGGAAAGATCAGATTTCTTTTAAGCAAGCACCCCAAAATTTTAAATATGCTTTTTACTGATGAAGTTTATAGGTAATGCTATTTATTTTTTTCATCCCTTATTCTGCAGTTAAAACAGTGATTCCAGTGCCCACAACAGTTTCTATCTTTTACAGAAATAACTGTGGGAGCCAAAAGGGTGTCTTTGAGACTCTTCTATAAAATGGACTGAATATATACCATATGTAGTCCCGGAAACAAACATTTTTACTACGTAAACATACCTTACAATTGTACTGCTTTCTGATGTCAATTCCTCTCATAACCTAGTGTTAAGTTTATGGTCCTACTTATGTAATTTACACTAAATTAGAGATTTGTTGGAGAAGGAAATGGCAACCCACTCCAGTACTCTTGCCTGGAAAATCCCATGGATGGAGGAGCCTGGTAGGCTGCAGTCCATGGGGTTGCTAAGAGTTGGACACGACTGAGCAACTTCACTTTGACTTTTCACTTTCATGCATTGGAGGGGGAAATGGCAACCCACTCCAGTGTTCTTGCCTGGAGAATCCTAGGGACGGGGGAGCCTGGTGGGCTGCCGTCTATGGGGTCACACAGAGTCAGACACGACTGAAGCGACTTAGCAGCATCAGCAGCAGAGATTTGTTTGGTTAAATTACCAACTTAGCAATAAAGTTCTATGCATTTGGGAGAACTTTGACGGCCATCCTCTCCAATGCCCTACCCAGTGTAGGATTCACTCTTTACAGATCTCTGGATACAGTTATTCAGCCTTTCCTTGTATAATGGGGAACCTCCAGTAATGGGGAACTCACTGCTTCGTGAAGTAACAGTCTACTTCTAGGCTTTTAAAAAAATTGCCCGCATTTTTTTTAAAAGAGACAAAGCCAACCTCCCACGTCTTCATCGGTTACTGGTCTTCCCTCCAGAAGAGAGGTTCTTAGGCTGTGCTTTGAGAATCCCAAGGGCCCTGCAGAAGGGCCTGCCTATCCCTAAACTCAGCAGCTCCACTCTCATATTCCACACGTGGGGTTCCATTCACGAGTTCATATTGAAAATAGATTTTGCAGCTAAAACACATTGAAAACACTTGTCCCAGGTTCACCCAGGTTCAATCTAGATGCTATAATAACGGACAGCCCTTCATGTAGGGTTACAAATCATCACGGTCTAGGAACACCACCATTGGCGGTGGGGAGCAAAGGGAACCAGTCAGAAATGCAGATTCCAGAGCACCGGCAACATAGAAGGATTCAGAACTGTAAGGGTGATGACTTTCTCATGTAATTTCCATGTCTGTTACTGTTTCCCAGCAATAACTCAACTGCAGTTTTTGTATGCAGCTCTCAATCTCTCGAGTGTTCTTTTTTGAAGAATAAATTTCTACATCTGTCTTTCAGTGATTCTATATGTCATGGTTTTATACATTTGGTTGTTACCTCGATAAGGCATGTGAGTGATCAGACAAGTCATTTAAGGGCTAAAGTGCTGTGGGTTTGACTAGATTGCAAACCTCATTCAGGGTGACAAGCCTCGGAACAATAGGTGTCTACTTACCGTTCAAATCAAGGAAGAGAACCGGTATGTGGGTTTCCATTCCAGGTGGTGGGATCCTAAATTTAATAACAATATTTCATCATAACAAAATATGGGTTTTGCCCCTTGTTAAATAACTAAACATCACAGAGGCAGGGAAGCAGAAGAGAATCATTGTGGAGACAGATACAGCTCTTACAAATGAAACCTTCTCACAATTCTTATCATCCTTATTTAACACAAATCATGGGATTTGTGTGATTTCTATAGAGAACTACCAGTTATATGAATTACATGTAATTAATTGAAACAAAGATTATTTTGTCTTTCTGAGAATAATTCTAGTGATGGAAAGAAGAGAAGTCACTATTTTGGAGGTGGTACAGAAAGCTGGATTGATTTGCCTAGCTTCTTTTGAGCATCAGGACTGATAGAAAATCAGTGCTTAAGTGTTGACTCTATGCTAGTGACCAAACTAAATAGGCATGAAGACAAAAAAGAAGACATTTCTGCCCTTTTCAAGTATGCTCAAGAAGCACCCTTCTTTTAAGTCAAGATATGAGAATTTCTTGACTGCAGTCGTGAAATTACAAGGCACTTGCTCCTTGGAAGAAAAGCTAAGACAAACCTAGACAGTGTATTAAAAAGCAGAGACACTACTTTGTTGACAAAGGTCCATCTAATCAAAGCTATGGTTGTTCTAGTAATCATGTATGGATATGAGAGCTGGACCATAAAGAAGGCTGAGCACCGAAGAACTGATGCTTTTGAACTGTGGTGTTGGAGAAGACTCTTGAGAGTCCCTTGGACTACAAGGAGATCCAACCAGTCTATCCTAAAGGAAATCAGTCCCAAATATTCATTGGAAGGACTGATGCTTAAGCTGAAGCTCCAATACTTTGGCCACCTAGTGTGAAGAACTGACTCATTAGAAAAGACCCTGCTGATGGGAAAGATTGAAGGAGGAGAAGGGGATGACAGAGGCTGAGATTGGATAGCATCACCAACTCAATGGACATGAGTTTGAGCAAGCTCCAGGAGATGGTGAAGGACAGGGAAGCCTGGTGTGCTGCAGTCCATAGGGTCACAAAGAGTCGGACATGACTGAGCGACTGAACAACAATGAGAATTTCTGGAGATCAGGAAGTTGTGTCCGAGGTGCTCATTCCGGGGAACTGAGGAGCATGGTATCTGATTCCTGGCCAGTGATAACTGATCTCTGGCTTCCTGAGAGAGGACAGTGGTTGCAGCAGGCAAGGACAAGAGGGACGGGAGCACTGGGGCTGGGCGGCCCTTCCCTGGGCAGCTTGTAGTACTTAACATTTTCTGTGACAATCTCAGCAGGTCACTCGCCTGACCCGCCCCAGGCCACCACAGGAGAGGGGTCTCACCAGTCGGCAGGCGCCCCGGGGATCCCGCTGCCCGGCGCAGGCACCAGCACAGCGTTCCTCTCCTCCGTCAGCCCCACCCACTGCTCCACCAGCCGGGCTTCCCGCTCCACGTCATCCTCCGTCTTCTCTGCGGGCAAAACAGGGGCATGAGCACCAAGGGGGAGGAGAGACGATTTCTAAATTTAAATCGGTTTGCACTGGGTGGTATCCAGGAGTGGCTTAACCATCCGTGATGTCCTCCCCCGCAAAAAAAAGGATCTGAGGCTCTGAAGTTTAAGCCTGAGCAGCTCATGGGGGCTAGAACACCGGACTAGCAGAGCCTAAGCTAGGAAGAATGGAAAGAGCAGTGGAACAGGAATGAGAAGACTCGGGTTTTTATAAGAGTTCTGTCATTTGGGAAAGTTATTCCACAGATGGGTCTTCATTTCCTACTTTGTCAAATAGGGATCCTACAAGTCATGTAGATATCATGCACCTGTCAGAAGGATCCAGTGCAATAATGGAGAGGGCACTGCTTTACGAAACCACACGTCATTTTACAGAGGATTAAACATGGTCTCCTGCACTCTGCAAAATGAACTTATTCTCCTTCATACTTGTAATGCAAGGGATTTTATTTGATCTATTTTGCAATCCTCTTAGCCTAATTTAACTCTGGAGTGAGTTTGTTTTTTAAAGATATGTTGAAGTTCTAACTCCCAGCACTTTATCATTTTTTGAAAAAATTAATTTATCTATATTTGGCTGTGATGCGCCTTCATTGCTGTGCTCGGGCTTTCTCTAGTTGCAGTGCGCAGGCTTCTCATGCAGTGGCTTCTCTTGGTGCAGAGCATACGCTCTAGGGAGCTCGGGTTTCAGTCCTTGCAGCTCCTGGGCTTTAGGGCACAGACTCAGTAGCTGTGGTGCACAGGCTTAGCTGCTCCATGGTATGTGGGATCTTCCCAGGCCAGGGACTGAACTGGCATCCCCTGCATTGGTAGGCAGACTCTTAACCACTGGACCACCAGGGAAATCCAAAGTGGGCTTTCATTAGCAGGCTGAGCGCATACAAAAACTGACACCAAGCTGTTTTACGGAGAGAGGATTTTCGCTGCGTTCTGTGTGAAGTGGACTCACATTCAAGGACATGTCCTTTGGTGGAGAATCAACCACACTGAGTGAAGCACACAATCTGGATGAGAAACTGGCGTTTTAAGAGCACATTTCTGCTCTAGAATCCGAATGGCTGTTGCCGTTGGAAGCAAATGGAATCCTGGAGGTTGGGTAGTGGTAAGCAGAGCTGCAGAGCTGACTTCTGGCTACCCTCAACAAGCTGAGCACATGGTTTCCGACCAGTGGTAGCCGAGGCCCACCTGCCACGTGTCGTGGGTTCAAAAGTGACCCTTTCACTGCAGTTCTAGGATCTGGGCCTGGAATACCTCATATGGACATGTTGATATTGATGGCATTTGCATTCATCAAAATGAAAACTGAATTTAACATTTAATGTCATAGTCCACTCAAGTAATGAAACTTACTACTTTCAAATTTAAGGCCTGTTTAAACCAACCTTGCACAACAACAATTCACTAATATCTATAATTGTAACAGGGTCAAAAATCTGAGATACTGTTGTGTAGCTAAGGGAGGAAAACAGCCTACCCCCACTATCCAACGGAAAGGCAACTCCCAGCCAAGAGTTACATCTCATGTACCTTTTTTGTTGCTGACTTTTTTAATCTGTTCGTCTAGGTATTCTCGCCGTTTAATGAGGGCATCCGACCACCTCTCTCTCACGCAGTTTAAGTCTTCTTCCTGGCATCAGGAAGGGAAAACATTTTCCTGTAAAGTGCACAGATAACTCTTTCTTTTTTTTTTAACAAAAGGTGTTTCAATTGATTAGGAATCTTTTCATTAGGAAAGGCCATTAAACGTTGCCGTGTGATTAATATGCAAGAAAGCACAGAAGCCTTAGGAACCCTGCATGCTGATTGAGGATCCTGATTTTCAGAAAATCAGAGCCCCTGGACTTCCGAAAGGATAATTATACTTAAAAGCAAGAGAAGCTCCAACTATACCAGCTGTTATACAATATGTGCATCTATGTATTTAAGTTGTAGCTGTTTGTTTGAAGAGGTTTGTGATTCTAAGAGGAAGGGCACCAGAAACAGACCCCCAGTTTCAAAACAGCAAATGGAGAATCACATTTTCACCATTCATAGCTCAATGGCTTGGGTAACATGTATTTTCTGAAAGGCAGAGAATAGATCAGCGGAGAACCTCTCGCACTTGCTGCAAAGATCTTACCTCTAACTGCTACCATGAGGCTAACCAAAAATGCCCCATGCAAAAAGCCAACATGCAGTCAGCCATGCTGAGAAATCCCGGAAGCGGATGCTGGACCTGACTGTGAACCACGGGGCAGGAAGTGCACAGCCAGCCACGGGACGTTAGTTAATGGCGTTGCTAGATTCAAGGGGAGACTGGTATTTACCCTAAGATTTGTTTTTACTTGTTTGTTTTCTTTCTCAGTAAAGCTACGAGGCAGGAAAGACACCTACCAACCCTATTCAGAAGGCTTTGACTGCCTAATTCCAGTCTAACCCATAAGATGGTCCATTAAGAGCAGACACCTGAGGACTTCTGAGGTGTCCCCTATGACGGATCCACACTTTACTTAGAGGAAGGCACACCAGAAAACATGCTCTTGACATTTATGTAGAGAATCAGTACAGAGACTGGGAACCAACCCAGAAAGCTTCATCTTGGTTCGTCACCTTGACCATTACTGTAATCCCACATTCCACTGACTGCAGGATGGTCAGCGCTACTTCACCTGTGCACTTTTTCCTCTAGATTTCCAGAAAGATTTAAGGCTGAGAGGTAAGTTCTCCAGGTTATGAATAACTAAGTTTGGCTTTACAGAAAGAAGAAAACTGGCTAAACAAAACCATGTGCTTAAAATGTCTCCAGTTTTTCTGTCTGGCAAAAATCTTTAAAAATCAAATCGCATGTTAGAACAATGTAACTCGCTCGGATGTAAGGTGCTAACTGCAGGTTCACATAGGAAACACAGGTCTATTTAAAGATTATGGATGGATAACTACAGTTCTTAAGATCAATTTAATACAGAGATTGTGGTCTTGTTTAGAAAGGCTTTACAAGCTAGCAGTTCGAGATGGCATGGCAAAATGAACTATCTGCAGATACATTTTGAACTGATGGGGAAATCTGTAGAAACAGGACTGTGTCCCTGATTACGCTGAAAGCAAATCAAAAGCGAGTGAAAACGGCATATTCTTGCTCTATGGCCCTTCCTCCTCCCTGCCCTCGGCTTTGCGGATGCTGGCAATTAGCAGCAGCTGTGCCCCATGCCACAGGATTGACAGCAACAGTAATACCTGATAACTATCCATATCATCACCATCCTCATCATCTCTCTGGTAGGAAAAAAATAAACACAAAGGACATGCATTTTGGTTCTCAAACAGCACACAAGGAAAACAGGTCTCTAAGGTTAACACACACATTACAAAGGACAGCACACACGAACAGCATCGGCATAATAAACATTGAACTGAATCTCAAAAACTGGATTTCATTCACTTGCCTATAGTTAACTTAGCGAATTTAAGATTCTACTTTTTTTTCTTTCATCGAGAAAGCAGTCATTTAAAAATAGGAACGGTCTTAGATTCTCTTAGCTGGGGAGAGGAACCAACCCCACTGGGTCAAGACTTACCCCACTGTTATGCAAAGTTGCTATTAGTTTCTGGGTGAGCTGTCAATTGAGATTTAGAGTGGGCAAAGTTAGAAAGGACTTTGGAGAGTTTCTTGCTCAGTCTCTTGGTTTTAGCTGTGAGGCAGCTGAGGCCTGAAGGATGAAATGATTGAACCCAAGGCTCACACGGAGAGTGGCAGGGGTCAGGACTGAGGCCAGGTCTGTGCCCTTGACCTGGCACCACACCTCAGTTACTGTGACATGATCCCAGGGGAAAAACCACTGGGAAGCTAAGACTCCACGTACAGTCAGTGCTCTGTATCCACAAGTCCCCCATCTGTAGATTCAACCAACCACAGAAGCTTCCTCATACAGAGGGCGGAATGTACCGGGCCATTTTATGTAAGAGACTTGAGCATTCTCGGACTCTCATATCCAAAGCAGGGTTCTGGAATCAATGCCCCTGGATACCAAGGGAAGACTGGAGAGATTCTGTATACTAAACTGCTACAGTAAGAGTTTATGACTACGTGGGGCTACCCTGGTGGCTCAGATGGTATAAAGAATCTGCCTGCAATGCAGGAGACCCAGGTTGGATCCCAGGTGGGGAAGATCCCCTGGAGAAGGAAATGGCAACCCACTCCAGTGTTCTTGTCTGGAGAATTCCATGGACAGAGGAGCCTGGCAGGCTACAGTCCACGGGGTCGCAAAGAGTTGGACAGGAGTGAGCAACTGTTACTCACTCATGGTAAGAGCACAGCCCACGATTTTGGATACACAGCTCTATCATCCACCACTGTAGGACAGACCAGTATTCATGTATCAGTCAGGTGAGAAAACCCAAAACTGTCTAGACCCATGACAACACTTTACAATAACTACATAAAATAAGCATTTTTGGCAAAAACATTTGCCAAACAAAATGATTGTGTTGAAAATAAAAGGGTTTTAGTTGAGACGATTTTCCTTAGAAACAAGAATAAGGAGAGAAAAGGAATTCGCTGGTGGTTCAGTGGTTGGGACTCTTGGGCTCTCACTGCTGAGGGCCTGGGTTTGATCTTGGGTCAGGGAACTAACATCCCAGAAGCTACGAGGCCAAAAAATAGAGAAAGAAACAAAAATAAAGAAATCCCCATTTGTAGAGAATATCCATCTCTATGGAAGCAGGTTCTACTTAAAATGAAACATCCTTCTTTCATTTTTCTGGGGTTATTAGAGGGTTAATGTTAAAAAGGAAGTGGAGTGGCCTGGTCATATAAAAGACTATTTTTTCCAAGCACTTTAAAAAATATGATTACACTGTTTTCATATTGAAGTATACTTCAAAATATACTGCTTTTCAAAAGTGCTTTAAAAAATACTGTTAAAATTATTCTCTGTGTAGACTTTAAAATAAACTTCAGCTTTAGTTTAGTAACCATCATTTTCATTTGGATAACTAACTTATTAAATGCAAGCGCAATACTGAAATAACTTTCCTCGAATTAATTCCCCATACTAATGAATAAAGTACAAACAGCCCTAATTTATCATTATTTCTTAGACCAAGGAGATACTTTTATTCGCTGAAAACCAGCTTGAGCTTTCATGATGTAGAACTATTGTGAAATCAGCTTTTTCTGGACTGGCTCCAGCTATCACATCAAAATAATTCTAATGTCTTATTCCACCAACAAAAACAGTACTGGACATGACCTGAAGCATGGTGCAAAGAAAAACAAAAGCTTTAAAACTGTCACGGCTTAAATTTGCATGGCAGGTACTATATTCTTTGAGGTTTTAACTCAAGGGGTATAGCTGCTCTAAAAAGTGCAAATAATCAACCCTTATAGTGTCCCTTTGGGCTCCCCTTGTGGCTCAGCTAGTAAAGAATCTGCCTGCAATTCGGGAGACCTGGGTTTGATCCCTGGGTTGGGAAGATCCCCTGGAGAAGGGAAAGGCTACCCACTCCAGTATTCTGGCCTGGAGAATTTCATGGACTGTACAGTCCGTGGGGTCGCAAATAGTCAGACACGACTGAGCCGACTTTCACTTTCACAGTGTTCCTCAAATGAGAATAATCAATCAGTTAACAATATCCATCAGTTAATGATCCATGTCTGTAGTCATGGTTCAGGACACACAGATTCAAGGTTTTATCTAAGATCAGAGATTCATTAAGCCACAAAATCTTATGGCAGAAAGGGACCTCAGAGAATTATCATAGTTTTGGAGGAAAAGAAAAGGGAACTCAAAAAAAAAAAATATATATATATATATTTTTTTTTAATATTTATCTATTCGGCTGCATTGGGTCTTAGTTGTAGCACGTGGGATCTTGGTTGCATCATATGGGATCTTCCGTTGCAGAACGAAGGCATGTGGGATCTTGGTTCACCGACCAGGGACCAAAACCCGTGTCCCCTGCGTTGTAAGGCAGATTCTTAACCAGTCAACCACCAGGGAAGTCCCAAAACTCAAAGTTTAAATGACTCGGTTAAATCAAACAAAACTAGGTATCCTCACTCCAAGTCTGAGCTCTTTCTACCAGGTCCTGTAGCTGCCCTCAAAGTTAATGGCCAAGCGAGGGAGAGCCTATTAATAACATCTACTTCACACACAGGGAAAAGTCTGGTGGAGAAGCCTCCCAGAAACAATAGACTCCAGCCTCACAGCTCCATTTACACTCTTCCCAGGCTTTGAGTCTGAGGCAGTTTTGGCCTGGGCTGAAACTCACAACTCACAAAGTTGTGCCTTCCTTTTGGCCGAACAGTCCAAGTCAGTGTCCTTTTTAGCTTTCAGGAAGAAGCCAAAAGGAAACTGCGGGAAGATGAATCATTCTCAGGATAGTCTGGGCTTCTGCCCAGACTCTATAGAGAAACTTTTTCTCCCCATCATGACACGGAGCATGTTGCCTTCACCTGTGGCAGTGAGGGAACCAGGATTCAACGATCTGATTCTTCCAAGTCTCTAAGTTGCTGTTGTTGAGTTGCTAAGTCGTGTCTGACTTTACGACCCCATGGACTGCAGCCTGCCAGGCTCCTCTGTCCATGGAATTCTCTAGGCAAGAATACTGGAGTGGATTGCCATTTCCTTCTCCAGGGGATCTTCCCCAACCAGGGATGGAACCCGGGTCTTCTGCATTGGCAGGTGGATTCTTTACCACTGAGCCATCGGGGAAGCTTTTCTCTAATTATAATTGATAGCAAGCCAGGGACTCAGTGAAGCACGTGAGTTCTTTCAGGCCCCTGGGGACAAGTCCCTGATCTCAAAGTTTATTGTGATTGGCAAATGTGATGAACTCTTAGATGGTTCCACCTTTTAATTAAAAAAAAAAAAAAACAAGATTTAGCAAAAGGAGATTTAATGAACATAAACGATCATGAAGACAACGTTCAATTTAAAAAAAAGGAAAGCTTTCAGAGAGCTTGTTAATTATGACAGCATCTGGGGGCAATTTTATATTAATAAAAGTGGAATCAGGCCAAAGCCAGCAATGTCACATACCCAACATAATTTGGGCCTGATGTAAAATAAAACCTGCCTAAAATAAACAAGCACAATAGCGTCAATGTGTTTTTATAAATAAAATTATTACTACGCAGCACTAAGCCAATATGGTATTTTAAACCTAGTAAAAAGGCAACGGATGGACATATGAATGGGGTGGGGGTGGGACAGATACATGGTTACAGATACAAAGAGCTTGGTTATATTCCTAAAGAGGACTACCTTAGTTCTGTATTAACCAATCTTTGTTAAACTCTGCTTCAAACCTGTTGGTCTCACCTGGTAACTGTCCAGCCCTCTCTGGAGCTTGGTTGACCTGGCAGTGATGCAGCCGATGGAGATGGACAAGATGGCTTCAACCATGAGTGGCAGTGTCCCGGAATGCTGGACAGGCTTCACTGTGACTTGGACTCTCCGGGAATGACCCTGCAGAGGCGGGGGTGGGATGTGGAAATGGGTGCCAGGAATGGGAACCGGGAGGGACAGGCGAAGAGGATAAAGGAAAGGGGGAAGAATGAGGGAACAGACAGGCAAAGAACTAGAGTGCTCCAGAAACTGTGAGAAGGGGACAGGGAGAAAGCATGAAGCAAGCTGAGGCAGACCGAGTACCTGTCTGAGCTGAAGGACGCCGCCTGTGTTGACGTCCTTGGCCTGGTGAAGCTCCACGGCGGCGTACTCCCCCAGCTCGTTCAGCTCCAGGATGGAGATCCACATCTCTATTCTGCGAGTAACTTCATTCCACCTGCAGAAACACGTCCCAGCAAACAACCAAGTCATTATTCTTTTAACATTTATTTATTCTTATTTATTTGACTTTGTTGGGTCTTAGCTGCAGCATGCGTGTGTGCTCAGTCGCGTCCAACTCTTTGCAACCCCGTGGATTGTATTGGCTGCCAGTCTCCTCTGCCCATGGGATGATCCTGGCAAGAATACTGGAGTATGTTGCCATTTCCTCTTCCAGGGGATCTTCCTGACCCAGGGATCAAACCTGCACCTGCTGCATTGGCAGCTGAATTCTTTACCAGGGCACCACCTGGGAAGCTCCTTAGTTGCAGCACCTGGGCTCAGTAGTTGCACAGGGTCTCTACTTGTGGCTCATGGGCTTAGTCGCCTCTCAACATGGTGGAGTCTTACTTCCCCGACTCTGGATTGAATCCATATCCTCTGCACTGGAAGATGGATTCTTAACCACCGGACCCTCAGGAAAGTCACATCCATGACATTATTAACCAAAGACATTATTAGCAATAGGAAGAAGCCCCTAGTCACTGAGCATTTATTATGTGTAAGGCACTGAGCTATGTGTATCACAGGTTATTTTCCTATTTAGCTCTCAGAACAACCTCGTATGGTATAGGTTCTTTTTATTTGATTGAGGTATGACACAGTGAACTGTCTAGCTCTCAAGTGTAGAGCTGGATGAGTCGTGACAAATGCACGCATCTGTGCCCCTTGTCTGGCCATGACCATGGCAGGCTTGCTCAGGCCCCTTCCCACTCAATTCCCACACCATTCGCACTAGCTGTATAACCTCAGATTCGTTTTATCTGCTCAAGAACTTCATATAAATGGAATCATGCAGTAGTGTGCTCCTCTAGCTCTGGCTTCTCTGATTCAGTACAATGTTTGTGAAATTCGTCCAAATGGGTAAGAGTGGGACACAGTCCTTTTCCTTTTTTTTGTTGAGTAATATTCTATTGTGCAACTACTAACACAGTTCATCATTCTCACACTGAAGGACATCTGGGTTGTTTACAGTTTGGGGGACATTATGAATAGAACTGCCATAAACATTTATGTACCAGGCTGCTTATGGACTTACATTTTCATTTTTCTTGGGTAAATACCTAGAAGGACGATTTCTGGGTCATGGGAGAGGCAAAGAATCAACTTTAAAAGAAGATACCCTCCTGTTTTCTTCTATAAGCTATATAGTTTTATCTTTTACATTTAAAGTCGTGCTCCATCTCCAATTAAGTTTTGTGGAATCATGTGAATTAAGATCAAGGTTGTTTTTTCCCAAGTAGGTACCCAGATGTTTCAGCCTCGTTGAAATGATGTTCCTTTGCCTTTTGAATTTTCCCAAAACCTGGTAGTTCCTTTCATTATTCCCATTTCACAAAGCAGGAAATAGGCTCACAGAGTCCTAATTCTCAACCGCTGTCCAAGCGCAAGCCTTGACCCCGCGCCTGAAGCCCTCAGCCAAGCACACACCTGTCATGCAGCGTTCTCGTCTTAGCATGAAGGGAATCGACTTCCCAGATGGAGCTGCCGTTCCCGGTACACCGGTGGCCCCACACTTCGATGGCCAGTGCTCCATCTGAAATGAACTCCAGGAATTCTTCCGTTACGTTGACCACGTAATCCTGGGATAAGTAGGGAAAGGGAACAGGACAGGAATTATGCAGAAAGGAATCTGTGAAATTTCCTTGTTACCTTTCACTTTAGAGTATGTAAGCTTGATCCCAACCTTAAACCCATCACTGCTGCTGCTGGACAGAAAATGGCAAAGAAACCAGCATATTAGATGGGAAGGGATACCCGAGATAACTGAATTGAGTTCCTTTCTTTAATACAAGAGGACACTGAGGAAAGTAGCCGCCCCATATTACACGGCTTGCTGTTGCAGAGCTGAACCTATCCTCCCTTCCTTGTGGTTCGGTCTCTTTTCCCCAGACCACTCCGACTTTCAGCTGGAACAGACCAATCAGCACAGCAAAAAAAAAAAGGAATTTATGATTGTTCCTTGCTATGGCTTAGGAGACTAAAAACAGAATTAAATTTTATATGATTATCTCCACCAATCTGCACTCTTGCTCTTAAACGCTCCCACTCCAACTTTTCAAGAAATGTTTGTTTATTTATGTCAGCGCTCGGGCTTCTCACTGTGGTGGCTCTTCTTGCTGTAGAGCACAGGTTCTAGAGTGCACAAGCTTCTGTAGTTGTGGCTCCCACATTCTGGAACACAGGCTCAGTAGTTCTGGCGCACTGGCTTAGTTGCTCCTCGGCATGTGGGATCTTCCTGGCTCAGGGATTGAACCCGTGTCTCCTACACTGGCAGGTGGGTTCTTTACCACTGAGCCACCAGGGAGGCCCCGCCCACTCCAATTTTTCACAAAGAGATGAGTGAAGAGATAGACACTGAATGGACGGAGCAGTAGAGCAAATCACCCAGAACAAAGCAGCAGGCAAGGAACCACTTTCATTTCCTTCCCATTAGCAGGAAAGGGAAGGAAATGGAAGGGCTGTGCTGTGCTGAATTGGTTTAACATTATACTACCTAACTTTTTATTTTATTTGGAGACCAGTGCAGTTCAGTTGCTCAGTCTTGTATGACTCTTTGCAACCCCATGGACTGCAGCATGCCAGGCTTCCCTGTCCACCAACTCCCAGAGCTGACTCAAACTCATGTCCATCAAGTTGCTGATGCCATCCAACCATCTCATCCTCTGTTGTCCCCTTCTCCTCCTGCCTTCAATCTTTCCCAGCATCAAGGTCTTTTCTAATGAGTCAGATCTTCCCATCAGTTAGCCAAAGTATTGGAGCTTCAGCATCAGTCCTTCCAATGAATATTCAGGACTGATTTCCTTCAGGATTGACTGGTTTGATCTCCCTACAGTCCAAGGGACTCTCAAGAGTCTTCTCCAACACCACAGTTCAAAAGTATCAATTTTTCATCACTCAGCTTTATGGTCCAACTCTCACATTCATACATGACTACTGGAAAAACCATAGCTTAACTAGATGGGCCTTTGTCAGCAAAGTAATGTCTCTGCTTTTTAATATCCTATCTAGGTTGGTCATAGCTTTTCTCCCAAGGAGCAAATATCTTTTAATTTCAAGGCTGCAGTCACCATCTGCAGTGATTTTGGAGCCCAAGAAAATAAAGTCTGTCACTGTTTCCATTGTTTCCGCATCTATTTGCCATGAAGTGATGGGACCAGAAGCCATGATCTTCGTTTTTTGATTGTTGAGTTTTAAGCCAGCTTTTTCACTCTCCTCTTTCACTTTCAAGAGGAGTTCCTTTTTGCTTTCTGCCATAAGGGTGGTGTCATTTGCATGTCTGAGATTATTGTATTTCTCCCAGCAATCTTGATTCTAGCTTGTGTTTCATCCAGCCCAGCATTTCACATGATGTACTCTCCATATAAGTTAAATAAGCAGGGTGACAATATACAGCCTTGAGGTACTCCTTTCCCAATTTGGAACCAGTCCGTTGTTTCATTTCTGGTTCTAACTGTTATTTCTTGACCTGCATACAGATTTCTCAGGAGGCAGGTCAGGTGGTCTGGTATTCCCGTCTCTGGAGGAATTTTCCACAATTTGTTGTGATCCACACAGTCAAAGGCTTTGGCATAGTCAATAAAACAGATGTTTTTCTCGAATTCTCTTGCTTTTTCTATGATCCAGCGGATGTTGGCAATTTGATCTCTGGCTCCTCTGCCTTTTCTAAAGCCAGCTTGAACATCTGGAAGTTCTCTGTTCAGGTACTGTTGAAGCCTAGCTTGGAGAATTTTGAGCATTACTTTGCTAGAATATGAGATGAGTGCAATTGTGTGGTAGTTTGAACATTCTTTGGCATTTGCCTTTCTTTGGGATCGGAATATTTGAAGATAGAGCCAGAATTTTAAAATGAAAATAAATTTAATGACCAATTAGGACAAACTGCACATTTTAGGGGTGAAAAAAAACTCCAGGTCACATAGTGAGTCCAAGGCCTCTGATACTAGTACTTATTAAGCCAGTTTTTAACTAGGATGTATCTTAAATCCAGGTTTCACCCTTCTAAAGGAGCAACTTTTTGGCTGTAAAGAAATATGAGGAATATTTAAAAGAATATTCAGAAAACAACAACAAAAGATTAATAAAGAATTAACAAATAGACTTGGTAAACACAGCTTAAAAAAAGTGGGCTACTTGTTTTCATAAAAATAATGACTTGACAACTGATGAATTTATTTACAGGGCAGCAATGGAGAAACAGACATAGAGAACAGACTTATGGACACGGGGAGAGGGGAGAAGAGGGTGAAACATATGGGTAGAGTAACATGGAAACTTACACTACCATATGTAAAATAGAGAGTAGGAATTGCTGTAGGTCTCAGGGTACTCAAACAGGGGCTCTGTATCAACCTAGAGGGGTGGGATGGGGAGGGAGATGGGAGCGAAGTTCAAGAGGGAGGGGACATATGTACACCTGTGGTTGATTCCTGCTGAGGTGTGACAGAAAACTACAAAATTCTGTAAAGCAATTATCCTTCAATTAAATAAATATACTAAAAAAGGCACACACGAAAAATAATGACTTAATAGACTTTACATATGTGAAATTTTACAAGTGGTGATATGGATGTGTTTTCTAAGTGTAGAACCAGAAAAAACGGACACAAATTTGAAAAAAAAGTAATCTCGAGAATCTATTACAAATTGTCCATGGAATATAATTGTAATATATATAGTGGAACTGTATGTAAAAAATAAAGTACACTTGGAGGTTAAAAAGCCTAATAAACGTGTTATGTTTCATAATGGGGAAAACCTCTAAGTTACAAGTAGACTTCTGAACTGAGTCCCGGCCGGCAGCCTCCCAAGTAGTTCATTTTGGAATGGCATTTGTACCTGACAGTGGGAGAAGGTCACGGTGTACTGGGCGTCCTTGGACTGTGGGGAAGGCACCTCAGGATCCACGACAGGGGCGGCCACCGTGGGCTCACACTGGTCCCAGAACGTGTATTGACAGAAGACGAAATTTGAGAGGTTTAAGGGCAGCCCAGTTGCTTCTTTAATTTTTACCTGAAGAGGAAAAAACAAACCAACCACAAATATAACTCACATAAAGAGAACAAACTATGCATGCTTTTCACAGGGATGAAATAAATCAGGCATCCATTTGACATCTGAAATATTCTTGCCTGGGAGATTCCATGGACAGAGGAGCCTGATGGGCCACAGTCCATGGGGTCGAAAAGAGTCGGACATGACTGAGTACACATGCATACAAGAGCATCTGTAATGAAATCTGTACCACAGTTTTGTAACTACAGTATATGAGCACAGCGACAAATGCACACATCGTTCTCAAACTTTCCTAATGACCGAGTTTCAGATACAGCTGCAACCTTTACTAGAAAAGCATGATTCACTAAACAATATACACTCCTTGCAGCTCACATACATAGAAACTTTCAAAACTTCACACAACTGCCATCATAAAGTGTGCTGTACTTCTGGAAAAAGTACTATCCATCACCATGTTTGCTGTCAGAAAGTTTAACTTGTGCCATGTTTTATGCAGGGGCTTCCCTCATAGCTCAGTTGGGAAAGAATCTGCCTGCAATGCAGGAGGCCCCAGTTCGATTCCTGGGTCAGGAAGATCCGCTGGAGAAGGGATAGGCTACCCACTCCAGTATTTCCAGGCTTCCCTGGTGGCTCAGCTGGTAAAGAATCCGCCTGCAATGTGGGAGACCTGGGTTCAATTCCTAGGTTGGGAAGATCCCCTGAAGAAGGGAAAGGCTACCCATTCCAGGATTCTGGCCTAGAGAATGCCATGGGCTGTATAGTCCATGGGTCGCAAAGAGTCGGACACGACCGAGCGATTTTCACTCACTCACTCACTCATGTTATATGAAAAATGCCCAAGATGTTCCATCAAATTGTTTTGAATGGAAAAGGTCACTCATCCGAGCCTCCGCAGCCCCGCCCTCTCACCCGGCATGTCAGCTTCTTGACTCGGTGAATGATTTCCCCGGTGCTGTCTACGACTTCAAGACTTCCGCTTTCACTGGAGTTCTCCGAGGAGTCGTCCTCCGCCATGCGCTCCGGGACAGCGCCTGTCACTCGCATCACTTCCACGTGGAGACGCCCTGCAACCTGGGCCAAGGAGCCAGAGCACCGTGGGGTTAAAAGGCAGCCTGTGGACAAAACCAACCTGAGACGGAAAGCGTGCAACCATAACCCAAGTGAGCAGCTCCACTGGGACTACCAGGCCGCCTCCAGCAACAGGAAACTTCCAGAGCTAGTCCACTCCATCACCTGCTCTGTAATCACCGGGCTTTACTTGGAGCGAAATCTGCCTCCTGGAATCATCTTCATTCTTACCCTTCTTCTACAGGACAGTTCATGAACAGCACAAAGGCAGCCAACACATGCTACTTGGTGTCATCTATTTCCCTTATTCATATTCATTCATATTATTATTTATTCATATCACTCATATATATTCATTCACATACTCATCTGATCAAATACCTGGCATCGTGGGGAACACCAAGATAAAGACACAGGCTCTGCTATCTGGATGTTCACAGTCAAAAGAGGAGACAGCGAATTAAAAACCCAGGAACAACAGTATAGATTAACTGCTCTAACAGAGGTGTGTGTGGGTTGTCACAAGATGAATGTATCCACTCGACAAATATTTACGGAGAAGTGACTAGGATGCCAGGGAAGGACTAAGCACTGCGTTTACAACAGCAAACCAGTCAGGCCACTGGGCTCATACAGCCTCTATTCTCTTGGGAGCAGAGAATGTGAACAGACCTCACACGGTGGCCAGAAGCAGGGTCAGGGGTGAGACCTACTCCAGGAGGGAGGACAATTACAAAGCCACTAAGTTATAAGGAAACAGTTCCTTTAAGATGGTTTTTCTAAAAAAAGGGGTGGGTGGGTGGGGTTTGAGGTCTCCAGAATATCTTAGTGGTTCTCTGCATCATTGAGAGTTTAGCAGCGTCTCTCCTGTAACTTGTGGCACAGAACTGAAATTAACAGGAGGAATGACCCCAACCTTCGCAGACTTGGAGGGCGGTAATCAATCAGGTTTATCTTGGATACCGCACTTTAAGGCTGTAACGACAAGTTGTGAAAGGGATACACGTGCTGGGGGTGCTGCTGTCATCTTAAACAGTGAGGCTCATTCTCAAAGATAGCTCAGAGCACCTTCTGCAGAGCCACCGGCCCTGGCACCCAGGCCCTGTGAAAAATTAGTTGATGGCATTTGACATGTGAGACAAATGTGGAGGAAGGAATACGAGAAAGGGAATAAAGGAAATATGAGAAATCAGTTAGAAGATGGTACTTCTTAAGCTTTTTACTCCTAATGTTTTTTGAGAACCTAATACATTTTTAGTAAAATTTTAGGGGTATCAATGGAACACTCAAAGCCCACCATGGACCCTAGCTAGCTTAAGTAACCCTGACTAGGGACTCAGCTACTAGGTCTCTTTGAAATTGGAGTTGTGCCCATTTTTAACATGGGAAAAAGTAAGTTAGCTCACTAGTCTCCCACACCATAGTGTTCACAGGGGGGGTTACACATGTGGGAATATGAGACATGTATTTACACATCACAGCTGGGAACCTAGGGTTTATTTTCTGGGTTCACTTCAGGCAGAGTGGAGCCCTATACTCAGCCTGCTCTAAGAACCACCATGAACCATATGTAAACTACATAGTCAGAGGGAATTTGCTATATGATGCAAAGAGCTCAAACTGGTGCTCTGTGACAACTTAGAGGGGTGGGATGCGGTGAGAGGAAGGTTCAAGAGGGAGGGGACATATGTTTACCTAAAGCTGATTCATGTCGATGTATGGTAGAAACCAATACAATATTGTACAATTATCCTCCAATTAAAAATACATTTTAAAAGTAAAATAAAAATGTAACTTAAAAAAAAAGAATCATGAAAAACAACTTAGTATTTCCAAATTTGCATGTTATTTAAGAACAAATTACTTTTAAATTTAGTAGCATCATGAAATATTGATGCTACTAAATTTAAAATGAAGACATTCGTTGATGAACTGGGTAATAAAAAAAAATGTTTGAACTTGAACATTTTCTGAAATGTTTCAGGCTGACATAAGGCCAATATAATGAAATAACTGATATACGAGAGGCATTTTTTTTTAAGAGGTGGTAACAATGGGATGGTTAAGCTTGTTTGCTTTGAATATTTCAGATTTCAAAATAATCCCCTCAAGTTACATCTTATAAGGGCTTCCCTTGTGGCTCAGATGGTAAAGAATCTGCCTGCAACGCAGGAGACCTGGGTTCAGTCCCTGGGTTGGGAAGATGCCCTGGAGAAGGGAACGGCTACCCACTCCAGTATTCTAGTCTGGAGAATTCCATGGACAGAGAAGCCTGGCAGTCTATACAGTCCATGGGGTCGCAAAGAGCTGGACATGACTGAGCGACTTTCACTTTAACTTTTATATTTTGTAAAGACCACTTAGGGGCCAGGAAGGAGCTAAAGGGTATTATGGAGGTAAGAGATTAAAAGAGAAATCAATGGGGGGCACAGAGCCAAATCTGGTTTCCAAAAGATTTCTAACTTGATTAAAACAAAGAAAATCCTGTGAACCACAAACAAAAAACATGTTCTAATAATCTTTTAAAGCCATGAATTAATGTTGATAGTTCCTATTCATATTAGTAGGGAAAAAAGAACGTGATCCTGAGGCTTCACCCTAGTTTCTGGATGTAAATCAAGAACATAACTTAAATCGAGTTAAAACAACAAAACCCACACTTGGGCCATGGTCATTTTCTCCCAGCCTGGCTTGTCCTTACCTCCCCCTGCTGGCTGATGATAGGAACTGCATACTGAAGCTTCACATCACAGAAGAGACACTCCAGGAACACATTCGCCACGCCAATCAGGTTGTGATTCTCTTGGGCTTCATAGAAAGGGTCACCTCGTTTCCCGCAGAGTCGCTTTGCCTGAGTGGCAGGACAGGTTGGGGGATTGGGGGTAGGGGGTGAGTAGGAAAAGAAAACATCAATCTAATACTATTTAAAACCAGCTATTTTGAAATGTTTCAAAAAGAAAGCATTTATCCACATTGGTTAAAAGTAAAATCAGAATCATGTCATACAAATAAATCAAAACTAGCACACGGGAGGGGCTTGTTAGGGCGATAACTGATGAAAAGGCTGGAAAGCCCTTCTATCAGTTATAGCCCCACCTACCACACACCCCACCCCAACCCTCCCCGTCTTCCCTGGCACACCCTACCCCACATGGTTCTACTCCCTGAGCTCTTCTTCATTTCCTTCGTTGAGTCCTTTTTTCCATTACTAGTGTACGAACAATGGACCACGCTCTCTAAAATTATTCTTAGCATGTACCCAGCCATGAATACCGCTAGGACAGCATGAGCATATGCTAATGAACACAAAACCCATGCTGACCCATCTAAGCTGATTTTTAACACCACTGACAAAACAGCACAAATTCACTTTGTTCCACTTCATTTCACTTGAAATGTACTAAAGATGCAGAAGGTGCTAGGTGTTCTCTTCATGTAGTTCCTATCTGTGTGAGGATCACATATTTTATGACCCATCCAACTGATTTCACTTTACATTTCTAATATAAATGTCCCCAGCATCACTGCAGATATTCAGTGATGCACATGTGTGTGTTCTGACAACTGTGTGTTAGTCACTCAGTTGTGTCTGACTCTCTGTGACCCCGTGGACTATAGCCCCCAGGTTCCCCCGTCTGTGAAATTCTCCAGACAAGAACAGTGGAGTGGGTTGCCATTTCCTTCTCCAATGCATGAAAGTGAAAAGTGAAAGTGAAGTCGCTTAGTCGTGCCTGACTCTTAGCAACCCCATGGACTGCAGCCTACAGGCTCCTCCGTCCACGGGATTTTCCAGGCAAGAGTACTGGAGTGGGGTGCCATTGCCTTCTCCAGTTCTGATGGTTAAGTTACTCATATTCTGTCCTTTTAATGCAACCAAACTCCTTGACATTTTGTCCCTTTTACCTCAGGAATCTTTTCTTTCCATTCTTGATAAAGGTCTCTCATATCAATTAATTTATTCTCCAGCTTCTCAATGGTCCACACTTGGGTGCTCTTTCCTTTCCTCCTCACTTGAATAGCTGGCTCACTCACTATTGCTCCTCTCTGTAGAATATAGAAAACAAAAACAAAAAAACAAACACAGCAAATCTCGTTACAACGTTTTTGGACTGCTGAAGCAATGTGCGTTATCACCAAGTACAAAGTTTAAAAAAGACACATAATGTGTACAAAGAAAGATGAAATCTACCATATACGGAATATTCTAGTTTATTTTCAATCTTCTTTGTAGGGCCGTGCATGCACGTTTTATTTTTAATCACACTTAGAACCAAGCAAAAATACAAATTTCCCATCCCAATTCTTTCTCCACAGTTAACCTTTTTGTGTGGTTAAATATTCTTCAGAAACATAATGTTTAATAGCAACAAAGTGATCTGTTATGGGGATGTATCACTCATTTGACTAATTAGTCTACTGCCCAACATCATGGCTGTTTCAAATGTTTGCTGTTACAAAGGTAACTATGATAAGCATCCTTGTACTAAAGCACATAAACCTTTACAAACACTTCTGTAAGTATGGATTTACAGTAAATTTCGCAAAGGAGAACTACTTGGTCAAAAGACTGAAATGCAAGAAGGCTGATGAGATACCCTCTGACTCATTTCTCACTCACTTGTCGGAGGGAAAAATGAATGGAGAAAAAATTACTTTTCAAGGTTTCTCCCTAAAGAAAAAAATCTTGCAGTTTACTGATGGAAACTTCCAAGTGGCTGCAAAGAATCCTTCTGTGTATATAAAACAAGGATCATAGGAGTTTTCCTTTCTTGTCTCTCTCTCAGAATTGTACTATTATAAGATATTTACATATCCCCCATTTTCAGGAGGCATTTATATGAGAGAGAAAAGCAAGAGGAGTTAGTTATATCCATTTCTGGTTTCAGTGTTTTCTTATTTATTTCTGGCTGCAGCGCGTAGCTTGTGGGATCTTAGTTTCCCAACTAGGGCGTGGACCCTGGACCACAGCAGTGCAAGTGCAGAGTCCTAACCACTGGACCACCAGGGAATTCCCAAGTTGCAATGTGTTAAAGAAAGCATTTAAACTAGCAACTCTTTCAGCCCTCCAGATTCTCATATTCTGATCATATATACCCAAAGAGGTTTCTAGACGGGGTCTTTAAAAGAACAAACCCTCCGGCTCACGTCAGGGTCTCTTCACAGATGTTCTGCGGATGTCAGGGTGATGTTCTACCTCTCAGAAGCTACTGCTGTGCCTCTTGCCCTCCTCTTCTTTGAGAGCATTCTTACCTTCCTGTTGGCACTGAGGTTCGCAGCAGGGATCTGCAGAGTCACCTGGTAGTCGGTGAGCTTGCTCATCTCCTCGGCTAAGAAGTTTGCCTCTCTCACCAGGGTGTTGGCTTTCACCAGCTGCTCCCGAAGTTTTGCCAGACTTTGGCGAAAGAGTTCGTCCCTGTGAGCAACAGAGAAGGAAATGAGAGCATCTGGAGGAAAACTGCAATCCCGTTTTCCAAGTGAGTCATATTATTAGAAAGTAGTAAGAATCTCCTCTCAGACAATTATCTGTCAACCTATTTTTGGCAACTCACCTCTTATCCTCCCCTCTTCCCACCAGGGTTCCATGGGCTATCCACTGGTAACCAGGGATGAGGAGCAAAGGTGCGGGTAACTTAACTTCAAACCATGTTTTAAATCATATAATATTTGACAAAGAATAGATTTTGATATGAAAATGCAAAATAAAAGCCCATAAAGCATTCCTTTAGGAAAAAGAAATCATTATGACTTTTGTAAGCTTTGTAGTAGAGGAGCTCTAGCATAAGGAGAAGTGTTTTATGTGATTTCTTCATTTGGTAGATGTGAGAAGTAGGTACTTTCGGGGCAGCAGCAGTTTGCTTTTCAACTCTAAATGAGTGCTTCTTGATAAATATGTCTCTAACATCCTGACTGAGGAGGCAATGGCACCCCACTCCAGTACTCTTGCCTGGAAAATCCCATGGATGGAGGAGCCTGGTAGGCTGCAGTCTGTGGGGTCACTAAGAGTCGGACACGACTGAGCGACTTCACTTTCCCTTTTCACTTTCATGCATTGGAGAAGGAAATGGCAATCCACTCCAGTGTTCTTGCCTGGAGAATCCCAGGGATGGCGGAGCCTGGTGGGCTGCCGTCTATGGAGTCACAGAGTCGGACACGACTGGAGTGACACAGCAGCAGCAACATCCTGACTAGATCCAAACCCTATTCCATGTTTTCCCAGAGCCACATCTTTTGCCTCAGTAGTCTTTGTCATGTAGCTCAGCTGGTAAAGAATCCGCCTGCAATGCGGGAGACCTCGGTTCGATTCCTGGGACGGGAAGATCCACTGGAGATGGGATAGGCTACCCACTCCAGTATTCTTGGGCTTCCCTGGTGGCTCAGCTGGTAAAGAATCTACCTGCAATGCGGGAGACCTGGATTTGATCCCTGGGTTGGGAAGATCCCCTGGAGAAGGGAACAGCTACCCACTTCAGTATTCTGGCCTGGAGAATTCCACGGTCTATTCCATGGGGTCACAAAGAGCTGGACACGACTGAGTGACTTTCACTTTCAGTCTTTGTCATAGTTTCAGTTTTTCACTTATTTGTATAATTATTTGACTAATAACATCCATCTCCCCTATGAAGCTGTAAGCGCCCCTAGGGCAGGGACCATGTCTTTTTTTTTTGCTTGTCACTACACCTAATTCCTGGCCAAGTACATGGCCCATCATAGAATATGCAAAAATTACCCACTGAATGAAAGAAAGAGTAGAGCTGACCCTTGAACAACATGGGTTTGAACTGCACAGGTCTGCTTAGATGTGGAATTTTTTCTTTATGATCCACGGTTGGTTGAATCTGTGGATGTGGAATGTAGATATCAAGGACCAACTGCAACGTTACACTCGGATTTTCTGCGGCATGGAGTGTCGACACGCAATAAATGCTTAAGAAATGTCCAGTGCTATTATTATTACAACAGAGGAGTTATTAATGGACTGTCAACAAAGCCTGGCCTTCACATTTACTGAATGCATGACTGAGAGGGTATTTCGATTGATTGAAATAATATTTCCCATGACTTGGTGCTGTTGGGATCATAAAAAAGCACCATTCCTAGACTGTGGCAAGAACACAACAGAGCTTTGTAACAATTTACTATCTTTACTGTTGTTACCATTTCCTCCACTACTGCCTCAGTTCTGATACAAATATTTTAAAGTTGTAAATTTAAAAAATTCACAGATTTCTTAACATTAAAACTGCATTTAAATTGACTCCAAAGTAAGAGAAATAAAAGAACAAGAAACGCTTTTTATGCTTTGAGTGAGTGAAAGTCGCTCAGTCATGTCCAATTCTTTGGGACCCCATGAACTGTAGCCCGCCAGGCTCCTCTGTCCATGGATTTCTCAGGCAAGAATACTGGAGTGGGTTGCCATTTCCTTCTCCAGAGGATCTTCTGGACCCAGGGATCAAACCCGGGTCTTCTGCATTGCAGGCGGATTCTTTACCGTCAAAGACACCAGGGAAGCCTGCTTTTATGCTTTAGAACTATTCAATTGTCTTTACTTCAAAACGAAACAGTGATATTCTAACTTGGCACCATTTTTACTGAAGGGTAAGACGGCAGGTGTAATCTTTAACAACTGACGTCACAGTAAACATACTTGAAAGTGAAAAAGTCTCTCAGTCATGTCCGACTCTTTCGGACCCCATGGACTGTAGCCTGCCGGGCTCCTCCATCCATGGGATTTTCTAGGCAACAAGACTGGAGTGGGGTGCCATTTCCTTCTCCAGGGGAACCTTCCTTGAAAGACAAGGCAACTGCTAACAATTCAGACACAGAAGTAAGATTTCCCTCTTTGCTAGGTTTGTCCCCCGTTGACGTGCCTTACAATGGCCTCCCCTGAGGCCCCGAGGCCTTGCCCCGGGCCCCTGGGTCCCCTTCCTACCTCTCCTCGGCCCACTGGGTCACCTTCTGCTGCGCCGTCTGGCTGCTGTAGGCCAGGCGGTCGGGGCCGCTGATCTGGGGCTGCCTCTCCGGGGACAGCTGCTGGCGGAGCTGCTCCAGCTCCCGCTCGTACATGAGTCGCTGCTCCTCGAGGGCGCTTCGCTTTTCTTCCAGGTACTGTTTCTCCAAGACCTGCACCACGTTCTGAACTGGGTCTGGCAAGCCAAGAGACAAGGCAAGGGGCTCTTCAGCGGTGGCTCAGACCGGCAGCGCCCCCCACCCCCAGCGAGGCTTCTAACGAGGACCGTCTCCTCCCCCAGATGGAGCCTTTCAGTGCTCTTGTCTGGGAGCGGCCGGCCGGGCCCGGTCAGGTGGAATTCTCTCCATTTCCTTTTTCAGGTGGAATTCTCTCCATTTCCTTTTTCTTAACATTTCAGATTAAACACGTTGTATGGAAACATTCCTCACATCTACTATTACGTTCTTCAATTTGATGAGCTCGCCCTGATGTGTAGAAAGGTGGCTCAACTACAAAAAGAAGAGGGTAGAGGAAAAAGGGATGGTATTCTATCCACCGAGAAGAAAGACTCAATGAAATCTAAGGTGATTTCAAAGACAGAGCCACACAAGATTTTGATTTTATGTCGTCACTTTTTAGGTGCATTTAGCATTGGTTTTAGTTGACAAAGGGTTTATAGTTCCCATTGACAAAGCGTTTATAGTTCTGATGTGGCTAAAAATTTGTTTCTCCTGAATTTCTCTAATGTGCGAGGAAACTTACAGATTACAGCATCTGTTTGAAAATATGAATTGAGTATATGGTCTGCCAATTTCTCAGGTGTTAATAGCCAAGAAAGCAATTCACTTACAAAAACAAAAGTCTACTTCTGCTTTTTTGCTTTTGCAGATTGAGAGATGACCAACATACATGTGGGTGAACAAGTATTAGAAATACTAATAGATCTTGTTTAAAGGGGCCCTGACTATGACTAGCGGTGGTTATGGTGTAGGTAGGACTCAATCCTAAAGAGCTAATTGGCTGTCCCGGGACATTAGCTTGGTAACGGCCAATGACCTGGATGCAGTGCACAAAGTTTAAGGAAAGCACAGACCATGCGTACAAAAGAGAAAACTATGACACATGTAAGTGAGGAGGCCATAATGGGGAAACAGTATGTTAGACAATCTGGATGATAAACAAAGAAATTTACCATAACAGTAAATATTTCCTTGAAGTACATAAGACCTAGGAGATTTACTTGTATTCTCAGACTAGCCTGCGATTTACACACTTGCCTATTATTCAGCGCAGTGTCCTATTTCTACAAATTGACTCTCATTTTAATTTCTGGACTAAGAGAAGGAAATTAAGAGGAATCTTCACATCACCTGATGATGGATACTGACTGACTAGACCAGAAGACCCTATCAATTTGTGAAATAAGCATTCATATTTTACTAGTTTTCTATATGAGAAGGGGGGGTGGGGAAACAGTACTTTAACTTAAAAAAGAATGAAAGAATACAAAACAGAGTAAAAGTAATTTTAAAAATCACTAGATATACACAGTATAGGTGAGCTGTTTTAATAAAAATGATGACCACAACAGCAATAATAATTCTACTATCTGTTGGCTTATGTCTCAGGGTAGAGGCACTATATGCTTTTCATGCATCATCTCACGAAAGCCTTGCAACAAAGCTAGGGGTGGGCAGCATTCCCATTTTAAAGAGGAGACAAATGGAGCTCAGAAAAGTTAAGTGGCCAACCCAAGATGGCACAGCTAATAAGCAAAGCAACAGAGCCGGGTTTTGAACTCAGACCAGAGTTAATTATCTGGGGTAGGAAACAAACTTAGTAATAAATTATACTCTTACCTCCAATGTTTTCCTCAGAATTAGTACTCTGCTAAAGAACAGATGTTTAAAAAAGACTGTTCTTTGCTGATGTAAAATTCTAAAATTCATTTCTTTTTTCAAAGAAGAATACTTTTCTTCATAGAGTCCTGACATAAGAGTCCCTGAAATGCATCACCTGAAAGGCCAGTGGAAAATGGACTCCAAAAAAAAACCCTTCTTACACAAAGACAGACCATGGCTGGGCAAGACCTCTCCCACAGTGAAAACTGATAAACTCCAAAGGATGAGAACTTCTGATACAGCCTTAGAGCCTCTGGAAGAAAAATTGTAAATAATATAGTAATGTTTTTTGAGAAAGTTTTAAAAAATTTTACATTTAAGGGCTAGAGAAGTTCTCTCAGAATTTTATATATATATATTTCTCAAACAGTGATATATATATATATTTTCTATTTAGGCTCTAGGTGTCAAAAAGAAAGGACAGGGTCCTCACCATCCATTTACAGGGCCCTAAAATAACCTCAGATATGCAGATGACACCACCCTTATGGCAGAAAGTGAAGAGGAACTCAAAAGCCTCTTGATGAAAGTGAAAGTGGAGAGTGAAAAAGTTGGCTTAAAGCTCAACATTCAGAAAACAAAGATCATGGCATCCGGTCCCATCACTTCATGGCAAATAGATGGGGAAACAGTGTCAGACTTTATTTTTTGGGGCTCCAAAATCACTGCAGATGGTGACTGCAGCCATGAAATTAAAAGACGCTTACTCCTTGGAAGGAAAGTTATGACCAACCTAGATAGCATATTCAAAAGCAGAGACATTACTTTGCCAACAAAGGTCCGTCTAGTCAAGGCTATGGTTTTTCCTGTGGTCATGTATGGATGTGAGAGTTGGACTGTGAAGAAGGCTGAGCGCCAAAGAATTGATGTTTTTGAACTGTGGTGTTGGAGAAGACTCTTGAGAGTACCCTGGACTGCAAGGAGATCCAACCAGTCCATTCTGAAGGAGATCAGCGCTGGGATTTCTTTGGAAGGAATGATGCTGAAGCTGAAACTCCAGTACTTTGGCCACCTCATGTGAAGAGTTGACTCACTGGAAAAGACTCTGATGCTGGGAGGGATTGGGGGCAGGAGGAGAAGGAGACGACAGAGGATGAGATGGCTGGATGGCATCACTGACTCGATGGACGTGAGTCTGAGTGAACTCTGGGAGTTGGTGATGGACAGGGAGGCCTGGCATGCCGCGATTCATGGGGTCACAAAGAGTTGGACACGACTGAGCGACTGAACTGAACTTGGTGTGTATGAACCTTTTTTCAGAGAAAGAAAACTGGAAAACACACGATTTTTTTTTTTTACAAAATCATAGTCTAGGGCTTTGGCTAAAAGACACTGAATAAGATGTTTAATTCTTATTTCTACTTGCTGGTCAATGGTGTGTGGAAACACACATATCCCAAGTGGCTGAGGAGGGAGTTCCACGCCAACACACAGGTGATGCGACTGGCCATGACACAGCACCCCTACTGCTCACCAGGCCTTCTCAGAAGCCACAGAACAACACACAGATGTGCCAGAGAGCAACTCCAAGCATCCTTCCCCTCACCTGCCATGGACCAGCCCGGAAAGCCCTGCTCGGGGACTCCAGATGTAGCCGGCATACATAGAACCCAGGAGAGGTACAGAGGCTGAGGTTTCTTTTTCCCTCTGATCCCAACACAAGTCTGGAAACACTTTTCTCTGGATAACATTTTCTTTCCGAATTAATTGACCTGTTTTAAGCCTTTCTCAGTATACAGCATATTCTTTTTATTTTGGCCACACATGACGGCTTGTGGGGTCTCAGTTGCCCGACCAGGGATTGAACCCAGGTCCTTGGAGGTAAAAGCATAGAACCCTAACTGCTGGGAATTTCCTGTACAGCATATTCTTTTTTGTTTGTTTGTTTTTAAATTCAAACTTTTTATTTTGTATTGGGGTATAGTCAATTAACAATGTTGTGACAGTTTCAGGTAAACAGCAAAGGGACTCAGCCATGTCTGTACATGTATCTGTTCTCCCTATATCGCATACTCGTAAAAAGATCATTCCAATCAGCATGTCAGTCTGACTCTGTGATATGGGCCAGGACAGAAACCAAAGATGCTCTGGCCTGTTCTCAAATCACCAGTCCACTGTCAAGAGTGTTAACAGTTTCCTTCATTTCCTTATCACTTTGTTCCTCTTGAATGAACTGTTTTAAAACTCAGTGAGCCTGGAGCCTCAGGCCAAGAAACCAAAGGGGTAAGTGTTTTAGGAGAGAAAGGACCTCTTTTCCTTTGGGCATAGCATGCTCCCTTCTTCCTTACTTTATTCTCTGCCTGGTACATAACTATGCAATCAGCGCAAACTTGTTTGTCCCGTGTATGGGAAAGAGAGAGGGTGATGGTGTAAAGGTTGAAGGGCATTTACGTGACCCAGAGGAAAGTGAAAGTGAAAGTCACTCAGCTGTGTCCGACCCTTTGCAACCCCATGGTCTATACAGCCCATGGAATTCTCCAGGTCAGAAGACTGGAGTGGGTAGCCTTTTCCTTCTCCAGGGGATCTTCCCAACCCAGAGATCGAACCCAGGTCTCCCACACTGCAGGCGGATTCTTTACCAGCTGAGCCATAAGGGAAGCCTCAGGACCCAGAAAATTAAAAAAAAGAAAAAAAAGTGACCCAGAGAATTAGAATTAATTCGTATCAAGATGCCTAAGGCACTGAATCAAAGGGCAGAATAGATCTTTTGAGGGAAAAAGGAACCTTTGAATTCCAGATGGAATAAGCTCTGGGACCGTTCAGCAGACCCTCAGTTCTTCTTTACTTTAGAGCTGCCACTGACTCTGTGAAAACAGTTGTTGTCGAGAAAAACATATTATGGTCTAAAAATACTAGGTTTGCTTTTACTCTTAATTCAAATGAACTGGGTTTTAGACCATTAATTATTCTAGAGATTTGAAGATACGCTATTTTAGTTTATCACTGAGATAATGCAGGTGACTATTTACCCAGGAGTACCATATCCTGAACTCCTGTGCTGTCAACAGAAATAAAAATACTAGAGACACTTCTTGCTGTTGGATACATGAAGAAAAGAACAGCCACCAGGTTCTAACCATTGGGAAGGCCATGGAATTTGGAAACGGGGAGGAAGCGGTCATAACTGAAAAGGGAACATTGCTCCAACAAGAATTCAGAGCACCTCTGCCAGGCAGAAGACTGCGGTGTCTTCCCCGTCATGTTAGATCTGGCCAAAGCATGAAGCACAAGCACCAACCAGCAGCCCTGCTAAAAACCAGTCAAGCTCCTTCAAGCTAAAGCCAATCAGTTAAAACCTTTATCCCAGTGTTTGTGGAGGAGCTTCGTCTGAAACCACATGAGAGGGAAGAGAATCTTCAAATAGGACCACCAAGGGGATGACCACCAGGCAGACAGGCTTATGATCGGGAAGCCACCTAAGCAGTAGAGGTGAAGAGTATGAATTCTGCCCGGCCGCCAGCATTTCAGCATCGTATCAGAGCACGTCGATGTGCCCTACAGGGGAGCTTCACTTAGCAAGGGGAGTGGGTAAAGCAGAGTGACGGGGAAATATTGCTTTTAAATGAATGAAATCAACACTAGAGATCAAAGTCTGATCTAGAATACAAATGGATACTTACGTTAACACCACGAGCCAGGCCACTGATGACCAACTGCTCTGCCTAAGAAGACTGGAGGGATTAACAAATACTACACACTCACTGGTTATCCAGGGGGGATCGTGTGTGTGTGTGTGTGTGTGTGTGTGTGTAAATATATAAATAAATATATGATAAGCAGGTAGTGATTGGAGAAATTAGAAATGTGTGCCATGGGATGGTAGATGATTAAATGGATATCACTTAGATGCTTCGCAGAGTTGGAGAACAGAGACACCCAGAAGCCTGTAAATGCATCGAAAGCAAGAAGCTCTCTTCTAACGGGCGTTCCTTCACCTGGAGTTTGGAACTGCACTCTCCTGTCACACCCTGCACCTACTGGGGCTTCCAAACAACCGCTCAGAGGAGACTTGCTGCTCAGGCATGTTGTTAACCGACCCACTAATGTGATCCTGTCTGAGCATGAAATGTGTGTCGGGACTCCTCCCAACTTGGCGAGCAAGTGGCAGAATGGGCTGGAGCTTGGGTCCCAGCTGTGGTCCTCCCTGTGCTGCGCTGTCAGGAGCCCCCGTAGTTAATCTTAATCTCTAATCTTTTTTTCTTTTTAAAATGTTTGGCCACAGCATGGCACGTGGGATCTTAGTTCCCCAGCCAGGGATTGAACCTGTGCCCTCTGCACCAGAAGGAAGAGTCTTAACCATTGTCATGGAAATCCCTTAATCCCTAATCTTAATGATGCTCTTTTCTGTTGTTCTATACTCTACATAGTAATACATCACACTTGTTTTTTCATCTGGCCTTTTCTTGACACTTCATTTTTATAATTAAAAAGAGAGGTCCTTGAAGGGAAAAATCCAGAAATAAACAAAAAAGGTCAAAAGCTTTATTCCTGCAACAGAATACCCAATTTGATATGCCAGAAATCTGACAATTCTCTAGTCATGCTCAAATTCCTCTTGGAGTCATTTAAAGAGGAGAGAGAGAAAGTAACTGTTTAGGGTCTCACCATTGCTATTCAGCGTTTTCATGATAACCTCCATCTGCGCAAATTCGTAGTTATAGTCTGGTTCTGAGGACGCTTCACTGGCCGCGTCCAGGTCGTGCTCCGGCGGGCCTGTCTCTTTCTCAAAGTCTTTCAACCAATCTCGCCGTTTCCTCTTGGGCAAATTAATCCTGTGGGGTTTTTGACCATTAGAGAAAATCAGTGTGTTTCACACTCAGGTAACAGAAAAGACATGGCAGTGAACATAATTGTGAGCACAAGGTGCTTACCTGAAGAAGTGGTTGTTTCCCCACAGGATTCGGTCCCCATGCCACAGCTGGGTGGTGCTGCACACGAGGGTGCCATTGACACAGGACCTGGGGGACACGACGTGGAGGGATGTGTCAGCTCAACAGTAAAGAGCAGAAAACGCCGACCCAGGGGCTCAAGAGGTAAGCGGGGGAGCTCTCTCTAATAGACATAAAGGGCCATGCAGTGTCCTTTATTATCTAAAATAATAATTATTTTAAATAAGGATCACTGCTGAATGATCCTTCTAAAAACTCAGTTTCTCATTCTCACTAGCCATGTGTCAATTCTCAAGAGCCCCACCTCAATGTGTGTGCACACCTGCTCAGTTGCTAAGTCGTGTTCAACTATTTGCGACCCCACGGCCTGTAGCCCCGCCAGGCTCCTCTGTCCGTGGGATTTCCCAGGCGAGGATAATGGAGTGGGTTGCCAATTCCTACTCCAGGGGATCTTCCTGACTCAGGGACTGAATCTGTGTCTGCTGCATTGGCGGGTGGATTCTTTACAGCTGAGCCACCAGGAAAGCCCACACCACCTCGATAGTGGTGGTGAGACCTACCAAAATGGTCTCAGCGGACAGAGAACCTTTCCACGGTCTCACAAAGTTCTACTGAGCAGTGTTATTCTAGAATAAAACTAAAAACGGTTCCAGAGTAAATCAGAGAGAAATATAATAATATTTACTTCTTTTACTTATTACTTCTGTGATCATTTGCATCTTTAGATACACTATTCTAGGTGCTCGCTTATACACACACATACACACACACATATCATGCTCTTACTACAATAATATAAAAAAGAAAAAGTTATGGAAACTGGTTTGGCAATGTACCCAAGCCAAGAAATTAGCATAGAAGTAATTTCCACTTGGACACATGCCAGGGGTACATGGAGGAAGCAAATATAAAATCTCCTCGCAGGAAATTATGTAGCCTCATCCAGGCCACAAGACTCCTACAAACCACTGAAGAGGAACAAATCTGAAAAATCATGAACTGCTTTAGGAAGCAAAGTTATCAGCAGATACAACAAACAGTTGGACTGAAGCCCCAACAACATCAAAGAAGAGCATTTCCAAATAAAGGCAATGAAATAAGTAAAAATAAAATTACTAAAGCATATAATGGAGTAAAAACAAAATTCTACCAATAGAGACCAGGCATATCTTAAAAAAGACTTCTTAGACTTCTACAAGTGAAAAACAGAGACACAGATTAACACTCAATAGACTGTAGTTAAGCAGCAGGTAAGACATGCGAAGAGAGACCTGCGGAAGATTCAGGGAAATAATGACTATCCCTTCACCTCACCTCCTTCTCTTGCTATGTCTCCAATCCCATTCCCATCTTCACAATCAAGATTCTCCACCCACTTCCTCACCTCCTAGTCTTCCTTGTTTACTTTCCTTCCATACCCACAACTGCCTGGTACCCAAACATCCACGGGCTGTTAATGTCTTCCTAACTGCTATGTCCCACAGAAGCTCTTTAGCTTCTATACTGACCTCTTCTTTAAATGTTCTCTTTTCTTGGATTCCATCATTGTACCTTGCCTATCTGACTCCCTGTCTCAGCCCCCTTCATGGATTATCTTCAGATCATCCCATAGACATTGGTTTAATGCTTCCACTATTCATTCTAGATCCACTTTCAAAACAGGCAACACATAACACCCAGCTGTGTATCTTTAGTGTAGGGTGTACAGTGCTAAATCCAACGTGCACCTGGAAATCTTCACACCGATATCCCAAGGACAGCTCAAACTCAAAATATCCCAAACTGAACTCATTACTACTCATTACCTATCATCCTGCAAGCCTCTTCCTCCTCTAATATACCTTTTCTTGATTTAGTAGCACCACTATTTACCTCATTTCTAAGACAGAAACTTAATAGTGCTGACTTCTTTTCCTTTACTGAGTTCCTATGCTGTCTCTGAGCATATCACTAAATCTTGCCAACTCTTACATAATTCTAAAATATATTTTGTTCTTCACTTCTTTTGCTACTGTGCATTCCCATGACAAGAGCATATTCTAAGTCCTGCAAACCCCACATACTTTTATAGTGATCATATTTGCAGGTTATAAAGATCACTTTAGAAGGAGCGCTTAGCTTCCTGTAAAATAACTGTTGTTTCTATACATCCTCCCCCACTAGGCTTTGAGTCACTATTCTTGGACATTCCCAGCACAGAGCCTAGAGCAAGTATACTGAATGAATGAACCACTGGCCTCAGGTCATAGGAAAGGAGGAGACTGAGCATGGTGGGAACGGAAGAAAAGTAGGGTAAAAAGACTTGGAGGTAAAATCAGGTACGAGGAAATCTCCTGAATAAGATCATTTTCAGATATAGAGTTGAAAGAGAAAGTGATTAAATTGTCACGTTGTGTGTGTGTGTGTGTGTGTGTGCATGTGTATATACACACGTAATTTTGTCAATTAAAAAAGTAGGAAAAAAACTCCAGAGCTTCTAATGGAGGGGTATAGCACAAAGTTCAATTTTATTTGAACTTGGAATAAATAAAAATTAAGGACTAGTATCACCTTATCATTAAATATGTTAACAATATATCACTTTAACATAAGACCTACAGATTTCATGAATCACGCATGTTGATGGTTTCAGTCTCAGGTTTTCATCACTTGGAAATGTATACGGCTGATATTAACAGAGTAATTTGACAAGAATGTCGTTTTCTTCATAAAAACGTATGTTCTGAATTATAATGCTGTGCGTTAATGAATATTGTTTTAAGACTTCATTTTATACATGCTTATAAAATAATGGAAGACATCATTTAGTAGAAAATAAAAAGTAAATATATTACCCTGTCAATTCTCAAATTTTTACATATTATAGCTTAGCTTAGGAATTCTTCATATAATGGGGTTATCTGATTTTAACTGCTTTTCATATAATGCATTATATGGGTAACAACTAACTTTATTCAATATTTATGTGTGTCAGGCACTGAGGGAAGTGATTTGTATGTTTTGTCTACCATTAGCCTAGGAGTCGGACACGACTGAGCGACTTCACTTTCACTTTTCACTTTCATGCATTGGAGAGGGAAATGGCAACCCACTCCAGTGTTCTTGCCTGGAGAATCCCAGGGACGGGGGTGCCTGGTGGGCTGCTGTCTATGGGGTCACACAGTCGGACACGACTGAAGTGACTTAGCAGCAGTAGCAGCCTTATTTATCACATGAGGGAATTGAAGATTAGATAAAAGAGGTATCTTATCTAAGATCACCCAGCTAGTAAAGGCAGAATCAGCCACGCCGAAGCTGGTGCTCTAAATTTTGCTTACACAGCTCTCTATAAGCAGAAAGCAAAAGCTACTGTGGCCTTAACTTTGATAACTGAACAAACAGAAAGGGGCAGTCTACTCCTGAAAATGAGGCACTTAAGCTATGTTAAGGTACTTTTATTTTTTTGTTCTTCTCTACCATCTCTTTATTTTTATTATTTTAAAATTAATTTTTATTGGAGTCTAGGGCTTCCCAGGTGGCTCAGCAGTAAAGAACCTGCCTGCCAATGCAGGAGACACAAGTTTAATCCCTGAGTCTGGAAGATCCCCTGGAGAAGGAAGTGGCAACCGAATACTCCAGTATTCTTGCCTGGAAAACTCCATGGACAGAGGCGCCTGGTGGGCTACAGTCTATGGGGTTTAAGGAGCTGGACAGGACTTAGCTACTCAATGACGACAATAGTTGCTTTACAATGTTCTGTTAGTTTCTGCTGTATGGCAAGGTAAATCAGCCATGTGGATACATATATCCCCTCTTCCTTGGACTGCCTTCCCATGTAGGTCCTCACAGAGCATTTAAGTAGAGCTCCCTGAGCTACGCGGTAGGCTCTCATTAGTTATCTATACGGTACTTTTCTTACCGTGCATTTTCTTTTGGAGTGAGGCTGACCTCTCCATCAGAGCCAATGTCGATCTCACAGTGCTCAGGCTGAATTCCTATCCCAAAGAGCTGGATGTCCTGAGAGGTGTCGGCACCTACCCTGGTGTGGTCCTGGTAACAGATTGTTCAAGACAGAAACACCTACACTTGCAGGTAACTCAGTAAAAGTTTATCACAGTCAATTTGAATAACCCAACAGACCACGGATAACAACATTAGGTGAACCAGACAGGAGATGCGAGATCTGGTGCATTGTAGGTCAAAAGCTTACCTTAACACTCTAAATTTAAAACATGTTTAAACACTATAGAAAAAAATACAAAACAAAACCCTAATCAACAGTGATTAGCTAATATTTTGGAACATAAAGAAGTCAGATTTGACAATAGAAAATCTTGAGCTCCAATTTTAACTTGATGACTGTTTATGTGACCATGGCCAAGCCATTTCATTCTAAGCCTGTCCCCCTCTCCTCCCGCAAAACCAAAACAGTATTATTATGATCTAATGAATAGGATTCTTTCTCAAGAATCACTTGAATTAACAGTGAAAGTCTTTGAGAAAAGCTATATAAATTCAAGAAACACTGAAAATAGTTTCATGGAGAATCATATTTTCAACTTTTAAAATGATAAACAAAAGTTGAGTTGCTAATACTAAATTACAGAGTATTCATGCCTGTGGGTTATACAGTGTACATGTTAGCATGATTCTTAAGTACTTCAAAACTCAGACATGTGAGGACTGTGATTCCTGCTGGTTGAGCCCAGTGTGCAGCCCCTTTGCCTGTTCTGTTGCTCTAAAAGTCATGCAGTCTCTGTGACAATAAAAAGACTTCCCTGTTCAACAGAGAAAGCGCAGTGCATGGTCTTTCAAAATCAAGAATTCAGAAACAATCCCTTACCGCTTCATCCTTTCCTAAATGAACAGATCTTAAGTCTGTGAGCGGACTCTCAGTAAGTCAGGGGCTATTTATGTCATATTTGTTTCTGGAAAAAGTAGAATAACAAGGATTCTAGAAGACTGAGGCTCCTTTCTTCACTTCAAGTTTATTCTCCACTGCATTCTGCATATTCACGAGGCAGCTCAGAATCCCTAACGAAGGAGTTTGACAACCGCTGCAGTGACTGCTGCAGTATGGTCAGTGACATGACCTTGAGGCCACAGGGCCAAACCCCAAAGCACACACCCATCTCCACACCTGAGGGTGATCATGGGACCAAGAGTTACTTCCTAAGGACGCAGGTTTAGAAGGGATGGATATGGAAGAATCCTAGGGAAAAACCCTAGCTGTGTAATTTCCCATCATAGTCTGCTTTAGGCTTGTGCTGACCTCAAGATCCCCTTAGGATTACTCAGACGCATAATGGTGACTCTCCAGAGCTTCTCAGAATCCTGTCGCCATAGCCAGAGATCACCCTGACACCCCTGGTGGCTCCCCCTGCCCCTCTGAAATCAGCCCAGCTAGGCAGCCCCAGTATAATATTGGTTGGTCCAGAAGTTTGTCGGGGGTCTTTCCATAACATCTTATGGAAAAGATGTTTGGCCAACCCAAACTTTTTGGCTGACGCAATACAAAACAGCTAGTTCTCGCTCAGTGGTAACTCGACTGAACTACCATTCCTCTTACTTTTAATGAGAGCTAAGCTGGATACAAAAAGCAAGATCATGGGGACAGGTACCCAGACCCAAGTGGGATCGTACATGAAGGAATCAGGATGGCGGCTATCTGCTCATATACTTCTTACCTTTAAATAATAAACCAGAAGTTCGTTGAGAGCAGGGTCTGCATTCAGGTTGACCAAGTAGCACTTGTCATCTCCTACTTTGATACCAGAAGTCTCCAGGGAGATCCCCATGCTTTCAAGTTGCCGCTGCCTCTCCTGTGCAGAGACACACAAAAGCAGGAAAGCTCTGTGTGTTGCTCGAGTCAGGAGATGTACCAATGGAAAGTCACTATTTCTGGGGACAACGCCAGTGAAACAACACATTCTACTCAGCTCAACCAAGTTTCTGAGCGTCTAAGACATGTGACATCTTGTGTCAGTGTCACAGGAGCACCAGGGGTGAACCAGGTACCGGCCCGCCCTTAAGGGGCTTCCAGTCCAGTGGAGGGGATGAGACCACAGGGCTAGAGATGAAAGAGGAGAGCCCCGAGCCTCTGAAGAGGAACACCGTGCTGCGGGACTTCAAAGGACGGAGATTGCGATGGGTTAAGAGTCCAGGAAAGGCTTCAGGAAGAGAATACATTTGAGATGGTTCTTGAGGCACAAGAAGAATTTCAAGAGGAAGAAACGGAGGAGTTGCAAGGTAAGGGCAGAGGGAAGTACGGTGAGGACTCAGGATGCGGTGGATGAACGCAGGTGTCAAGAACCCCTAGTCCAAGGACCCCACGTATAACACAGGGAGCGCTGCTCAATGTTATGGGCAGTCTGGAGAGGAGGGGAGTTGGGGGAAAATGGATACGTGTATAAGTATGGCTGAGTTGCTCTGCTGTGCACCCAAAACTGTCACAACATTGTTAATCGGCTAGACTTCAATGTAAAATAAAAAGTTAAAAAAAGAAAAGAATCCCTAGTCAATGTGGGAAAGTAGTGGGAGATGGGGCTGGAAGAGCAGGCCTCTCCTTTTTGCAGAGGGCCTTGAATTCATTCGGGCTTCCCTGGTGGCTCAGAGGTTAAAGCGTCTGCCTCTAATCCGGGAGACCTGGGTTCGATCCCTGGGTCAGGAAGATCCCCTGGAGAAGGCAATGGCAACCCACCCCAGTATTCTTGCCTGGAGAATCCCATGGACGGAGGAGCCTGGTGGGCTACAGTCCATGGGGTCACAAAGAGTCGGACACCACTGAACGACTTAACTTTCACTTTCACTTTGAATTCATTCAAGTTATTCATGAAATGTTTTTTGTGTTAGGTACTAACCTAGGGCTGGGAATACAAGAGCAAACAAAACATAGTTACTTCTTTCACCAAAAATTATATTCTAGTGGAAGGACACAGACCATAACAAAATAGACAGGTAAAATACAGAATTTCCTAAGGTGATATGTGCTATGAAGAAAAATAAAGCCAAGTAGGAGTTACAGAAAGTTAGGTGTGTGCTTGTGATATCTAAAAAAACATATAAGCAGAAGGCTGGCCCAGGTTCCAGTTACTGATTTCCAGCTACCTGATTGGGATGGTTCAATACTTACAAGTGGTCAGTGAGATGAAAATGTCATAAAATGCACAGTGTAGAATTCACATCTCACGCATACAGACACTCACACATGTGTGCATGCTCAGTCCTTGCTTTTTATCTCAAATAAATTTCATAACAGCATTTTCTAATGAGCCAAAGAATCAAACACATTGAAAAGCCTATGATGTGCTGCTGCTGCTAAGTCACTTCAGTTGTGTCCGACTCTGTGTGACCCCATAGACCGCAGCCCACCAGGCTCCCCCGTCCCTGGGATTCTCCAGGCAAGAACACTGGAGTGGGTTGCCATTTCCCTCTCCAATGCATGAAAGTGAAAAGTGAAAGTGAAGTCGCTCAGTCGTGTCGGACTCTTCACAACCCCATGGACTGCAGCCCACCAGGCTCCTCCATCCATGGGATTTTCCAGGCAAGAGTACTATTATAAATTCTCTGCCAATGCTTTGCCAGGTGATCTGAAATCACAGATTTTTGTTTAAAATGTGAAAAGCAGGACACATTAAAGATGATTCCTATACCATGCCTGCACAAATTTTGAACTCTCTTCTAGCAAACACAGGGACCAAGTAGTAATTGATACAAGACAATGAAGTCAGTGTCTAAAAATGGATTTTTGTAGGCTCTAGTTCAGTAGAAAAAGCTCCTTAAGGCTTTTTTTTTTTTTTTCCTGGCTGTCTTTTTTTTTTTTCTGGCTGTCTCGGGTCTTAGTTACAGCGTGCAGGATTTTCAATTGCAGCACGCAGGGTCTAGTTCCCTGACCAGGAATTGAATCCGTGTTCCTGCATTGGGAGCACAGAGTCTTACTCAACGGACCACTAGTGAAATCCCCTTAGGATTCTTTGAGGATGACAAGTCGTTTTACAGAAAAGATGGCAAATGAAGAAGAATCACTGTAGCACAGGGAACGATACTCGATATCCTGTGTGATAAGCCATAATGGAAAAAAAAATTTTTTTAAAGAATGTCTATATGTGTATAACTGAGTCACTTTGCTATATGGCACAACACTCTATGTCAACTGTACTTCCCAAAAAAAAAAAAAATCACGGTATTTTAGGCCCGGGTTATTAAGCTACCTGTGCAATTTCTTCTGTTTTCCTGAGCTTCTCTTCCCAAGTCACTGTTAGCTCTTTTATCAGCTTTTCAGACTCTTCCAGCTTCTCTTTCAGTTCAGGGGCCTTCATAGCCTTTAAAATGAAAGCAGAGATATCTGATTTTCTCATTTGTTCCAGCATTATGTACAAGACAATCCCTTATTGTCCTTCTTAAGAGGTTATCAACTGTCTGTTGGAAGCAATTAAGCCACACTCTGTCAGGGGGGTTTTTAGATCTTTATTAATCAAATGATGTGAAAGAATAAATGGCTGCTCTTCTTAAAGCCAGAAAAAAGGAATTCCAGTACCCTGAATTAAAGTGATATAAATCGTCCCAGAGTAATTTTATCCATCATACTTAAATTTCACATTTAAAGACCTCAAAAATGCTAAAGTTCACCTTCAAAATAGCAAAGTATGAGAACAAATTACTTGACTAGATTTGTTTTTCAATAAAACAAAGACCAACACACATCACTAATAAACACATCCCAGTTATATTAACCTACCAGCAAAGGTAGAGACTCTTCTCAACCATTTTAAAATTTGAGTCTGGGCCATTTGAACTACTTTTCTTACTGATGGTAATAAACTTAGCATGCTTATTACTCACTTGGAAATAGGACATCTGGTTAAAAAGGCAGTAATTTCCCTCTGAGTTTGCTCAGTGAGAATAATTAAGAGGTCTAAATATAGACATGCAGCTTAAGAAATCTCAGGGGGCCTTTCCTTGGCCCCCATATGTTTTTATGACACTCTGTAGTAACATGAAACATGAGGCTCTGCAAAGGATAACCCTACAAACAAGAAAGATGGCAGAACTCGGACTGGAAGCTGAAGTGGCAATGATGTGGGTCTGGCTGAGGATGTTGTTAACTGTGTCTCACTGTGTTAACAGAACCTGAGAGTGACATTCAGTGCTGGGTCCAAGGGGACACACATGAAAATTCTATGTGAAGTCTAAGCATCAAAGAATTGATGCTTTTGAACTGTGGTGCTGGAGAAGACTCTTGAGAGTCCCTTGGACAGCAGGGAGATCAAATCAGTCAATCCTAAAGGAAATCAACCCGAATATTCACTGGAAGGACTCATGCTGAAGCTGAAGCTCCAGTACTTTGGCCACTTGATGCAAAGAGCCGACTCATTAGAAAAGATCCTGATGCTGGGGAAAGATTGAAGGCAGGAGGAGCCAGGGACAACAAAGGATGAGATGGTTGGATGGCATCACTGACTCAATGGATGTGAGTTTAAGCAAACTCCAGGAGATAGTGAAGGACAGGGAAGCCTGGCATGCCACAGTCCATGGAGTTGCAAAGAGTCAAACACGACTGAGCTATGACGTGAACCTGCTGTGGTTCCTCTGGTCTACCCCTTTGGCCAGGCACTGTTCTGGCTACCAGGCCTGGATTACAGGGTCACAGCAGAAATGCAGATTCAGAGACAGGAGGGAGGACAGAGATGATCCACCTACAGACAAACTCCAGAGTCATCACGCTCCTCCGAGGAACGACTCTCATCACAGTTTATCAGCATTTTAATTTTCCAAGTGTTCTACCACCCTGTTTGGCATCAATGAAAAACAAATTAAGCTTGAGGCACTCAGTGATGATTAGAATGATAATAAAAAAGAGCACCATTTATTGAGCACTTCGCATGGGCAACCCATTGTGCTAAGTGCTTTCCAGTATCGCTGTTGTACTAGGGATAAACACAATTAATAAAACATGCTTCCTGCACTTGAGGAACCGGTGGCCCAGAAGAGGAGAAAGACATGTAAGCAAACAGTTACAATGCAGCTCCATGATCAGCAGTAGGTAGAATCTTCAGGTCCCTAGCTCTGACCTCCCTTTGTTTGTGGGGTCAGAAGACAGCAGTAGGAAGGAAGGTGAACTCAGAAGCCTGGGGTACATACCAGAGTCCTGGCAGGCAGAAGCATGTAACCGAAGTTGAGGCACTTGGCCCCCATCTAGTGCAGTGAGACAGTGCCTCCCCTGGCAACAGCTATTGGGAAGTGGGTATGATTATGAAGTCTGGGTAAAGCCAAGGAAAGATGGTAACAATGTAAATATGATTTGGTTCCCTGTCAGGAGCTGATACAAATGAACCAAATACAAAATGAATTACTCCTAATGCTAATTATTCTTGACTACCTTGTCTGCCCGACTTAATAACGAGATGATACAGAGCTAACCTCTCTGAAAATGGCAAGGCCACGTGGAAGTTGTCATCTACAATGTTAATCAAAGCAGCATCTTTGGGTCTTAGGATTTCACACTGGAAGAGTGTGAAGGGCCCACTGACTGCCTGAAACAGTCAGGCAGTGGCAGCAAGTCTCTTAACTGTCTGCTTCCTCGACTGTCAGTGCCTGGGATGCAGCCTTGCATTTCATGTTCGTTGTCCTCCCCATGCTTAGCACGGAGAAGATGCTCATTGGCTCAGCACTGCTGAAGGACATGAGGGGAGCTGAACTGCGAGCGAGCTCATTTTCAACACTCAGATACCAGGAGCCAGGGAGCCGGATCACAGGGAGTGCTGGGCTCACCATACCTCAGCCTGTGAGAGCTGCTCCCTCAGTTTCTCCACCTCTTCCCGCAGTTCCCGGATGACCTTCGCGTTGGGATCCTCATTCACGACGGCATGGTTAACGATCCTTTTGGCCCGATCTGCGTATCTCAGCGTGGAGAGGGTCTCTTCGTAGTTGTCTGCTGCTGGGCTAATGGTGGCGATCATGGAGGTCTGGCTGTTGCCCCCCAGATTGTCCTGCAACATATTTCAAATAGCATCTTAGAAACAGGGCCTGTTCCAGGCACAACGCAAGAGGGAAGCGGCAAATGTGTGCAGATGACCTTCTCTGTGAAAAGAACCTGATGTGGAAACGGGCTTGTATTTCACAAAAAATTTTGTGACAAGAGAACGGTGATCTCTCTCTATTCACATCAAAGCACAATGCCTGTCAAACAGCCTTACAATGGAAAAATGGCAACGGGAATGAGTCTTTGTCCTTGCGTGTTTAGGGATCATAGTAACACTACTGTCAGAAGTTCGCTGTGTTGTCTTTGGTTAGCTTTGCACACATCTCTCAGCTGTCACCACTGAAACAGCCAATTTCTAGTTGGAAAAGAACACGAGAGCAATAAATTACCTTAAGCAGCCAAGTGAGGACTGAGTCGCGATAAGGCACAAATTTGTTTTTACCCTTGCCAGCTGCCTGGTCAGCCAGCGATGAGATAACCAACCCCAAGGTTGTAAGTGATCTGCCAAGAGAAAAAGAAAAAAATTAGTTTTATGGAGAATTTATTTTGTTTATATAATAATCCTTCCAGGTACTAAGTATAAAATTATGCAAAACAGTAAGTCCTTAAAGTTGATCTCATCAAGTCTTCATTCATGGAGAAGCTGAGAAAATGAAAAACAAAAAGTAACTCCTTTAGTTTAAAAGAATGAATTTAGAATCCCTGTAGAATCTATTTTGTTCAAGAGACAGGAGCTGTGAAACATTTCAGAACCTGGAAACATACATTTAAAAGATTCCTCAAGAGAATTATAATTTACTCTGAATATTATGTTTAAAGTCTCAACCATCTGCTCTTTGAGTCTAACCAGGACTACTCTGGCCTCTGATTTTCTAGGAGTAACCACGTAACTTGTAAAGCATACTTCTATCACAGGTTACAAGATATATCCTGTTCATCTGCTTAAAGCTGGCAAGCTTTTTTCAATGTGGAGTTACCACAGTTTAACAAAAACAAAGAACCACCCAAACAGAATCCTGGAAGCCTTCCCAGGCCTACTGAGTCACAACCAGTTAAAGGTATCTCCAGGCGATTCACGTGCACACTAAATTTTGAGAAGCGCTGGCTGAACAATACCCAAAGTGATACATACATTCAGCTGCCAGACCTATGAGTCTCAAAATGGTGCTGGGACCAGCAGCATAACATGACCTGAGACCTTGTTAGAAACACACTATCTCCAGACCCATGCAGACTGAGTCAGGAAACTGAGCTTCAACAAGCCTTCCAGAAGATTCTAATGCAAGTAGAGTCTGAGAACCACTGGTGTAGGCTAATGAACTTCCCTTGGTGGAAGTGAAAGTGTTAGTCACTCAGTTGTGTCCAACTCTGTGACCCCATGGACTGCAGCCCGCCATGCTCCTCTATCCATGGGCTTCTCTAGGCAAGAATACTGGATCGGGTTGCTGTGCCCTCCTCCAGGGGATCTTCCTGACCCAGGGCTCAAACCCACCTCTCTTATGTCTCCTGCAATGGCAGGAAGGTTCTCTACCACCTGCGCCACCTGGGAACCTCCACTGGTGGTTAATACATATTCTCTGTACTTGGAAAAAAGATCACCATGGAAACAACAGATTGTGGTGTTGAAGAATGAAGGACAGCCTCATATCATAGTTAAGTATTAACTGATCTTTTAAAAGAAATCAACTGGACTCCAAGTTTAGCAGCCAGAAAAGATCAGTCTCAGGACATCTCTCGGGACTGCTAGGAAGGTAACATGATACCACAAAGACAAAAGGTTTTGTAAATGATGAAAAAATTAAATGCTATTACTTATTTATAAAAACCAGGAAGATCAGCAGGCGACTAGAGGTTAGCAAGTGAACGACAACACAGCTTTCTTCCTAACGTTAACAGTAGATTTCCATTAAATAAGCTGAAGGGAGTAAAACCGTATTTCCCACAAAATAACATTCCCCAAAGGTGAGTCACTGGAGAAGTCACTGAAATACAAAGCAATGCAGAAAATGAGCCAGAATTTTAATAACTAACAGCCGTTACTGCTAAGTGACATAAAGATGTACATCATAATTGACAAATTTAAAAGTTAAACAAATCTACCCCAAGAGAAACGAAAACATATGTCCATACAAAAACTTGCATAAGAATTTCACAGCAGTGATAGTCACAACAGCCAAAAGTGTGGAACCAGCTCAAATGTCCACTGAATAATGAAGGGAAGAATAAAATGCGATATGTCCTTGCAGTGGAGTAGTATTCAGCTGTATGAGAGGAATGACGTTCTGACACATGCGATAACGTGAAGAACCTTGAAAATGTAAGAGAAAGAAGCCAAACAAAAAAAGCCACTGTCCTGGGTTATACAGTGCTCCCCACCATCCAATTCATGTCCAGCAGAGTCTCAGGTGTGTCCTCTTTTGAAAATAAGGTCCTTGCATAGTTATTGGGTTAGCCAGAAAGTTCATTCAATTAGTGACTACGTTGTTAAATAAAGTTCTTGGTGAAAATGTCTTTTACTTTTCTTAAAGCTGAATGAGGAACTTCCCTAGTAGTACAGTGGATGAGAATCTGCCGGCCAATGCAGGGGACATGGGTTCAATCCCTGGTCCAGGAAGGGAGGTCCCCAACCAATGGCTAATAATTTTAAGAAAGAAAAATGTGCATGACCTATATGAAGTAGAGGAAAAAAGAGTTCAATATAAGGCAAAAACATGTTTCTGGCTAGATAAAGAATATAGGGCATTTTTCACATTTTGCAACTATTGAAATGGAATTCTCATTTGGAAGCAATCCTTTGGACTATCCTGATTTTTAATACCCAAATGCAGCAGAAATTACTTTAATTCATACCATCCATAAAGAGCTCAGTGACTCAAGAGTCAATATCAGCAACTCTGAGGTTAACAGTGGTCCTACAGCTCTATATAACTGAACAAGTTTATATATAAGCTCTATATAACTATACAAGCCAACAAAGGTCCATCTAGTTAAAGTTGTGATTTTTTCCAGTAGTCATGTATGGATGTGAGAGTTGGACTATAAAGAAAGCTGAGCGCCGAAGAATTGATGCTTTTGAACTGTGGTGTTGGAGAAGACTCTTGAGAGTCCCTTGGACTGCAAGGAGATCCAACCAGTCCATCCTAAAGGAGATCAGTCCTGAATATTCATTAGAAGGACTGATGCTGAAGCTGAAACTCCAATACTTTGGCCACCTGATGCGAAGAACTGACTCATTGGAAAAGACCCTGATGCTGGGAAAGATGGAAGGCAGGAAGCAAAGGGGATGACAGAGGATGAGATAATTGGATGGGATCACCGACTCAATGGACGTGAGTTTGAGCAAACTTTGGCAGTTGATGATGGACAGGGAAGCCTGGCGTGCTACAATCCATGAGGTCGAAAAGAGTCGGACACAACTGAGCAACTGAACTGACAGCTCTATATAACTTGCTCAGTTAGAGAAGCTTATCACTCACAGAGGCCACACTCTTTACCTAATAGTGTGGACATCCTCAAAACAAGAACTTAATCTAAACCTATTATGCTGTCCTTGGAACAAAAAGAAATAAGCTGCAGAGTGAGTGGGACTCAGTGATGACTGAGAGGTCACCAGATCACCAGTGACAAGGGGTCCGTGCCAACACTCCCTACCAAGTCTCACCTAGAAGCAGTGATCTAGAGACTTCTAGAATCCTAAACACCATTTGAAAGTTCAATGTCTGAAAGTTGAACACCAGGCTTATATATTTTAATGGGAATTTTACTTCCAGGGATCTTAAAATATAACAAAATCACTAATTATGGATCCTGGTAGTTCTGTCGTCTTAACCTGGAGGCAAATGAACAGCTCACAGATATCAGAATGGGTGGGAGTTCCTTGGTCAATTTTAGGGGCTGAAAAGGAATCTTTCTAATTCTAGCAGATCACTGTTCCTTTTCTGAACTTGCTGGAGGTACAGATGGTGTGTGTGCGTGCGTGCTTAATTGCTTCAGTCATATCTGATCCTGTGCTACCCCATGGACTACAGTCCGCCAGGCTCCTCTGTCCATGGGATTCTCCAGGCAAGAATACTGGAGTGGGTTCCCATTCCCTCCCGCAGGGGATCATCCTGCCCCAGGGACTGAACCGGCATCTCTTATGTCTCCTGCATTGAGTGGCGGATTCTTTACCACTAGTGCCACCTGGGAAGCCTGGAGATAGTGAGGAAGCTCCTAATCGGTAAATCTCTCACCATAAATTCTTGGCCATGGTGCTGGGGAGGAGAAGGGAGAGGGGCTGGCTGAGAACAAGGAAGACTTAAGCCAGGAGATGACATCTATAAACAACTATCTATAAAAAGGGAGAATTCGGGACCAAAAAGAAAGTAAATAAAACTTAGGTGGATCAAAAGCAAAATAAAGTAACTCATTGAAAAAAAATTGTCATATTCCAACTTTTTTTTTTTGCTTTTCTTTTGTCTAGTCAAAGCTATGGTTTTTCCAGTAGTCATGTATGGATGTGAGAGTTGGACTATAAAGAAAGCCGAGTGCTGAAGAACTGATGCTCTTGAACTGTGGTGTTGGAGAAGAGTTTTGAGAGTCCCTTGGACTGCAAGGAGATCCAACCAGTCCATCCTAAAGGAAATCAGTCCTGAATATTCATTGGAAGGACTGATGCTGAAGCTGAAACTCCAGTACTTTAGCCACCTGATGCAAAGAACTGACTCATTGGAAAAGACCCTGATGCTGGGAAAGACTGAAGGCGGGAGAAGAAGGGGATGACAGAGGACGAGATGGTTGAATGGCATCACCGACTCAACGGACAAGAGTTTGAGCAAGCTCTGGAAGCTGGTGATGGACAGGGAAGCCTGGCATGCTGCAGTCCATGGGGTCGCAAAGAGTTGGGCACGACTGAGCGACCGAACTGAACTGATACCTTCCTTAAACCTAGTTCCCTTGAAACTCTAACCATCAGATTCCTTCCCATAGGAGTAGATATGATGTGACGTGAGTTACCTGTATTGTCTAGGATGGATTTCAAATTTATTTTACCATGTTTCCAGTTACTTTTTTCTAAGATCCTAAGTGTAGTACTTATGAAAGTTTATCAGAGCCAGGTGTGTATTTCTCTTTCTATAGATTGTGACCACCTCAGGAGCAGAGATGACTGTGCCTTGCTTAAAACATGCACACATTCAATATTTGCCAAATTACAGGGAATCTAGAATACACAGAAGAACAGAACATGAACCTCTTTCTACAAAGGACTAATTCAACGATGGTTTTGGTACACACTGTGGCTATTGGCCCAATACTCATTTTCCCTTTTCTCACTTGCTAATGGACACTTGAATATGCTGGGAAGCACACGTCAAGCTAAGAACTCTACAGAGTCCTCTGCAGCTTGGAGAAGCCATGAAACACAGTTCTGGCCAATGAGATGCAGAGAGGGAGACATTTGTGGGAGGGGCTTCTAAGCAAGTTATGGTTCTCTGGATAAAAAAGCACATATTCAGCTTATAGAAGCTAGAGGTCCTTCCCCATCTTGTTTGGAACAAAGATGTGGATACGATGCCTAAAATAGTAGAGCTGCCTTGGGGTCAGGAGAACCACATGAACACACACTAAGGTTAGTACAGCTGTGTGCCTGATGGCATTTCTCAGGTGCTGGACCAACCTCTGGACTTCTTTTTAAGTAAGAAGGATGAACTTGTCACTTGGTTGTCACTGGAGTGGTTTCAGTTGCCTGCTGCTGCTAAGTCGCTTCAGTCATGTCCGATTCTGTGCAACCCCATAGATGGCAGCCTACCAGGCTCCTCTGTCCCTGGGATTCTCCAGGCAAGAATACTGGAGTGGGTTGCCATTTCCTTCTCCAATGCGTGAAAAATGAAGTCACTCAGTCATCTCCAACTCTTAGCGACCCCATGGACTGTAGCCCACCAGGCTCCTCTGTCCCTGGGATTCTCCAGGCAAGAGTACTGGAGTGGGGTGCCATTTCCTTCTCCTTCTGTTGCTGACAGCAGAAGGCAATCCTTGGCTTTTACAGAATCAGTTGAAAGGTGATCAAGTTAGTGGCACTGAGTTTAGCACTCCTCCCCAAAAAGTCCCCCCTCCTTACGGGAAAGGAGAAATGCAAAATGTGGCAAATTACAGGGAAAGGACAGCACCGCCATATGACAGGACAGGAAAGAAAACAGTGATATCTACAGTATAGGCCTCACTTCCACTCACCGCTGTTATCCAGTGACTGATTAAATCATTAAATCCAATGTTCACCCAATGAGTGTCATTCCCAGTCTCATTTCCATTCCAATGATTGTGCTGTAATTCAAAAGCCTGTCCTAACATTTCCAAAAACAGGTTCTTTTGTACATCTGTTCTGGACACATTAAAATGTTATACCTAGAATTCTGACATCAAGTAAAATCAAGAATGAGAGAGTTATATGAGATTCATTGCAGGTTCTCAGAGCGTTTAGCACTGGGAATCTCCAAAGGAAGATTTGTTGTTGTTTTTTAAATATTTAAAAAATTTATTTATTTATTTATTTACTTTTGGCTGTGCTGGGTCTTCACTGCTGGTCGGGCTCTTCTCTAGTTTCGGAGAGTGGGAGCTACCCTCTAACTGTGGCATGTGGGCTTCTCATTACCGCGGCTTCTCCTGTTGTGGAGTACGGGCTCCAGGGAGGGTGGGCTCAGTAGCTGTGGCTCACTCAAGAGCTTAGTTGCCCCACAGCATATGGGATCTTCTAAGACAAAGGAGCAAACTCATGTCTCCTGCATCGGCAGGCAGATTCTTTACCACAGAGCCACCAGGGAAGCCCTGAAATATTTTTTAATTTATTTGGCCATGCTGAGTCTTAACTGTGGCATGTGGGATCTTCAGTTGCAGCATGTGGGATCTAGTTCCCTGACCAGGGGTCGAACCCGTGCCCCCCGCATTGGGAACATAGAGTATTAGCCACTGGACCACCAGGGAAGTCCCTCTGAAGGAAGGTTTTATGAGTAATCTTTCTCCAAATTATTTATCTAGGGGTCATTTTCTCCCTAGAGCCACCTGAGGAACTAGTATTTCACAAGAATTCTTTGAGAGAGCCTAAAGGGACAATGGCACATTGCCCCAAAGATGTGGCTGCTACCTTCCCAGGAGCAGATTTTTGCTGTGTCGTTTATGGGTCTCTTTGTGTTAAGATATGTGGATATCTTTCTTCACATACGGGGACCATTCAAGGTACAAGTGGTAAATTAACAAGTACCACCACCTGCCCTTGAATAATGGACAGAAGACAGGCCACTTTTACTCTCCCGAGATACAAGCTCATGTCGAGTTATGCAGACAAAACCCACTGACATGAGGCTTCCGAGAAGAAATCAACAAGCGTCGTGGAGGGTACTCAAGAAGAAAAAAAGGAGGACGGGGTCACATGAAACATTAGAAATACTGTACTTAAAATTTATGACAATATAAATTATAAGAGAATCCTAGGGATAACATATATTAATATCCCTCGAACAAGTATTCAGTAGAACCCATTTTTTAGAAATGTCTGGTATATACTCTATTAACTGCAGTAACTGAAATAGAAAAAAGGCTGGGAAAGATACTCATGAGATGAATACTATTGGCATTTAAAGGTTGGCTGTTGCTGGGGATCTTTGGTGACATCCCTTGGGGTATGAGAGTGTCCCGTGATATAAGTGAATTCTCAGAGAAGCTGAACCAGCCAGGCTCCAGGAGCAGGGAAAGACTTCGTCCTTCCACCCTCAGTAGAAGGGCGAACAGCAGACGGAGTCCCAGGTGTGTCCTCTGCGAAGACGGTCTCCAGACGACCCCTCCTCCCCAGCCCTGAACAGGCCACGGTGGAGCAGCCACACAGTGCCTTGGCGCTCCACGTGAAGGAATAACGTGCGCTGTTAAGCTCTTAAGAGCTTAAGGAGAGATGGAGCTCTTAAATCCACAGCCCATTAAGCAGACACTAATGTCTGTGTGAAGTCCCCGCCAGGTCTGCTTAAGAGGATTATTTGTGTTTCATCCAAAGAAACCCCAATAGGCGGCCGAGAGAAAGCTCAGGAAACATGTCAGAGAGTTCCTTCATTTTAGCCCTCCACTGGGCACTGACGTTAAGGCTTAGAAAGCCATTTGTGGAACTAACGGGCAGCAGTTTTGATACATGATTTATTTTCGTTACTAGGACACACTTACAGAGTCCTACGGGTAGGCCTGTTCTAAGTGGGCGACAAGTCGTCACTAATTGAATCCCCACAACAGCCCTAATCAGAGTGTTTTCTCATCCACATTTTACAGGTGAGGAAACTGAGGCACAAAAGGGTCACACCCTTAGTTTCTGTAACTAAGAAACTCCCGTGTCTCCTCTGGGAAGCCTCCCAAATCTTCCAGCTGTGTTGTCATTCATGACCCCACCACACCTTGTGTGTAAGTTTTATGCACTTAATGTATTAATATCACTCCCTCCTCCTCCTCCACTCCGCCACCAAAGATCTCCTTCCCCACCGGACCTTGAACTTCCCGAGGCCAGGGTCTCATCTTAGTCACCCCTTTCTTCTTATCCTCAAACAGTGTTTGACACTTATTTGCTAGACAGAGCAAAACAGTACAGGTCCATTTACCTCTTATCTGATAGCCTTAGGGCCACGTTTGTTTTGAAATTCAGAATGTTTTTGGATTTTAGGAAGTTCAGTGCATACACTTTTACATATGACCACCAGGGGGATCTGGGACAGCAGCCCACAGTAAAATCCATGAACATTTCTACAGCTAAACATATGAATGGCCACATTAAATAAGTAAATAAAGACCATATGTGAAGATAAAGACCTCATCCGAATTCAGATGAGGGTTCACCAACAAGTGAACTACGAAGGAAACAGGAAAAGCATTTGGTTTTCAGAGCACTTTGGCTTCCCTGTTGGCGCAGATGGTAGTCTGCCTGTAGTGGGGGAGACTGGGGTTCGATCCCTGGGTCAGGAAGATCCCCTGGAGAAGGACATGGCAACCTACTGCAGTATTCTTCCCTGGAGAATTCCATGGACAGAGGAGCCTGGTGGGCTACAGTCCATGGGGTCACAAACAGTCAGACACGACTGAGTGACTTCACTACGCATTTTGGAACTGCAGGTAAAGGCCTGTGGGCCCCTCTTTCTATGAAGATCTCTAAGACAGCTGTGCAGACCTCATGGCAAGGTCATACTGTGAGATGTCCCATTAAACCGGTGACCATGTGGAGAGCTGGAGGACACCTGGTGGAGACCTGGATCCGTGGTGGGCGCCTGGCATACACGGACCCACTCAGGGACCCGAGAGAGACAGGTGGGGGGTGAAAACAGCCCTGGACTGAGCTTCAAGGAAAAGGGTTCCGACGCAGCTCCACTCCCTTCGAGCCAGTTATTTTAGGAAAAGCACAAGACCAACTTGGCAGACACCCACGGGCTGGTAAATGTGTCTTAAAAAAAAAACAGTTTCATGCTTCAGTGCTGGGGGATGTAGCACTTCTAATGTGCCTTTTGGTTTTTCAGATAAAGTATTAATAACTTACTGTATCTCAACCTATGTGTTCCTCTTTGAGAGCAGTGATGATGCTATAACAAATAATCACAGGGGTAGTGGCTCAAAACCACACAAATCATCTTATAGTTCTGAAGGCTGGAAGTCCAGAACAGGTTTCTCTGGGCTAAAGGTTTCCTTGCCTTTTCCAGCTTCCATGGGTGCCCCCATCTCTTGGCTCATGGCCCCTCCCTCCATCCACATGTGAGCAGTGAGCTATGAGGTTTTTCTCACCCCATGTCACTCTGACACTGGCTCTCTGACCTCCTTTCACTTGTAAGGAGCTCTGTGATTACAACAGATCCACTCATCTCACATGCTAGCAAAGTAATGCTGAAAATTCTCCAAGCCAGGCTTCAACAGTATGTGTATGGAGAACTTCCAGATGTTCAAGCTGGACTTAGAAAAGGCAGGGGAACCAGAGATCAAATTGCCAACATCTCTTGGTTCATCGAAAAAGCAAGAGAGTTACAGAAAAACATATACTTCTTCTTCATTGACTATGCTAAAGCCTTTGACTGTGTGGATCATAACAAATTGTGGAAAATTCTTAAAGACATGGGAATACCAGACCACCTTACTTGCCTCCTGGGAAATCTGTATGCAGGTCAAGAAGCAACAGTTAGAACCAGATATGGAACAACGGACTGGTTCCAAATTGGGAAAAGCAGTATGTCAAGGCTGTACATTGTCACCCTGCTTATTTAACTTACATGCAGAGTACATCATGTGAAATGCTGGGCTGGATGAAGCACAAGCTGGAATCAAGATTTCTGGGAGAAATATCAATAACCTCAGATATGCAGATAACACCACCCTTATGGCAGAAAGGGAAGAAGAACTAAAGAGCCTCTTGATGAAAGTGAAAGAGAAGAGTGAAATGGCTGGCTTAAAACTCAACATTAAAAAAACTAAGATCATGGCATCTGGTCCCATCACTTCATGGCAAATAGGTGGGGAAGCAATGGAAACAGTGAGAGATTTATTTTCTTGGGCTTCAAAATCACTGCAGATGATGACTGCAGCCATGAAATTAAAAGACACTTGCTCCTTGGAAGAACAGCTATGACCAACCTAGACAGCATATTCAAAAGCAGAGACATTACTTTGCCAACATAGGTCCGTCTAGTCAAAGCCATGCATTTTTCAGTAGTCATGTATGAATGTGAGAGCTGGACCATAAAGAAAGCTGAGCACTGAAAAGGTGCTTTTGAACTGTGGTGTTGGAGAAGACTCTTGAGAGTCCCTTGGACTGCAAGGAGATCCCACCAGTCAATCCTAAAGGAAATAAACCCTGAATATTCATTGGAAGGACTGATGCTGAAGCTGAAGCTCTAGTACTCTGGCCACCTGCTGCGAAGAATTGACTCATTGGAAAAGACCCTGATGCTGGGAAAGATTGAAGCGGGGAGAAGGGGATGACAGAGGATGAGATGGTTGGATGGAATCAATGACTTGATGGACCTGATTTTGAGCAAGCTCTGGGAGTAGGTGATGGACAGGGAGGCCTGGTGTGCTGCAGTCCATGGGGTCACAAAGAGTCGGACAGAACTGAGCAACTGAACTGCACTGAACTGACCCAAATAATCTTCTCATGGCAACATCTTTAACTTAATGACACCTGCAAAATCCCTTTGTGAGGTAATGTATGCACGTTTTGGGAATTAGGACTTGGATGTATTTGGGGGGCAAGGAGGCAATATTCTGTCAACAGCAAAGTTCCTCTTGCATCCCAACATCTAATGTTCCAGACACATAGTAGAGGCCTACTCAGCTTTTATTCATATTATATAAATGTATATTTCCAACCATCAGTTTCCTCATCTTTAAACAGAGATATAAATATATATATAATGAACCTCACATGAAATAATGCATATGAAAGTGTCCACAAACTAAAAAGAACCCTAAAAATGTAGGTATCTCACAGACTAGTAGTAAGGAATACATACATCCATTTGTGAAAGAGCCACATAAAGAAAGACAGCAGGATGCTAAGAGAAATCCATTCAATTTATTAAGTCATAATGGAAAAGAGCTAGTAGCTGGAATATCTAAATCATGTTATGTGTGGCCTTGAGGTAGTCCAGTTTGAGACACTATAGAATTTAGTGTCCAAATTGGGGGTGGGGGGGCACTATTAATATTTCCTCTGGGACAAATATATCAATCGGGACTCTTCCAGGCCAACACAACACTTGGGCAGCTGAGTGTGTGAGCCTTGGCTCTGGAGCCAAATTAGCTACAACCAAGTCTAAGATCCACGCTTGGAGCCCTGTGACCTTGGATGTATTACTTAACAGCTCTCTGCCTTGGTTTCCTCGTCTGTAAAATGGTGACATGAGGCTCAGGTGAATTATTACATACAGAGTACACAGTACAGTGCCTAGGATCCAGTAAGAGGTCAATGGAGTTGGTGATCCTTACTCGTCAAGGCCAGCCGTACTCTAAGTTTCCACGAATTCAGAGAACTCTCAGCGTGTTTCCCCAGGCGCAGCCACGGGCAAAGAGCTGGCGTGGCTGAGCGCCAGTAAACAAACCTCCAGGCGGGGTGACAATCTTTTCTTTGGTGCCTGCTTCCTCACACCCCCATCTCTGTTTCTCCATCCTGGTGCTTGCTCTCATTTCTTTATTTTTTTCTGTATGTTTAAAACTTTTAATTTTATATTGGAGTATAGCCGATGAACAATGCTGTGAGAGTTTCAGGTGGAGAGCAAAGGGACTCAGCCACACCTACACCCGTATCCATTCTTCCCTAAGCTCCCCTCCCATCCAGGCTGGCACAGAACACTGAGCAGAGTTCCCTGTCTTGCACCTTTTTTAGAATGCAGAGCTGTATGCCGGTCTGGGCTCCTACAATGCTTTGTCATGCAGCAGAGCAAAATCCTTTGTTATCAGAGCAAGAGACAGAATGACTGGGAGTTGGCCCCCTCAAGCAGCGGCCTGTGCAGTGAGCACAGCTACGTCCATTTGATAGAGGGGGTGATATTTCACCACTACTTTTGCAAACTTCTGTGAGATTATAATGTGTTAGTGCCATTTTGCAATGCAAGCTGCACAAAGATGTTCCTGAATCTATTACCTCTTGTCGCCTTCTGTCCTAAACAAAACCTCAAGTTATTTCTTTTTCATTAATTTTTTCTTGGAGTATAGCTGCTTTACAATGTCGTGCCAGTATCTGCTGTACGGCAAAGTGAATCAGCTACACGGTATACATATAAACCCCAACTTATTATGTCTCAAAAGAAACATACAAGTACAAACCATGTTTCTTTCTCCTGAACCTGAAATAATGATTATGCTGTTTACACAAGCTATAAAAATAATAGCTAGAGCCATTAATATTTCTTCAGTGCATACTATGTGTCAGGCTTGTTCTAAGCACATTCCGGGCATTTAATCCCCAACAACTCAATGAAGCAGATACTGTTATTGTCCTCATTATACAGATGAGAAAAATGAAGCACACAGAGGTACATTCACTCGCCCAGGATACATATGTGTCTAGTAAGTGGAGGAGAGGCAGGAATGAACCCAGGCAGTCCTGCTCAAGTACACACCCCTAAAAGGGCAAACTCCGCTCCCTCTCATGCTGGGGAAGACAGACGTCTCTGGCTTATCAGGGGCATCCTTGGGTAGCACGTCCCAAAGAACCAGTCCACCTTCCAATGCAGGGGACGTGGGTTCGATCCCTGGCCGGGAGAACTAAGATGCTACATGCTACAACTAAGACCAATGCAAACAAATAAATAATTAAAAAAAAATAAAAAGCAAATCCTTCATCTGCGCCTTTGCTGTATCTTCCAGGTGGAAAACCTTCACCTCCTTGTCCACTGGGCCAGCTCCTACACACCTTGTACCCCTCCGCTCTCCTTCAGCCTTCACCACATCCCTGGGCACGCTACAGGCACTCAAGCCAACTAATGAGATTTCAGGATGGCAGTTACTCTATAACTGTTACTTTTGGGGGGAAGTTATTGTTTTTGTTGTTTAGTTGCTAAGTCGTGTCCAACTCTTTTGGAATCCCACGGACTGTAGCCCACCAGGTTCCTCTGTCCATGGGATTTCCCAGGCAAGAATACTGGAGTGGGTTGCCATTTCCTTCTTCAGGGGATTTTCCCAATCCAGGGATTGAACCTGCATCTCCTGCATTGGCAGGTGGATTCTTTTACCACTGAGCCACCAAGAGAAGACAAGTATTAGCCTTATGAAGGGATTTGAAGTAGATTTTCTCTTTAGAATAAGCTCCTAGAGTTAGATCCAAGATATGATTTGATATAAAACTGTGACTTGCATTGACCTAAGAGAAATTACATTATACAATGATATTCTGAGCGTTTGTATGGACAATGTTGGAGCCCGGCTGCCTCGTGCTGTTTCACTTAAATAAACCTCATGCATCTCAACAGAGGCAGGCTGATGTTTTTCTTTAACCCAGTTCAGTAAAGCTACACACTCTGAATCACCTGTGATCAGAGCCATCTGACCCCTGATAAGGGGACCAGTTGCCCAGACACACAGGAAGCTGGTGGGATGCTGGGGTTTACCGTGGGAATCGCACAGGCCCCTTACTTGTTAATGTTGCTGCCTTCTTTCAGGCGCTCTCCCGCAGCTCCAGTTTTAGACACTCTCTCGCTGCCCGCCAGGTCCACCAAGCTCACCTTGCTCACCTTCTCCCCTGAGTTCTAGTTGTGGGAGACGAGAGAGAAACAACAGACACACGTGAGTGCAGAAACCACACCGACACCTGCGTAGATGTCAGCACCACCACTGAAGCCATCTTGCTTTAAGGAGGCAAACTTGAGAAGATCTTAAATGGTAAGAAGAGTTCTTTGGACTAGCAGCTTTAGGGTAAAAATTAAAGTTGGTGTGGCAGCCTGGGATTCTGTTCTATAGCTGGATAGCAAGTGCATTGGCCTTTTCAGAATATATTCAGAAAGCTTTTATGCGTCTATGAGTACATTCCAAGACGTGAGGATTCCTGCACATTCAGGTCAAATATCTCACTTTTTTTTTTAAAGGCTATCTTTAGGCTGAATGTCGTGGTTTCCTCTTTCATATTCTTTAATGACTGTGAGGTAAACCCAGCTGTTTCTAGGGGAATTTCACTATGGAAAGATACATATTAAAGTGGTATGGTGAAAGCATCATGTCTTTAGAGAGTTTATACAAGGATTCCAGATTTTTAACCTTATATATAAAGTTGTTGCTCTGTTTAGTCGCTGAGTCTGACCCTTTTGCGACCCCATGGACTACAGCCCACCAGGCTCCTCTGTCCATGGGATTTCCCAGGCAAGAATACTCGAGTGGGTTGCCATTTCTTTCTCCAGGACCTCCTCGACCCAGGGATCGAACCCACATCTCCTGCATTGGCAGGTGGGTTCCTTACCAAAGAGCCATCAGGGAAGCCCTACATATATAAAGTAAGACCTAACAAATTACATGATGTAAGCAGAGTAGCTGCTCTAGTAACCAGAAGAGCTGGCTTAACGTTCTTGGGAACCGAATCCAACCATGGAGCAGTTCACCCAGGCAGATACTGTGAGTCCCTTCACCGTCACCCAAAGTTCTACCCGATGGCTCACCCCAGACTGCAGGTCGTACAGCGTCTGCGTGATGACGATGTTGAACACTGCATGGGAGCGGCTGCTTTCTTCATTCATGTTGGTCGCAGCTACCGTCCGAGATTTGTTTCCCTCAGACATCAATGACTCAATGTCCTAGAGGCAGGCACAAGAAAAATATTATGAGCGAAAAGCCCCTCAGAACAGCGTCCTGCCCACCCGTGGATGTACTCATTATGATGCATTCCATCACGACCCTTGCATGTAAACCTCCCACCTCTCTTCCACAGAGCCCAGCTCAAACTCCCACTCCCTCAGCGCTTTCTAGTGGATGAAATGTTTCACCCATTCCTTCCAAACCGCAACTGTCTTCTTCTCTGTTGAGTACCTATTTTTCCCTCTGCAAGTTCCTGAGGAGAAAAGAGCTAACATTTACTGTGCTCAGATACTCAATAGCAATGATGACTTTATTTTATTCTGACTCTCTCGCACAGCTCTCTCCTGTATGATTAGTAACCTCCCTTCTCCAACAAGGGGCTTCCCTGGTGGTTCAGATGGTAAAGAATCTGCCTGCAATGCAGGAGTCTTGGGTTCAGTCCCTGGGTTGGGAAGATCCCTTAGAGAAGGGAACGGCAACCCACTCCAGTATTCTTGCCTGGAGAATCTCATGATCAGAGGAGGCTGGCGGGCTACAGTCCATGGGGCTGCAAGCAGCTGGACATGACTGCATGACTAACATTTTCACTCAGTGAATTTCCAATGCCATGGCTCTCCCGGGACAGGGAATTTTCCTTATTCAACTCTATACAACTTGCTTGAGAACACCCGGAACCTAGGACTCTTAAACAATGTTTGACGAATATTACAAAAGAAGTATTTACCTGATTATACACATAGGACACTGAAGTTCATGGAAGTCAAATAACTCTTCCCACATCTAATAAGAGGCGGTTGTTTGCTTTTTAGTTGCTAAGTCATGTCTGACTCTTTTGTGATCCTATGGACTGTAGCCCACCAGGCTTCTCAGTCCATACGATTTCCCAGGTAAGAATACTGGAGTGGGTTGCCATTTCCTTCTCCAGGGGATCTTCCTGACCCAGGGATGGAACCCACATCTTCTGCTTGGCAGGCGGATCCTTTACCACTGAGCCACTTGGAGAGCCCAATAAGAGGCAGAACTGGATACAAATCACGGATGTCCCAGCTCTTACTAATAAGTGACAGGAGGAAACGGTCACTGCCCCCAGTGACGCTGAGCCAGGCACCTAAGCAAAGGGCTGACTTTGCACTTTCCCGCCAGAGGCGTCTTTGTTGATTTCCGGATCTCACTGATGACGGAGTGATAACTGCCCTTTATTTCTGATTTAAGCAGTACTAAAACTATCTACATTTAAATGGCTGAAGAGAGTTACCTCGTAGATTAATTTTAGTTCTACTGAGTCTGAAGTGATGTAGGGACAATTAACACAGAGATGGCGCTTCTAAGTAGATGGATGTGTTTACTCATTTATTTATCGGCATTCTTTGGTAACAGATAGTGCTTTCTTTTATGGGATTCCCAAAGCAATGACAATAAAAATACAGACAAAATATCAAGCCAATATGTGAGAAAGCACAGAAGTCAAGAAGTAGGAAAAAGAAACAGATCAGTCAACAGAGGGAGATCAATTCAGAAAAACAGAAGAATCAGAAGAGTGAAAAGTAATGCAAACTACGATTGGAGACACTGTCAAAGAGAAAGGGTTGAAATAACTACCAAATAGTGTTTACATCTGTCCAGAAGGACATCACTGGCAACCTCAGGGAGAAGAGTTTCAATAGAGTGTTATTCATGAAAATATTCAGCAACCTCAGGATGCTGGGCCTCCTGGCAACACTGCAAACCCTTCAAAACCAAGCGGCTTGAAGAGACTGTGATTAAAAGCCTTTATTTTCTGTTTGGGGTGGTTGATACTGGGTTTCTGAGACCATGAATTGTAATAATATGCTATAAAGCATTCACATAAAAATATATTGAACATGATCTATACACTTCAATTTACTGTCAGCTTTTAATGTCTTTTTTTTTTTTTTAATGACACTTACCTCAAAACTAGTGACAGCCAGTTGGGATAAACCATCTACATATGGTCCCAAAACTTTATGCTCTCGAACTTTAAGAGACTGTCTACTCCTTCAAGAGAAAAGAAAAAGGAATGAATGAATCATACCCAACCTGCAGCTTTTCTCTCTAAAAAAAAGTACTTGCAAAAGTACTCAGAAATTAAGATTGCAATTTCAAAAGAATTTTTCTTTTAATGATCAAAAACTATTCTAAAAGCTACTTTACTTGGATTAGCAAAACAGCATGCCTTATGAGGAGTGTCTTTTATACTCTGATTTCTATTTAAAGTAACATACTATTTTAAAAATTCTATCTCTACTCCCAAACTAAACAACCAGCACACAGAATACTAGGTTAGCCTGACTTGTTTTAGTAGATGAACTTTAATTTCACAGGGAGTGGGGAGAGGGGAGCGAAGCAAAGAACAAACAGAAATGAATTTAACCTTCAGGCTGTTTTATAAGTAAGCATATTCTCAATAAGTAATGTCTCACAGTTTTAAGCAAGAATTGAACAATATTAAAATGTTTTGCTTTTAAGTTACCCTTTCATATTAGGAGCATTGATTTATGCTGATCTGTGCTGACCATTTTATACAAAAAGTGATGTTACAGGATAGCAGTTGTTTGTAGTTACTGATATTTATCCTATATTGAGAACTGGCTCTGCTGGTCAAGATTTAGGACTCTTGAATTTTTAAATGGCAAACCTGGTTTGGGACCCACTTGAAGAGCTTATCAACAGACAACTGAGATGAAAAGTAAAACTATATAATATATTTTATGGCCATATTGCATTATGTCACATATTTCATGGCATCAGATACTGATCACTTTTTCAAATCAAGAGTCAATGCCTAGCATCACTCAAGTGTGGAAAGAAGAAACTGACAATGAGCACATCCCTAAATCTAGGCCTTGCTCCCTAAAAATTTCTCAATCTTAATCTCACAACTCCATAAAGCAGGTTTTACTAACTTTATTTTAAGCTTGAAGAATGCAATATGACAATGAGCAATTCTGTTGTATTCAAAACAAGGGCAGACCAAGTGCACAATTTCAAGAGAGCCGCCTAGCTGCCCATGCCTCCAGAACCTGGCTCACTCTGTTCGCATAATCAGAGATCATCGCTATTCGTGGGCAAGAAAAAGTAAATCAAGCACAATATTAAGTCCTTCTGATGGTGTCTAACATTTGGGATTCTTGTACACCACTGGGGGGAGTGTAAATTGGTACAACTATTTTGGGGAACAGTTTTGCAATACCAAGGCTGAAGGTTCCACAGCTTGTGACCCACAATTCCACTCCTGGATGCATTCCCTAGAAACTCCTGCATTTGCACACCAGGAGGAATGTACAGGAATGCTCAGAGAAGGACAGTTGTGGTAAAAAATGGAAACCACAGGAACAAGAGGAGATAGAATAAATAAATTATGGTATCTCATACAATGGAATACCAAAGAGCAGTAAAAATTAATGAATTACTACTTCATACATCAGAACAAACAAATCATTGAGGGGGAACGTAGCAAGTCATCAAAAGACACATGTATTATGAAGCCATGTACAGGTAAAAACTGTGCAAAATTATGCATAGACTCTTAAAGAGAAGGAAGATAATGAGCAACATAAAAACATTCCATTTATTAAGCCAAATGGTAAGCAGAACAGTCATTTATTATTCTTTATATCTTACATGTATTATAAATGTTCTTTCATATGCATTACACAGTTATTAGCTAAAAGTAAAAACATTTCTGATGACTGGGTCACTTCCTTGCCATCCATAATTTTTATCTTATACCTCTGATTATACCCTTGATTATACAGCTGCTGAATGCATTTTTAAAATACTTTTAATAACATGAGAAAGCATTCATCATATTATATAAAAAATTCAGGCTACTGAATTGTATTCAGAGAAGAACCTCAACACACACACTACATACCTACTCCATAGATCTGAGACACCAAAATGCATAAAGTGTTAACAGCAGTTATTTTTGAGTGATGGGATTATAGGCCATTTTTATTTCTTCTTACACTTTACCTACTTTCTAAATTTTATATATATTATTCTTAAATCAATAAAAATTTTAATTAAAAGGTAAATGGCCCTTTCCTTCCTCTATGAATCAAACTCATCTGGTTTTTATCACCTAGCTTTTAAAAAATACAGATGCCTGGGTTTCCTCCTGGGTCTACTGAATGAATCATCAGCCCTAAGGGAGGGGCTCAGGCCAGTATTGCATTAAAAAGCCTCCGAGTGATTCCAATGTACATTCCCAGAAGAGAATGGCTTGTCTAGGCCAGGTCGCTCAAAACCTTCAACCGCTTTACCTCCAATTAGAGCAGATGGAAAGACCACTGTGTCATTCTTAACTCAACAAATAAATATGACTAAACCATATTGGCAAAAATACCAAAACAGTATCAACAGTCATCTAAATGGCATAGGTAAGCAACTTTATACATGAGCGTAGGATAAACTATGAATCCTGGGTATACCGACAGGCTTTAAGAAGCTGATGATCTCTCAGTAAACGAACTGAAACGGGAGTGGTGACCGAGGGCTTCAAACACATAAATTCACTTGCAACTTTAACTTCAGGATCATTTAGAACTACTACCCCCATTACAAGGTTCATGTCAACCACTAACTTACCCTTTGGGGTCTAACAGGTCCCGGACTTTCTCATTATAAATTTCCATATAGGATACTTCCACTTTAAATGTCTGTGACTCATTCTGCTCCAGAGAGATCCTTTGAAATAAAGCACAGCAGAGCCTTGGGATGAGGCCTCGCTGCTCAGCATTGCCCATCATGGAGAAGGATTTTCCTGAGCCTGAAGAAAGGTGAGCAGAAAGAGAGGAGGATGGAAGAGGAGGCGACGTGTAACGCTTCAAACGTACAAGTGTGTCCTACACATCGGCCAAGGTCACACAGCAGAAGCAGACAATCTGGCCCCCAGAGCCAGGCCCTCGGACACCAGAGTTACTATTCTTTCTATTACGCTCCTGACTGCCAGTCTGACTTTTACTGTGAGACCCGGAGGGTACCTCCTTTACAGATGGATGCGTACTAATGGAAGCACTACCAATATGTAATCCTTAAAAGTCTATATAGTAAAAAGGAACTACAGTATAGTAGAGGGAACTCTGTTTGAGATTATGTAACAGCCTAAACATGTATAACAATCATTTGGCTGGACACCTGAAACTAACACTGTTAATCAACTATACTCCAATATATGACAGAAAGTTTTTAAAAAGTGCATAAATAGTCAACTATACATCAAGTAACATTAACATATTTGACCCACAAAATATTTCACACTTTTGAAAGTGCTTTGCTATATATTCTCCTTGATGTCCCCATGACATGACAATACACAGTATTGTTATCATTTAATTAACTTATTCCAACTTTATAGTTGAAATAATGGGTGGCTCACAGTGTAATTTCTGAACTACTAGTCTAGTTTTGTTTAATAACCTATCATCACTTCTATATCCTGGTGAAGTCCTCCGTATAGGATGATAGATACTAAGAGTTTTTCTACAGTTTTTCACTATAACATTTGTACTAAGAAACTGGTAATTATTTTCCTAGCTCAAATACAGGTTAAAACTATAATTTAGGAAAATGACACTTAATAGTTTGAAACTAGCATGCTAACACTTAAATTACTTCATTCCACAACTGTTGAACCTTCAAAAAGATTACTTTTGATCATTTAATTCAGCTAAACCTGTGAAGTCAGAAGCATTTTTCTACAGCTTCCCAAAGTGTTTTCTATTTCTATGTTTTAAGAAATGCACATTTAATATCACTGACTGTAAAGAAAAGCAGCTACTTACCTGTCTGTCCATATGCAAAAATGCAAGCATTATACCCCTGAAAGGCTTTTTCAAGAATTCCTTCCCCAAGGCACTTGAAAACCACTTCTTGACCTAAAAAAACAAAAATAAAAAGACTGATTTTTCTTGACATATTTGTGTTAGTAACTGAGCCCCCGTCACTAATAACATGCTCTCAATCCAAAAAAGATGTTGAGTGTATTACATACCTACTATGTGCAGGGCTGTGGATTGAGAGCATAATGAATGCAATTTTATTATTTATTCTTCTACACCATAACCCAGTACCTGGGACAATTTATCATTCTACCCGCTGCTTCCCTCTAAGACATTTCTCTTAAGTTTCCTATCCATTGTCTGTGGGTCATATGGAAGCATCATTTGAATTTGGTTTAGTTCCTTTTCCTGAGTTAGTATGAAAGTGTCATTCAATATAAACTGCCTTGTCTCCCCACCTGGATTCTGAGCTTCTGATGAGCAGGAACCATGTCGCCCACATCTCGGTATGTGTGTGCCCCTCTGCACCTAGAGTGGTGCTAAGTACATGCCACGTGCTGAGAAACCGTTCATCGCTGGTAGAGGGGGTATGCTGAGCACAGATAACCCACATGTGTTCCCATGGGGGTTAGGGAACAAGTTCTCATCTGTGAGTCTTTCTACAGCTCACTGCGACTCCTAGGGGTGTTCTGTCGTGGACTATTTATGTCACGTAGTGCCCAGGTGAAGAGTAAAGGTGTGAAAATCTTTTTAAAACATTTAATGAGGCATTTACCGCCTTTTAAAATTGATGTCTTTCTAACATGCAATCCCCACCATCAAGAGAATTAAAGTGATTTTCTCCTTCCTCTATGCAGAAATTACTGGTTGAAGTACCTCTTTCCTCTACTGGAGCCCCTGACTGATGTCAGTCCATAATCTGTTTATCTCTGTAATCCTAGTGCCTAGTATGAAATGCTTAATAAATGTTTGTCCAGAGAATTAGTCAGTTTAATCTTTTTATCCAAATGACAATTCCTTTTACATTTGGAAATAATGCAATATAACATAAGCTCTTGAGTGTATGTTTTTCTTTCATGCATCTGATTTTAGCAGTTTCATTGTGTTATGACATATCACAGCTGCAGAATGGGACTCAAATTAAAAGTGTAAACATGAAACAATATTTTCAATCATCAGGCTGGCAAAAAAAAAAAAAAAACACGCAACACATGACAATATCCAATATAGCTGAACTGAAGAAATAGGTATTTTCATCAACTGTTGATGGGAGAATGAATGAATGCAGCCATTCTAAGGAAAACCTCACAGTACCAAGAAAAAGGAATATGTCCTCGCTCTCTGGCCCACTATGGGGCATCTGCCCTAGAGACCCAATCCCCAAGAGACCCCAGTAAAAGGATGTTCACACAGCATTATTTATAATACTGAAAGTTGGAATCAAGTTAAACGCCAATTAGTAAGGGAGTAGTAGATGCATAAAATGTATTTTATATGATGGAATATTTAAACACACCATCTTAAAAAAACAAGCAAAACAAATCTATGTGTTTAAGCAATGCTATGGCACCCCACTCCAGTACTCTTGCCTGGAAAATCCCATGGACAGAGGAGCCTGGTGGGCTGCAGTCCATGGGGTTGCAAAGAGTCGGACACGACTGAAGTGACTTAAAAGCAGCAGCAGCAGCAGCAGCAGAATTCAAAAACATTGTTGAGTTTTTTAAAAAGTTGTGTTCAGACTGTACATATAATGTAAAAATTTATGTCCAATAGTATGTATATGTGTTCTCTATGTGTGCTAAAGTTAAAGAAAAAATTGGATCAGAAGAAAATATACCAAATTTATATAAACTTATTTCTCAACTTCTGACTTCTACCAAAGAGGCATTTAAAACATGTTGGTAGAATATGTGGATTTTTTTTTTTTTTAGAAGCCTATAACTGTAAGGGGCTTCCTAAAAATAAGGGTTAGGAAGACTACCCGAAGACTATGTGTATGCGCATATACACAAATACATGGAGAAGAATAAAGGACTGTCAAAATTCTTACCCACTAAAGACACATTTCCAAAATTGCCTTTATGTTATAGTTAAGTTTAAGAATCTTGTGCTCATTAAGAAAATATCTGGAAACTGGAGCCTATTATACAGAGTGAAGTAAGTCAGAAAGAAAAACACCAATACAGTATATTAATGCATATATATGGAATTTAGAAAGATGGTAATGATGATCCTATATGCGAGACAGCAAAAGAGACACAGATATAAAGAACAGACTTTTGGACTCTGGGAGGGTGGGATGATTTGAGAGAATAGCATTGAAACATGTATATTACCATATGTGAAATAGATCACCAGTCCAAGTTTGACGCATGAAACGGCACTCAAAGCCGGTGCACTGGAACAATGCTGAGGGATGGGATGGGAGGGAGGTGGGAGGGGGGTTCAGGATGGGGGACACATGTACACCCATGGCTGTTCATGTCAATGTATGCCAAAAACCACTACAATATTGTAACATAATTAGCCTCCAATTAAAATAATTTTTTAAAAAAGAAAATATCTTACCCACCCTGTTGCCAATCTTTCATATCCATTGATTTTTTTTTCTCATATATTTCCTCAAAGGACTTTCCCTATTCCACGTGTATTCCCAAGGCCCATGCCAAAACAGGCTTAAATCTGGACCTGAGCCCTGTAGTGCAGAATTACATACACCCCTGTTGCGTAGGGGAACGAAACACAGCTTCTGCTCAGGCCTGTGCGACCTGATGGTGGTTCCTAGCCAGGACCCAAGTGCCATCGAAAGCCTTCAAAAAGCACCGCTTTCTTGGCACAAACAGATGAATGGAGCAATCTCATTTGATCTTCCACACTGGTTAACCAGCCCCCAGGAAGGGAGTGGGGTGAGGGTGGGGACAAGATACTTTAAGACTTGGCTGGATCAAATATCCTGACCATAATTCATGATTTTGACTCATATTTAGTAACTTGAAAAAAAAAAAAGCAAGAACTTGACTCAATGAAAAGGACTTAACTGCAGAGAAGCACTGTGGTCAAAGAGCTTTTACTCTGGTTTCACGGAGTTTGAAGTCATTAACTTATCAAGGATTTATATCTGTTCTTTTATCAGGGAGTGAGATGGAATACTTTCTGGTTTCTGCTCTGATGCTGAGTAGGCTGGAATTATGAGGGATTATTTTCTCAATGTTTTTTTTCAAGGCCAGGTCACGAGGTTTCATTTACCTTGGTAGGAAAGGCCTTTTTAAACCAAAGATCATTAACAGAAAGAAAGAAAAAAAAAACCCACTCAAGAATGAATGCTATATATAGAGCTATATGAAATAGGTTTATGATGAATCAATTGATAACAACAACTCAGGGTATGTAAACTCAAGTTGCAGTAAAAATAACAAATGATAAAAGAATGTTCCAGGTAAAAATACAAGAATAAATTTCAGCTTGACCTATTTCTAAATTATTGCAAATATTAAACAGTATATGAATTAACCTATTTAACCTGTATTATTGTTGCTATTTAGTTGCTAAGTTGTCTGACTGTCAGCCAGGCTCCTCTGTCCATGGGATTTCACAGGCAAGAATACTGGAGTGGGTTGCCATTTTCTTCTCCAGGGGGAAGAGGTCTTCCCCACCAAGGGATTGAATTCGTCTCCTGCTTAGCAGGTGGATTCTTTACCACTGAGCCACCAGGGAAACCCACTAAACCTACATACCTTTATTATTTATGTTAAGAAAAATTAATCTTTTTGTCAACTGCTCTGTTTGCAGTACAATTTACATATTCTATCTATATCGCTGAATCTGTGCAATACCCAGATGAGGTAGGTACGGACCGTGATCAATAAGGAGATAAGGGGGCCACTAAGAAAGTGTAAGTCATTTGCCCCAGACATGGCCACCAGAGAGAGGCAGACCTGGGTCTATGGGTGGTGACTCCCAGTGGACTGAGGCCCATCCATCATCAGTGACTCAGGCTGCATGACACTGGAAATCAGTTACTCCCATCTCTGGTTTCCATGGTAATTTTTTTTTTAAACAAACTCTCAAAACCCATTACACTCCAGTACCTTTTCCCCCACATCTTTCTAGACCACTGAATTGTGAGCTCCTTTGAAAACAAGAGCTGTGGCATCTTAGCAGAGTACCTGGCACATGTATGCACTCTTAATTACGGAATTGTCCCTGGTGACATTGCTGTTCTCAGATTAATGTGCATTTTTTTTTCAGAGAAAACTTTTATTTAAATACATTATAAACATAGCATGAGTAGATCGTATATGGAAGCTGAAAAGCTTTCAGTGCTACCCAGATCCTTCATCGTCTGTCTAATGTGTATTTAAATGGGGGCCCCTTTCCTTGTTAGTGATGGCAAAGGTTTCAAAATACTGTTTGTTGAACTTAAAAACGTTAATTGTAGGATTTACACTTTGGTCAAAATACAGCTGTTTCTGAAATTCCAATGAGCCCCAAAGACCACAATAGTCTTTGTTGAACAAGGTGCTAGGGTGTGAACACACATGTTAACATCATCTGTAACTACTAATTGAATAATTTTGATAAAAATTACAGATACTACTGACACCCACATTACCTCCTAGTCATTAAAACAAAATCTATGTGACTGAAAAAAAATAAGTCTTTTTGATGTCCACTAAATGTATACGTAAGTTTTCCAAGAAGTCAAGGTCTTTTAGCTAAGTACTTAGTTACATTTGACAGACAGAATGCAATTCAGACTTACTGTATTTAATAAAGTTTTGGTTATAACTAGGAAAGGAAAAAAAACTGGAAACACGAAATGGAATATGAAAAAGTGGAAAACAATTATACTCTGTTTCTGAAAAGAATCTTTCTTCTTTCTGTCTTTAAATAGCTACCCCAAAGCACAATTTATAAAAGGGTAAATACAAAGAACCATATTGTAAAGTCCATGGATTTTTACAAATCTAAGCAAGGCTGGATTCTAGCGAGACCAGAATCCATTTTATCACTATGGCTTCATGTCTCAAGGGAAATTTACTCTTAAGACAAGAAATAATGAACACTTTCCCTGTTCTACAAAAATACATCAACATTACATTTTTTAATAGCCCCGCTTAGTTTCCGCTGTATGCATTACTGATGCAGTTTCCTATTAGAGATACTCAGATTGTCTTCTTTTTCTTTTTTTCTGCAATATTTATCCTTACATATTTATCTATGTACACTTTTCTATTAACTCTACTAGGCAAAACTCCAAAAACATTGAATTACTAACTCCTCTAGCAATGCAAGAGTCTTTCTTTCTACAACTTCAACAATTCTATTATCATTCTTCCTGATTTTGATTAACAGAAAAAGCAAGCTCCTTGCTTTGTTACATTAAAATCTTCCTTTCCTTAGTTTATTGTCCATTTGTATTTGCTCTTCAGTAAAATGACTGAGTCCTAGGTTTACTTGTATAAATCAATTGGTTTAGTAACTGGTTAAGCATTCATTCAAAAATGCCCATCATATATTAAGGATGCTAGCCTTTGGTCTGTCACATGCTGTACGTATTTCTCCCAGGCTGTCATTTACCTTTCGGTCTTATGCTGTTCTTTGTCATACAAAAGCTTTTGGTCTTTCACATTCAAATCTCTTATCTTTTCCTTTATGATTTTCGTTTATGGTATACATTACACTTTCAAAATCCTTCTGGATTATCATTACCCCAAATCACATAGCTATTCACGCATCTCTTCTTCTAGTCTTATTTTGGTTTTTCCAGTTTTATTTCCAAACTTGAATGCTGCTTATTAGCTGTGTAACCTTGGGCAAGATCTCCTTTATTAATAAAACAGGAATAATACTTGTTCTCTTACTGAACTGCTGGTGTGATTTAATAAGGCAGTACAGTAAAGCACTTAGCAGAGTGTCTGGCCATTGTAAGTCTAGAATATATTTTAGCTAATATCCATAATTAATATCATCTCTTAAATTTTTAACCAACTAAAACTAATTTTGGTATAAAGATGGAGGTACTCATCTAATTATTTTTCCTTAAATAGCTCCTCCATCTTTGCAACAAATCTGTGAGACAATCCAATCCCATTTTAAAGATAAAAGACACTTATTCTTAGAAAAAAAAATTAAAGGAATCATTTGTTGCTATTTCTCTAGCGCCTCTAGGGGTCCCACTTTCAAAGTTTTATGATGGTTTACTCACATGTGAGAGAAAAAAAGGAGCATGTGAACAAGTGTGTGTGTGTTCCGGGTCATAATGAGAAGAGGAAGAAGAAACAGTATCATTAATTATTCGGAGCTGTATATGCCAACCCAAGTTGTCCAGCGGAGGAAAGATATTTACCATTTTTTAATAACATTAAGATTTCTCAGAAAGGTTCAGGGGAAAAAGCAACTTAATAAATCATATCAATAAACTAAACAGAAATATTCTCTACAGAGCTCCCCTTATTTTTTTTTTTTTTTATTCTGGTGCCTTTGTAGCTCTATGAATCCCTGGCTGGAGTTATACTTAATCAATTCTTTGGTTTGGTGACCTTCAATCACCACTGGTACAATAAACAATCATTTAAAAAAAGCCAACACTGTCTCCCAAAGCCTAAAAATTCCATGTAGGTGCCACACGCTCTTCTGCCCTCCTCAGCATAATCAGTTTTCCATGATACAGGAACAATGGCTACACTTTACTCTGTGATGGACAGAGAATATTAACCATCAAAGACCATTACACAGTCGAGTAAAGAGAGTTTGGTTTATCCAAAAGACTGAAGGTGTTTGTTTTTACTTTGTTCCTTTTTAAACACAGGAATCCCTTTTTTTTCAGTACAGGAAAAAGTAACTTGTCCACTGCTTTTAGAAGCTTAGTTAACGAACAAAAAAAGAAAAAAAAAAAAAAAAGGAGCTCATTATGCTGGATGGTGGGAATCGGGGAATCCATAAAAGATGCTCTACTCCCACCCTTAATGTTTCCTGACTCCAGTTCACAAATGGAATGAAGTGCCCTTGTCTAGGAGAATGAATGTCAGCCCAGAAGGGAAAAGCCAGAAGTCCTGATGGAAGCAGAAGGATCTATGAGAATTTCTTTCTGTCCCAGACAAACCACACCTAGGCACAACTTGGTCCAACCCAAGAGCCTGTGGCTTTTCCGCAGGATCCCTGCCCAACAGGAGACAGCCACTCTACCGATGCCAGCTCCACGTGCCAGGTGCGGGGAGTCCACAGGGCAAACGTGATCTCACTTGTTCAGAACCATGACCAAGATGCCAATTTCCTCTGTGGGGCTTATGATTAGACGCCTATAACCGTGTGGACAAGTCTTAAAACACAGGCATGCCCGCAGCAACCCACAACACGATGTCAGAACGGTAGAGAGGGTTCCTGATCGGAATTTCTGCAAGCCAAGCCACAGAAGACCTGACCCACCCAGCCCTGAGTCACACATGGTACAGACCTCTGCAATGCTAACACCCTGAGTCTCCACACTTGTACATAGCCTGTCCCTCCTGGGAACAGCAGCAATGGCCTCAGAGCTACCAGGCATGTGCACTGGGAGCTGAGGAAACAAGGGAATTCTCTCTATAGCACGGCCCTGATACTGAAGTACAGAGGAAGAGAAGCCAGGGGTGGGAGGGAAAGTGCATACCATACATACACCAACTCTTCACAGTGGCTATGCTCTAGGAAAGGTGAGAACAAAATAAGAGGGCATAACTTGGGACTTCCTAGTGGTCCAGTGGGTAAGACTCTGAACTTCCAATGCAAGGGACATGTGTTCGATCCCTGGTCAGGGAGCTAAGGTTTCACAGGCCAGGCGGCGTGGCCAAAAAAACCCCCCGAAACTCAAAAAGGGCATGTGCATGCGTGCTTAGTCACTTCAGTCGTGTCTAACTCTTTTGCAACCTCATAGACTGTAACCCACGAGGCTCCTCTGTCCGTGGGGTTCTCCAGGCAAGAATATCAGAATGGGTTTCCCTTTCCTTTTCCAGGGGATCTTCCCCACTCAGGGATTGAACCCGCATCTCCTGAGTCTCCCGCATTGCAGGTGGATTCTTTACCACTGAGCTACCGGGAAAGCCCCGAAGAGGGCACAATCTTGTCTCATTCACAATCTGCATGAATCAAGCCAGCCTCACACACATCAGGGCTGACCAAAGCACTCAGTCTGGAGATCCAGGGCTGGACACGACATAAACACAGAATATTTCTAAAGTAGTGACCTGGAAGAGCAGTCAGAGTTTTAACACCATTTTATCACTTTAAACAGAACCTCCAGTCTTTCTTCTTTCTCCCATCTCTTTTCTCATGGAGTTAGAGTGAAAAAATAAAATACATATATTTATGACCTGGAATTCCTGGGCTTGTGCGTTTGGGACGGTGTTTTTCCACTCCTAACCGAGGCTGACAGCCCTAGCGACTGTGACGAGTCTGGACTTGGCAGGTGGCACGGCTCCCAAGCCAAGCACCTGGACAGGGCGAGAGCCGTCAGACTCCACACACAAACCCGAAGGAGCGAGGGTTACGTTTCAGTAAATCTCTCCCTCAATTAGCACAACTCTCAGAAACGGTCACAGGTAGAGGCCTTAAACCTGGTTTACATTAAATGACCCCAAACTACAGACTTTAGACAGAAGAGCTAGGGCTTTCAAGGCTTGACTCGGTGACACGAGATTTAAGTTTTAGTCAACTATAGAGGGTTGCCCTCGAGGGGCTGGGTAAGAACCAGGCCCCTGAGAACCTAGGCCTGGAGCGTAAAGGTCGGCGCGGGCCGTTTTCCACAGTGGCCTCTGGGAGCGGCCAGCCCCGCAGTCCGCAGCAGCCTTCCTCACAGCACGGCCTGGGTGACTCACCCAGACAGACGTGCCCAGCCCAGCGACAGCACTGGGGCCCGTCACCAGCTGGCAGTGAACTTCAGCGCCTTTTTCTGTCGCCTGATAAAGTGGCTGAGTCATGGGGGGGAGGAGGGTCAGGCGTCAGGGCCTCAGAGGAAAGACCTGTGAGGCCCGCGCAGAAAACGCATTTGGAGTCATTTTCAGGAGGGTGCTTTCACATTCAACAGCTGCTGAAAAAGTCACTGTGTTTCACCTCCACCTGTCCGATGGTTTGCCACAGTCTCTGACACAGAGGCAGGCCTGACTCAGTATCTCTTCTGGACTGTGGGGTGCACGGAACTGACAACACTTGAGGGGAGGGGAGAAGAAAGCCAAACCAAACACAGGCAATCAGGATTCCAGAGAACTTCCGACAGGAGGGAGAAGGCGAACAGTATTATTCCTGGCTAGATGCCAAGCCAGAGCACTTCAACAGTATGATTTCCTAAGCACAGCCTCCTGCTGGGATGAGAGAAAAGAGAGGAGGGCCCAGGACTGCGGCAGAATCCATAAAGTCCTCACGCCTACTTGTCATGGACCCAAATCCACCTTTACCACTGCTTTCAGCTCTCCTACCAGTGGCAGGGCCTCTCTGAACCTCAGTTTTCTCTTTTGTAAAATGGGGCCAATATCAGATTCTACTGATTGGGCATTTTGACAATTAAATGATCTCCTGCAGGTAAAGGAATGAGCGCAGTGCTGGGAACCTAGTGCTCAGGATTCTATTGTCTATTGTTGTTATTATTATCCACCCCATGAACGTACTCAACTAAGTTAAGCAATGTCTCTGGGTGCCAAGAAATAACTCTAGGGCAGGGTTCCCCAACCTCCAGGATCTAATGCCTAATGATGTGAAGTGGAGCTGATGTAACAATAATAGAAATAAAGCACACAATAAACGTAGTGTGCTTGAATCATCCCGAACTCCCCGCCCAGTCCATGGAGAAATTGTCTTCCACGAAACCAATCCCTAGTGTCAAAAAGCTTGGGGACCGAGGCCCTAAGGAATGTGTATGCGTGCTCAGTTGCTCAGTCATGTCTGACTCTTTGCGACTCCATGAACTATTGCCCACCAGGCTCCTCTGTCCATGGAATTATCCAGGCAGGAAAACTGGAGTGGGTTGCCATTTTCTCCTCCAAGGGATCTTCCCCACCCAGGGATCGAACCCACATCTCCTGCATTGCAGGTGGATTCTTTACCTCTGAGCCACCAGGGAAGCCCCAAGGAATAGATGTGGACAAAGAAAGGAAAGTGGAAGAAGGTAGGGCTGGGTGGGATTAAAAAATCTGGGAGTAGAGATGAGAAAAAAGAATACACATATACTCTTTTAAAAAATTTAACAGTATCAGCCTCGCCTACTCCAAAAAATTTTTCTTAACTGACTTTCACCTACCCAATTTTCTGAATTAACAAACATTCTCTCTTCCCCAGTAAAATACACTGGGGCATGCCCGCTGCATACTAAATCATCCAGCTGGAAGACGACTCTCTAGACTCCCAGCAGATGAGTTATGTTCTTACAAAGGGTCAGTTGTGTTTGCTCCTAGACTGGCTTATATCAGTTGCACTTCTCCACAATTACACAATTAACACACGCCAAAAGGGAGTTGCTAGTTTTAAGAAAACAAAGTTGGATGTTTAGGGACAACTTGATAAAGGTGAGTCACTAAAAGAACTGTCAAATCGGGAATGGGTGAGAATTTGGAAAAGACAAAGAAAAATCTAGAAGGATTCTACAGATTGTTTTATAAACATCTTTTTAAGATGGCATGCTCCACTTCCAGTGACTCTCTAACTTTTCACATCGTCAAGTACTATTGCTTCTCATAATCACAGGGAAAACTTCCACAGTTTTGACAAACTGAACAGCTAACAATTATTGAGTATTAATTCTATGCAAGGTACTTGCTGAGGGTTTACATACACGTGAAGATTTTTTAAAAAAGAATACCATATGCTAAAATGAATATTTTGGAACTCTGCTTAAATTTGGCAAAACTAATACAATTATGTAAAGTTTAAAAATAAAATAAAATTAAATTTTAAAAAAAAATTAAAAAAAAAAACTCTTAAAAAAATTGGTTTTATTTCGGCTACTGTCACTTTTTAGAATGTAAATTTTGATGCACAGTTAAATAATATAAAACAGAAATCGTTTCTACCTCTGAGCACATAAACTTTCCCATCAAGAGAACAGACTCAGACATGGCTACTCTCCCCACAGAGATTGCCCATGGCTAGGGGGCACTCAGCCGGCCCCTCATGGTACAAAGAAACATTAGCAGAACAAGAATCAGATGAAAAACATTTGTCCTGAATTGCAGGGTATTACAAAAACTGAAAACACAGGCTTCAGCAAATCTGAGCAACATACCATATGGTGAGAACTGTTATACAATTTCTAAGTCAACAGTTTAGACTCTCAGGTCAGGAAACGTTCATGTCCACATAGATTGCCCAGAAATGCCATCACAGACCAATTTCTATTTGGTATGAAGATTTATAGAAAAACAGGTTTATGAAAAATACTCTCCTAATAGGAAGAAAAGTAAAACCAAGGTTACTGGAAGTCATTGATATTTACCAACCTGACACATTTTAGGCACATGATAAAAAATTTGTTGGTTTATGGCCAAGAAGTCCTTAAATGAAATTAGCAGTGATTTAAACATTTACAAAGACCTATTATCTGTTATGGTGCTCTAAAGTTTCACTATAACAACCTTTTTCTTATTACTGAAAATAATGGAGAAGTAATGGTTTTCTTAATAATGGGCCTTCAGCAGGATCACTTGACTTATACCGACTTTTTAATCCCAAGTGTGGATCTATGTTTATGTATATATATTTATGGGCTTGGGAAGGGGAGGAGAAATGGGTTTATGTAGAAATGCCATGTTTTGAAAGACTAATTCTGCAGGTTACTTGTTTTTTTTTAAGCCCTGTCACAAAGGTTTTTGCTGAAAGATTCAGAACAATGCACAGACAAGTATTATTATGACTCACTAACCAAAAGGTAGTAATAAGCGATAATATAATTAAAATGTGCAATGTCTCAAAGCATGATTCAATGCCATTCAAACGGCTTAACAAACAAGCCTTTGATTTGCCTCTGAAATGTCCACTGCAACAGCTGTGCAGCCAGCATAAAATGTCTGATTCATGTTTAATCCGAGAGCTGGAGGAGATCTGAGACCATTCTAGGCCATAGATCCTCCCTCTCCAGATGAAGAAACAGACACTCCCGAAGTTTAGCAGTTTGTGGCAAAACCAGGTCTCATAGATACCAGCACGTACAATGCATTTTCTCTCCAAAGGACTGATGCTACTATCCTTACTACTGCTACAGCGAGACAGTGATGGCGATGATGATAAGTATTAAGTGAGCTTTTCCTATGGTTTAAGGTACTTTACATGAACAGGTCATTCAGTTCTCAAATCAACCTATGCGAGCAGGATTAATATAATTATGTAACCTAAGAGGAAACAGAACTCGCCTGACCTGACACAGATAAAAAGGTGCTGGAGGCGGGATTGGAACCCAGGCAGTTTGATTTAAAAGCCCACATGTTTCCACCTCTCCACCCAACCCAGCGCTGTGCCCTTAAACCTACTACAGAATTACGGATTTCTACATCAGCCTGAGAGTGGAAGCTCTTGCTTGCGGTAGTAGCCTTTAATAAATAGAGTAACATAAAACATAACTTAGAATTGAACATTGACACACCCCATGAAATCAAGAGCCTCCCTTTGCTCTTTCAGTCCAGGCACTCATCTCGCTCCCTCCCACCTCCTCTCTGCCCTCTGAGTTTTGAGAGCTGCCTCAAGAGCTCTGATTCAGTATCAATGATGCCATTCTTTATTGAGCCTGACAAATAGGTCGGTTTCAGGAACTATGTGCTTCCCTTTCTCCGTTTCCTCTATGCCTGATCAGAGAATGAATGCTTCTATCTTAATGTTTCCATTCACAATTAAGATGGAATCACGTTTTTTTTTTTTTTTTAAACTAAAGAGAAAAGAAATCAAACTATAATTCAATATAAAATAAAACGACTATATGGCGGAAACCAATACGATATTGTAAAGCAAGATCTTCCAATTAAAAATAAATAAATTTAAAAAATAAATATTGAATTAAAAAAAAGTAAATCAAATTAGTACAGAAACCACTCAACTAATCTACTAGCAATATATTTACTAGGCAGATTATTTGCAATAAGTGCCAAAAAACCTGAGGGAGTGGTGAGCAAGAATTTTACTGCCGAGGTGGTCACAGCATTTGTACTGTTCAGGAGTGTCTAAAGAATAAGAAACTTTCTCCCCACACTTTGTAAATAGATGCTACTCTATCAATCAAGAAAATCTTGTTTCAGGCTAATTGGAACATGGAATTTACGGTGATCATGCAAAGATTTAGTAAAGTTTAGGCTATCAGTATGTTTAGAAAGCATTTTTATCTCTTTATATATTCATCAACATACTATATGTAGTGAAAAGCTACAGAAATCTTGACTTTCACATTTGAATTTTATCATCTGTACTTAATAAAGTTATTTCCAGTAGGAAAAAGGTTTACATTCAGAGGCATAAGTGATACATTGCAGAACACCAGGATGGTCTCTATGGGCAGTTAATGGAGGATATGATTGTAGAGATGTAGAAAAGGAAGAGAAAAACAATCTTCCTAAAACATTCTATTAACCACATCACTCCAACAGCCTCTTTTTTTTTTTTAATGGTTCTTAGCCTAGCTTTTTAAAATTTCCTGTTATCTGGCTTCACTCAACATGTACAAGGAAGTCTCTCACTGATTCCCCATAAGATGCATCTTCCGCTTGGACCAGTGTTACACACCATGCTCACTTCCACTTCTGCACCCTCACTTATGAAAAAGCCAAATGAAGTATTTATGGGCACCTTCCACTGGTCAGCTCATGCAGTTACCTACTGAAGCCTTATAACAACATCTAAGTACTATCATTGACATGCTTCCCACTTTACAGAAAAGAAACTATAGCTCAGAGAGATTAAATTGTCTAAGAGAATCAAAGCAAGCGTCCTGAGACTTAGACCAGAGTGGACTTCAGAGTCCACATGCTGTCCCTGACACCATACGCTTCCTCTCGTCTGGATGCCCTCCACACTGTACATGTGCTCAGTCCTGCCCGACTCTTTGTGACCCCATGGACTGCAGCCTGCCAGCCTCCTCTGTCCATGGAATTCTCCAGGCAAGAATGCTGGAGTGGGTGGCCATTTCCTCCTCCAGGGGCTCTTCCCCACCCAGGGATCGAACTCACATCTCCTGCATCTCCTGCACTGGCAGGTGGATTCTTTACTACTGAGCCACCTGGGAAGCCTGCCTTCCATACTGCCCTTTGGTTAAATCTATGCTAAACTTTTATGTCCAGTTACAGTCCCATTTCCTTTATGATTTCTTCCCAGGCAACTTCAGTCTTTCCAGATTTTTGCCTCTCCTTGGGTTTTCTATAGTACTTATAAACCTGTAAAAATTTGAGCTTAAATACTATCTCCAAATGTTTACTGTTGTTTGTTTGCATTCTTTTGCTTTCCAACTTAGGTTTTAATTTCTCAAGGGCTTCCTTGGCTGCACACACAGTAGGGGTTTAATGAATATTTAAGGAACTATTCTGATTCTTTCTGGCTTCCTGGGTTAAATAAGAAGAACAATCACACCGGGATGGAGCACAGAATGGATGGTAGGGAGACAGGGAGCAGCGGGTAGGGAAGGTAGATGGGGTTATATATTAATAATAAAGGACCTTAAATGTCATCCAAGGAGTATAGATTTTATCTATAAGTGATGAGGAGTCCTCTAAAGTATTTGAGAATTTCGTAAGATTTTTAATCCAGGGAGCTATATCTGACTACATCCGGAATAATATCAATTGAACAGAATGAGAGACTGTGCTTTGTATAGCCATAGCATTTGTCCTCATTTGTTTCTGTCACAGTATGAAGTGTTTTTTTAAAATCCAAAAGCACACATCCAGAATACTCTTGCCTGGAAAATCCCATGGATGGAGGAGCCTGTTAGGCTGCAGTTCATGGGGTCACGAAGAGTCGGACACGACTGAACCACTTCACTTTCACTTTTCACTTTCATGCATTGGAGAAGGCAATGGCAACCCACTCCAGTGTTCTTGCCTGGAGAATCCCAGGGACGGGGGAGCCTGGTGGGCTGCCGTCTATGGGGTCGCACAGAGTTGCAAACGACTGAAGTGACTTAGCAGCAGAATGAAAATATACACAGTGCTAACAGTCAAGGCAGACTCTGTAGAATATATTATCTAGCATCCCGAAGGACTAATAAAAAGACAAATTAATTACAGCCAACATTAAAAATTATCTATTCACATTAATAAAATACATTGCTGAAGTTGTAGGAATGATGTTTGGAAAGAAGGCTTATTTACTCAATGAGAGCCCCAGAAGGAATTTTCCAACTTCAAGATTAACTTTTGCAAAAGCTATATATCAAATAATTTCTCAGCAGATTTTCTTTATGCGGCAAGGAAAAGGTTATCAAGAAACAAAATTTCCTACAAGCAGATGACTTCCTTTGCCTTCTAATCTTTTAAGATCTACAGCCTCTCCATCATCCTCTTGCCCTTTTGTTCAGTAAATGGAAAAATAATTCAACTGAGATTCTTTTTTTTGAATATTTATGCATGTATGTATGTATTTAGCTGCACAGGTCTTAGTCATGTGGACTCTTAGTTACGGCATGTGGGATCTAGTTTCCTGACCAGGGATGGAACCTGGGCCCCCTGCATTGGGAGCTTGGAGTCTTAGCCACTGGACCACCAGGGAAGTCCCAGCTGAGAGTCTCATAAGTAAGGAGAAAATACTCATTAAGATGATATATTTAAGAAAAGGGGTCACAGTCAGAAGGAGAGGAATGAAGACCTCCTCCACTAAAACAAGCGCTTCCCTCTTGAGCTTACTTAAACTCCTAGGAAAAGTGAAGATTCACCTGTGATCACAAATAATAAAATTATTAATAGCAGTCATTTGTATTTAATGAAGTAGGGATAAAATGCCCCAAAAGGAAGGAACAGTAGCAAAATGTGGGGCCAGGAGGCCATGTTTCCCTGAAGAAAGAAGAGCTTTAGTTCACATCACCACTGACTACCCTAGAACACTCAGGACGTGAGAGGGTCCTGAAAACCAACAGCATCTGTCGTTGCTTGTTTACATGAGCAGAGCATCCTCTACAAGTCAGAGGTGAGGGAAGACAGGACACATTAACCTCCTTTTCGTGTGATAACCGCAACACAGCTTAAGGTGGTTCCCCGTCATCTCCAATCCTTGGAACACCTCTAAAGATACGTCATACCCCCTTCACAGGTGAAGAACCTGAAGCTTAAGGAGCTTGGGGGCAGAGAGGGGGAACCTGTCTGCAGTTTCTTAGCAAGTACGTGGCTGAGCCAGATCCTGAAACCAAATCTTACTGGCTTCAAAGCCCACATGCTAGAATTGGAAAGAATGAGTGCAAATTTTATGGAAAAAACAGAACTCTGGAATAATTAAAGAAAACAGACGTAATGTAAGAAGAGGCCAGAGGCCCAACATCAAGTGGAGAGAGACAATCAACTTACCAGCATATTTTGTAGTGTTGGATTCATCCATGGACCAAAAGCAATAATCAAATGCAAATACCTGGATGAAAGAACAGAATATTAAACTTAAAAACTTATTAACTTCCATGAGTAAATCAGACTGAAAAACAATTCACTGATGAGGATGCCTGCTTCTGTCTGATTTAAAAGAAAAAACAAAAACCAGAAGTATGACTATTAATTCTGAAGTTTCCTTCAGACTAAATTGGCTATTTTCTTGTATTACAAATACAAGGTTATTTTCTTGTATTAGAGTAAATTATATATGAAAATTGCTACTTACTCCACATTCAAACAAGCAGACCTCTTAGCCAAAATATTTTAAATTATACTTTTAGTGAGAAAAGACAATGGCTTCTCTCCCAAGTCTGCAGTTTCAGCAGATGCTGAAATGGTGGCCCAGGTAGACCTTCCATGGCTTCACAAGAAATACTAAAGTGACCAACTTTCACTGAAATCAGTCCCACCTAACTTTCCATGACCTTATCATTTCTAGCATAGTTAAAGGTTTGTCAAAACTTTCCACATTCCCAGAAATCTTAAGACTCCTAATTCTGGGCCAAGTATTGTTAATATATCAATTCGCTCTTGCACACTTTAGCTTTTTGTACAGTTATGGAATGCCTACTATGTACTAGGAATGGTTAATGCCGCTTTATCAGTTCAGTCCAGTCGCTCAGTCGTGTCCAACTCTTTGTGACCCTATGGACTGCAGCACTCCAGGCTTCCCTGCTCCATACGGACACACCACTAACCACTGTTTTCCATGCATACGACCACCACTCATGTTTCAGCCATCTTTACCACATGCACAGGGCCATGCTCCCCAAAGTACGCACCAAGGGATGGCAGTTTCCTGAGACAGTCCGTGAAATAAGGATTATACCACGTTGGAAATGGTGCATATTTTACCCTGTTTAAGGTTTTCTATGCAATTCTCAACATTAAAGGTGCTGAAAAGTCTTCAGCAAGTAAACCCATTTTTTAAAAATTCATTTTTATTGGAGTATAGTTGCTTTACCATGCTGTGTTTCTACTGTACAGCAAAATGAATCAGCCATACATATATGGAGACATATATGGGGATATATATGGGGACATATATCCCCTCCCTTCTGGACTGTCCTTCCCATTCAGGTCACCACAGCACATTAGGTAGAATTTCCTGTTCCATACAGTACGTTCTCATTAGTTATCTATTTTTCAGATAGTATCGACAGTGTATATGTATTAAATATCAATCCTGACCTCCCAATTCTTCCCACCTCCCCTTTCCCCCTTGGTATCCATACATAAACCCATTTGGTTGTGTAACTTTATTTCTCCAATTTCTTTTGATGAGGAGACCTTTCTTGTTGTTTAGTCGCTAAGTCATGTCCAACTGTTTGCGACCCGTGGCCTATAGCCTGCCAGGCTCCTCTGTCCATGGGATTTCCCAGGCAAGAATACTGGAGTGGGTTGCCATTTCCTTGTCCAGGGGATCTTTCTGACCCAAGGATTGAACCTGTGTCTCCTGCTTGGCAGGCAGATTCTTTACCACTGAGCCACCTGGGAAGCCCAGCGACCCTTTCTGGAGTAACACCCAGTACCATGCCCTGAAGCTACTGTTTCTCAGCATCACCATCCTATTCCTCAAGCTAACTGACTCAGGGGACTCAGCATCTGTTTTCTTGGCTCCTTGTCCCAGCCTTCCCTGCTCCCCCATGCAACGCCAATAGTAAAATGCAATCCTCCTGTGGACAGAGACTCTTGAACATTTAACCATTTCCAAGGTATTGTAAGCACTGGGCAGTCAGAAACAAACACTCTGACCCGGGCCTAGAAACTGGCCCTAAGGGAACTTTCCAGCCTAAGTCTCCCAACAGCCACATGCTTCAGCTGAAGTTGTCCATACCTTGGAGTTACTAGTACAATTCCACCTGTCATTTGCTTCGTTTCCACCCTTCAAAATGTTCCACACTCCTTAAGGCCCGTGCCAATATATTTTTCATCCAGGAAGCATTCTTTGGTTAAACCCAAAGGGATCAGCTTTCTCTTCTCTGAACTCTCACGATACTGTTAAATCCTATTTTTGTGACTCCTATCACAATTATTTTTTCACTTACCCTGTATATGATCTGTGCATAGGTTTTACCTCTACTGCTAGACAAAGGTAGCATAGGAACCGTACCTAATTCTTATTTGTATCATGCAGTGTCCACAGTAGTTGCTTTATAATTATCTATTAAATGATTACTGGCATTGAGACCTTGGAAGAAAGCAGGTACCTTCCACATCACCAAAAGACAATGTTACACTCTGAATATTTTCAGCACCACCTGTACTTCAGTGCTTTTAAATGGATTCAGGTCCACACACAACTTATATCATCAACCTCAAATCCAAATTCAATTTTGTTATGTATACAAACATTCACTCTGGTCTCAGAATAACCAAGGTTAAAATGAACAGCTATGAAACAACAGTTCCAGCCAACAGAGTGTGAAATATTTACTGCATTCTAGGGCTCTTCCAAAGACTTGAGAGACCACACAGGCATAATCCAGTTAATCTTCCTGCCTCAAGGCAGGACAGAATTTCAACACTTCTCCTGAGAGATGAAGATCTGTCTTGTTTTTAAACATTTCCAGAAAAGGAGATTCCACAACCTCCCTTTGATGGCATCTTTATAACACTTAACTTTCAATTCCAGGGTATTTTCCTTTCCTTTTGACTTAAGTCAACTCTCCTGGCTTTAAACAGCCAACAGAGGCTCCTGTCCAATTTTTAGGTACTGTTTCCCTCTAGACTCCAATGAATTCCTCTTAGTAGCTGCTACATACAGTGAAATCATAATTTATCTCCTGTATGTTAATTTTTCATACCTTCCAGAAACTTACGGGTAACAGTTTGCTATTGTGCATATAAGATTAGAAAGCTAAGATCTATATTCACAGTAATGTCACTTGAAATAAAATGAAATCCACTCAAAAACTGGGGGTCTACCCTTAATTCTGTGCCAACTTTCATTTCTAACAAACTAGTTAATAGTCTAAAGTTGGTTTTGATCATAAAAAGGAAGATGAAATTTTCATTTTAGGCACTTGCCCCCACTCCCAAATTCAGACAAATGTTAAAAGCGTTTTCTCAAAGGGCTCTGATAGTACTGGCAGACACACTTGTTCTTTGCCTGCCAAATACTGGCCTCTCCCTGAACTGAATTATGTCTCAAATTTCAAAACCTGTGATCACAAGCATTTTAGAATAGGCACGCCTCAAGCCAGTCATGGAGTATGGGTTATGATTTTACTCAACATTTATCATAAGAAAGTTAAGCCCAGAAATCTGAAGGATTTTCCTAAAAACTCAAAGCAACTGGAAAGATTTTTGCTGTCATTTTTTTCTTTAAGAAAGGCTGCCAGTGATTTCCCCGCCAATCCTTCTTTGAAATTTCAGAGCACTCTCCATCGCCCACGGCACTAGTTCACATGCAGTCCTGTTCCATGGCTTAGTTCTTCTTGTGTGGGTCTCAGCTCCACTTAAAGGCAAACCTGGCGGGGGCAGGGGCTTTGTCTTAGGCTGGTGTCTGGGTCATATCTCATACAGAGCAGTCACTGTACGTAATACTTTCTCAATAAATAAACATAATACCAGGAGAAGAAGTTGAAATGCAGACAAGAACATGGAATGGACATGAGGAACTCTTAGGAAAAAGTAGAAGTTCAAACTGCAAGACAGATTTTTAAATGTTTCATTACTTTCAGATGCAGTTTTTCAGGGAACTTGTGGCCTTTAATGGTCAAATAGAGATTCGGTCACTAGATGAGTCCTCTCCGGCATCATCATTCCAGGGTTCACGAGCATAAACTAGTATGACCACATCAAGTATAATTATTTGTTGTGAGAATAGCTATTTGGTATGACTTACGAAAATAGTGTGTAAAAGTTTAAAATAATTTATCTAAGGTAGCATGATCATTTCCCCTGCAATCTTGTTGCTGCTAAGTCACTTCAGTCGTGTCTGATTCTGTGCGACCCCATAGACGGCAGCCCACCAGGCTCCCCCGTCCCCGGGATTCTCCAGGCAAGAACACTGGAGTGAGTTGCCATTTCCTTCTCCAATGCATGAAAGTGAAAAGTGAAAGTGAAGTCGCTCAGTCGGGTCCGACTCTTCGCGACCCCATGGACTGCAGCCCACCAGGCTCCTCCATCCATGGGATTTTCCAGGCAAGAGTACTGGAGTGGGGTGCCGTTAGTACTATAAATAAACTAGTGTTCACAAACAATTATCTTTCTTTTCCTGGCTTAAAAAAATTATTTAACTTAATCACAAAGGTTTGTAACAAAAGAGGACATGGTTTTCTTAGGTCTTAAAGAAATTTTGATTTTCTCATACAGAAATCATTGACATTTCCAGTTGCCAATGGGAAGGGAGAGTTAGGGAGTTTGGGATGGTCATGTACAACTGCTATATTTAAAAGAGATAACCAACAAGGTTCTACTGTATAGCAAAAGGAACTCTGCTCAATGTTATGTGGCAGCCTGGATGTGAGAGGGATCTAGAGGAGAATGGACAGATACGCACATATGGCTGAGTCCCTTCACTGTTCACCCGAAACTATCACAAGGTGATTAATCGACTATACCCCAAAACAAAATAAAAAGTTCAAAACAAAATCATTGACATTTCAAAAGAGATAACTAAACTATTTTCCTGAGAGCCATTCTTTGGAAACTAACCACTTCAAATAAAAAGGAAATACATCATTTTTTCTGAAGTCAGCACATTATACTAGAGAAAAATATTTATTCAAGACTTCTAACTAATTTCACTAGAATTCCTAAATCTTTATTTTACCTATTCATTATGAAGTCACTGGTATCTTGAGTATAGGAGATGGGGGACTTTTTAATGCATACAACTGACCCCCCCCCAAAAAATCAAATCTGTATAAACCAAGTATAATTTTCATATTTCACCAATGCCAATCAACATTGTTAACTCTTTTGTAAAGCAACCCACATTTTCCAAGAGCCTTCAACTAGAAAAAGAACCAAAGGTACAGATGCTCCCCAGTTGTTTTTAAAATCTGAAAACCACTGTCTTCACTGTTTTCAATGAAATGCAACTCCACCTGCTTGGAATCCCACTCCCTCCTCTTAGTTTCCAGCTTGTAAAACTCAGACCAGCATTTAATTCCCTGAAGCTTGATGGACACATTGGTCCCACCTTCAGCACACTCCTAAAAATGTTCACTTTGCATCTCTGTGAACCACTGAACATCCTGTAAAGGGATCACAAGCTGTTTTCAATAAGGCAGATGTGTTGGGTGATACACACTCTGAGGCAAAGGTGCCTTAGGATGCAGAGGCAGGATGCACCGCAGAGAAACTCCATTCTTATTGAGAAGTCTCATTTCACTGGCAGGTCAGCAAAATTCAAGTTGCCATTTTAAAAAAAAGAAAAAAAGCACCTTTTATGTTCCTTGAAGAAAGAGAGAGCCATCAGGGTTCTAAGAAATGTGACCTGTAATCATTTTTCTGATCCATAAATACCAAATGTAAAGGTACTTTCAACTGCATACCTCTTTCTACTTGCACACTTTCACTAATTGCACACTTTCTCCAATTATAAAACAGTTGATCCAGAAAGCATTCTGGCTAATTGCCACTGCTCGCGGTTTGAGGTACTACAGGGAACTCAGAGACACATTAGGCATGTGTTTCTGTCCTTTAGTCGCTTTTGGTCTAGTTATAGAGACAAAACAAAAGAATTCTTGAAAATTAAAAAGCATGTTTTTTTCCCCAAAATAATTTTTGTACTTTTCAACTCCTCTCTAGGCAGAAAGTGATTAACCCAATACTTTTCTCAAGATAATTTAATTTTAGGGAAAGAAACACCTCCAAACATACACATCAATTTTTTGCAAAATGCATCAAAGCATACTCCCTTTCTAATTTCTCCTTATTAAATTATTTCAGCATCATCTCAAATGTCACTCCCTTATGAACCTTTCTTAAGGACACTACTTCTTCTTACTCTGAATTTCATACCTCTCTGGCCAGATTGTATGGGTTAACATGTATAAGAGAGTTCCTTTTTTCTTCTACATTACTAATTCTGAGAGGTCAAGACCTTGGTTTTCCTAATGATTTTATTGCCCACAATTCCACCAAACAAAAATACTCTGAGAATTTACTTTTTAAAGCAACTTCACAGTGAATGGCCATTCACTTAAAAATGATCTCGTAAATCTGTGTTGTCACACATGACAGCTGCTTAAATAAAACAGGCCACACCAGTGAGTAGGGTAGTAGATTACCCAACAGTACTTGGTTGAAGGCTGTTTCCACTCGACTGTGAAAGTGACAAGACCAATGTCACCCTACAGACATGATCTGTGTGTTTACTGGATTCCCACTCATTTCCCAAAAGACAGGAGCAAGTTCCCCTATTCACTTACAGATTATGTCAAGAGTCAGGCATCTCTCCAGCTCTGAGATGTTCCACCAATGACCAAGAAATCTTCCGGGTGGATGAGCACAGTGGGAAGTCCAGGGGGAAAAAGGAGAAGGGAAATCGTGGAAGTCTAAGAAAATCTCCCCTCTGATAACCCCTTGGCTCTCTTCACCCTCTGGCCATTCTTCAAGACCTGCCCAAAGGTCACCTCCTCCAGTGCGTCCTCAACTTCCCTCCTCTGCGCTCTTTCACTCAATAGCTTCACCTCTCAAATACACAGTCCACCGAAGTAAGCACACATTTTATACTAAATGACGGCTGTGGGCATTTAAGCAAAGTGTCTACCAATACAATGCATGGTGCACAGTAAAACTCAGTCTACGGCAGCTACTGCTATCCGTTTTGACAGTCTCTACAGACGGACTCCTCTCCCAGTTAACAGAACAGCACAGTTTCCATTTACAGAGTGTTTATTATGTAGCAGGCACCATCCTAAGCGTGTTACTTTCTCATCAAGCTTGGAGGTTTCCTCAGCCAGGGACTGTGCTAATTCATTTCTTTAATCCTTACAGGCACAGACACAGTAGATAGGTGCTCTGTATTTGCTGAGTCAAATAAAGAAAGAAAAATGAAAAGGCAAAGAAGGTTCGTACGACCATGAGAAGAGAGCTGCTATAGTTCACCAAGTTCCTCGTCAAAAGGATCAACACAAGCCTCACTGTGTACTTCCTAGCCCCCAAGTCCAGAATGAAAAGGGCTTCCCACAGAGGGAAAAAAGTCCACTCTATGTGGGCTGGCTGGGCTTTGCACGAAGGAGTGTGTCTCCCTGTGCTCACACGATCCTGCCATCCTCCTCTCTGGGTACAATTCACCCACTGTTCACATCTGCAGACTGAGCTGCTTGCTACTCACAGCTTGTTCTGACTCTGGAACTGCACCTGAGATCTCTCCACAAATCCCATTTCTCCGGTTTTATAAATATCGGCGAGCCCATGTCCTGTTGGGGGTTACTTCAACTCTGTTCATTTGAAAGAGTACAGTGACTACGAGAGACGTGGTGTGCCAAATGTGTTCACGTGTCAGCACACTGGTGGAGAACTGAAGCAGACCAAAAAGAATTAAAGCCCTGCATTCATGCCATGTCGAAATGAAGATGTTTAGCGTGATCTGTTTTCCACCACTTACAATGCTGTACATGTTTAATCTTCCTCACCATACTGTGAGTTCCAGAGAGCAGGAACCACTAGTTAAAGTGCCTCTTGAGCCCCACAAATTCTTCACACTGTACCTTCCACAAATGTTCTCAATTATAGGCATCTAATAAATGACATTTGAATGAATACAGTAAAAATGCCTCCTAGGAAAAAACGCAGTGGGGTAGGGCTCTGCTGCCATTCAATTCATGCAGCTGCAACACTCATGGGCTCAGATATAAAGGCAGAAATGTAAGGGGTGACAGCAGAGTGGCTGCATTTAACAGGGTAAGAGAAACAGCAAAAACCTCAGGATGGATGCTAAAAAGAAGTTCCACATTCAGCTATATGTTTGGTCTGAAACAGAAATATGATCCAAGCTACAAATGTAATTTAAATTGCGTCTGTAGGCACACTCAAAAGTCAAGAGATAAAACAATTTAAATAATGTTTTTATTTAACCTAATACACTTGTTAAAATATTTACTTTTTTCCTCATACTAAGTCTTTGATGTCTGCTGTGTATTTTTACACTCACAAAAATCTCAGTTTTGACCAGCCACATAGCACATGTTCAAATGCTGCGTGTGGCTAAGTGGCTGCTGTATTGGACAGAACGGGTCTACAACTCACCTCATTTCAGGCCACCACTCAGTTTTCAGAAATGCACAAAGTGAATGATGAAAATGATGGAGGTCACAGACTGTAAAATGAGTCTGAATGAAACTGCACTTCAGATGGCATAAGCTGTATAGAGTGATTTCTCCCTCCTTATTTCCGAGCCTTTTTCGGTAAAGTCAGGTTTTTTGGCATGGCAGTATGACCCATTAAAGGATACTGCCTCCAAAAAGTAACAATTTTATTTTGTTATGCTGTCATTTTCTCCTGTTCAAGATTTTGCCAACAAACTTATGTAATTAGAAGAGGGATTAAACACCCTTAAATTCAATAGTTCTTAACAGGGCTTGTAAATAAAAAACAGGAAGATCCCCTGGAGAAGGGCATGGCAACCCACTCCAGTATTCTTGCCTGGAGAATCCCACGGATAGAGAAGTCTGACGGGATATAGCCCATGGGGTCACACAGAGTCAGACACAACTGAGCTACTAAGACTTTCACTTTAAAGTGAGTTTAATTAGTAAGATCAAATTGTTCAATGACTCTTACACTAACTTATGGAGATCTTAAAATGATGATCATGGCTTTAAAAATGAGCAAACGGTGTAAAGAAGAATGTGATTGTAAACAAAGTGATCTTGCAGATATTTACTTTTGCTTCAGACTCTTCCTTCTTACTCTTTCCTGCTTTTTTCACTTCCATAAAACCCAAAAAACAGAAAAACCGCTTTACAAGCACATGGTGTAACAGACAGCAGCAGCAACCAGAAGGCCTAGAATTGCAGCCCAAAGCTCTCTCACTGGATGGCCTGGGCCGATCACTCCTTAAGCCTCCATCTCCTTAATCTCAGACTCTGAATGGGCTCAGTTCAGACATTTCTTCCAGCTCCAAAGTGCTCACTTGGCACATGGACAGTTCTCAACAAATACTGAAGGGTGAAGAAGAAAACAGAAAAGGGAGGAAGAATTCATTTGTTTTCCTCTGCCTGTGTTTCAGTGTAGCTCCCTGGGAAAGTAAGATACTTGCGCCAGAGATGACAGAGGCATGAAAAGGAAGTGTCCGAGAACATGCCTGACGTTCTGAGGGCCGTCAGGGAGACTGGAACTGGGCTTCTAAAGGCAAAGCTCCCGTGACCGGGACATTTTCCTGGTTTCCATCAACAGAGCGTGCATAACACATATCCAGACAGAGATCTTCACACACACACACTAAGGAAAAACACACCTATCTCAACTCTGAAAATTCTGAGACAAAGGCTCTTTATTTTAAACCAATGAGGAGGCATAAAGCAGGTGTCTCTATGTTTGTCTAAAAGCTTATTTTTCTTTTTAAGGGAAGTAGAACATGCTCTAATAAACATTGCATGATATGCTACGGGGGAAAGGATTAAATGGTATGCGCTAGGCCCATGCTGAAATAAATGTTTCTCTACTCTGGAGGACAAATTTACAAAATGTAACACCAAAAAGAAAATCCAAATAAATAGTACAAAACAATTTACACAAGGATACATTTGTGGAAATTTCTCTATTCTACACGCACGTGCAATATGAAAAAAATGTTCAATCTTACTCTCAAGTTCAACCAGAAGAATGTTTTTTCCTTGTCCTAATACAACACTAGAAAAAATAACTTTTAAGAACAGAAGAAACACAATTCGGCGAGAACTAGTTTAAGTGTCCGCGGTGTCGCCATGAGCAGCAGCACCACAAGGTACTTGGTTTCTCTTCTGAGTTTTCACTGGCTCTTCCCCTTCCAGTCCCGAAAACAGGATGGGTCCCTGCTCACCCCTATTTTCTCACGTCTTCTATCCTACTTAATCCTTTCTTCCTTGACCACATAATCAATAGCTCTTCCTTTACCTCCTACCTCCTTCCCATCAGGATGTACCCGACCTTTCCAGGGCAGACTACAAACTGTGAGTTACCTGCTAGGCGTCTCTCAGATGCTTTGCCATCATTTCTAATTCAATTCACTCTAAAACTGTACTCTTTCACTTTGCCTTGCACCAAACAGGTCTTTCTTCAGTTCCTGCTGAATTTTCAGTTACTCGGCTTCAAATTCCAGATCCATCTCTGCCTCCTCTTGTGGCACCATCTTCTCCCACATGCTATCAGCATTCAAGTCCTGGATACTTCAGTTCTGCAATGTTTTGATCATTCTTCCCTTCCTCTTTTCTCATGGCACCACACCAATGAAGGCCCTCATTATCTCTCATTTTATTGAAAAAGAGGTAATGAATTTTCTTCATTCCTGGCTCGTTTTATTGAATATCATCCTTTTCCCACCCACTGACCAAACCCAATTTATTTTATGCTCTGCTTTCAGATTAACCTGAAAGGGAGTTTGAATCAGGCCACTGCTTTGTTCAAAACAGAGACACGGAATGTATCGAGATGCAATCCTGGTATCAAGGTCCTCCACAGCGGGATTTGGTTTCAACCTCCTCCTTTTTTTTTTTTTTTGGCCATGTCACACAGCTTGTGGGATCTTAGTTCCCTGACCAGGGATCGAAATCATGCCCTTGGCAGTGAAAGCTCAGAGTCCTAACCAGTGGACCGTCAGAGAAGCTCCTCAACCTCCTAGATGTGTCCCCCAGGATTCCCTTCCATGGACCAGCAGTCCAACTCTATGCTATGTCATTCTCTGAATACAGTTGATATTTTCTCCATCTCTTGGCACATCTGCCTACAACCCAATGGTCAACTATATCTGAGATGCTAATAAAAAAGTATTGTGCATTTTCAACTAAGTATATCCCTAAATATCTAATGTTTTTGAAGCTACTGTAAATGATTGGGTTCCTGTTGATTTTTATTTTCTAATTGCTCATGCTATTTTAAAGAGGTACAATTTGTATTTTGACCTTTTTCCTGCCACCCTGCCACCGGTAAGTTCTAGAAGCTTATTCAGAGATTCGTTAATGTTTATCAAATATATGACCTTACTGTCTACAAAAAAATATGCTTTTGCTTCCTCCATTCTGATCTGAATTTCTTTTTCTTGCTTAATTACACTGGCTAAGAAGCCCAGTCTATGCTGAAGAGAAGTGGCTACTCCTCACCTATTTCGCATCTTGGATGGAAAGGGTCCCGTCTTTCACTGTAAATATGACGACACCTGTGTATGTTTAATGCGTGCCCATTACCATCTTGAGGAGGTTTCTGTCTACTAAAACCTGCTGCAAGTTTATGACATAAACAAGTGTTGAACTTTGTCAAATGCTTTCCACATAGCCTTTTCTATTTTATTCTGTGAATACGAAGTACATCTTTTTTTTCATAATTAATAGTTTATTTTTTAAAGCAGTTTTAGGTTTACAGAAAAACTGATCAGCTAGTGCAAAGAGTTGCCATATACCCCCTCTTCACAAACATCCCCTCAGCAGTTTCTGTCATTACTAATAACTTGTATTAGTTATGCTATATTTATTATAATCAATAAACCAATATCAATACATTATTAAGACCTAAATTCCATACATCAAGGTTCACTCTTTTGAGCTATACAGTCCTATGAGTTTTGATAATTGCATAATGTCATATATCTACCTTTAGAGTAGCATACAGAACAATTTCACTGCTCTAAAAATCCTGTACTTTACCTATTTATTCATCTCTCCTCTCCTCTCACTCCTCCTGGCAACCACTGATTTTGCCCCTATTTCTCTGAAGGCATCCAAGTTTGCATTAAACTTTAATTTGGATTTAAAGTGGATCTGGCATATTGTAAGTGCTGAATTAAAGACAGCTATTATTAATAGAAACAATGAAAATAGCATAGCATTCTAAGAGTACAGTTCCAAAGATAGATAAAAAGACTGCAAGACTTCTTTCCGGTATAACAGTTGGGTAGGAACAATGATAACTCAACCAAATATTCCAAGAGACACCCCCTCCTTTCTCCTAATCACACCTCTACCTTAGAATATTTTTAAGTAAAATGCGCAAAATCCTCACACATAATACAAACAGAAAATACAATAGGGAGGTGATTATTATTTACCATCATCATTAGGCATAATTTCAATAATCGTCCGAATGCAGACTACAGGAAAAGGCAGATAGTCCTCAGGAAAACACAAATTAATGTCATGACAAGAAAATCCAAATTGCTGGTGAGATTTGTAAGGTCCAATGGGCACTTTCCCTCTGGGGACAGGCCACAGAAGAGGATCAGGATTACGACCCAGCCGGGCATTTGGGTCTCCTTGAGAATGGAACTAGGACAGAGTGTTTCCTCTGGCTCAGTTCAGTTCAGTTCAGTCACTCAGTCGTGTCCGACTCTGTGAGACCCTATGGACTGCAGCACGCCAGGCCTCCCTGTCCATTGCCAACTCCCAGAGTTCACTCAAACTCAAGTCCATTGAGTTGGTGATGTCATCCAACCATCTCATCCTGTCACCCGCTTCTCCTCCTGCCCTCAATCTTTCCCAGCATCAGGGTCTTTACTAAGAGTCAGTTCTTCACATCAGGTGGCCAAAGTACGGGAGTTTCAGCTTCCACATCAGTCCTTCCAACAAATATTCAGGACTGATCTTCAGGACGGACTGGTGGGATCTCCTTGCTGTCCAAGGGACTCTCAAGAGCCTTCTCCAACACCACAGTTCAAAAGCATCAATTCTTTGGCACTCAGCTTTCATTATAGTCTAACTCTCACACCCATACATGACTATGGGAAAAAACCATAGCTTTGACTAGATGGACCTTTGTTGGCAAAGTAATGTCTCTGCTTTTCAATATGATGTCTAAGTTGGTCATACCTTTTTTCCAAGGAGCAAGCGTCTTTTAATTTCATGGCTGCAGCCACCATCTGCAGTGATTTTGGAGCCCCTCAAAATAAAATCTGTCACTGTTTCCATTGTTTCCCCACCTATTCTCTGGCTTAGTCTTTAGCAAAGTGGTTCTGTCCACCAGTGAAGGGAACACATAATTTAGCTAAACTGGAACCTTCTTTCTGCTAAACTGGTGAAGTGTCCTTCTGGTACAACAGGTTTTTCTTTTTTTTCTTCATTCATTCAACAGTCATTGTGTAGATGCTATGTAAAGGTTCAAGTATAGGTTTTTAATATTTTGCCTGGTCTTAGCTGTCAGTTCTGCAGAAGTCAGAACAGGACTTTCCATCCTGGGTCTGACAGATAGTTTCCTCTTGATTTTATATTACACTATGCACATGTTCTGTACTCCAACCCCATTAGAATGCTAGGATCTGGTCTGATTCATGCAGCACTTGGCCCCTGCCCAGAATATTTGTTAAATGAAACCAAAATGTCTTCTTTGATGCTTTTACTAATTATGCATGTCAAAATCTCATTGTCTGAATAAATTAAAGTTCATGCTTATATAGTCATCATTAAAAATATGTTTCCCATTTGCTTTCAATATTCAAAGTTTCTGCATGAAAAGACCTTATCTTAGCATCTTTTTAAAAACTTTCAGTTTGTTATGTCATTTATTTGAATTTAAGATGATCTTCATACTTTCTAGATGTGCCTTATGGCATGCGCGCACACACACACACGCACGCACATATGTGCATGTGTGTGTGTGTGTGTGTGCACATGCGTGTATATATATATTTACATTTAATGTCATTCATTTTATCTTGGAAATTTCATGACACTTCATAGGAACTATTAATAGAATACCTAGTGAACGCACAAAACTTTTATATACCAGGTAGAAGGTAATGCCAACCCACTCCAGTGCTCTTGCCTGGAAAATCCCATGGATGGAGGAGCCTGGTAGGCTGCAGTCCATGGGGTCACGAAGAGTCGGACACAACAGAGCGACTTCACTTTCACTTTTCACTTTCATGCATTGGAGAAGGAAATGGCAACCCGCTCCAGTATTCTTGTCTGGAGAATCCCAGGGATGGGGGAGCCTGGTGGGCTGCCATCTCTGGGGTCGCAGAGTCGGACACGACTGAGGCGACTTAGCAGCTGCAGCAGCAGCAGCAGAAAGTAACCAGAACATTTCTGTATGTAAAGCAATTAGTGATTTTTTTAAAATGTGGTTTTGTGCCTCTTTTTCATTTCACTGCTTCTCCTGCATTAAGTAACCCTATGTGGAACTGCTCAGGATTTTAGTGCCTTTTTCTGTAAGGAGAGAATTAAATACATCACAAGGTTGGCTGTCTGTTCTGAAACCTTTAGGAACCAACAGCAAGGGAACAAAGAGCTACTTAAGGGGAGCTCACATCTTTCTGAGTAGCAGAGACATTTTTGGTTATACTTTTCCACATCAATAGGGGCTTCCCTGGTGGCTCTAGTGGTAAAGCACCCGCCTGTTAATGCAAGAGATGAGGGTTCAATCCCTGGGTTGGAAAAATCCCCTGGAGTAGGAAATGGCAATCCTTCAGCATTCTTGCCTGGGAAATCCCATGACAGAGGAGCCTGGAGGGCTACAGTCCAAGGGGTCGCAAAAGACTCAGAAATGACTGAGCACATACCACGTCAATGATTGCTCAGGAATAACCTTCTAATCCCTCAGATTTGGCCAGGATGCGAGTGCTTATATTTCTAAACATCATACACTGCCTCTTTCTTAAAAGATTTCATATTATTTGTTCAATGCATGGCTTCCTTACTGGAGATGGAACTCTTAATGCCAAGGACAATTGCTATACTGCTATCAATAAACATAAAGGATAACATTTAGCATTTTAGGGAGGTCTCAATACTCCAAAAGCCAAGTTAGATTTTCCTTCATAATCCCAGAGATAAGTAAGTCTAATCTATCCTGGATTTCTTCCCCTTACCTGTGTCTTAGATTCTGACTATATAATATATGTGGGTGTAGCCTGACTTGATCCCATCTCAAAAACCAAACCAGCATCACTGATCAGAGGCTGGTTGCATTTCTCCTTCCTTTTGATAACCAATAAAATACTCACCAGTAATAAAAATCAGCCTTCACTCATTCAAGAGTTGATCATTCAGATGATGTCGTGCTTCTCATTGTCTTCTTTTTCTACCTACTCTTTAATTCTTAGGCTTCTCACTGGCACACATGCCAATGAAGGCTGGCCGGAGCATGGGGGCTAGCTCTAATTAGCGGACTTTGCAATTGGCTAGAAACTCCAAAGGGCCACATAAAGTTGGCAGACATCTGAAACTCCAAAAGTTTGGAGAATTTTTCTGATGATATCAATGATTCTTAGTAGGACACAGAAAAGATAGTTTGTCCAGTCAATAACCCAGTTACCAATCTACCATGATGTTACCATATTTGTCTTCCCATGTTCTAGGTGGTGATATTATATAGTTCTGCATTACTCTATGAAGGCTTCCTTCATAGCTCAGTTGGTAAAGAATCTGCCTGCAATGCAGGAGACTCCGGTTTGATTCCTGGGTTGGGAAGATCCGCTGGAGAAGGGATAGGTTACCCACTCCAGTATTTTTGAGTTTCCCTTGTGGCTCAGCTGGTAAAGAATTCACCTGCAACGCAGGAGACCTGGGTTCAATCCCTGGGTTAGGAAGATTTCCCTTGGAGAAGGGAAAGGCTACCCACTCCAGTATTCTGGCCTGGAGAAGTCCGTGGACTGTAGTCCATGGGGTGGCAAAGAGTCGGACACAACTGAGCAACTTTCACTTTCACTCTCCATTACCCTATCCGTGAATTATTGTTATTATCATGTTATTTCCTCTCTCTGGGCCTCATGTCATCATCAACAAAATATAAACAACAGCCAGATGGGTTTGTTCTGAAAACCCACGCATTAGTTCCAAAGATGAAATAATGTATTAAAGTGCTTTATAAGATGTAGAGGCCCAACATTACCAACATTAACTGTTCATGGTTTACGTTTTACATTAGAATGCTGAACCGTCTTCTCAAAAGCAGAGGTGTTTCAGAGGGGTCACTGTGATAGATGAAATTCGAAATTTTGGCACACGTGGCCAGCATGCACACCAAATTCTGTGTAGGTGCTTACCTTGGGAGGTTTCCTGAATGATGGAAACAAAAAATTTCAGCAGCAGAAGTAGAGGGTTGTCCACACAGCAGCGATATATCAGGAGGAAGCAATGAAAGAAAAAAAAAAAAACAAGGCAAACTCAGTATCTTGATTACATGATCTAATATATGCTCTACTTCACAAAGATCAGAAGCAAAATTTACTCCACTGCCTGAAGCAATAAACTCTTATAGTTGCTCAAAAACACAGTGTGGGCATAAGAAGTTTCTTCCTTGGCTTAATAGAATCTATCCAGTCATTCAGAGGTATTTTTAATGATTATAAAGTAGCCAACAAAAAGAGCATCAGAAAAAAAGAAAAAGAAAGAAAGAAACATGCTGCAATCATATTGCTTGTGGTTAAATACTTCAAAATCAATTTTCATATTTGAATTTTTTTAATTGACACATATATATATATTTCCTTTGAAAAATAATATGGGATTTCTCCCCCACTTAGAAAGCATTGTTTAGATGACAATTTTCACATATTTCAACCCTGAGTATAAATTTAAAAGCAAATGGCATCCTTATCATCAACCACACATGAATTTTTTTATCATTCAATTTTGCATTAAAAAAAAAACTCTGCATCCAGTAACATCTCTGAAAAGGAAATAGTTTTCAAAGTAACAAACCATTAGACTAACTTCCTCGGTAAATGTTTTGATTGTGTACAAAGTTAAGGAGCTGAACTATGATTTATATGGTATGTAATCCTATCACAGGGGTTTGGCCTTCTGGATGTGGTTATTCTTAACCAGTCTCTAATACCGATTCAGAAACTCCAAAATGATTGTTAAAAAGAAATGGGGGGTTTTTCCTGTGGCTTTAATCTTTCTTCATAGGGAACAGAACCATGAGAATTTTTTTTTTAAAAAAAGGATTTTCCTGGGCAGAGGGCATGGGAACTCAAGGTATAGGCACAAACAGCTCGGTGCCCTCTCTCCATCACTGTGTTCAACTGCGATCAAGACTGCCGGCAGAAACATAAATAACCTCAGAAATGCAGATGACACCACCCTTAAGGCAGAAAGCAGAGAAGAACTAAAGAGCCTCTTGATGAAAGTGAAACAGGAGAGTGAAAAAGTTGGCCTAAAACTCAACATTCAGAAAACTAAGATCATGGCATCTGGTCCCGTCACTTCATGATAAATAGATGGGACAACAGTGGAAACAGTGACAGCCTTTATTTTGGGGGGCTCCAAAATCACTGCAGATAGTGACTGCAGCCATAAAATTAAAAGACACTTGCCCCATTGGAAGAAAAGTTATAACAAACCTAGACAGCATATTAAAAAGCTGAGACATTACTTTGCCAACAAAGGTCGGTCTAGTCAAAGCTATGGTTTTTCCAGTAGTTGTGTATGGATGTGAGAGTTGGACTATAGATAAAGTCTAAGTGCCGAAGAATTGATGCTTTAGAACTGTGGTGTTGGAGAAGACTCTTGAGACTCCCTTGGACTGCAAGGAGATCCAACCAGTCCATCCTAAAGGAAATCAGTCCTAAATATTCATTGAAAGGACTGATGCTGAAGCTGAAATTCTAATACTTTGGCCACCTGATGAGAAGAGTTGACTCATGAGAAAAGACCCTGATGCTGGGACAGATTGAGGGCAGGAGGAGAAGGCAATGACAGAGGATGAGATGGTTGGACGGCATCCCCGACTCAATGGACGCGAGTTTGAGTAAACTCTGGAAGTTGGCAATGGACAGGGAGGCCTGGCGTGCTGCAGTCCATGGGGTTGCAAAGAGTCGAACAAGTGAGCAACTGAACTGAACTGTGTTCAGTATCCCTCCCAGAACTATGAGGCCCCCAAATAAAACCCAGAGTTCAATATCAAGAAAAGAAACTCCATGGATTCCACAATTAGGTAGATAACCCTAACCTTTAAATCTATGGAAAGAAGATCATAACCTTTCTTATAATGATAAAGAATTATCTTCTTGAAATTCCATGAATTAGCTAAAAAGAAATGAATCCTTATGTCATGACCGCAGGCAGGGACAAGAGGAATGTGATTTTTGTCTTCAGGTTTCAGAGGGAAACTACCTAGAAAAACTGGTATCTCAAGCTGCTATTATGAAGTTTCAACATTCTGTGCATCTATCTTTTTAAACAAGACAAACATTTATGGATGTGGTTATAACAATGCACACATGGTTTCAAATATAAGAGAGCCATGGGTCTTTGCTCTGTACATAAAGCTTGAGGTTTCTTCCAAGAAAATTTCTTTAAGTGGAACAACGGCTCTAAAAGGCATCTATTCTGAACAGGTAGAACAATAATTAATCATAATAATAAAACCTCACTCACAGTACTTTTGATAAAGCCCTCTCTTATACTGCCTGCTTTATTTTTTTTTTTTGACATCTGAAATGATTTTTAATCTTCATTTTTTTTTTTTTGAACAAGAACCTTTTTGAAGAGCTCTATTTATGCTATGAAACACAGGTATAGCCTTTTTTGGCTCCTTCTGACAACAGAAATAAAAACAAAAACAGTTTCCAGGGGGTATAACTTCAGTAGAATCAGCCATAAACACGGGAAATTGATATCTCAGCAAGGGGACCCTCCAAAGCTTCCCTTATAATACGATAATAGTGGGAAGCCTGATCTTTTTTTTTTTTATTTTATTTTAAAACTTTACATAATTGTATTAGTTTTGCCAAATATCAAAATGAATCCATCACAGGTATACATGTGCTCCCCATCCTGAACCCTCCTCCCTCCTCCCTCCCCATACCCTCCCTCTGGGTCGTCCCAGTGCACTAGCCCCAAGCATCCAGTATCGTGCATAAAAGCCATTTAAATCATGTGCTTTATTTAACGGGGGAAAGAAAAGTCACTTGACTTGGCCTACAATAAAGCAACCATATGAAACAGCATGGGACAAATTAGTAAAATGTATGTTTCACATTAAGGCTACAATGAACCAAGGAATCTAATGGGGGTGGAACATGCTCACAGGAATCCCAGGGATTTCCCCAGGGTTCTCCTGTGCTTCATGACTGTATAATCATCATCACCAGCAGCACAGAGTAAGTGCTGGCTTTTAGCCAGTAGTGCGCTGGCCTCCTTTGGCACCCAATAATAGAGCGATCCTTTCCTTATTGACATTTCAACACAGTTTTCTTTACTCCTATTAGGAAACCAATCCTATTTCAGCATTTTAAGTACTTTGTAAATGTATCTCTTTGTCTTAGAAAGAAACCACATAATATGGGAATGCCAGGATAATTCAGCTACCTTCCTTTATGTTTCTAAGGATGGTTTGTTAAGAGTAAATGGAGGGACTTCCCCGGTGGCCCAGTGGCTAACACTCTGCACTCCCAATGCAGGTGGCTGGGTTTGATCCCAGGTCAGGGAACTAGACCCCACATGCCGCAGCCGAGACCTGGCGCAGGCAAAACAAATAAATAAATATCAAATATTAATAATAAAAAAATGGGAGACCAGGATGCATGGGGAAAAGGCAGGTCACTAAGTGAAAACTGCCACTACTCAAATTACTCATCATTTAGTTTAGATCAAGGATCCTGGCTGCAGAAGGAAAAGTAAGTCATTTGGTTTATCACAACTGTACTTCATTCACTGATAAACATTTCTTGAGGTTTGAATTAGCTGATAAGAAACTAAGCATCCTAATCCAGAACCATAGTTTACTGCCCCATCTCCAGAGGCTCTGTATCATTTTCTGGTAATTGTGAAGAGAAAGTTTTCCAACATGAGTAATACTGATACTATAACCAAATGCAGCACGTTATCCTTTGAGGGGAAAAAAGGAAAAACTAATGTGATATTGCAATGTAAAGATAAAAGTTTTCTCTCATGTATCTATGTATCTATGAAAAAAGATGAATATAAACATCTATCATGAACATAATCAATATTAAAAGTATATATTTTTAAGTTACAGCCTTTGTTGGTTATATCAGTGAAGTCTTAACAAAGAGTTCCGTCTAACTCTCAACTAGGTCCAGGCTATTGCTGATACCTAGGTGGTTCCTTTAGAGAAAGATGCAATATTCCTAGCTAAGCAAACATCCAATGAACTATAAAGAACACCCCATCAAAGAGAACTCACTGACCTGCAGACACAGGCTTAGAGAGAAAATAAGAACGTGTGGTTCTACGCTGATTGACGCTAACTCTACTTTGTAAACACCGAAGGTTCTTTCCTCTCTCAGGACAAAAAAGTTAATGGGTCTCTTCAAGGTCACCCACACTTCATGCACTCCCCACACAACTCTTATAACTTCCATGCCTTTCACCCACTCGGTCTCTCCCTTCTGCCTGAGCAAATCGCCCCTCTCCAAAACCCAGCTCCAGGCTCCAGTCTCAATTCCTCACCAATTGTTTGAGACCACATTGGCCTTCACCAGCTGATAGCTGAGGATTCCTACGGTCAACAAAACAGCCTAACATCACGGCCACACATAAAGTCCTATAACCTTCAGTGATCCTGTCTGAATTCGAGTCTTGTGTATCCTTAAGACTTAAACCCTTGAAAGCAGAGGCCACGCCAAGTGCTACTTGCATGATACCTCAGTCCCCATCCCCACCCAGTTATGCAGTACTGAAATCACAGGAAGAGCTCAGAAGGAAGTTTGTACACTTGTGGCTTAAACATAATCTAGGTGTGAAGCCTTTCTTTCATCACCACCACAATCTCACAATTCCAAAGTTTGGGGAAGGTGTCAAGGACTGTCAGAAAATGGAGACCATTTCCTATGTCTTATTTAAATATAATTATTTCTCTAGAGCAGCATTTCACACAGAGAAATTCAAAGGGATGTTAGCTAGGGTCAAGTCCTCAAGAGCTTCAGAAGTCAACTAGACTCAGAAATGCAGGTTCAGTTTGATGACACAAGACACACACACACACACACACACACACACACACACACACACACGGATATGGGACTGTAAAGATAAGCTGGACCTGTATGTGGCCAGGTCTTGAAATGAGGAGTAGGTACTGAATTTAGTAAGCTATATAAGAGTTTAACAAGAGAGTGAAATAAATAAGGCAGTATAAATAGCATATTACAATGACAACAATCCTATGTAGCTATCATTCTCTTTTCACACCTTACACCAAAAGATGATGCTCAGGCAAGGAGTCTTTTGTCCAGTATTTACAGCCCATCAACTACCCCAGTCAGTGCTGCAAGAGACATGAATGATGAGTGCTTTCTTCAGAAACAGAAAATTCTCTTCCATGTGCTAAAAAATGTTTTGATTAATTGTTGGAAATTGCCAACTTACATCGGAAAGATACAGAATTAAATGATATTTGACTCTTAGAGACTACTCTAATGACATATACTTTATAAAACCCTTGATTTTCACCTTCCACTTGGAGAACTAAACATCAGAGTCCAAGTAATCCTGTTAAACCAGCAAGCATTTACTGCATACCAATCACTACACTGAACATCATAGGTGCTTTGAGGGATAAGAGAGGAATGAGGCATAGCCTCTGACCTCAACACTTTGTGAGAGAGACAGATACATTCATGAAGAACTAATATCCAGTAGACTGGGATGCCTGGGATGGAGCACAGGCAGAAGCAAAGAGCTATATTCAAGTCCACAAATATTTAACACACACTGTGCACTTTGTTGAGAAACAACTTAGACATGCTGCCTTGCAGACATCAATAAATGCAACTTATACACACAATTATGATACAATGTGATGTGCACAGCAGCCCCAGAGGGAAAGATCACCTGGGGAAGAAGGGAAGTTTCTCAGAGAAGGAAACCCCTGCACCATATCTAGGAGGTGAAGAGAGTCACCCAGCTGACAGGGTAAAGAAGTGGCCCTTCAATAAAAAAAAAAAAAAAAAAAAGAAGTGGCCCTTCAATAGGGAGAACTGTGAGTGAAAAAAGTACTGGAGCACACAGCCTGCTCGAGGACCACAGCATCGTGCGAGCTCAGTAGTTTGTCCACAGAAAGAGACTGGACCCAGGGTTGGGACTGTGTTTGATAAGTGACTATAAAGGTTCATCTTCCACTATGATTTATTAAGTGTAGTTTGAAGATAAGTTCATATATTTGTAAACCAACAAATGAATACATTCATATATACAAAACTATATAGCAAGCACTTCTATGAGTTATAAAAAAACAGATCCAGTGAAGTTGCTCAGTCGTGTCTGACCCTTTGCGATCCCATGGACTGTAGCCTACCAGGCTCCTCCATCCATGGAATTTTCCAGGCAAGAGTACTGAAGTGGGTTGCCATTTCCTTCTCCAGGGGATCTTCCCGACCCAGGGATTGAACCCAGGTCTCCCGCACTGCAGGCAGAAGCTTTACCGTCTGAGCTACCAGGGAAGCCCAAAATGCAGATGGGGTTACATATACATTTTGAATAGCCCTTGACACCCACCACAAGAAGAAGGCAAATGGCAAAACGTTAATGAACTGGTTAATTCAAATAGATTGCTACAATAAAATGCAAAACTTGAGGGGACTACACGAGCATATCCACAGGAACTATTAACTCAACCTAATGATGTTCATTCAATATATGTGTGTGTGTGTTTCCAAAATTAAAATGGATACACAAAGCAAATGGAAAGTTTAGCAAGTTACAGGGCATTATTTGGTGGAATTACTATCCACTGATAATAGCCTTCCTGCCTTTTTTCTCCTGATATTTGTCAAGGAAAATGCCTGAATTAGTCCCCCTGACTAACGAAACACAGCCAGCTACTGCTGTGGGCGACAGGCCTCTGAGAAGCCCCTGGCCGCCTCTGTGGAGAGTTCTCCAAGCCACTGCACAGAGCTCCAGCTTCTCATCACCATGGATGCAACTCCCAGTGGGGGGAGCCTGGCAAGAACTCACACTAGATTAACCAAAACAAAGTTGAGCAGAGAAAACATGGCTCTTGTGCAATTTTCTTGCTGTGTCTTCAAAAGGACCATGCAGCGAAGCTTAAAAAATAAAAAATAAAAAAAGGCAGCAGTAAGCACCAATTCTTGATTTTAAATCAAGAATCAGGCCCCTCTGTGAGGCCATTCTTGGGCTAGTTCTCAGCGGCTACTCCTAGACAGGATCTCAATTAACATGCTGTCTGGAAGAAGCATACATCTTATCAGTTTTACTTGTCCTTCCAGGATTAATTTTCCACTTATGTGAGAATTTGTACCTAGATAGCATATACTTCCTGGAGGAGGGCATGACAACCCACTCCAGGATTCTTGCCTGGAGAATGCCCATGGACAGAAGAGCCTGGCGGGCTACAGCCATGGGGTCGCAAAGAATCGGACACGACTGAGCGACTAAGCATAGCACAGCATATACTTATGATATCAAGCTTATAACTGCATGAACAATATTTACATTTCCTACATTAGGGAGTCAGAACCAAACATCACGCTCCATGCGACAGCCTCATGAAAGCAGAGCCATTAGCTGAGTAGTAGAGACAAGTAACAGCCTTTTCTGAGAGCCAGTCGAGCATGGTAGCTAAGAGCAGGGATGCAGAAACCAGATGCCGCGGTTCTATTCTTGTCACTACCACTTTCCAGTGATGGAATTCTCCCACCTCCAGCCATTTATTTTACCTATTTAGCCATTTATTTTACATAATCTCCTTCCTTCCATCTGCCATAGCAACAGCTGCACTGCTGACGCCAGATGCTTGTGGACTTTGAGAGCCTGTAGGACCCACCTCCTTGAGGGCTGTGGGACCAAGACATCCCTGACTCAGCAGCCCACATGTGCTGAAAGATGTCTGTGCAGAACCATTAAGTTTCAAGGTCACCCTGAGTTGAATCATGATGGCAGGAAAATGACAATTCAACCTCCACTGTAGACAGCCCACTAGGAACAGTTTGATTCCAGAGCCCAGGTGTATCTAAAAACAGTCAGGGCAGGATGCATGGGTCGATATTAAATTATACCTAATCTCAGCACTAAAAAGAAATGATCTATCAAGCCAGGAAGAGACATGGGGGAAACTTACATGTATATTACTAAGTGAAAGATGCTAATCTGAAAAGGCTACATACTGCGTAACTTCAACTGCATGACATTCTGGAAAAGGCAAAACTACGGACACGGTAAAAAGATGGGTGGCTGCCTGGGTTTGGGAGGGCAGGAAGAGTACAGGATTTTCATGTTCTGCGTGATCTAATGATGGATACATCTCATTATACATTCGTCCAAACCCATAGAACGTACAGCACCAACAGTGGACCCTTCCCGATGGAAACTACAGCCTTTGGGCGACTATGACGTGTCAGTGTAGGTTCTTCGGCTGTAACAAATGTACCACTGTAGCGCACAACGTTGATGATGGAAAAGGCTATGTACGAGTGGAGGCAGGGCCACACGGGAAATCTCTACCTTCCTCTGAATTTTGCTGTGAACCTCAAATGGCTCTAATAAAAGTTTTTACTCAAGATTTTTTTAAGCTAAGCCGGAAAAAAACAAATAAACCCCCTCAAAACCATAACAAAAACAAAATAACAACAACAAAAATAACACCATCTAACCAGCACTGCATGTGTAAACCTCCTTACAATGCCTATCCATCCCAGGGCAGAACTGACTATGGGTTAAGTCTAATGCCAATTCATGAAGGTTCAGGATTCCTAATACTACAGGCATCTCAAGGGCAGCTGCTACTCTCCTGGGTCATATTTATTACCCCCACACCACTGAACAGCATTTTCTTCACATGTTTTATTTACATCATTAAAAACAAATAAACCTTGCACCCACGAGGCAAACTTGTAACATGAAGCCTCAAGAGTGTATAAGAAACTGATTATTTACAGAAGATATTTAGAGATTCAAAACAACAAGAACGTCCAAGCAAATCAAGTGAAGAACATATCTTTTGTCTAAGTCAGAGTCTCAGATATGAACAAGAAGCAGGAAGGTTTGTAGATCCTCCTAAGAGAGCTCAGAATTATCAGTGAAAGGGTAACAGTGGTGCTCCATTTGCAACTTGGTTCTTTCCTTCAAAGGGCATCGAGAAAAAAGGAGAAACTCGGTGAAACTAAATTAATCATCTCAATTGGAACAAGCCATTGATAAAGCCTCCATTATTAGTCCAGTTCTTGAATGGGCCAGATCAACCCTGAACTTGTTGTTCAATCACTAAGTCATGTCTGACTCTTTGTGACCCCATGGACTGCAGCATGCCAGGCTTCCCTGTTCTTCACTGTCTCCCAAAGTTTGCTCAAACTCATGTCCATTGAATCACTGATGCTATCCAACCATCTTATCCTCTGTCACCCCCTTTTCCACCTGCCTTCAATTTTTCCCAGCATCAGGGTCTTTTCAAACGAGTCAGCTGTTCGCATCAGGTGGCCAAAGTACTGGCGCTTCAGTATCAGTCCTTCCAATGAATATTCAGGACTGATCTCCTTTAGGATGGACTGGTTTGATCTCCTTGAAGTCCAAGGGACTCTCAAGAGTCTTCTCCAGCACCACAGCTCAGAAGCATCCGTTCTTCAGTGCTCAGCCCCACAGCAGGACATGGTGGCCATCACCTCATGGAGCTGCCACTGGGTTCAGTGATGCTGGCCCCAAGGCCAGCAGAGACGGACCCCAGAACACTTTGCTCCTGGATTTTACTCCATGGGAAGGAGGGAGAACAAGGAGGGCACTGATGTTATTGAGCATATCCTGGTCATCGCACATGGTCTTGACACCTTATCTTATTCACTCAATCCTCACCACAATAGGAGGTGGACTGTATTACCCTCATTTCTCAGATGAACAAACAGCCTACATAGCTAAGTAAACGGCGTGGCTAGGATAAAGACCAGGCAAAAACTAGGATTAGGATCTTTTGGCGAATCCCTTTAACCCTACGTCTAACCTTGTGACTAAAATGATATGTTGAAAACAAATTTCCTACCATTCTCCTTGTTTAACACACACAATAACTTCCAGTTGCACTTGGAATAATGTCAATGAGTTCTTTAATGTCATCGATAGGATCTGGCCTCTGTTCACCTTTCCATCTTTCGTCTCCTCTTTTCTACCCGCCGTGAACTCATAAAACTCTTCTCTGACTCAGAGCCATCACCCACGCCCCTCTCTCTGCCAGGAACGTCCTTTCCCCTGATTCTTTTTTCACACTAGGTGCGACTGTCACCTCCCCAGAGAGCCCTTCCCTGACCATCCCATCTGGAATTCCCCATCAGTTTCCTTTAAGCATCCATTGTACTTTGTCAGCGTCATGATTTATTGTCTGTCTCATCCACTTGAAGCTGAGCTGCACTAGGGCTGTGCCCAGGTCTGCTCTGCTCATGACCACTGACTCTGCACTTGGCACATGGTAAGCATCTGGGCTGGTCACAGACCCCTGCCTCTTCCCGCTCTGGGTGCCCCCCAGGCAGAGGCTGGGTCACGATCATCCTGGCTCCGTCCTTCCAGTCTCCACGGCGCCTGCTGCACAGGACGGAACATGTGTTTACCAAAGATACACACACAGGCATTAAAAAATAACCTCAGAACCACGTTCAGAAAGTAGGCTGGTGTCCCACAAGGCCATTTATGATGGTCATACTTGAAAGGAAGCCTATTTTTATGCAAATAACTGGATTCATTTATTTTACTACTGCAGAAAAGTGACTCTTTTGGTTAACCACTAATTTGAAAGCCCTTTTAATATGGATATGTTTACTGGCTTATTTACTGGCCCACTCGGTAGCTCTTAAAGCAGCAGGTACCGGGCAGGAGGCTAATTTCGGACTCTGGGTGTCGGGAGGTATGTATGTCAGATGAATTGGCTGGACTGCACGTTCTCTGGGGCCGCCTTCCTAAAAGTGAGAGGCAACCCCCCCTGCAGAGAACTGGCATCCAGGACACCTGCTCAGAAGCTCCCCCTGCCTGGGACCCCCCCTCCCCACGACCCTGCTCCCCTTCCTGGGGAAGCCTTCTTTCACTTTCATGTTAGCTGTCTGCACCAAATCAGCTCCACCGTCCCACAGTACTTGGTTCTGTTTTCCTCAGCACCTTGCACCACCTTAAACCACCGTGTTTATTTACCTACTTACCTATCTACAGACCTTCTCCCCTGGACCTGATGGTTATAAGATTCATAGAAATAGGGGCTTCCCTCTAGCTTGTCCCCAGTGCCCAGAACATTGTCAGGCACCATAAATATAAGTGAATGAACGAATATATGAAGACACATCACCAGGTCACTATTAATAGTACCATTTGAGACAATGGCAATGTTTCCCTGAGTAACTCCATTCTTTCAGGTTTGTCTGAAGACCAATCAAATATATATGCAGTGTTGCATTTTCATAAAAGCTTTACTGGGGGAAATTTCAAACACGCACAAACGGAAAGGGAATAAGTGTAATATAGCATCAGGGAACATCACACCACACCCACCATATAACAACAGAGCATAACAAACCCATCCTTAAGAAGTATGCACACACAACCAGTCTTGTGTATATAAGGAATAGCTGATGCTCCTGAGATAAGGCTATTAGAGAATTTTTAAAGTTCTGTTAACGTCTGAGTCAAGGAGGATGCACACGCAGATTGGAGAAACAAACAAGTAGATTACAAATTTCCAAAGGTTTTACAGGGAACTGAGAACAGCAGGTACTCCATTCCCAGGGACCTCAGTCCTCCTGTGTCCAGAGGAAAGCGTAAGAGCCCCAGAAATAGATGTTTGACAGCCCCAAGGGGTCAGCCACGCCCCCACTCCTAACTCATCCATTCTGAGGCTGCAGTACTCACTCCCATCTGTTATCTGGCTTTCCTGCATGCAGCAGACGCGACAGCCACTACACAGGGCGAAAGGGAGGAGACAGCAGGATGGGTCTCCTGACAGCCCATCACTGTGAAAAGAGATGGGAGGTTGAGAGCAAGCCAAGCTCGCTTCACCGCACGGACAGTAACAGCTGCTCGTGATCACGTCCAGCCACCTCTGGCCTCTGCTTAGGACAGAGCAGAAAACAGGACAAAATGGTTAAGATCTGGTGTTTGAAGGAAGAAGAGCCAGTTGGCTGGAAATTTTACTCACGTTAAAATACTTATGGGTAAGAAAATCTGAGCAGCAGGAAGAACTGAAAAAAACATTTTTTTTTAATCAGGATAAATATTTTAAATAAGGATTAGACCCAATTTTCAGTTATTCAGAATTGAGCTTCTCTGCTTTGAGGTTTAAAATTTTGGTGGAAAAGGTATAACTAGATGCAGTTTTCATTCCAGTCTCCATAATACATTCAAAGTCAAGGGGATATAGAAAACCAACAGAAGAAAACATACTCTGGACAAAGCCCCAAATAAAATCTAATATACCCCAATCAGCAGAGCGTGTACCTGTCATAAAACAAAGTCTTTTAACAAAGGATAAATCAGTGTCCTCGACTTCTTCACCTTCACTTCTGCCCCCTTACCAAAAAGGAAGGGAGAGAGGGAGGGATGGTGGGAGGGAAGGAGTGGAAAGAGAGTAGAATTTTTGATTTACCATCATTAGGAAGATCAATCATTTCATAGTATTTTTACGTACAAAATCTTTCTCTGCCTGGAGACATTTACAAAAAGATAATTTTGGTGTGGGCCCTTTCTGTTACTCTCCTACTTTCATAGAATATAATTCCAAGGGCAATGAATATCCTTTAAAACCTGAGACTTTATTCTTCTTGTCAACTTCCCAAATTCCTTCTTTGCCCTGCTGTCATTCACACAGACACACACACAGACAATCGTTTGGCCTATACACTCTAAATCAAATGTAAACTGAAAATTAGTTTGCCCTTAATGGTTCACATTCTCCCTCAAGATAAATGGACTTATCTTAAGGTACTAGAAGATTCCACTGCAATCCTGAGATCTAGGTAAAAGGAGCCAATGTAAACAAACGGAAAATATATTAACGATGCCTTTCCCAAAGAGTATTCAGGGGAGGGTTACTACTGCGAGATACACTAAGACAGGGGTGGAGCAGAACATCTGCCAATTTCTGATGAGAAACAAGGAGGGCACGGAGCGGAAGGAAGGAGAAGGCCCTTAGGAAGCCAAGCGCAGGAAGAAGAAAGCCTCAGTACCTTCCTGTGCTCTGAAGACTAGCCTTCTTCTAGCTGGAGCATCTGGTTTCCTAGCTGTTCCCCACCCCCAAAACAGATCAGCCCTTAAAAGGAGTGTGGTGAACACGGGGAAGGACTCAGACACAGGGAAGAAAGCCTCGGGAAGATCCTGCAGAAAACAGGGCTGTGATTCCGGACCGAGTAGAATCAGGTCAAGAGCTAACAGCCCCTGGAGAAGGCAAAGCAAGTCCATTCTCTGGAAAGTCTCCAGAAATGAGGGCCTTCACCATTCCCACAAATGAAAGCAAACCACTTGGGAATTTGGCTAGAAAGGGGTCAATCTTTGAAGCTTTCAATAGCTAGCTGACTTGCTGAATTTGGGGTCCATACTGCTTTCCAGGGGACTTCCCCAGTGATGCCAGTGGAAAAGAGCCTGCCTGTCAATGCAGGAGAGTTTAGAGACCCAGGTTCGACCCCTGGGTGGGGAAGATCCCCTGGAGGAGGGCACAGCAACCCACTCCAGTATTCTTGCTGGGAGAATCCCCATGGACAGAGGACCCTGGTGAGCTACAGTCGACAGGGTTGCACAGAGTTGGACATGACTGAAGCGACTTAGCTCAGCACAGCACATTGCTTTCCAAACACCAGTAAAGAAAGAAACCTGGAGAATGGAAAAATACACAGCGGTGATCCACTGTGTGATCCTTTGCAGCAGTGCAAGAACGTGATACAGTCACTACACATCAATCTGAAGGAATCTCAAAAACAAACGCTGAGAGAAAGAAAAAAGTCCCCCAAAATATCCAGCATGATTCCATTTCTATAAAGTTCTCCAAGAAGGGCAAGAGTAAACAAAGTATTATCCAGGGGATACAGAGCTAAAAGTAAAACTGTTTTTAAAAATGAAAGAAAAGAGCTAAGGAATAATGAACACAAAAATCAGGAATGTGGTTATTTTGAAAGCAATACTGCTTTCTGTCTACTCGCCTTTTCTTAAGCACGGGTAATCTGTTTCTTCAGATGAATAGAGCATATGGGTGTTCATTTTTATTATTATTAGTCATCATGTGTGTTTTATATGCTTGGTGGATCAGGCAGTAAAGAATTTGCCTATAATGCAGGAGACCCAGGTTTGATCCCTGGGTTGAGAAGATCCCCTGGAGGAAGAAATGGCTACCCCCTCCAGTATTCTTCCCTGGAGAATTTCACGGACAGAGAAGCCTGGTAGGCTACGGTCCATGGGGCTGCAAACGGTCGACAGGACTGAGCAACTAACTCATACACAGATGTGATATATTTCAAAACTTAAAATAACTGACTTTCCTTAAGTTTTTTCCAAAAAAAAAAAAGTTTTGTTTTTTTTTTTTTAAATAAAGTGGATGAGTCAGGAGACTCATCAACCAAGGTGAGGTCAAAAACGCCCCAGGAATTCAATCGGTCTTTGCAATTAAAACAGGAAATTCCATGACATCTTCCCTGTACCGAGACTTGGAGGCTGCCAGATGCAAGTCCCTGTGGTTTTTTGGTAGTTGGCAGTCTAGATTTTTTTCATGCTTGTGGAAAGACAATATACGGTGATTAGGAGCGTCCTCACATAATTACTGCATGAACAGACAATATTTCAGGTGAACCACACAGACAAATGGCAAGGGGCAGCAAAAAGGCAGGGGACCAAAACCCTCCTCTGGTTGCACTTGAAGGTTCACATAAAAGCTCTTTAACTCTTTCCCAACATACCCCAGTTCTCCAGTCACCTTTCACCAGCATCTCAGCTGGGAACATGCCAGCCGTCTTGGTGTCTGATCTCAGATGGGCGGGGAGGGCAAAACTCTCAAGACTGTTTCCCTGAGATTCATCCAGCGTAGCAGCCCCAGGAAGACACTAACTGGTGTGCACATATACACGTAAGCACTTTACACACAGTCAGCAGGTCAGGTCGGCCACACCTCGGTCCTACAGCATCTTCAGCAGCTTCTTCAGCAGCTGATGCGTGGAGGTGCTCAAAACTTTTACGTTACAATAAGATTCTAGGATTTTTAAATTCATTCTATTTAAAACTTTTTTTAAAACTCAGGATTATTGAATAAATGTTAAAACTAAAAGATGTTATCGTGAGCAGAGATTATATTTCTAGTTATATAATATCTGAGATACCGTTTACTAACATTTTAGAAAAGTCACACCCATAGGTTCCAGCAGGACCTGTATTTGGTCTGGAATATTTTCAGACCAAATACAGGAACAAGTGTTGTAATTAATGGCAGGAATATTTTCCTGCCATTAATTACAACACTTGTTAGAGCTGCTTACAATAGACATTTTGGGGATTTTCTGCATGACTTCCAGTCTTGGACTTGAAGTAAATTATGCTATGGGTCCATAGGATGAACTTCATGCTGCTAATTTACAGTTCAGTGTATAAGTGTGCCTCGTTCTCCTTTTGTCTAATTTAAAAGCTTAATTTTCTCCTTGTGTTATTCAATAAAAGTGCTTTTATAAGATTTTTTTTAGTCCCTCAAGTAATAGGATTTGGCAGGTAAAATGAAAAGTCTATAAGCAATAAACACATTTCTACTGAGGACAGCATCTCTTAAATAAAGCTTGCATTTCAGGGGACTAAATATTCTTTCTTTGCCCAAAGAAAAAATTTGTCTCTGTTAGAGACAACAGAACAAGGACAAAGAGTTATAGAAAGGTCAGCACTGTGATCTGAGAAGACATGGATTAGAAAGGGCGAGACGGAGAAAAAGACCCTTCAAAGAAGACTATTAAACAGCAAAGTTTCCCTGTGTAGGTGGAAATATACATAGCATAATTATTATTATATTTTGTGTACAATTTTTTCTCATATTATTGATTGTAGGTGGGTATGATATGAACATTTAGCAACATTTAGTTGGTTCAGAAGTGATAGCAACAGGAGACTTCCCTGGTAGTCCAGTGGTCAAGACTGTAAGCTTCTAAGGCAAAGGGTGTGGGTTCGATCCCTAGTCAGGGAACTAAGATCCCACATGCCATGTGGCATGGACAAAAAAATAAATAAAAACAGAAGCGACAGCAACAAATGCATAAAACCTGGGTTAACTGACCTCCCCTACACCTTATGATGGGCAATATCTAAGAAGAAAAGGGACAGATAGTCTAATAGTCTTAAGAAAATGTATTATCTCTACACAGGATCTCCATATAAGAATCGAATTAAATTCACCCCCCCCCAAACATGCCTTTCAAAAGAAAAAAAAAAAATCAACAAATGCTTCAAATCCATTGACCAGAAACCAGGGAGGAGGAGATTCCAGCTGGAGGGACCGACAAAAGCAAAAACAGAGGCAAGTCCACACTTGGGGACCAAGATGTTAAGTGTCACCTTCAGGACATGTTCTGAAGTTAGAGCAGAGGGATGTGCTGATGAACCAACGTGCAATGTCTGGGAAGAGAGGAACTGATGAGACTTGTGCCTCCACGCGTTAGACCTGGGCAAGAGGAAGCCCAGGGTCATCTTTTACTAAAATGGGAAGACTGTGAGAAGAAAAGCAGGAGTCTGAAATGCCAGTTAGACATCTAAGTGAAGAAGGCAGGTGGGCAGTCTAGATATACAAGAGGTCAGAATAAAGACGATCCTCCAAGCTTCGTACTTGGATGACATTATATTCTATCTTGTGTAGATGGTTTCTCCATCACTACAGAGAGACAGTCTAGCGGGTGTTTCACATCAGAAAACAGAAGAACGTCCCAGACACTGAACTTAGAAGAACACCTAAACAACACATCCCTGGCGGCAGGGGCAAGTCTCAGACAGTGTGTGCATATGTGCCCATGGCATTCAAGCAGAGTTCATCATCTCAGCGCGCCATTAGGAAACAGGTTCAACTGACTGCAGTCATTCATGGAGGGTAGACATAGAAAGACAAAAGCAAACAATGCTACGTCTTAGAGGGGCAGGGGACACTTATTAAAGAGATACTTAGATGTCAGTTTGCTCTGGAAATGACTTACTTAAAGTGACTATTTGGCTAGGAGAGAGGCAAATCAGAAGGAAACCTGTTTGCTAGTACAAACAGTGACATTTACTAAAGTTGTCAGTTACTTCTACCTGCCCCTAATCCAACTCTTATGAGAATCTGCTGTGCCCATCACACCAGAAGACGCAGGCCTGTTTACTTCATCCTTGAGTAACCCACTCATCTTAGAATGAAGACGTCAGGCAAACGTGGAATGGAAGTGGTCATTATGTCCAAGTTTCTGTTAAAGAAAAGAAAGACGTTATCTTTTGTTAAACTATAAGCCTGCCAAGAAAATAAGTTCTTAAATAGTTCCGTGAGCTCCTAAAACTTATCTATCTCCTGGTGCATTTCTGAGAACACAGTTAGACGTTTTTTCCGGTATTCAAAAGAAAGTTTAGCTAGCTGCTTCTTGACTAGACCATATTCCTAATTCCACACTCACTGAGAAAGCGGAGGACTAATAAGAAGGAAGCTGATAGTTTCTGTGATGTAAAAATTACCTATAATTTAAATGCATAATAACTAGAGAATGCTTAAGTAAACTAGGGAATATTCAGATGAAGACTACCTTGTGGTCAGATCTGAAAATGGTGTCTTAAAATGTATTCAGAATCCAACAATCCCACTTCTGGGTACGAACCCCAAAGAACTGAAAGTAAGGACCCAAAGAGATATTTTCATGCCCGTGTGCATAGAAGTGTTATTGGCAACAGCCAAAACATGGAAGCAACCCAAATGACCATCAGCAAAAGAATGGATAAACCAAATGAGATGTCTACACATAAGGAAAGATTATTTAGCCAAAAAAAGGAAATTCTGATACATGCCACAACATGGATGAACCATTGAAGGCCTTATGCTAAGCGAAATAAATCAGAAACAGACAAATACTGAAATGACTCCACTTCAATACTTGCAATACTTGCAATACTCAGGTTCACATGGACAGAAAGCAGACTAGTGGTTACTAGAGCCTAGGAGAGGAGGAATGGGAAGTTATTGTTTAACGGGGACTAACGTGGGTTTGGGTGAACCCCGGGAGTTGGTGATGGACAGGGAGGCCTGGCATGCTGCGGTTCATGGGGTCGCAAAGAGTCGGATACGACTGAGCGACTGAACTGAACTGAAAGCTTCTGTTTGGGATGATGAAAACGTTCTGAAAATGGTGATGGCTGCACAGCAGTGTGAACGAACTGAAAAGCACCAAATTCCACACTGAAACAGTTCAAATGACAAACCGCATGTCGTGAATATTTCACCACAATAAGCAATCTAACCAGAGTAATAGATAATTCCTTACTTTCATAGTCACTGAGTTCAGAGACGGATAAGAGAGCAAGATTTCTCCTAGAAGGAACAGGAAGGTGTCGATCCAGAGGAATCTGGCCCAGGCAAGAAGACTCCTGGTATAAACAAGTCACGTGCACCCCTGAAGCACTGGCGCCCCAACCTCCAAACACCCCGGGGACAGATGCTGGCGAGCAGTGACAACATTTGAACTGTTCACCATCAGCAGCCAGGTGATAAGTGAAGACAGACTTAGAAGAGAAAAGCCACTCAGAATCGTCCTATTAGGTACACTGGGTACAAGTGCAAGCTGTAAGAAAACACCATACATGAAAGCTATAAATCTTCCGCAGAATTTGAGGCTTCTACTCCCCAGGCTGGTTTAAGCATGAAAATAAGTCAGAGTCAGGGAGCTGTTGATAGTAAGCTGAACCAACACATCTCACCTTCAGATTTTGCCAAATACGGTTTGATGAACCAAAATGAACAACACTTGTGTATGTATATGCTTCTCTACAGCTTGGGTATTTTGTGTAAACGTACTCTTGGAGCTTCATTTTTATTTGAAATGAAGTAGAGTTGATGTAAAATATTAATGTAAGTTACATGTATACAATATGTGCTATTGTGTCCTCGGGTCACTAAGTCATGTCCGACTCTTTGCGACCCCCTGGACTGCAGCCTGCTAGGCTCCTCTGTCTGTGGAATTTTCTAGGCAAGAATACTGGAGTGGGTTGCCATTCCCTACTCCAGGGGCTCTTCCCAACCCAGGGATCAAACCTGCATTTCCTGCACTGGCAGGCAGATTCTTCACCACTGAGCCACCTGGGAAGCCCATAGTACATTTACAGTTATTACGAAATACTGGCTGTATTCCCTGTGTGGTACAATACATCCGTGTAGGTTATTTTATACACAACAGTTTGTACTCTTAATCCCCTACCCTATACTGCCCTTGCTGTCTTCACGTCTCTTATTCTTCAAAATGTTTGAAGTGCTCCAAACCAGTCTTGGATGGAGCTCAAAAGAATCTTTTCACACCAGTTAGCACAGATAACAAGAATCAGGATGGTCTCAGGAAGCCTGGGATGGTGGTGGCAGTAGGGCCAGGGAGCTAAAAAGCTGGGGATTGGGTGAAACAAATTATTAGCTGGCAAAACCAGTCTGCTTGCTACATCAGAGGCCACCACCAAAGGACACTTTGGGAAACAAGCTACAATGAGTTCTACTTCACTGACCAGAGTGCTACTCAGGGAGCAAAGGAAAAGAGAGTCCAGAGTTCATTTTATTCCGCTATAGACAGTCATCCCTTGGTTTCTGCAGGGGATTGGTTCCAGGACACCCTCCAAATACCAAAATCTGCAGGTGCTCAAGTCCATCCCTTATATAAAATGGCCAAGTACATTTGGGCCTCCACATCTGCATGCTTCAAGTAGATGGCAAAGCAACAAGAGCCTCACTATAAATACCTTCTCTTTGCTGCTCTGTATCATGCAGTCCAAGACATCTTACTATTACAACAGTATGAAGCAAGAACTGCTTCCCTGCTCCAAGTAAGGCCATGCATGCTGAAGGGCGGCAGATCGTACCACCCCAAAACATGTTTCTTTGGCATAAGGATTATTTTGAGAAATAGCAGATGTAGGGAAAGCTCAGAAAACAGAGACGTTCCTCTTTTTTCAGGGATATCTACATTTATAAAGGAAATAACCATTGTTTAAGATTACCTCTTTCACTGTACCAGGAAGAGGAGGACGACTTTAAATCACAAGAAACTCAATGGAGATGGCACAGTCTTCAGCCTAACAAACCTTCCTCTTTCTTGTTTATACTGTTCTTTTCCTGGTAACTTCACGTAACCGCCCCACCACACACACACACACACACACACACACACACCCTTTTCTTTTGTCTTTAGCGGAAGATGATATTTAAGGTATGTAACTCAGGGAGTTACTCATTTTTTCCTTGGGTCTTCTCATGTATGCGTGCGTGTGTGCTAAGTCACTTCAGTCGTGTCTGACTCTTTGTGACCCCATTGACTATAGCCCACCAGACTCCTCCATTCATGGGATTTCCCAGTCAAGAATACTGGAGTGGGTTGCCATACTCTCCGCCAGGGGATCTTTCTAACCCAGGGATCAAACCCACGCCTCCTGTGCTTCTGCATTGCAGGTGGATTCCCACCAAGCCACCTGGGGAAGCCCCTTCTCACGTATGCTGCTGCTGCTAAGTCACTTTAGTCATGTCCGACTGTGCGACCCCATAGACAGCAGCCCACCAGGCTCCCCCTCCCTGGGATTCTCCAGGCAAGAACACCGGAGTGGGTTGCCATTTCCTTCTCCAGTGCATGAAAGTGAAAAGTGAAAGTGAAGTCACTTAGTCGAGTCCAACTCTTAGCGACCCCATGCACTGCAGCCCACCAGGCTCCTCCATCCATGGGATTTTCCAGGCAAGAGTACTGAAATGGGTTGCTATTGCCTTCTCCATATACACGTTCATAAACTTGTGTGTTTTTCTCTTGTTAATCTTTCATTACAGGGGGTTTCAACCATGAACACAAAAGGATAGAGGGAAAATGATCTTTCCTTCCCTACAGTGTTAAATATCATCATAAAATAACCAAAAAAGTGATAATATTTTAAAAGACATTAGCAAAAACACCTAATAGAGGTCACATCAAATCCTAAACTTCAACTTCAGAACAATTTGAGTCACGCTAATATTTTAAAGGTGAACTTATTAATAGAAAGACCAGTATGCAATGGAAATGCTGAGGAAGAATTTAAGGTAAGATCACTGACTCTATAAATAACACAAAAGCTAAACAAGATGACAAACACTGCGGGAGCATTCCAGAACAAGCTCATGTCGTAAGCAACAACGCCAACAGGAATTTCTCCAAAAAGTAGAGGAGCTCTTCAAGAAAAAGGTGTAAGACTCCCATAATTAACGTTCTAAATCATCAACTGCTTTGTAGAGTTCAGAATAATGTACGTTTTAGACTAAAAACCATACTCCAGTCGCCTGGTTTTACCTGTTTGTCCTCCTTTTCCAGCAGGAATGAAGTACTGGCACGTGCATGTCTTAACCAACCCTCCTGACAGCAACAACCCCAGGACCACAGACCACAGCAGTGAACAGACTACAACTGAAGGACAGCCAATGAGCAGGAAGACAGTTACACAAGACTCTCTAGCCCTTAAGACAAAGAAAAGGAGCTGCACACGGTGCTCAGTCTGCTGGCAATGCTTAAAAAGATGGCACCACTCTTGAAGTGCATTACCCTTCTACTCTGAAGGATAGAATGAATTGGGCAGAATGAATTAAGAGGTACCACCAACCTTGGCCAGGAACTATGGGAACCAGAAAGCAGAGCAAAACCACCCCCTTCTTAACAATTCACCATTTTGACATTTTCATCAACGCACATCAAATCATTCTGGAACATTTATTAATACTTAGGAAGTGGACGGATGAAGTGTCAGCTCAGCCGGAACACTGACGAACAGTACGAACTTATAAGGGAGGGTTCACAGAGGCCTAGTTCCCTAGCTTCCTAAGACAGGGAGTGAACAATGAAGTGACAAATTCCTCAGGTGAGAGATCATTTTTTTTTATATAACAGATTTATGGATTTCCATAGAGACTGTAACTACTTTAACTTCCTGGAGACATCATAATTGGAAAGGAACTTAACAGTGTTATCAGGAAAAACACCCTTCAGAAAAGATCTTGCTTGTTCTAAAGCTGTCTGACTTCAGAGGTCATCCAGAGGTCAATCAGTGTTACTGCCAGACTAGCCGGGCAGGGTGGACAAGTACCTGGATCTGCCAAGCTGAGCCACAACCTTCTCCTGGGCACAAAGGCCACGAGCTATGTCAACTCCCACAAGAGACCCCCGGGCTGGGGAAGAGAAAGGGCAGTGCTGGTCTCTGTTCAGACCACACCACTGCCTTAGCTTGTCAAACATTTTCAACCAGCTTTCCCGACAGCTGACTCACCTGATCATGGTAACTGGCCAGGGTGTTCACAGGGCCGATATACCCACTGACCCACTAGGGTTTAATCCAAGGGGCTCACTAATGTGCCTACAGTTTGATAGAGTTGGACACAGAAACTTGTTCTCTAGATTCTAAGTACTGTGCTTTCTCAGTGAGTCAACATCTAAACATATTTTCAATTAAGAGAGGTCCTTTCTAAAACATCAATGGAACTCATATATATGCATCATACCCTTGCTATTCTTTTGTGGCAAAGCACTGCATTCTTGAGGCTTTGCTTTTCATGTCTACTGTTATGCACATATTATTTTTAAAACTGTTAAGGGGTGAACTAGGGAGAGCCTTTTACATAATGAAGTGATAGTTCAGTTCCGGGGTTTTTTTGGTTGGTGGCTGGTTGATTTATTCTGAGGTCAAGAGAGTTAACATGACCATTTCGGTCTCGACTTATTTTGGTTGTCTTAGACAAATTTCTTACTCTCTTTTCAGATACTGAGGAGACTTTCCTCTTCCAAAGGCATGTCAAATACAATTTGGATTCACGAAATAGGATCCCATGGGGTCTCGGGAGAATTGATGTGGCATAAAAGGATCTGATATTCTAGCTAACTGAGCCACTGAGGACCTACTGAGCAGGTCATGTTTGGCACCACGACTGGGAAGAAAAACTCCATGTGACAAAATGCCCCACTAAACAATCACATCTTGGGAACACAAAATAAAAACAAGGGACACGAAACACTGACTTCTCGAAACTTTTAATGGCAGAGGTATAATGGAGAATAGACTCCATGTGTGCTCATCAGCATAGAAATACTAGAACTTTAAAGAAAACTGTAAATGCTGTTTCTTCTGATGATAACAGTAATAGTCATGGGGGGTGGGGTGGTAAATACAGAAAAGCATAATGATAAAAATAAAAAGCCCTTGTAATCCCATTACCCAGAAATGAGGTTAACTACTGTCAACATTATGGTACAGCATCCTTGAAGACTTTTTTCTATGCTTCTCTTTCCCACAATAGTTCTCAAAACGTGGTCCCCAACTAAGAGCGTCAGTATGTGAAAACCTATTAGAAAAGCAAATTCTCCCAACCCAGACCTACAGAATAAGAAATCCTATGTATAGATAATTCTGATGTGTACCAAGGTTTGAGAATCTCTAACATAGGCCACAGACACACACATTACACAGACACCTTTCTCTCCCCAAAATGGGGTTATGATATACACATTATTTAAAATTTTAAACCCATATTAAACGTCTACTTCGTAAGCTACCTAAATACTGCACACTCTCTATGCCTGAATGTCTTCTGCCTCAGTGAAAAATATCACAAAATGGTTCATGTAACAAATGCAATTAAACATCAGAGTCAGCCAGCCTAACACACTGATGGCTGAATGATAAACAAGTCAGTTAGCAACGTGGGGACCTAACAAACTCCACTTTTTAAAAAATCCCTAAACAGTTTCATAAGGTTTTTAGATCTTTTCTTTTTTAAACGAAATAAGTAACATCTGTAACAGCTTCTCTATCCTGTCCATGACTCTATTTTGGGGTTACTTAGAAACTTACTTTTGTTTTCCAACATTCCAGGGTGAGAAGCAGCTCCCTGACCCGCCAGTCTGCACACACCGGAACTGTCACCCAAATATTGCTGGTGTCGCCTCCGCCCACCAGAGCAGACCACTGCAGCACAAATTCCAGAAAAGCACCACAAGCTCTGGAAGCCTGTGTTCAGGCCAGGGTCCTTGAGTGAGATAACCAGGCAAGGGTCAAAGCAAGAAGGAAGTCTGTGAGAACAGGAAGAAAAGAAAACCAGAGCGAGCGGCACCAATATCCAATGAGGATTTTGCTCAATTTCGCCAAGTTATTTCTCAAGTCCCGGAACACATAACTTTTGAAAATCTCTGCCAGCCCCCGGGAAACCACAATAGAGGAAAGCAGAGGAAAAAGGCAAGCTTTTTATTTGCTCAAGGTTATCCAAAAAGCCTAACTGGGAAAAAAAAAAAAAAGATTGCATGGTAAGATAAGAATATCTGTACTCTGTCCTTGAGATGAGATTAGGTGAAGTCACTCAGTCGTGTCCAACTCTTTGCAACTCCACGGACTGTAGCCTACCAGGCTCTTCTATCCATGGGATTTTCCAGGCAAGAGTACTGGAGTGGGTTGCCATTTCCTTCTCCAGAGGATCTCCCCGACCCATGGATTGAACCCAGGTCTCCCGCTTTACTGTCCGAGCCACCAGGGAAGTCACTCTGTCCTTATTACTTTATGAAACACATAAGCTCGGTGACCTTGGGCACGTTGTTAAATCTCTCTGGGCCTCAGTTTCCTCTTCTGTAAGAGTCATGTGATTGGAGGAGGTGACCTGAAGAGCTAACAAGTGATGGTCACAAAGGAAACCCAAGACAGGGCTACGAGTAGAGCGAGATTTGCAGCCATCTGTAAAAGACTTACTGGCTCGCGCTCTCTCCTTCAACAACAAAGAAAAGAATCCATTCCGAGTACATTCTTCTTTGTGAGAAACTTCACAAGTAGAGCTCAACAAGGTATTGCAGGCATAGGATGAAAGGCATGGTGGAGAGCAGCTAACATGCAGACTGGAGCCAGAATGCCCAGACGGGAGAGCGGGATTTACCCCTTACCAACTGGGTGAACTGCCCCAGTCACCCATCACTGAACCTTGGTTCTCTCCCTTAGAAAATGGGATTGACAGAGTTTTGTGAGGATTAAGGGATTGTGAAAAGTACATAAGATGACTTCTTATCTATATGTTTTAGCTATAAGAATGATCAACAATATTGTTAGTAATACTACTATGTTTTAAGAGGTAGAAACTACGAAGCAGCTATGCCCTGCAAGCACCACTAAAATGAAGCTTGTGCCAGAAACCATATAATATGTACTCAGATGACCTGGGACCACCAACAAGGATGATGGATTAGGTCAGTTAGTCTTAAATCCTACTGGAGACTGCCTACTCCGTTTACGACAGCACTGTTTTTCAAAGGGCAACTTGCCCACCTGCATCTAGAGATGGCTCTGAGATTTGGGGGAGAATGGATGCATGTGTATGTATGGCTTAGTCCTCTTGCTGTCCGCCTGAAACTATCACAGCATTGCTAATCGGCCATTCTCCAATACAAAACAAGAAGTTAAAAAACAAAACCAAAGTAGCTCACTGAAAAGACTCAAGGCTGCAGGTCAGAAGAGAAACTGAATTCAAAACCCGGCACCTCCAGTTCTGAGCTGCGTGGCTTCCAACAAGTTGCTTAAACTGAGAGTTATGGCCTGCACCAGGAAGGTGATTAGGCAGAGATGACCCAAAGGGAGCGCAGCGGTACTGACCAGACCCAGGTCAAACCACAGAATCCACAGATTCGCTCAGAGGTCACCCTTCTTGAAAACCAAAACTGAGCACCGAAATATTTTTTTTGTCTTTGGGTTACAAAAATAGCTATGCTTCTTCTGTCTTAAACGTTTTATTTTGCTTTCATTGCACACTTTGTGTCTTTAAAAATTAACCACGTCACCTGTATTAATAATAATGGCAATTTGTATTGGGTTGGCCAAAGGATGTTATGGAAAACCTGAACCAACATTTTGGCCCATCCAGTAGTATCACAATCTACAGGCCGGGCCAAAATGAACGGAACCACCACTCTCCATATCAAGTAACTAAGAAACAAAAGACAGAACACAACTTCCCCCATGAATGTCTGCCCCATCCATAATGTGGTTGGCTCTTCTTATCAGGCAGTGATATGACATGATGAAGAATTTCATTCACGGAAAGCCATCTTATTTGATTCTGCAATAAAATCATTTTATTAATGGCTATTTTTCAGGCAGTAGGCAAATGTCATACACAGTTTATTAGATGAAGGCTCCTGAAAACGACTTCCAGCAGCAACCCCTGGTAATACAAGCACAATATAAGGGTAGGAAATGAGTGACGTTGGCCACAGGGAGAATCGCTTGGAAAGAGGGACATAAAGTTAAAAGAAGGAACCGTAATAAATAACTGAAACCAATACTAAATAAATTGGAACCATAAAAATAATTAGGCTCTTGCCCTGGAAATAAACCCATGCTTATAAAACATTTTATGTGAAAAATAGGAAAAGTTCTGAGCAGCTACTTCCTGAAATTAATCACAGGAAAAAAAAGCAGAGGGGGGGAAATGGAAGGAATTTTATACTTTTCTTCTTAAGAGAGTAATTCAATCAGGTTTTCCAACCTCATTTTTTACCCTCAGACATTTTATGCTATTAAAATGTCCTTTTAACTTGATGCCATGGATAATAAATGGTATACTTCCCCTGCTTAGGGGAGAGGGATGCTTTAAAAAAAATAGGGAATACCTTCCATTTTCTTGTAAATTAGAATAACTATTATCCTACAAAACAGATTTTTAAGGAATGATCATCCATGAGATTAGTAACTTCGTAAAGGATAAAATCCCACTCATGGCCTGTTTAAAGCTCCTGCTTCAAGTTCCAAAAACATCTTCAGAGTTAGTTGTTTATATTCTCATACACAAAATACATCAGGCTGACTTGTGATATGTCAAACAGAAAGAGCAGCTATGAATCTCCGAAAACAGCATAAATTAATCTATAAACTATGGACAGCTGTGCAAACAAGCACCATTACCAACCCTCAGAGCAGCGTATTTGCCCTGGTCCAGTACGGGAGGGGTTAAAGGTAGGTGCTTCCCTGGTGGCTCAATGGTAAGGCATCCGCCTTCCAGTGCAGACGATCCCTCATGCCACGGAGCAACTAAGCCGATGCACCACATCTATTGAGCCTGTGCTCTCGAGTCCGGGAACCCAACTGCTGGGCCCACAGGCTGCAATTACTGAAGCCCTTGCACCCTAGAGCCCATGCTCTGCAGCAAGAGAAGCCACGGCAATGAGAAGCCCGAGCACCACAACTGGAGAGTAACCCTCACAGCAACAGAGACCCAGCACAACCAAAATTAAACTATTAAAAAAAAAGACTGAGTTAGAGGTAATTTACGAGGGCTTCCCTGGTGGCTCAGATGGTAAAGAATCTGCCTGCAATGCAGAAGACCCAGGTTCAATCCGTGGGTCAGGAAGATCCCCTGGAGAAGGCAATGGCAACCCACTCCAGAATTCTTGCCTGGAAAACCCCATGAACAGAGAAGCCTGGCAGGCTACAGTCCATGGGGTCACAAACAGTCAGACACAACTGAGTGATGAATACTTTTATTACAACTCTATAGTGGAGACTATTAATCACTATTGAAATCTTTATACCAAATCTCGAATCTATCCTTTTTGAGTTCCTATTAAGCTTAGAAAATGAAACAAAAATCAAACAACTTGGATGACTTCACACTAGTTTTACTATGAAAAACAATAATAAATGCTTCAAATAGAAAATATTATTGTTGAATTTTTTGATCACATGCCATTTCCTCCTCACTCTCCCACTCCAGGTCTCATCAAGAAATCTAATCACAAAAGCACATCAAATAACTTTTTAAAATTAATGCCATTTATTTTTTAATCTTTATTGAAATAGTGTTTATTTACAATATTGTATTAGTTTCAGGTGTATGGCACAGTGTTTACTTATATATATATGTATGTACATACATTATATTCTTTTTTTAGATTCTTTTCCATTATAGGTTATTACAAGATATTGAGTATAGTTCCCTGTTCTATAGAGTAGGTCCTTGTTGGTAATGCTATTTGAATAAGCAGAATAAAACAAACAAAAAATTTGGGTCCAGTAAAGTAGGAAATGGCAACCCACGCCAATATTCTTGCCTGGACTATTCCGTGGACAGAGGAGCCTGGTGGGCAATAGTCCATGGGGTCGAAAAGAGTCGGACACGACTGAGTGAGCACATGCGTGCATACAAAAGATACACTTAGCCTAAAGTCTCAGGACTCACGGAATAAAGAAAATAATGAAATGGATGGGAGCTGAAAAGGGGTAGAAATTAGAATGATCAAGCTGGCACTTAAGATTTTCATTTTATTTATTTCCCGCACGGGGGAAGAACACTGGGTACATTTCCAAAATGAACAACATTAGCAAATTGTGTTTCTAAGTATTGGTAAAATACAAATTCCCAACACAGAAGTAATGGTCCAAGTTTTCTTGATCCATTTTTACCTTAAACACAAAGCATCAGAAACGCCTTTCTTCCAATGCGAAATTTCAACCAGTTCAGCCTGCCCGCCGAATGCCTGACGAAAATCCTGGCACTGCTGCTTTCTAACCACATTGATCTCCATCAGCTCGTGGAGTGCCTTTCCAATCTTTCAGCCTGACTTTTATCTTATTACAATACAGTGTAACTATGGAAACACAGGACTTAAGAGTTGTATTTTCTCTTACAAACAAAAAGAGCTGCTTTTTTATCACTGAGTTCCATGTATATTGTGTCATTTAGGGTCAATTTCATTTTTTTAAAAGATGGAGGCAATAAACATTTAGATGGAAAAAAATTTTTTTAAGGGAAAAAATTTTAAATAAAATCTAGGGCAGATTTTCATTGTTAAGTACAAAGGAGGCAATATCTTGGTCACTACTGCCTCATGGCCAGAGGGTGCTGCCCTTCTTCAAATCCTTAAGTGACCCCAGTGGGGTCAGAGCAGAGTCCAGACTGCAGTTCCTACTCTCTGGCACGTGGTCATGTGAGAAACCTCAGCCAGCTGCTTACTAAAGACAACCAGGCTGAATACCACCCCATTCCTAATTTAGGAACTCTGAACTCTCCCCATGATACATGCTTCCACAGCTAGAATGTCAAATGAGATATTCTGGCAATATTCTAATATTATAAACACAGACTCCCCTATAATGTCATAATAGAAAGACAACATCTAAAAACAATACTCCTGTGCTAACTGCTGCACGTCATAACTATGGCCAATGTCCAACGTAGAATGTGACCCAGTTTTTTTTTTTTTAAGCAATACACAAATATAAATATATCCATCTCCCAGGGATCAGAACCCCTCGCCTTGCAACCAGGTAGATCCTGTGTTGGCTTCTCAGCTGCAACACCTGGGGCAAGTTCCTTTACACCTTGAACTTGAGGCTTTTCACCACTCTAAGGGTAACAGCCCCTTCACTTGTTGGCCCCAAATGAGTACTCAATAAATGAAAGGTGAGTTTTGCCTGTTTGTGACATTTTCCTCATTTACCTGGGCAAGATGAAGGGCCATTAAAAGGCCAAAATGCTAATGGTGGTTCTCCTTCATGGAGGAGGGACTGCAGATACTTTTTCCTTTTCTTGTCTCTGCTTTTCCACAGTTCTTAAATTCTCTACAATGAGCATTTTAATGCCTTAGTATTCTTTTAAGACAGGTACTCTCCTGAGTAAATTTCACAAGCAGATGCTAAAGAAACATTTATACTCTTCAGGAAAAAAAATTCCTGCTTAACCACCTCCTGTCCTTAGCAGATAATTCCTGCTAAGTATAGCCAGTTTGGGGAGAAGGCAATGGCACCCCACTCCAGCACTCTTGCCTGGAAAATCCCATGGCAGAGGAGCCTGGTAGGCTGCATGCAGTCCATGGGGTCGCTGAGAGTCGGACATGACTGAGCGACTTCACTTTCACTTTTCACTTTCATGCATTGGAGAAGGAAATGGCAACCCACTCCAGTGTTCTTGCCTGGAGAATCCCAGGGACGGGGGAGCCTGGTGGGCTGCCGTCTATGGGGTCACACAGAGTCGGACACGACTGAAGTGACTTAGCATTAGCATAGCCAGTTTGAGACCCAAGGCAGGAGGAAGCAGAAAATCCCTGAGTCCCCAGGGGCTCAGGGAAGGAAATTCAGTGCCCCTGAACTCTGGCTCAGTTGCAGCTTTGCCTGAGGAAGGGGGTGTGGAATACCTGGGCATACAATCCTCCCAACCACCCGACAAAAGCAATTCATCTTGTTATCTTTCTGTCCTCATGAAGTGATCAGAAGCTCAGAAGCTGTGAGGATGGGCTATGCAGAATATGTTTTTAAAAGCACCCAAGTGATTTTAACATGTAGCCAGGTATGGAGAATTAATACCTTAGTAGGTCCATGAAGCTCCAAGCACCAAGTCCCCAAGGGAGAAGAAATTGCAGTTCTTTCAAAATCCAGGACTCTTGCCCTAATCTACAGAAGAGGAGAAGGGAGGACGGAGGAAGACTACCCTTGACAGTTTCATAAGATTATCTTGTAAATAAAATTTTGTTATCTTCTTCAATTTATACAGGTATAACAAATACTGGCTCATTTAGAAATTCAGAAGTTAACTTCTACTACACCTATTAGTATAAATGAGGCTTTTAAAAAGAGAAATTATTGGTTTCCAACCCAATTTCTGAGTTAAGACAGAATCTGGTGGTTTACTTGGCTTTAAAGAGATCTTAAGACCACATGACCTCTACTTTTTAAACCTCATCTCCTTTCATCTTAGTGCATTGACTGTGTGGAGGTCGTTCTTAAATGAAAACAGAAATTTCCTCCAATGAGAATAACACAGAAGCCCCTACACGACCAACACAAACGAAGACGAACAACTAATCGTGACTCCTTATCACTTACGTAAAAGTCAACAACAAATCGACACTATTAGAACAGTTGATTAGACATCACAGGAGAGAGCTAGGCCACCTCTTCATGGCCTGTCTAGAAAAACACCACTGTTCGCCCTTTACTCTCACACTCGCAGCACTTCCGACACCAGGTCTGTGGGTTTCCCTACCACACCATTCTGACACAGTCTGCCTGGAGTGAGCATCAGAACCCTGCGGTTAAGGGCTCAGGTCCGCATGACTGCCCCCCGCCCCCCGCCACTGCTTCAGCCTCCAGATGCAAGTCCAGGTTATCGCCTGTTCTTCTGAACAACCAGCTCTAAACCAGGGGTTCCCAACCCTCCTCCTCAGGCTCAGTCATTTGCCAGAACAGCTCACAGAGCTCAGGGAAACACACACACACTGGTTCATTAGGTAATAAAAGGTATTATAAAAAACCACTGCAGACGGTGACTGCAGCCATGAAATTAAAAGACGCTTGCTCCTTGGAAGAAAAGTTAAGACCAACCTAGACTGCATATTAAAAAGCAGAGACATTACTTTGCCAACAAAGGTCCATCTAGTCACAGCTATGGTTTTTACAGTTGTCATAGATGGATGTTAGAGCTGGACTATAAAGAAAGCTGAGCACCAAAGAATTGATGCTTTTGAACTGTGGTATTGGAGAAGACTCTTGAGAGTTCCTTGGACTGCAAGGAGATCCAACCAGTCCATCCTAAAGGAGATCAGTCCTGGGTGTTCATTGGTAGGACTGATTTTTAAGCTGAAACTCCAATACTTTGGCCACCTGATGTGAAGAGCTGACTCATTTGAAAAGGCCCTGATGCTGGGAAAGATTGAGGGCGGGAGGAGAAGGGGACGACAGCGGATGAGATGGTTGGATGGCATCACCAACTCAATAGACATGAGTTTGAGTGAACTTCGGGAGTTGGTGATGGACAGGGAGGCCTGGCGTGCTGCAGTCCACGGGGTGGTGAAGAGTTGGACACGAATGAGCAACTGAACTGAACTGAAAAGATAGGGATGACAAGCAGATGAAGAGGTACATAGACAGAGATCCACAAAGGTCCCAAGTATGGGAGCTTCTACTCCCTGTAGAGTGGGGACGGGCCACTCTCCTGGCACATGGATGTTTGTTCACCAACCTAGGAGCCCTCTGAATCCCAATATTTTGGGTTTTTAATGGAGGCTCCATTGCCTAGGCATGATAGATTATTAACTACATTTCCAGTCACCTTTCAGAAGTGGGGAAAGGTGCTGAAGGATCCAAGTTTCTATTCTATGGTTTGGTCTTTCTTGTGAACAGTCCTCAACCAGGAGCCCACCAAGAGTTCCTTCATTAGAACAAAAGATGTCCTCATCACCCAGAAAGCTCCAGTGGATTTAAGGAGCTCTGTGTCAGGAACATAGGCAAAGGCTATTTACACAGTTCTTATTTCACATTGCCCTACCTTTTCAGTAAGCCAGTAAGATGTCTCTGTACCTCACCCACTCCCCAAACACAAGCCTCACAAGTTTGAGAGGCTTAAATGTAAGCACTGTCCTAGGCTTCACAGTCATGAGCAATGTTGTAAGAAGAGAAAGGGGATTTAAAAAATTGAAGATGGTACAGAAAACCCTGAACAAATTTTTTGGCCAACCCAATACCACGTGCCAGGCCTGGTGCCAAGTATCATCTCATTTGAGCACCATAATCCCATGATGTCACTACTATTACCCTAGTTCACAGAGGAGGTTCATGAAAATTGACAAACCTCCTGAAAATCAGCAAGGCAACAGTCTCATCTATATTCACAAGGAAAATTAATGAGCAACACTAACTAGCATATTAAAAAGCAGAGACATCACTTGCTGACAAAGGTCCATGTAGTCAAAGCTATGGTTTCTCCAGTAGTCATGGACGGATGTGAGAGTTGGACCATAAAGAAGGCAGTGTCAAAAAAACTGATGCTTTCCAACTGTGGTGTTGGAGAAGACTCTTGAGAGTCCCTTGGAGAGCAAGATCAAACCAGTCAACCCTAAAGGAAATCAACCCTGAATATTCATTGGAAGGATTGATGCTGAAGCTCTAATACTTTGGCGACCTGATGCAAAGAGCCCACTCATTGGAAAAGACCTTTATACTGGGAAAGACTGAAGGCAAAAGGAGAAGGGGATAGCAGAAGATGAGATGGTTGGATAGCATCACTGACTCAATGGACAGGAATTTGAGCAAACTCCAGGAGAGAGTGAAGGACAAAGGAGTCTGGTGCGCTGTAGTCCATGGGGTCACAAAGAGTTGAGCAAACTCTAGGAGAGAGTGAAGGACAGAGGAGCCTGGTGCGCTGCTGTCCATTGGGTCACAAAGAGTCAACATGACATAGCAACTGAACAACAATAACACTAACATACTATTTTTAAAAACATTCATCTTTAAATGCATAGTAGGGCTTCTATGAAGCAGATTTATATATTACATTTAAATGTGTTTTCATTTCCTTAGGGGTAAAAGGAGAACAACAACAAAAGGAAGAGCAACAACTGGAAAGTTTGTTAGGGGAAAAGAAAAGGGAGTCAGGATTTCAGAGAGGCCACCAACAACCCAAAGCCAAGAAGAGCAATTTGATGTCTCTGGTAATTCCAAGAGTTGTTGCTGCTGGCTGGTCCTACACTCTAGTGAAAGCACACCCTCAGTGCGGATTACATTCTGACGTACTAATAGCAGTGATCTGTGTCTGCTTTCAGAGAAGGCAATGGCAACCCACTCCAGTACTCTTGCCTGGAAAATCCCATGGACAGAGGAGCCTGGTGGGCTGCAGTCCATGGGGTCGCTGAGAGTCGGACACGACTGAGCGACTTCACTTTCACTTTCATGCATTGGAGAAGGAAATGGCAACCCACTCCAGTGTTCTTGCCTGGAGAATCCCAGGGACGGGGGAGCCTGGTGGGCTGCCGTCTCTGGGGTCACACAGAGTCAGACATGACTGAAGCAACTTGGCAGCAGCAGTGTCTGCTTTACTCTGTTGCCCTTGTGGATGTTTCTTGCAACTCCTGAGCATAGCTCTCGAGAGCTTATTCCATAGCCCTGAAGATAGTGTGTCTAACTGCATCGTTTGGAAAAGTGGCAGAAGGTCTCTTCATGTAGTTATGGGAAGCAAACAAAGGTGACTTTTAAGTGCAGAACTAGGGTGATTTATTGAGGCCTTTGACAAGTGAAATTAGAGAATTCTAGAGATAGACCCATCAGTGTTCCTTAATTATTAGTTGTATGAGGTAAGAATGGTCAAGAACCTATCTTGCTTTTAAACAGGTGACGATCCAATTAGGAAGCAGGATGCCCGACACATAGTAGGTGCTCAACAGAGACCTGTGGAAGGAAAGAAGGAAGGGCTGAGGGAGAGACGGAGATAAAACAAACATACCAAAAAGAAAGGTAGAATAACATAAAATGTGAACAATGGGATAAGAAAGGTATGACATGTTCCTGAGGTTTGGGGGATGGAGGCATAGATGACAGCAGAAGAAATCAGGAATGTCTTTAGGAAGATGGACTATACACCTTGGCCCTGAAAGATGAGGGAATTTGTCAGTCTACTGTTTCACCTAATGAAGAATAGGGCTTATTCTATTCTGGCAGCCTTGAAACACACACTTATGACTTGATCTAAAATTAATTTCATTCAAAGAATAAAGAAGCACTAATTGAAATATCTTTCCCTCGAAACCTGGCAACTAAGTCTCACCGAAATGTCAGAAACTAGTACCTTAGTTTTCTGAACTATAATGGATTCAATATGGTACTTAAAAAAAAATCTCTTTCCTCTATCTCCTTGCCATATGTAGGTTTTCCTTAAACTGTTCTCTGGGAACTGAAAGTCTTTAGAATCTAACTCCCGAAGCAGCTACGTCTTTAACCAGTAAAAGCACTGTTTTAATATGTAGGATGTACTCAGTTAATTTTTATTTACTCATTCTGTAAAATCAGTTCAATTTAGTTAACCAATCACATTCAATTTTACAGTCTTTACATGTCAAAAACCCTATGATGATAAAGACAAGTGTCATTTCACCCTAATATATACACAACTGATATGCAAACAAGTTGGCACAAATCTCTTCTTCTTTAAGACCTCATTATTTGTTCTTATAGAATAAAAATTCAAAGAGAAACAAATTTAAATCTTGGAACAATTCTAAGGTGCTCAAGGCTGCGTCCCCCTTCTCCCCTACCCGTCCCCTCGCCGCCCCAGGCATCTGCTACATATTAACAATACTAAAACAACAGAAGATGTCTATAAACAACATTTCCTGTGAGGAAGACATAAGGCATTCTGGTGCATATCCTAGTAACAGATGTTTTAGTACATCTGAAATCCAGTATCATCCAAATCAGGGATGATAAACCTCACTGTGACATAACAAAGAAATAGAAGTTATATTTGATGTGTTTTGACTTATATTTACTCCTCGAACAGAAGCTTATCATTCAACTCTTCTGCTGTCAATGTCTGAGAGTCCAACCATCTGAAATGGAAATGAGGCTCACGGAGGTTGTACTGGCTAGAATGCTACTGACACCCAGAATCAGAACCATAGCGATGATGGCGTCCAAGCTCATTTCACATGTGTGTAAATTCGCTCAGGTCAGCATGGCTGGTCAATGATACACAGTAGCAGAGCCCAGGTTTCTAGACTGCCAGCTGTACCAAATACATGTGCATCATACTGTTGCAGCCAGAACTTCTCTGGTTAAGGACACAACAGTTTCTGTTAAAGAAATCCCAACCGAACACAGAGCTTAAGTTTCTTCATGGGAGACAGGCAAGGGAAAAATGGATGGTTTCATGCACACTTTTTCTCCACTAAGCTTTTAAATATTTTGTTATAATTTGGTGTTTCTTTCAAAGAGGGGTTTACAAGCCTGGGTGAATTATCTGATAGGTTGGTATGACATCTGTACTCATGGTAGGGATTGCTCTTCATAAAGTAATCGTGACATTTATCACTCACTTCTGTAGTAGGCATTTTACTAGACTAAGTAGTTGCTGTTTGATTTGGTTATGGTAGCAGTAGTGGTGACTGGTAGGAATAATTAACGAGGATAATAATGACAACAAAGTCAACATGACTGAACTCACTGTGCCCTGCCTGTTCTAAGAACCCTATGTACATTTACTCCTGTAATCTTTCCTGAGATCTTACCTTCTAAGTGAGGGGAAAATGGAAAGGAAAACAAAGCTATAAGTTGCTAAGTGAATCCTTACCAACAAGCTACAACTTACAAGCCACAGAGTCCCCCAGAATTCTGCTGAGACGCACTGGATATAACACGGGAACAGAAAGCAGAGATGAAGCACACCGCAGGACTTTTTTTATTTTTCAAAAATTCCATAAAGTCCTGCCGCTATCATCACTCAAAGCGGGGCTTCTTACACAAGACTATGCAACAGATTACCTGTGAATCATGTGAAAACACAGGTTTCGGCTCATGAAACCTGGGACTGGGGGCTGAGATTCTACACTTCTCACACGTGTCACAGTGAGTAATGAGAGACGAGGGCACAGGAGTTATTTGCCAAGAAGAAAGCTTTACTGTTAATGGATTTTACACATGGGAAGAAAACATTGTGAGTGAACCTAAGATTCAACCTAACTAGTAGTCAAAAGTCAATCATACACGGCGTATACTTTGTCCTGCCAATGACTGTTTCCCCTCTTTCAAGAATCACCAGCAGAGTGTTTTCAGAAGCTGCTCTCATAGGAGGGACATATGTAAAATACAGCTGAAGGCATGACTTGGAGTAATGACTGAATAATTAATCTGACATAAAACAGGATTATTTACATTTCAAATCCTACAAGTTTGTTCCCTCTATAATACGAATTCTTGTAGTTGGCAGTTTTTATAATGAAATTTTAATTGGTTAGGATTAATGCATGTGTTTCTAAATCATCAGAGTCTTTAATTGGTTTTTGAAGGATGGAATCCATTCTGCTACCCAAATATATGACTCTCCTAAAAGCCATTAAGAAGCTGGTTTGCTCTTACCTGGATTTCGAATTAGCCTGGTTCCATGAACTCTGTTCTAATTGTGTTGGAAAAAAAGGGGTAAGGACATTCAAATCTCAAATAAAGGATCTTGACCTTCTGGAAAAATTCTAATGTACCAAAAGCATCTTAGTTGTTGTTATGGCTTAACTGGGTCTCTGCAAAATTCTTAAGTTGAACTTCTAATCTCCAGTACCTCAGAACATGACTAGATTTGGAGGTGGGGAGGTCTTTAAGTTAAAGGAAATCATTAGAGTGGGCCCTAATCCAATATGGCTGCTGTCCTCATAAGAAAAGGAGATGAGGATACAGGAGCACACAGAGGGACGACCACATGAAGACAGGGAGCGGACTGCAGCCAGATATAAGCCAAGGAGAGCCGTTTCAGAGGAAACCGACTTTACCCACACCTTAATTTTAGAGTTCTAGCCTCCAGGACTACAAGAAAATAAAGTTCTGTTATTTAAGCCACCCAGTCTATGGCACTTCATTACAGTAGCCCTGGCAAACTAATACATTTGCTTTTTGCTTTCATTCTCAAATCAGAGTGAAACACAGCAGAAACTCACTAAACTCCTACATGTATGATTCAGAGAATACTATTCACTTTCTTATTATGAAATCTTTTAAGTTAACCATGTTAAGATTTAGGGCTTTCCAAGTGGCGCTAGTGGTAAGGAATCTGCCTGCCAATGAAGGAGACATAAGAGACACAGGTTCGATCCCTGGGTCAGGAAGAGGCCCTGGAGAAGGAATGGCAACCCACTCCAATACTCTTACCTGGAGAATCCCATGGACCGAGGGATCTGGCAATTTACAGTCCATAGGATCGCACAGAGTCAGACACGGATGAAGCGATTTTGCACAGCATGTGAACATAACCCTGGGGCACAGGGAGCCCCTAGTGAGAGTTAGACGGCCTTGTCACAGATACCAAATTATTTGCTCTCTTTCTACCTAACGATGCTAGGTATTCTATATCAGTATATACGTCTGTTCACCGACATTTACACAAAGCCACCAGCAGAACAACCTGCAGCTCACCTAGATTTAAATTTTGGTGCTGCCATTTGATTAGCTGTACAGTCTTCAAATTTGAGCCCCATCCACCTCTAAAACGGGTACCTACTTCATAAAGGTATGATATGGATTAAACGACACAACAGATTTCAGAACAGACGTTGGCTGATCAACTCTTCCAATATGTACTAGATGTCTATCAGCCCTGGTTATTAGATTTATCAAACAGAGTCAAAGCTTTCCTCACTTACAGACTCACTTCAGCAGCCGGACAGTGGAAAAAAGAGATTAAAGCGGAGAATCATAAAAACTCATACTAGCACTTCTAAACACTTTTATGTCAATTGATGTCATATGCTCATTCAATCCTCAACCTTAAGTTGTGAGGCGAAGGCCATTTCTTTGAAAATGGTCTGCTGAATGAAGTTCTGGTTGTTTTTTCTATGTAAACTACACCATGATTCGTAATCAACTTTTGGCTTGTGTTTCTTTAAAGACACTCAAGAACTAAAAGACCTTTGAAACACAATCTGAGTGCAGAAGCTTCCTATATTTTTATAATCCTTCTTCCTTCCTGTACTTAGTTCAACGGCAATATATTTGGCCATGCCATGCAGTCTGCAGGATCTCAGTTCCCCAATCAGGGACTGAACCTCTGCCCTTGACAGTGAAAGCCCAGAGTCTTAACCACTGGACCCCCCAGGGAATCCCCCAACTGCAGTATTTCTCAGCACAGTGGTTCTCAAATATTAGCATGCTTCACAATCAGCTGGAGGGTTTGGTAAAACAGAGATTCCTGGGCCCTTCTCTCAGAGTTTCTGATTCATTAGGTCTGTGATGAGGCCCAAGAATCTACATTTTTAACAATTCCCAGAAGATGCTGATGCTGCCAATTTGAGATTTCCATTATTCACAGAATGGGAATCTTTCTGCATTCATATTTTATTGACCTACGTAATATTTTCTTAAATTCCACAACTTGAGGACAAATGCTTGGTAGCTTCCACTGGGAGGGGTGGAAATGCTTGGGGGTCCAAGTGGAATGTCCATTAACATTATACCTACCATGGACATCAGTTGATTTGTGGTACAGAAAGAGCAGGAAACACCAGTCAATGCTGCAAATTGGGCAAATGGAGATCAGTTAAGAAAACTTCAATTGTACTAAGATGATGCCTAACGCTCTCCCACATCCACTCTCAACACATAGGGGGAAAGAATCATGACTTAGAAATGTGCTTTTCTAATCATCACATGCTTATTTGAGACTTTTTTCACTACTCAGCATCTCGAGGCATAATTACATTACTATACAGGTGATCGATTCAGCTTTCATTTGTAGGTAAAAAAATTCCCTGTTGAGACTTCACAGGTGAGCCTTACTGTCTTTATCATTGTCATCACCTGAGAAATCACATGGTAACTTATGATTCAAGACTTTGTGTGACTTTAAGTTTCTTTTAAAACTTCACCTTGTTTTCTAGGAGTTTTGACTAATTCATATTCACTGGAGTGCCTCAGATGCAGATCCAGGAGATTGGAACTTCCTTGTGCCTTTCTGGGTTCAGTGCATCCCAAATCTATTTTCATTCAATTAAACAACAAACATATGCTAGAACACAGATGACCTCCACATCCTTTGGCTCTCCAACTGTACTGGTAAACCAAGAACAGAGTAACCAATTATGACAGCCTGGCAAGATCCCCAGGAAAAAGACTCATTTCCGGTCACACACATGTGAACCAGAGGCTAGAGGCAAAGGAGCTACTGCCCTTGGTCTCACCGACTTCAAGACTCCCCTGTCCAAACTGAACAGGCACTGGAAGGGAGCAGAACTCAGGGCCGGGAAAAAAAAAAAAAAAACACACTAGAAATTCCAGCCCACTTTCTGTTCCAAGATCTAAGGAAAACCTGTCTAATTTATTCAGAAAGTACATATCGCATGATTTTCACTTCTGGCTTCTCTTATGCTGGTTTCTTACCTTAATCAAAAGAAATGAAAGCTATAAGGACTAAGGGGGGGGGGGGGACCCAAAATAGCAAATCAGTCATTATTAACAAACAATATGAGCAACTGTAAAGAAAGCCTCAAACCGTCTACCAAGAGATAGGAGAACTGACGAGAATTTAGCAAGCTTACAGCCTATAAAAATCAGTATATGCTATAGTCATTAGCATAACAAAAAGACTCAGAAAATGCAACTTAAAATGACCACTTGTGGTATAGGCACACAGCTGAATACTACACACTGAGAATCTATTGTACATTTATAACTAGATGAACACAAACAAAACTCTGAGCAAAAGAAGCCAGTTAGAGAAGAACACAAACCCTCTAATTCATCTACATCTCAAGTCTACAAACAGGCCAAACTGACCCATGCTCTCGGAAGTCAGGACAGTGGGCAGCCCTTGGGGGGCTGGCAGTTAAAGGAATATGAGCAGAGCTGCTGCAGAAACTGCTGGTTCTTGATCAGGGTGCTGGTGATTTGACTCAACAAACTGTGCATTTATACATACAGAAAAAAAACTGCACATCATATTACATACTGCAATAAAAGTTTTTAAAAGATACCATTTAATAATAGCAAAGTAACAAATTTAAGGACCTATGTGCAAATCTAAGAAAATATGTGTAGGAACTTTATGAAGACTTTTGTAATTTAAAATCTATTGTTAAAGAAGAAATTGAGAAAGACATCAAATTCTCGGGTTAGAAAATCCCATACTATAAAGATGTCAGTTCTTTCCACCTTGAGCTATACACCCAAAGCCATCACGACATAATTTCTTTTTGTGTATTTTGGGAATTAAGACCTTGGTCTCACCATCTGCAAATATCTTCTCCCGGTCCCTAGGCTGCCTTTTTGTTTTCTTTATGGTTTCCTTTGTTGTACAAAAGCTTGTAAGTGTGGTTAGGTCCCATTTGTTAATTTTTGCTTTTATTTCTATTGCCTTGGGAGACAGACCTACAACATAATTTCTTAATGGAAATCTATAAGGACCAATCTACCCATGAAGCAGAACAAAGAGGGGAAGCTGGCCCTATGGCTATCAGTAATTGCAGAGGATGGAGTATCCAGGGAAAGATACAGAGGGCTCTGAAACAGAATCAAGAACTCAGAAAATGATCCTTGGTTATCTGGAAACTTGATATGACAGAATTAGTAGAACAGATAAGTGGGAAAAGCTGGGCTATTCAATAAACAGTGCTGGGCAACAGGTTATCTATATAGAGGGATAATTAATCCTTACCTCATACCATATTTTTAAAAATCAATTTCAAGGATTTAAATGTGAAATTTCAAAATTTATGGAAGAAAATTCAAGGATATTTTATAGCCCTCAGGCAGTAAAGAACCTTTTAAAACAAGACACACAAGATATTAATCTTAAATAAAGATAAAGAGTAGATTTGAGTATTTTTAAAACTAGAGCTTCTGATGATCAAAAGCAATTAAAACCAAGTGAAAAGAGAAACCACAAGCTGGGGAAAAGATATTTGTATATGACAGAAGAGTAATATGAACAGTCTGAAATAACTTCTAGGACTTGATTAGAAAAAAGGCAAAAAATAAGGAAAGTGGGCAAAACAGTGAGCAAGCACTTTAAAAAAAAGCAAATTAATAGCCAATAAATACTTGAAAAGATGTTCATCAGTCATGAAAGAAAGCGAAAGCGAAAGTGTTAGTTGCTCAGTCTGACTCTTTGTGACCCCACGGACTGTGTCTGACTCTCTGCGACCCCATGGACTGTAGCCTGCCAGGCTTTTTCCATGGGCTTTTCCAGGCAAGAATACTGGAGTGGGTTGCCATTTCCTTCCCCAGGGGATCTTCTCAAGCCAGGGGAGGAACCCGGGTCTCCTGCATTGCAGGCAGATTCTTAACCGTCTGAGCCACCAGGGAAGCCATTAGTCATGAAGGACATGCAAATTAAAACCACAACTGAGACAGTATTTCACATGCTCCAAATTGATAAAAATTTTAAAGTTGCATAATATCAAGTACTATCCTTGGCACAAGTAGTATCATTATCCTATACTACTGATGGTGATATAACCACTTTGGAAAAAATGTTACACACACACACACACACACAAGCACGCACATATCCCACAATCCAGCGATAATGTGCATAGCAGCATTGTTAATAAAAGCCCAAACCTGGCAACGACCCAAATGTCCATCAACAACAAAAGGATAAACTGTAGTATATTCGTACAATGGAATACCACACAACAGCAGAAGTGAAGAAACCACACCTACTTGCGTCAACATAAACAAATGAATCAAAACAAAGCTGACTGTGGAGATGGCTGCACAATGGTATACATTTACCAACACTCACCAAAAACTGTACATTATGTGGGTAAGTCTTACCACGTGCAAATTATGCCTTAATAAAGCTCTTCCCCACAAAAGTTAAGCAAATGAAGTGGGGAGGAAAGTACAAAGAATATCAGTCCATTTAGAAAAATATTTAATTACATGATTATCAGGCAAACAGAAAATTAAGTCTAGTTACGTCATAAAGAAAATAAAGAGAAAGAAGTACATGAAAGTCAGAGAGTAGTTTCCTTTTGGGGCCATGGAGAGGAATGGAGTGAGGAAAAGTCATTACAAGGGACTTCACAAGTACAAACTCGGTAGTGATACTGGGTACTTCAACATTTTTCTTTGCTGTTAAAACCCAACATATATAAATGATGTACTCCTTTACTACACAGGCAATGCTTTAAAAACTTTTTAATAAAGGTAATTTACATAGTTCTGTTTTAGAGAGCTCGACTGTAAAAGAATAAATTTATCTTAGCAAAATGTGATAACAAATAATTAAGGCTAGCTACTTTGTTTCCAGGCTTCTCTGGTAACTCAGCTATTAAAGAATCTGCCTGCAATGCGCGAGACCTGGGCTTGATCCCTATTTTATTTCCACATTCCCCCTTAATGTCAAAATTTGATTGTTAAATTTTCTAATTTTGGTTATATTCTTAGAAAATACACCCTGAAATATTCAGGGCTAAAGGGCTAAGATGTATGTAACCTATTCTCAAACAGTTTAAAAAATAAACTATATATATGTTTGATATATATATATATCTCATATACACAGAAGCAAAAGCAACAAAGGCTTAAAAGGTGGAAGCTGCAAAAAAATTTTTAAATTGACGCCCAAGGAGAGACTGGGTTTCCCTTGTGGCTCAGCTAGTAAAACATCCGTCTGCAATGCAGGAGACCTGGGTTCGATCCCTGGGTTGGGAAAATCCCCTGAAGCAGGGAAAGGCTACCCACTCCAGTATTTTGGCCTGGAGAATTCCATAGACAGTCCATGGGGTCACAAAGAGTTGGACATGACTGAGTAGGGGGAAAAAAAAGGAGAGACTAAAAACTCAGCATAGGAAATGTCACTGGATACTGAGGATGCTTTTTTTATGCCTCGATCCTATTCTGATCATGCTGGATTGTAAAGAATTGCAGAACTGCGTTACCTGCTCCTCCCTGGTCTCGGATGAAGAGACTCTGGAATGACCAGACTAAAGCACCCGACAGGATGCTATTAAGGGGTCCTGGCCTAAAACTGTCATCCAACAGTGAAGCTCTTTCTTATGACATTACTAGTGCTGGTGCTTTGGATAAGGACACTGTGGATTCACAAACGCCTGTTTACAAAGAGCACTGCTTTCTTTGCAGACTAAGAAATACAAAAAGATGCCTGTCAACTTCTGAAAACAGTGAAGGAATCAATTCACTCTCTCCAGCACTGTGGGTTTTTTAGAGCAAAATAAGTTATACTGCCTAAACACTGAAGGGAAATGTTTTTGTTCCCCAACTTGACACAAAGTGGATCACAGGTCCACTTTCACAGCACAGAAGGGCTATGCAGGAGATTACCAGCTCTGTGAAAGCAAAAGCTAATGACAAATAGCTTCTTGCTTTAGAATATTACATTCACTATGAATACACAAGTCAAATGTACACTATACAACACGGCCTAAGGAAAAACAGGACCAGATGAGATGGGGGTGTATACCATCTCAAAGGAAGTGCTGAAACTCACCTACCGTGATACATCATAGCTCATTAGAAATTTACATTAGCCTCCTCTGGGTCAAAAAGGCACTTTGCATAGAAAAATTTATCATGCCCTGGTTTGCCTTATATATAAATCTTTTAGGGAAACGTCACCAGAGTGTGCCATAGCTCACTGATAGGTTAATTACTAGTGAGACAAAGCACGTGACCAGTGGCTTTTGGGGAAGTTCTGATTAATATTTATTATAGTGACCACAAAGGCCTTTCTGCAATGAATGAAAGCCAGCCACAACATTTTAATTCTGGCTACTGAGTGATTAGAGAAATAACAGGCAGCTGCTGTTATATTTAAGCACTTTGGTAAAAACAACAATGTAACTAAAGTCTAGAGACCTTGGCTCTCTAAATGTATTCTGTTGTTAGTGAAGCTGGAATAAGAAACCAGTTAGGACAGGAAAAGAAAAACATGCTTCTAAGCACAATCATAAAATACACCTGACACCAGTGTTCTTAATTTTCTGGAGTTGTGGAGATCTTTGATATTTTGATGAAAGATATGGACTTTCACCCTTAGAAATTACACATGCATCCACAGACACATCTGTGCGTGTGTGTGTGTGTGTGTACGCACGCCACGACTGTAGCCCACCAGGCTCCTCAGTCCATGGGAATTTCCTAGGCAAGAATACTGGAGTGGGCCATTTCCTTCTCCAGGGGATCTTCCTGACCCAGAGATCGAACCTGCATCTCTTGTATTATTACAGCATTTGGGTTCTTTACCATGGAGCCACCAGGGAAGCCCTAAGCATAGTTAAGAGATGACAAATACACTACTGGTGGACTTTAAAAGTAAGCATAATTATGGTTGTCAGATTAATAAAATTCTCTGATTAACCAGGATGATACAAAATGCAGTCACAAACTTCTTTTAGTTAGCTCCCTTCTTCCTAAACAAAGAATAGCACTAAGACCATTATTAATTACAACCAATTTACTGGGCACTCACAATGCAAGAGCCTGTTGAAAACAAAAACTATTGACCCAAATAGTTTTCCTAGGATATAGTCTGTAGCATACTGCTCTAATTGTTTAACTTAATCCTTGTTCTTTTGTAAATCCTTGTTCAAATGTAAATTACATCTGGCAGAGTCTCAGAGTGTGGGGCAAATGATCTTTTCTGTTGATCTCTGTAAATACAAAATTACAAATCTCTGCTTCCTAAAGTATAAGGAAGAGAGGAGCTATGAGCAAACTGATTCAATTCTAACAAACCAGAAGGGATTTGAACAAATCTGACTGCAAACTTTATTTCTGATTAGAGAAACAGAAAATTTAAAATATAATTATTCAAATACATGTGATGTAACAAAATAATTCATTAATGGACTACCAAATAAAGCACTGTAATTGTGAGTTTCACTGGTCAAACTTACTTTCTTACATTCTTTAGGACCAACAGATAGTACAAGACATGCACACAAACACACATTCCTTTCTTATACCCTATTTTCCGGATGAGTGCCCCATGGAATTTTAACAAAAGCATTATTTATTCAACAGTTGAGCATCTGCAAAACCACAAAGCAATAACTATCTCTCAACCTTAGGAATTTACCCTTATTCCTCTAATAATCCTCAAGTATACTTTAACCATACCTAACCAAATCCAAATAAAACATTTTTAAAAATACTTATAAAGATTAGAAATATCCCTTAACCATCCACCTAGAAAAGCCTCTGAATACTAAAGGACTTTTTTTTTTTTCCTTGATTTTAAATATCTTAAAAGAATACTATTGGCTGTGAATGACTAAATATGTGGACTATTACTGCTGCTGCTGCTGCTGCTGCTGCTAAGTCGCATCAGTCGTGTCCGACTCTGTGCGATCCCATAGACGGCAGCCCACCAGGCTCCCCCGTCCCTGGAATTCTCCAGGCAAGAACACTGGAGTGGGTTGCCATTTCCTTCTCCAATGCATGAAAGTGAAAAGTAAAAGTGAAGTCACTCAGTCGTGTCCGACTCTTAGTGACCCCATGGACTGTAGCCTACCAGGCTCCTCTGTCCATGGGATTTCCCAGGCAAGACTGCTGTAGTGGGGTGCCATTGCCTTCTATTAACTCATGCCTAAGGAGCTCCATGCTGCCAACATCCACTTTCCATGTCTGTTCTGATGCAATTCTCCATACACTTCATTTTTTAAATAACAGCTTTATTGAGATATAATCCATATACCATACAATTCACCAATTTAAAGTATACAATTCTTTGAAAAGTGTTAGTCACTCAGTTGTGTCTGACTCTTTGCTACCCGGTTGACTGTAGCCCACCAGGTCCCCTGCCCATGGAATTCTCCAGGCAAGAAACCTGGAGCGTGTGGCCATTCCCTTTTCCAAGGCATCTTCCCGACCCAGGGATCAAACCCAGTTCTCCCGCATGGCTGGCAGATTCTTTACCGTCTGAGCCCCCAGAAAAGCCCTGGGTTTTGGTATAGTCACAGAGTTGCATAGTCATCACCTCAATTAACTGTAGAACATTCTCAACACCCTCAAAGAATATTCTACTCCTGTTTGCAGTCTCATTCCCTCTGAACTCCCTCCCTCCACCAGGCTTAGATAACCACCAAGCACACTTTGTCTCTATGAATTTGCCTGTCTGGACACTTCATATAAATGGAATCATATACTATGTGGTCCTCTACGACTGGATTCTTTCACTAGCATAATGTTTTAAAGGCTCGTGAGTGTTGTAGCACCAATCAGTTGTTCATTCCTTTTCATTGCCAAGTAATATTCCACTGTAGGGACAGATCATGTTTTATGTATCTAGTCATCAGCTGTAAGACATTCAGGGCCTCATATTCATCAAATCTTTTTCTGTTGAAAAATTTTAAAAAAATTTTTATTGAAACAGTTGATTTACAATGCTGTGTTAGTTCAGGTGTACAGCAAAGAGATTCAGTTACATATATATGTGTGTGTGTACATATATGTACACACATATATAGAGAAATATAGTTGATTTATAATATATTAGTTTCCAATATAAAGCACAGTGATTCAAAATTTGTATAGACCCTACTTCATTCAGTTATTTTACAATATTGGCTATATTCCCTGTGCTTAAAATTTTCTGAACTTATTTACATATATTTTAATTTAAAAATTAAAAATGAACTTTTTGAACAAACTTTAAACTTTAAAAAATATTTTATATACAACTTTTCTGCAAGCAGTTTGATGGCTTGTATTTAAGTTGTAAATGCTCAGTAAAACCTTTTACTCAGGTTTCTACATCAAAAAACTTGTTCTAAGGAAATAATTAAAACGGTAAAGATAAATATACAATGATGTTCACTGGAATAAACTTGCCCCGTTTTGTACTTTGGTGGAACACAACTCAAGTGCTTCTTGGGTCTGTGTCTCCTGGGCTGCAGTCCTAACACACCCCGAATAAACTCATTCTTTGGCTTCTAAAAGAAAAATGATGCTCATTAAAGTACTGTTTATAGTGAAAGTTATCCATGTGTATCCATCAATAGGAGAATGAATAAATAAATGATCATTCTTCCATAAAATGAAACAGCTAAACAGATTGAGGTAGCTGCATATGCATTCACAGAGAAAGGAAGGCATTATTCTGTTAACTTAAAAAGCAACTTAGAGAACAATTCATACAGATGATCTTATTTAGGCAAAAGGGCTTCCCAGGTGGCACAGTAAAGAATCCACTTGTCAATGGAGGAGCTGCAAGAGATGCAGGTTCGATCCCTGGGTTGGGAAGATGCCCTGGAGAAGGGAATGGCAACCCACTCCAGTATTTTTGCCTGGAAAATCCCATGGACAGAGGAGTCTGGATGGCTGCAAAGAGTCGGACACATCTCAGTGACTGAGCACGCACACAAATACATGTAAACACACGTGCCTGAATACACATCCATAGTCCCTCTCTTTCTCAAAGGATACCAACTTTTAAAAACGATTGCCTTTAGGGAATAAAAGGGAGAGCGGAGGTTTCTTGTTTATCATTTATTCTCTTAATAACCAGAAGGAAAGGCAAGGGAAAAAAAAAAAGTTTAAGCCTTTGTGTGAGGTATCACTTAACTGAAATTGCAAAAATTCTTTGGAAACTAGATAATTACATCAGCAACTCTGAACAGATAATAAACTCCTATGGTTCAAAGACAACATCTTGCCCTGCTTTTTGAGGGGACGAGCACTAAGGTCTTCACAAACTTCATCCTTCCTTGGGTTTGGAACAGCTGCTCAATAAACGCAGCTTACTAAACATGCCCCCAGTGTTACATTTTAAAGTATAACATATACAATTATGTAAAGTTTAAAAATAAAATCAATCAATGCAAAAAAAAAAGTATAACATATAGCATAATTTAAAATACAGAATGGGAGAAGGGAATGGCAACCCACTCCAGTATCCTTGCCTGGAGAATCCCCATGGACAGAGGAGCCTGGAGGGCTACAGTCCATGGGGTCGCAAGGGTCAGACACAACTGAGCGACCAAACCACCACCACCACCAAAATACAGTATTAGGGGCTTTCCTGGGGTTCCAGTGGTACAGTATCCTCCTGCTAAAGCAGGAAACACAGGTTTGATCCCTGCTTGGGGAAGGTTCCACATGCCATAGAGCAACTACACCCCTGCTCCACAGCTACAGAAGCCCATGCTCCACAGCAAGAGAGAGCCCTCGCAGCAACAGAGACCCAGGACAGCCAAAAGCAAAGAAAGAAAAACACAGTATTAGGTTTGTTCAGAAAACCTTTTCTTAGTTTTCATTGCAATTACCTGATTTTGCCTGGTTTTCAACATTGTATCTTCCTTGATCACAATAAACTGTGGAAAATTCTGAAAGACATGGGAATACCAGACCACCTGACATGCCTCTTGAGAAATTTGTATGCAGGTCAGGAAGCAACAGTTAGAACTGGACATGGAACAACAGACTGGTTCCAAATAGGAAAAGGAGTTCGTCAAGGCTATATATTATCACCTTGTTTGTTTAACTTATATGCAGAGTACATCATGAGAAATGCTGGACTGGAAGAAACACAAGCTGGAATCAAGATTGCCGGGAGAAATATCAATAACCTCAGATATGCAGATGACACCACCCTTATGGTAGAAAGTGAAGAGGAACTAAAAAGCCTCTTGATGAAAGTGAAAGTGGAGAGTGACAAAGTTGGCTTAAAGCTCAACATTCAGAAAACGAAGATCATGGCATCCGGTCCCACCACTTCATGGGAAACAGATGGGGAAACAGTGTCAGACTTTATTTTTCTGGGCTCCAAAATCACTACAGATGGTGACTGCAGCCATGAAATTAAAAGACGCTTACTCCTTGGAAGGAAAGTTATGACCAACCTAGATAGCATATTCAAAAGCAGAGACATTACTTTGCCAACAAAGGTCCATCTAGTCAAGGCTATGGTTTTTCCTGTGGTCATGTATGGATGTGAGAGTTGGACTGTGAAGAAGGCTGAGCGCCCAAGAATTGATGCTTTTGAACTGTGGTGTTGGAGAAGACTCTTGAGAGTCCCTTGGACTGCAAGGAGATCCAACCAGTCCATTCTGAAGGAGATCAGCCCTGGGATTTCTTTGGAAGGAATGATGCTAAAGCTGAAACTCCAGTACTTTGGCCACCTCATGCGAAGAGTTGACTCATTGGAAAAGACTCTGATGCTGGGAGGGATTGGGGGCAGGAGGAGAAGGGGACGACAGAGGATGAAATGGCTGGATGGCATCATTGACTCGATGGACGTGAGTCTCAGTGAACTCCGGGAGTTGGTGATGGACAGGGAGGCCTGGCGTGCTGCAATTCATGGGGTCGCAAAGAGTCGGACATGACTGAGCAACTTATCTGATCTGATCTGATCTTACATTGAAGACATTTTCACAATAGAATTTTACTGATTCTATGACCCGAGTTCAACTGGTTACAGTACATGCCCCTTTACAAGGACTTTCAAACAATTCTTTAAATTCAGAATCGCTGTCATGTTCAGAATCGCTGAACATGACAGTCAGATGAGGCCTTAGGTCTAACCACCTCAATCTGGTACAACCTCCTCAATTCACAAACTGGGACTATTTTTACTTGTCTAGGATCAGGCAGTCAGCAGCCGAGCCAGAACTAGAACCTGGGTTTCCATCTGTTTTTATTTAAACATAACAAAACAACAATAATAAATCTACTCTACCAATTCATTGAATGGCCATTCTGCTTTCTTTCATCTCTGAACCACTCAGGTAAAGAACTGATTAGACAAAGTTTCATGTGAATTTCTCTCCCTGCACACCAATCTGGGTATCTGGCTAACAAATCACATAGACACTAAGTAAAATCTCCCTTGTAATTTCAGAATATTCTTGAACAAGTGCCTTTCTTAAACAAACACAACAATATGCACTTACTCAGTGTTTGAAATACAAGAAGTATCCATTTCTGGGTCAAAATTTATCTTACTTCAATACACCAACGGAACTAAGGTTTAATGATTTGGCCATTTGGATGTGATAACAGCTAAAAGGAAGGGCATGGTTTATTACACCAAAGACGGCGTGGGCTACGTTTAAGGGAGCAATCCCCCATTTACTGCGACTCCTTGTCAAGTCCCAGGAAGAGGTTGCACCAAATCAATATGGTTTATTTCCATGCATTAACCTGTGAGTTAATTTATGCCAACTTGGTGTTCACACATCCATATAATTGCTTAAATACACGCAAATTTATTCATCACACCAGTCAACCATTGTCTTTTATATTTAAGATGATGCCATTGATAGTGACTGTAATCCCTGTGCACAGGTTTCTCTGAAATGACCTCCATCTGTTTCAGATCATAAATACAATTTTTAAAAGTAAATATTACTTTAAATCTTATTGGCTAACAAGTTGAGGGTGAACAGAAAGCAGAGCAAGCTGATATACAGATTCAGTGCCAGGTGCTGTTTTTTTTTTTCTTCTAACTGCTCTGGGTCTTCACTGCTTTGTGCCGGCTTTCTCTCGTTGCAGAAATCAGGGGCTCCTCTTTGCTCCTCATGGCAATGGCTTCTCTTGCTGCGGCGCACAGGCTCTAGGTAGGCGGGCTTCAGTGGTTGCAGCTCGCTGGCTCAGTAGTCGTGGTGCACGGGCTTAGTTGTTCTGTGGCACATGGAATCTTCCCAGACTAGGGATCAAACCCATGTCCCCGCACTGGCAGGCAGATTCTTATCCACTGCACCAGCAGGGAAGTCCCAACAGGCACCGTTCTAAACACTCTTCAAGTGTTGACTCTTGTAATCCTCACGTCCACCCCAAGTAGGTCGTGTCATCCTCACTGACATGAGGAAACGTTGCATGCAGAGGTCGGGGAACTTGTCCAGGGTCACACAGCAATATTTGAAAAGAGCTGGGATTTGAACTCAGATAGCCTGGCTCCAGAGTCTGTGCTTATAACCACTGCTCTATGGGTCCACTGTGAAGAAGGTCCATAGAAATCCAGTTGTGTACACACTCTTTTAAAGACTATCAATCATGCAGCTATGAGTGCCACCTGCTTATGGTCCAACCTTTCCAAATGAATTAGCACAGTCTTATTGATCACCTACTTCTTGCCTAGCACTGTAAGAACAACCAACATAGAAACATGGAATCCAAGACAGGATCTCAATATACATGAAATTAGTCATCTAATTTAAGGAGACAAGTTATGCCTAAATGAAACAATTAGTGAAAGCGGTGCTGGGGTTCTCACATTTGAAGACATGATATGTATGGAGCATCTAACAGCCTGATAGAGGTTTGTTCCTTCCCATTCACAACTGTCATGAAACTGGCTACCACAATGGCTCCCACGGTTTTTCAAAAAGCTTTAAAGGAGCACTCTAAAGTCTTGGCACCGGTCTTATTACAGGAAACAATCACAGAGAGACATTTCAACCATGAAAAGTCTCTAAAAACTATCCCCAAGCCCTGCTATTGAAGCAGCCTTCTGTCCGAAACCTGACACAGAAATAGAAAACTCTTTATATAACAGACACCCGCCTCTACAAGCCACTGCATTTTCATCTAGTTACAATTATACCTTATTGCACAATGAGGGGTTTAACCAAAGCACAGTCACCATCCGTTCTAATCAACTGTAATTTGTCTTCGTGAAACTGATTTCATCTACTATGTCCAGATGACCCCTCATGTCAACCTAAACTCCTCAAAACCCACCAAAGTGGCTTGCAAAAACTCTTCCCTGGAAAATGTGACCTCTGGCCCCTCTTAGCAGAAAAATTTCTTGCAACTGTTCTTTTAGAAAATTTTTTTTGCATACAGGGTTCTGCACAGCACACGTCTAACTCTAAAACTAGATACATCAGACTTCCAAGCACCTAAAATTGTCAAGTAAAATCACTATAAATATCTTAATACATAGTTTCTTGCTTATAACATTGGTTCTCAAGCTATAAATAGTGAAGACTATTCTCTATAAATGTAGTACAGCTGTTGTTTGCATTTTGAGAGGCAAAGACCACAACAATTGGATATTCTAACAACAACTTACTTTTTCCAATCTACTATCCTCATAGCATTTCATATTTCAAACTTCTATTCAATTGCTTCATCATCACCTTGAATGTATAACGTGATACTTCAAATTAATTCTTGATGTATGACTTATTCTTGTATTTTAATTTCATTTACTCCATCTAACCCATCGTCATAGTTTCAATCACCCCAACACTAAACTGATTTTCATCCCCTATTTATTTTCTTGAATGTATAAAAATCCAACTATGAACTTACTTTGGCAATGCGAACATTTCATGTATTTATTTCTAAGTAAAAAATGAATAGGTTGGTAAGCCACGTACAAGTCATGTTTAGGAACTATACACATCTTACCATTCATTCAAGGTTTACTGTAAGTCTTTGTGCTAAGTACACAATGACAAGTGAAGGTGACATGATGCCAGAAGCTCATGAGTGCTTCCAGACAGAAAGTCTCGTTTATGCTCACAGAGCCTCATGGAACATTCAATTATACTCATACAAAATCATGTATGTTACATACATTTGCAAATTGCTCTTTATTAATCGTGCTCCATTATGTTTGGGAGCTAGAATACAAACAAGAGTGTTATAAAAATACTCAGTTGCCACCAAAAATAAAATTCTCAGAATACCAGATGTTTCTCTGTATGGACACATACAAGTCAAGAGTTGGAAAGCAGGAGAGGAAAGAATGTATTCTTAGAAAAATAAACCAGCTGGAAACAGCCAGTCACTAAACAATCCCAAAATAAGATGATCCCAACCCCTTTGTATTAGGAGTTTTCTCCCCAACAAGTAGAGATACATCCTGTGTGTGCCTGCTCAGTCCCTTCACTTGTGTCTGACTCTTTGTGACCCCATGGACGGTAGGCTGCCAGGCTCCTCTGTCCATGGGGTTTTCCCGGCCAGAACACTGGGGTGTGTTGCCATTTCTTCTTCCAGGGGATCTTCCCAACCCAGAGATCAAACCCACATCTCCTGCATTGCAGGCAGATTCTTTACTGCTGAGACACCATTCTGCCTGAAGTAAAGAGTACTCCTCTGTAGGCAAGATAGGTATTTTCAATGTACACTTATTAAACCACTGCATTCACCCCCAAAATGAAAATGAATGTTGGAGACACTGAATGGTAGGTTTCTTCATGCAATTAAAAGTTATCCGTTTCCACCAATCAGCATGACCCTTTCAAGGGCACTTATGGGCACAGTCTGGGAAAAGTTGCATTGTGCATTCATTTTGGATGGCATTTGTGATTCCACAACCAGCAGAGAAATGTTAGGAGTTAAAAGTTGCCAACGGTAGAATCATAAGAAAAGAGTATGAGTCAATGGAAATCAAAAATAAAAAAATTCTGCAGAGCAAAGGAAACATTCAACAAAATGAAAAGGATGAAAATAGAGTGGGAGAAAATATCTGCAAACCATATATGGGATAAGGAGTTAATACCCAAAACACATAAAGAACTCATATAACTCAATAATAAAAACCAAACATCTGATTTAAAAGCTAGCTAAGGAACGAAAGAGACATTGTCCCAGTGGCCAACAGGTACACAAATAGGTACCAACATCACTAACCATTAGGGAAATGCAAGTCAAAACTACAATGAACTATCATCTCACATCTGTTAGAATGGCTATCATCAAGAAGAAAAGAGATAACAAGCACTGCCAAGAATGTGGAGAAAGAGGAACCCTTGTACGCTGTTGGTGGGAATGTAAACTGCTTCAGCCACTAAGGAAAACAACACGCAGGTTTCGCAAAAAACTTAAAAACATAACGACCATAACGATCAGGCAATTCCACTTCGGAGTATACACCCAAAGGAAATAAAAACAAGATAGCAAAGAGACATACACACTCCCATGATTACTGTAACACTGTTCACAGCAGCAAAGATATGGAAATGGAAGCAACCTAAGTGCCAGTCAATGGATGAATGGATTAAGACAATACTGTGTGTGTGTGTGTGTGTGTGTGTGTGTAATATTAGTCAGCCATGAGAAAGAAGGAAATGCTCCCATCTGCAACAATGTGGGTGGCCTTGAAGACATTATGTTAAATGCAATACGCAGACAGACAAATAGTGTATGCTATCATACATGCGGAATCTAAGAAAAGCCGAATTCAAAAAGAATAAAATGGTAGTTATCAGGGGTGGGGAAGGATGTTGTTTCAGGATACAAACTTGCAACTAGTAGATAAATAAATCCTGGTGATCTAATGCACAGTGCAGCAATTATAGATAATACTAAGTAATAAACATCAAACTTGCTGAGACTAGATCTTAATTTTTCCTCCACAAAAAAAACAATGATAATTATGTGGTATGATAGAGACAGTGGCTAACACTACAGTGTCAGTCATGTTGTAATACATAAAGCTATCAAATCAATATGTCGTACACTTTAAACTCACACAATGTTATATGACAAATATATTTCAGTTTGAAAACTTTTGGGGGACAGAGGGTCATGAAAAATAATTTTGGATTTTACTTTGACTGGAAATACTTTCCTAGCATCAGAGTCTTTTCCAATGAGTCAGCTCTTCACATTAGGTGGCCAAAGTATTGGAGCTTCAGCATCAGTCCTTCCAGTGAATAATCAGGGTTGATTTCCTTTAGGATTAACTGGCTTGATCTCCTTGCTGTCCAAGGGACTCTCACATCTTCTCCAGCACCACAGTTCAAAAGCATCAATGCTTCAGTGCTCAGTCTTTCTATGGTCCAACTCTCACATCCATACATGACTAACGAAAAACCATAGCTTTGACTACATGGACTTTGTCGGCGAAGTGACGTTTCTACTTTTTAAAACGCGAACTATGTTTGTCATAGCTTTTCTTCCAAGGAGTCAGCGTCTTTTAATTTCACGGCTGCAGTTACGATCTGCAGTGATTTTGGAGCCCAAGAAAATAAGGTCTGTCACTCTTTCCATTTTGTCCCCATTTATTTGCCATTAAGTGATGGGACCGGGTGCCATGATCTGAGTTTTCTGAACGTTGAGTTTTAAGCAAGCTTTTTCACTCTTCTCTTTCACCTTCATCAAGAGGCTCTTTAGTGCCTCTTCACTTTCTGCCATTAAGAGTGGTATCATCTGCATATCTGAGGTTATTGATATTTCTCCCGGTAATCTTGATTCTAGCTTTTGATTCATCCAGCCCAGCATCTCACACAATGTACATATAAGTTAAATAAGCAGGGTGACAATATACAGCCTTGTTGTACTCCTTTCCCAGTTTTGAACCAGTCGGTTGTTCCATGTCCAGTTCTATCTGTTCCTTCTTGATATGCACACAGGTTTCTCAGGAGACAGGTAAGGTGACCTAGTATTCTTATCTCTTTAAGAATTTCCCAGTTTGCTGTGAACTTAACAAATGAATATAACTAAAAATAACCATGATGAACTTCAAAACCAAGACCTCTTTGTTTAGCAAGACTTTCTCCACAAATACAATTTTTCCTTCCATACCCTAAATATACATTTATGAATGTAATCAGGTTGGCCTAAAAAGCGCCATTATTTTAGAGTAATAACCTTCAACATCAGTAAGTAAGAGGAGAGTCGTTATCAATTATAATTGGGAGAAAATAAAAGGATTCTCCCTTCCTTTTCTCAGAGGATACATGAGAATATTGTCTCTCGGGGGGATGTTAGGTTCTCAGGTTGATCCAATGGGGCCTTGGTTTTAAATGTTTGAGAAATACTTTTTTATGTCATTGCTCAGGAGAAAAATGTTATCCACAGAAAATACGGGTAAGAATTCCCTGGCAAATTCAGGTAAGTAGACTCATGATGTACTGTCCATCATAGAGCTGTGCATGAGAAACAGCAAAGCAAAAGTGAAGGGAGCTGGAAAGAAAGCCCTACTGACTCCACCACTAAAAAGAAAGTTCCAAGCACCGCAAATCACCAGCTCCCCCACTATGCTGTTGAGGGCCCTCTGTCACACTAGACACCTTTGATGCATCAAAGTGAAGGCAGCTGATAAGCTTTCTTTCAACAAGCTTATAATTTGGGGGGCTTTTTAATTATAAAAAGGTAAGTGAACGAATTCATGATAACATGGCTAAAACTAAACACCATTAAGAGGATTTGAAGTTAAAACAAGGGTCATAGAAAAGAGGCTGGATTTTGAATGAGATGAATTTTGAATCAATGATCTAGACGACGATCTAGAAGGGATTAATGAACATGAATGGACAGGAGGCTAAAAGGGCATTTCAGACTGGAGAGAGTAAGAACGGAAGAGCTTGAATGTGTAACTTCATCAGATGTGGGCATGGTAAGGGGAGAGTCTTGGCTGGAGGAGAGAGTTGGAAACCCAGCAAGGAGTTGAGATGACCAAGCTGGGAAGCAGCAACTGGTGTGGAGATAACCAAGCAAGTTATTAAGATATAAGCTAAACCGAATCCCAGCAAGCAAGTCAGAGACTCGAAATCACCACAAAATTGGCCCAACAAGCACCAAACGTATTTTAAGCCCTTTATATTATCCTTTAATTAGGCCAAACCAAGAGAGGCAAACGGCACTTATTATCGACTATTACACATGAAACAGACAAAAACAGTCCAAAGAGACTATATTTAAAGTTTGGGATCTACTGCATGGCAATGATAGCTAATAATACTCTATCACATACTTGAAAGTTGCTAAGAGACCACATCTTAAATGCTCTCAACACAAAACAGAATTATGTGTCACGATGGAGCTGTGAGCTAAGTTAAGGTGGTGATCATTTTGCAATATGCAAATGTATCAAATCAATACATCAAATCAAATCAAACACATTTGAAAAATAGGCAAAATGCAAATAATATTCAAGTAAGTCCATTCACCTACTTCTCAGAAGCTGTGATCATTCATTGGCCTAAAAGGATGTTTTAATAAGTCTGTCTGTGGTTCTCATAAACATCAGGAAACTGTACCTTATTCCCTATTGCCCTCAACTGTAGAAAAAGCAAAGATAATAAGTATTGAACCCCATCACTAATAAAGTGGAAGTAAATAAAATTCATCAAAATAGTTACTGAATTAACACAGAGAAAGAAAATAAAAGTAGAATGCTGTCAAACTGAGTGTACATTGATGCGACTTTCATGAAAAGAAACACAGAAGTTTAAAGTTTGTTTGTTCATTTATTTTTTGGTTTGGGTTTTTGTTTGTTTTCTATTTTTGTTTCTGGTATTAATTGGATAAAAATGATACTAATCTGACAAATTTTTCACAGGCTAAGGTGATTACCATCTGAAGATCTTCAAAGCTTACTTGATTTTGCTCCAGATAAATGTTTTTAGAATTTTGAAAGGTATATTAAAAAAAAAAAAAAAATCAAAGGAAACTAAAGCACCCTAACTGAAAATGCTGGATTAGTATCCTCTGCTAGTTCTTAGTTTTGGTCAATCTCTAGATACGGTCTGTCCACATATTTAATTTGGTGATAAAGAAATGCTTCCAATAATGCTAAACATATTAAAACTTGACTATCTGAGAACAATATTCATATATTAAAAATCATAGGTGGGGAAGAATAAGGCTTTTGTTCTATTTGATTCAAGTCTCCTAAAGGCCATTTTATTGGCCAGTATTTCAACAATTATTGAGAGAAACTCTGTTCGGACAGAAAAACTCTTTCCCTGGCCCTTACAAAATTTCACATAGCTTTTACTAAGTCAAAAGTTCCATTCTTTTTTTAGAAGCAGGAAGGGAAAGAAATTATTACAAGTGACTCAAAACAAAGTAATTTAACTTTGCTTCATTAGGGAGATGTTTTCCAAGCACAACCATCGAAGACATCTGTGATGCTAAATCTTATAACTTATTCAGTAGTTTTATTATCAGGGTTGATGTTGACCTTACTGCTTTATTTTAAATTTACCTTTGTGAGGATAAAGCACATGTTAGCATTTGTCACAGTTTTAGATTAAGGAATAATCACAAGCTCATCAAATAAAAAAGAAATACAGCAGTGGGGCTAAAACCCTGCAGATAGGGAAGTAGTGTGATCGTGGTGCTTCAGGTCAGTTCAGTTGCTCAGTCGTGTCCGACTCTTTGCGACCCCATGGACTGCAGCACGCCAGGCTTCCCTGTCCATCACCAACTCCTGGAGCTTACTCAAACTCATGTCCAGCAAGTCAGCTGTGCCATCCAACCATCTCCTGTCGTCCCCTTCTCCTCCAACCTTCAATCTTCCCAGCATCAGGGTCTTTTCCACTGAGTCAGTTATTCTCACCAGGTGGCCAAAGTACTAGAGTTTCAGCTTCGGCATCAGTCCTTCCAATGAATATTCAGGACTGATTTCCTTTAGGATTGACTGGTTGGATCTCCTTGCAGTCCAAGGGACTCTCAAGAGTCTTCTCCAACACCACAGTTCAAAAGCATCAATTCTTGGGCTCTCAGCTTTCTTTATAGTCAAACTTTCACATCCATAGATCAGTTCAGTTCAGTCACTCAGTTGTCCCCAACTCTTTGTGACCCCATGGACTACAGCATGCCAGGGCTTCCTGTCCATCACCGACTCCTGGAGTTTACTCAAACTCACGTCCATCAGGTCAGCTATGCCATCCAACCATCTCCTGTCATCCCCTTCTCCTCCAACCTTCAATCTTCCCAGCATCAGGTTCTTTTCCAATGAGTCAGTTCTCATCAGGTGGCCAAAGTATTGGAGTTTCAGCTTTAGTATCAGTCCTTCCAATGAATATTCAGAACTGATTCTCTTTAGGATGGACTAGTTGGATCTCCTAGCTGTCCAAGGGACTCTCAAGAGTGTTCTCCAACACCACAGTTCAAAAGCAACAATTCTTCAGTGCTCAGCTTTCTTTATAGTCCAACTCTCACATCCATACATGACTACTGGAAAAACCATAGTTTTGACTAGATGGACCTTTGTTGGCAAAGTAATGTCTCTGCTTTTTAATATGTTGTCTAGGTTGGTCATAGCTTTTCATCCAAGGAGCAAGTGAACTTCTGTCCAGAGTTCTTTCACGCAAAGATGATCATGGAAAGGTTAAAATTAAAATTATCAATGTCAACTCAAAAAAGTTAAACAATCTACACGTGTAGATTTTTAATTCTATCTCTAAAGTGACTTAACATAGCAAGTTTAATACTTACGAGAAATAACGTGGTACATCACTGGAATTTGTCTCTAATATTCTTTTCCACTAAATGAGTTTATAGCTTGACACAGTTAGTATTCAAGATTCTGGAACATACTTTTGCCAGTAAGCAAAGTACACTTTCAAAAGTTCTGAAGCATAGCTGAAAGAACACAATTCAGAAGATCCTTACTGGTGACCATCTGAGCATTTACAAAAAGGAGAGTATGAATAAAATCAGATCTAATCCAAATACAGTACACTGTTTGTTTGTTTCAACATAGATCAGGCACAGACAACTGCATCCTCCCATCAAATAACTGAGAAATTATCTCACAGTACTTTTGTTCTTCTCATCATTACTCATCATACATCAGCACCATCCTCTCACAGTTCTTACTATACTGCATTAGGGACAATGCACCAATAGAAATAGCTAACACTGTATTTTCCAGGTGCTAGAAATTGTTTTAAGTGCTTTATCTATTTTAAACAAAGTTGGGAATTGAAGCTCGGTGAGGTTAAGCAGGTGCTGAGATTGACACCCAGGGAGCCCGGGTTCCAGAAGAGCACTAATGCTGTTTCATCTATGAGGGAGGGAACATTCCAAATATTCCACAGATCATGCTTGGCTGACTCAGTAGAGGTTCTATTCCCTTTGGTGCTGGGCATTTTCTCGAGGAAAAAGTAGTCTGAGGAGTTGAAGGCTTTGGTGAAGGGAGATATTGAAGCAACACACAGGTAAAATGTCAGTGAGAACTCATTTAGACTAATTCTGAGCTGAAGTTAGTGTTCTGAAATTTTAGACAGCGTCACAGCCGAGAGGCAGTGTGCAACCGCTATGTTTTCATAACCCCACGAAGTAAGTTCTTCATTCAGCGGTGTAAAATACCACGTACGGGAAAAGGGAATTGCATCAAAATATTAACAGGATGATGAGCAAATTTTATTTACATCTCTCTAATAGGTTATCTTTTCTAAGTTTTTTAACAGTGAATGTGCATCACTTTTATAATTAGAAGAAAAGTGGTATTAAAAAAGTTACTGGAGATTCCAAAAGGAGAAGGAAGGATATACGCCTTCTACTTTCCTGCATTTGGAAGCCCTAAGCCATGCAAAAGTCAGCTGTGAGCTCCCAAGAGGTCAGCCACACATCCCCTTGGGTTAAAAAAACTAATAATAAAAGTAGAACAGATTTATTTGTTACTCTGTCATTTCAAAAGTGCTGTGAAGAAGGAAAGACAGCAGAAGCCCATCTTACACTTGATTGCTCAAGGATTGGAAAAATTTGCCTAAAGCAGAGAAAATTATCTGAATTCCAAAGCTTTCCAGAAGCCTGTATGTTCTGAGGGCCTGGATGCCTGGTTCTCTCCAGAGTCAAGAAATACCTGACCATACAGACTGCTATTGGCAACGACGCCCAGTAACTGCCCTGCCTTTCTCACTGGTAAAACCTGCAGCCAGGGTTCTCTGCTGCTCTCAGCTAGCTCGCCTCTGAGCCTTCTGCCTTCCTGCTCTGATTTCTGAAGCAACAAGGCTCATCCATGGGACTATTACTAGTGACTGTTTGGTAATCACTGTGAGATGTATCAAAAGTAACTTGTTAATAAAGTGCTTATGTAATAAAGTCTGTATAGACTTCAGAGAGGCAATAAAGTCTGTAAGAGCTTACTTAAAATACAAAAAAAAAAAAAAACAGACTGGCTATTCCTACAGAGGGCCATTCTCACATGACTTCCACTCCCATGTGCATTCTTGGACAAATTGGTACAAATTGACTACCACCCTCAAAGAACCCCTGGGGCAGTGATAATCTTAGGAGCGTCCTTTGGTGTGTGTGCTTCAGAGTTAACAACAGAAACACTGCCTTGAGGACAAGCAGAAGATGTGGTATCAAGCCAACTGCCTAGGAACCAGAGGATGAGGGGCGCCCCTAATCCACCAGGAGAAAGTAGAGGACGTGGGCCAGCAGCCCCTGCCACCCAGGGAGCTGACCCAGGTTACCCGGCACTGGACTCCAGGTAAAGCTGGAAGCAGATGCACGGGCAACGCCCCCACCCCAGTATCTTTCCTTCCTCTCGTTCTGTCTCCCCACCCCTCTCTCCCCATGACACTTCCTCTCTTCCCATATTGACTCACATCAGTGCCAAGTCAGCCTGCTGTGGGACCCACCCAAGTCTGGGACCACATACCGCCTCTGGGGCAGATAACAGCTCTAGCGCTACAGGAAGTGAAACGTACCTAGCCTCATGACTTTGCCCAGAACAGGGTTCTCTTCTGCTAGTTACCGGTACAAAGCTCGCTGCTGAGGCTGCCACGTATGTTGTGCTGCTGACATAAAATATGCAGACTCTGTCAAAGTCTGGGTGACACCTGGGCCGGATCAATCTTTACTTAAGTGACACTAAGCAGCTATGGGCTTCCCTTGCAGCTCAGTCGGTAAAGAATCTGCCTGCAGTGCAGGAGACCCTGGGTTGGGAAGATCCCTGGGTTGGGAAGATCCCCGGGTTGGGAAGATCCCCTGGAGAAGGAAATAGCAACCCACTCCAGGATCCTTGCCTGGAAAATGTCATGGACAGAGAGGAGCCTGGTGGGCTGCAGTCCATGGGGTCACAAAGAGTCAGGCACGACTGAGCAACTAACACTTACTTACTTACTTAAGCAGCTATGTCTCTGCCTGTCAGCCCCAGGCACTGTTAGTCAAAGTTGTAAGACTCAGGAGACATATTTGTACTGCCATTATCAGAAACAAACAAACAAATCACAAAGCAGTGCAGAGCCTATTATTATGTAACGATAGAAGGCAAAAATTAAAGATCTCGTAGGGCCCGACTAGAAGCAGCAGAACCACTAGTGACATGACAGACACAGCCTGAGGATCAAATACAAACACTCCAGCCATAGACTCACGCACCAGGCCCAGCTCTTCTTGCAAAATGCACATCCATACCTTTCACATGTCCAGTCATAAACATCTAGAGAGCACCTACCATGCACACGGCATGTGCTGGCTGCTAAGGGGAAGGTACATAGGAAACATCGACGATAATTAAGACCAGGCGTTCTTCCCCACGCTTACATCTAGCAGGGGCAGTGAACTGTTTGCACAAATTCTCCAGGGCCATGGAATTGGTTATTAGTCTCTTACACTCAAGTATTTCAAAATATTGACTCAAAACTCCATGACAGAACTCACAGAGCTACAGTGAACTGCTGGCAAGTGAACACCAGGCGCTAGACAAGTATCATTCTGCTTGTAAATAAGCTAAACAAACAAATAATCAGCAAGTACAGACGCAGGCACGCGTGAGCTAACAGGATGTTCACAGTAAGCCAGGTCTCAAATCTGTAGAACACTCTAGAAACCAGTGGGGAAGGCCCGGAAGCCTGGAATAACTCTTCACAGACCTACGGTTCCTGAGCCGTGTAACCCGAACCCCCTGGGTGCCCTCTTCAGATCAAGTCTGTCCGGATGTGCCCACCCTCCCAAGCGAAGGAGGTGGCAAGTGGTCAGTGTACTTGGACCAGGGTACCCACGTGATTCCTAGATGTGCTCTGTCTCTTCTCTACCACCCACAGAGCTTCCTAACCGCCAGCAAAGAAGACTGGATGGTCTATTCAATGTAAAAATGCCACGCTCCCTCCGAGAAGTCCAGCCCAATGTCAAGGGGATGCAGCCTGCCAAGATGAGAAACAGGTGCCTCAAGTTCAGAAGATTCCACACCCCAAAGATCATTCACTAAGCCATGCAAGACAGCAAGGTACCCCATTAGCATCTATCTGCCACCCCCGTCAGAGGGAGTATAGAAGATTCTAGGCAGCTTCCACCTGACTGGCCTCCATGCTACAGCCCCCAGAGCAGGTAGCACCAGACCCTGGCCGGGGCTTCTGGCCCCACTGACAGTTTTCACACAGGGACATTCACAGTCAGGACGCCAGTGCCACGTGGCTCTGTGTACTGATGGAACAACCTGCTTTCAGTGCACAAGTCTTTTTTCAAAAATTAATTTTCTATGTATTTATTTCCTGTTGGCTATGCTGCATCTTCCGTGCTGCGTGCGGGCTTTCTCTAGTTGTGACGAGCAGGGACTGCTCTCTAGTTGACACGCGAGGGCTTCTCATTGCAGTGGCTTCTCTAGAGCCCGGGCTCCAGGCACGAGGGCTCAAGAGTTGCAGCTCTTGGGCTCTAAAACGTGGGCTCAGTAGCTGTGGTCCAGGGGCTTAGTCTGGAATCTCCCCAGACCAGGGATAGAACCCATGTCCCCAGCATTGGCTGGCAGATTCTTAACCACTAGACCAGCAGGGAAGTCCCAGAAGTCGTCTTTGTTTGTGGTTTTTTTTTTTTTAATTTTATTTAACTTTACAATATTGTATTGGTTTTGCCATATATCAAAATGAATCTGTCACAGGTATACATGTGTTCCCCATCCTGAACCCTCCTCCCTCCCCATACCATCCCTCTGGGTCGTCCCAGTGCACCAGCCCCAAGCATCCAGTATCGTGCATGGAACCTGGACTGGCGACTCGTTTCATATATTATACATATTTCAATGCCATTCTCCCAAATCATCCCACCCTCTCCCTCTCCCACAGAGTCCAAAAAACTGTTCCATACATCAGTGTCTCTTTTGCTGTCTTATATACAGGGTTATTGTTACCATCTTTCTAAATTCCATATGTATGCGTTAGTATACTGTATTGGTGTTTTTCTTTCTGGCTTACTTCACTCTGTATAATAGGCTCCAGTGTCATCCACCTCATTAGAACTGATTCAAATGTATTCTTTTTAATGGCTGAGTAATACTCCATTGTGTATATGTACCACTGCTTTCTTATCCATTCATCTGCTGATGGACATCTAGGTTGCTTCCATGTACTGGCTATTATAAACAGTGCTGCGATGAACATTGGGGTACACATGTCTCTTTCCCTTCTGGTTTCCTCAGTGTGTATGCCCAGCAGTGGGATTGCTGGGTCATAAGGCAGTTCTAGTTCCAGTTTTTTAAGGAATCTCCACACTGTTCTCCATAGTGGCTGTACTAGTTTGCATTCCCACCAACAGTGTAAGAGGGTTCCCTTTTCTCCACACTCTCTCCAGCATTTATTGCTTGTAGACTTTTGGATCGCAGCCATTCTGACTGGCATGAAATGGTACCTCATAGTGGTTTTGATTTGCATTTCTCTGATAATGAGTGATGTTGAACATCTTTTCATGTGTTTGTTAGCCATCTGTATGTCTTCTTTGGAGAAGTGTCTATTTAGTTCTTTGGCCCATTTTTTGATTGGGTCATTTATTTTTCTGGAATTGAGCTGTAGGAGTTGCTTGTATATTTTTGAGATTAGTTGTTTGTTGCTTCATTTGCTATTATTTTCTCCCATTCTGAAGGCTGTCTTTTCACCTTGCTTATAGTTTCCTTTGTTGTGCAGAAGCTTTTAAGTTTAATTAGGTCCCATTTGTTTATTTTTGCTTTTATTTCCAATATTCTGGGAGGTGGGTCATAGAGGATCGTGCTGTGATGTATGTCAGAGAGTGTTTTGCCTATGTTCTCCTCTAGGAGTTTTATAGTTTCTGGTCTTACGTTTAGATCTTTAATCCATTTTGAGTTTATTTTTGTGTATGGTGTTAGAAAGTGCTCTAAAAATATGGAATGCTTCATGAATTTGCGTGTCATCCTTGCACAGGGGCCATGCTAATCTTCTCTGTATAGTTCCAATTTTAGTATATGTGCTGCCAAAGCAAGCACCCAGAAGTCTTCTTTAAAGGGCTACATTCTGCAAATGAGAAGCCACAGGCAACTGAAGACCTCTCACGAAAGACAGCTTTTCAGAAAACTAGAAATATGAATAAGAGCTTCCCAGGTGGTCAGTGGTAAAGAATCTGCCTGCCGATGCTGGTGACACAAGAGACTTGGGTTTGACCCCTGGGTCAGGAAGATCCCCAGGAGGAGGAAATGGCACCCCACTCTAGTATTCTTGCCAGGGAGATCCCATGGACAGAGGAGCCTGGTGGGCTACAGTCCATGGGGTCCCAATGAGTTGGACACAACTGAGCTCGCGCGCGCGCACACACACACACAGAGAAACATAAACTGCACCTTTTTTCCCCAATGTACAGGTCTCAAAATGTACAGGACTGGAAAAGGTCAGTTTTCATTTCAATCCCTAAGAAAGGCAAAGCCAAAGAATGTTCAAACTACCGCACAATTGCACTCATCTCACACACTAGCAAAGTAATGCTCAATATTCTCCAAGCCAGGCTTCAACAGTACATGAACTGTGAACTTCCAGATGTTCAAGCTGGATTAAGAAAAGGCAGAGGAACCAGAGATGAAATTGCCAACATCCATTAGATCATCGAAAAAGCAAGAGAGTTCCAGAAAAGCATCTACTTCTGCTTTATTGACTATGATAAAGCCTTTGACTGTGTGGATCACAATAAACTGTGGAAAATTCTGAAAGAGATGGGAATACCAGACCATCTGACCTGCCTCTTGAGAAATCTGTATGCAGGTCAGGAAGCAACAGTTAGAACTGGACATGGAACAACAGACTCATTCAAAATTGGGAAAGGAGTACATTAAGGCTGTATATTGTCACCCTGCTTATTTAACTTATATGTAGAGTACATCATGAGAAATGCTGGGCTGGATGAATCACAAGCTGGAATCAAGATTGCCAGGAGAAATATCAATAACCTCAGATATGCAGATGACACCACCCTTATGGCAGAAAGTGAAGAGGAACTAAAAAGCCTCTTGATGAAAGTGAAAGAGGAGAGTGAAAAAGTTGGCTTAAAGCTCAACATTCAGAAAAGTAAAGATCATGGCATCCAGTCCTATCATTTCATGGTAAACAGATGGGGGAACAGTGGAAACAGTGACAGACTTTATTTTTGGGGGCTCCAAAATCACTGCAGATGGTGACTGCAGCCATGAAATTAAAAGATTTCATGGAAGAAAAGATATGACCAACCTAGACAGCATATTAAAAAGCAGAGACATTACTTTGCCAACAAAGGTCCGTCTAGTCAAAGCTATGGTTTTTCCAGTAGTCATGTATGGATGTGAGAGTTGGACTATAAAGAAAGCTGAGCACCGAAGAATTGATGCTTTTGAACTGTGGTGTTGGAGAAGACTCCTGAGAGTCCCTTGGACAGCAAGGAGATCCAACCAGTCCATCCTAAAGGAAATCAGTCCTGAATGTTCATTGGAAGGCCTGATGCTGAAGCTGAAACGCCAATACTTTGGCCACCTGATGAGAAGAACAAACTCATCTGAAAAGACCCTGATGCTGGGAAAGATTAAAGGCAGGAGGAGAATGGGAAGACAGAGGATGAGATGGTTGGATGGCATCACCAACTCAATGGACATAAATCTGAGTAAACTCTGGGAGTTGGTGTTGGACAGGGAGGCCTGGCGTGCTGTAGTCCACGAGGTCGCAGAGTCGGACACAACTGAACTGAACCGAGCACAAACACACAGAAACATGAATGGCATCTTTTTCCCCGCAATGTACAGGCCTCAAAATGTACATCAATTCCTGAACTACAGCTTCTCTCAACTCCACGCTGCTCAGAGAAAGGGCAGCCTTCGATGTCCTAATGACAAGGGACACCTGTGCGACGAGCAGGGCTGAGGGAGGCTCCAAGCGTGGGACTGAGGGGCTCCCGCCAGTAAGCACCAGCACTGCACACATTACACATAGGATAACCTCACCTCATTCTACCCAGGGGCAGGGTCAAATAGAGGAGGAGATGCCAGAAAGAGGTAGCTTTGGTCTGGTTAAGTTTGTACATGTCCAAATACTAACAGGAGTTTTCAGTCCCCTCACGAATGCCACCTGACTCCTACTTAACCAAACCTTGAAACACATCAAGGACCAATCTGCTTGCGTGTTCACAGCAGCCCACAGAGCCGAGCACTGTGAACAAGCTGGCCTTCTGAAATGCTTATTTCTGTCTTCACTCAGGGCCACGGGTTTTGACCACATGGATGGAGGAAGGGCAGAGTGATTCAAGGCTTTTAAAGGACTGTACTCTATTTCCGCTCAGCACTCCTACAAGGGCCGATCAATGACATCCCTAGAAAGAATTCACTAAATAAGAGGCTTAGGGAGGAGTTTCCTCACTAACACTCAGAGCCAGGTCTATCCAGGATCCAGATCTTTCAAAGGCTGCGTTGAAACTGACCAAAATCAAACCACACTGGCAACTGAAGCAGGCCAACCGCTGTAAGCATGGAACTGATCTGAAATCTATTCACTTTCCATGTTTTCATTAGATCTCCTGTTTCAGAATCCTGAAAACTAAAATGTTCCTCTGCATCCAGAGGGAATATCTGGAATACCTGGCTCTGACTCATGCAGATCAACAGCCATTTAATCACGAAGGGCTAATCAAGTAAAGGGCTTTATCTTCCCAACTGAAAACTCAAGATATCTCATACATACCTCTGATATTTTAAAAATCATTCAGGCTGTGGAATGGAGCACACGAAGTCTGAGCCTGTCCCCCCTAATCTTGGCCTAATGCTGACCCCAGATCACCAAGAAGGCTTTGGGAAGGGCCTGCAAGGCTTGGGGCCAGGCCAATCAAATTCTTTAATTCCTCCCCACCGCCCCCATCACACTCTCTGCTTCCAGGGGTGGAACAAGGGCAGCGGCCCTGAAGTTAGGAGAGCCTGGAAGACATCAGACAGCACAGCTGAGAGCAGGGCGAGGCACATGGGAGCTACACGCCTATGTTTTCCCCACTTAACAAAGAGACGGGCCAGGGATGTCGGCTGAGATGTTTTACACAACAGGGAGAAAGGAGAAGAGCAAAGCACACACTTGATGCTCATTCATGTAAATGCACAAAGTATTTATGACATCAAAACTTTTCTTCATCTTCCTCTTTAGTTTTCTGTATTTCTGCACACAGGAAATTAAGATAATTGGATCAAAATTTCTGAGACTGCTTACATCTCTCCCTTATTAAAAAAAAAAAAAAAGAGAAACACCAAACATCTGCATGTATTCAGATTTCCATATTTGTACATCTTTTTGGAAAAACATTGAAGACAATGACTAGCAAGTTCATAGGAAACTCGAATGTTTCTATGAAATATCCCTAAATATATTTTCTGAATTTTTTTTTTTTAATTTTCTGAATTTTAGAGTGCCACTAAAAGGCTATTAAAAATCAAAAGATCACAACAAACAGATAAATAAGAGAGTTCACGATAAAATATACTCACTTAAGGCATGCCAGAGAACCAGATATACAAGTAAAACTATTTCTCCACTTTGAATTTTTAATAGAGAGGCCGTGAGTCCATGTCTCCAGTATGGTAAACACTGGAATGAGAGTCACCAGCCTACGGACTGGGACAATAAAGTCAGTTTCCTCAGGAAAAAAAAATTAAAAAGTATAGAAACCCAATATTATTGAACACAACGTTTTGTTAGTTTCAGATGTTCATTTCCTCAGAAGTCAATTTATTACTAGGTAGTACTAACCATCTACAAATCTCCTATACTAAGCACAGCCTGGTAACAAATATCCAATTAATAGGTATGATTAAATACAACAGATATTTACTGAGAACGCATTATGTCTAAGGGAACAATGAAATACCTAGAACACAGAACTGAAGCTGCAGGATTAGAGCCACAGTCCCATCCCTAGGGCCCAGGGCAGGTCTCCAAACAGGCTCTCCTTTTACTTAGATAGTTTGGTGATGGGTCAAAGTCCAGGGCAGGCTCTTTGCCATGAGGTTTCCCCTTCAGATCTCATTCCAGGGCTCCGGGACCCTCCCATCACCAGCCCTTCATTCTTCCCAAACACACTTTTACAAAAGTGTCAAAACTGTCAGGCTTCACAGGTGGTTCAATGGTAAAGAATCCACCTTCCAGTGCAGGAAACACAAGAGACACATTTGATCCCTGGGTGCAGAAGATCCCCTGGAGAAGGAAATGGAAACCCATTCCAGTACTCTTGCCTGGAAAATTCCGTGGACAGAGGAGCCTGGTGGGCTACAGTAAATGGGGTCGCAAAGAGTCGGACACAACTGAGCGTACACACGCACGCACGCACACACACACACACACACACACACACACTTGTGTCCAGAACATTTTACTTCTCAATGTATTCACATATGATTTCTGGACATAATACTCTTTACCCAAATGAATGACTGCCAAATGACCAGACTGGTGAACACCTGTTATAGAGGGAATTTCCCTTTCAAGAAAATTCAACACACCCATCCCCACAAAGCAGGTCTGTCAGCTGAGACATGGCAAATGGCTGATTTGATACCACAAAGGTGGTCTTTCAAATATACACTGCATGGAGTGTCCACATTTAAATCAAGTGTTCGACTGCGACCCATGGACTGTAGCACGCCAGGCTCTTCTGTCCTCCACCCTCTCCTGGAGTTTGCACCAATTCACGTCCATTGAGTCGGTGATGCTATCTGTTTCATCCTCTGCCACTCCCTTCTCCTTTTGCCGTCAATCCTTCCCAGCATTAAGGTCTTTTCCAATGAGCTGGCTCTTAGCATCAAGTGGCCAAAGTATTGGAGCTTGCAGCCATATTTTTGAGTCCACCCACCCAGATGGAGGATGGAAATGATGTTGACCTTTGCCCCAATTCTATGCTGAATTCTCCTGGATCAAGCCCCTTTATGAATATGCATACACTACCCAAGCCCCCTCACCCTGGGCTTAAAAATTCCCCAATTCTGCTATGGGGGAGCCACAGTTTGGGGAAAGATCCCTGATGTTCTCCTTAACTGGCTACAAGTAATAAATCCTCCTTCTCCTGCTCTCTCTTGATTGTGTCTTTTGGTTTAACACCCACCAACAGGTGAACCCAGTCTTGGGTAACTAATTTTCAGAATCCCTATGGGTCTGTAATTTTATTACTCCCATTTTACTGGTGAGGAAACTCAAGCGTATAGGGTTAAAGCACTTGCCAAACATTTCGCAGCTAGTAAGTTGCACAGTCAGTTTCAAATATAAGCAGTGTGTCCCCCCAAGTCCTCTGAGTGGCTCTTGACCACCACATCACTCTGTCACAGTACTTGACAGTGTTTTACAAAACTAGTTATTTACACCCAGTGGACGGCCACAGAAACACACAAAAGGCAAACACAAGATTTCCTCTCCCTGAGTAAAACCTCTGGCTCATACACAAAGTAATTCACATGCTTATGAATGATTCAACTTTAGGCTAATTTTTAAATAGCCAGGTGAGGTTAGTTCAAGGTATCAAACTACAAAAGCAAACATGTACCCTGCCATTCAAAACGTTTAACACAAATAGGGAAGAGTCTTTGTTCAATATTTAAAAGGAAAATGGGGGAAATTATTTCCACTGTCTAATTCGTCACACACACAAAAATGCATACTAAGCTGTCACTGTAGAGAAGGAAATACTATTCTCTCAAAGCCAGTAATACTTAAAGGCTTAAAAAAAAAAAAAAAACTTAGTTACCTTACCATGCTAATGTTACCTATTTGTTACAGTAACTCTAGATCAAAAAAAGCAGATGCTTAAAACTGGATAAGGCTGCTCAAATTTAACACCATTCTCTTGATAAGCTTTCCCCACCACTCTCCTCCCTCCTTACTCAAAACATTGCTCTTGAAACAAGTAATTTTAAGGATCTTTCTCGAGGCAATAAAGTAACCATCCCCACTACAATTTGGATAGTGACTACTAAACTTTAATTAACTATATAAATAGAAGTCGTTAAGGATAGAGAACAAAAGACAAAACAAAACAAAAACCCTTAACAGTTTGTTATCCAATTTAAAAAAAGGGCAGTTACAAGTTTAGCTCCATGACACATTCTCTACCGAGCTGGGATTAGAGACTGGTGGGCACACAAAGCATTGATTCTGAGGACCTGTTTCATTAAACTACAAAACGTTAAGTACTAAAGGCTTGTTAATCTGCTCAACGAACCACATGAGGGTTTACAGCATGGCCCTTCCAAAACTGGGGCTGAATCGACTCAGGACTTGTAGCGGAATGCCCGAGCAGCTCAGCATGGTTTGCCCTTTATGATTTTCCCCACACGAATGGTTGTGGTCATTCCTGGTGGGTAGACAACCTAGGGAGTGTTTTTTTTTTTTTCTTCAAGACAGCACAAAGAGTCCACAGCAAAGCTTCCCTTTCCTCAAAGCCTTCCTTCCTGATCCTTGTCTGTTTTTTTTTTAAAAAAAGAACTTCTTCCCTCAAGGGACCTGCCCAGCTGCTTTCCTCGGCCTCTTCTAACAGCAGCAGAGCTCATCACACCTACAGATCCGACTCTAAAGGGCCAGACAGAATCAATAACTCCACTCTGCTTTCAGAAGAATGGCTGAGAGGACACAGACCAGAAGGGAAACACACACCCACTCTCCCTTCCTCTCTCTCTCTCACCCCATCTCTCTCTCTCTCTATCGCCTGTTGATCGGAATTCATCTCACAAAGGAAGGTAAATGGCAACCCACTCCAGTGTTCTTGCCTGGAGAATCCCCGGGGTGGGGAAGCCTGGTGGGCTGCTGTCTATGGGGTTGCACAGAGTCGGACACGACTGAAGTGACTTAGCAACAGTAGCAGCAGCAGCAACCATACTTTTAGTAGGGTGACAACAGAACCCTAAGAAACAAAACAAGCTGCCCAAGGAAGTGGTAGGCTAACAAGCTTTGGAAATGTCATTTCTCCACCCCCATATACATACTTATCACATAAAACAGCTGTATGCCTGCAAGAATAGCTTTAAAATCACTGGTTTCTCCCAACAGAACACAAGTGTACCAGAAGAAAACTGAAAGGTCCAAGTCAGAAGATTTATAACGCCCTGTAGGCACACGAAAAAGCTGCTGTCTGAGCTGAGACAAGAGACTCGTAGAATGTGTGCAAGGAGCCCACGCTCCCTGGCTGGCTGATACCGGCTTCCACTATCTGGAGCTTGTGGCTGCCTTCTTTCACTTGACACCTTCCTCTCTCCCATCAGCTACTGCAGGCTAACTCAGCCTCCCAAGAACAGTGACCTTTTCTCCCTGGTTTTCCTAACACTCTGATAAGAAGTAAATTACAACCCAACCATTTCAGCTGCTGTAAATGTTACCTATGACTCTATTTGACTCAAGTCTACATGTAAGTTGGTAAATCATCTGCCTGCAATGCAGGAGACTTGGGATTGGGAAGATCCCCTAGAGAAGGAAATGGCAACCCACTCCAGTATTCTTGCCTGGAGAATCCCATGGACAGAGGAGCCTGGCAGGATACAGCCCATGGATTGCAAGAGTCAGACGCGACTTAGCGACTAAACCACCACCACCACCACCTACATTTGAGTACAGTTGAGATAAATCTGAATTTTAAAGCTAAAAAAACCTTACAGGACTTCCCTGGTGGTACAGGGGATAAGAATCCGCCTGCCATTGCAGGGGACCCTAGTCCCAGAAGATCTCACATGCTTACGGAGCAACTAAGCCCATGTGCCACAACCACTGAGCCCGAACACCCTAGAACCAGCAAGCTGCAAATACTGAGCCCATGTGCTGTAACGACAGAATCCCGTGTGTCTAAAGCCTATGCTAGGCAACAAGAAGAGCTACTGTGATGAGAAGCCCACACACCACAACTAAAGAGTAGCCCCCCGCTCTCCGCTACGAGAAAGCCCACGTGTAGCAACGAAGACCCAGCCCAACCAAAAAAAAAACCCCTTACAGATCACCTAGTTTAGCCTGCAGTTTGACAGATGAAGACTCAAATGGAAAGGATTAATTACTAGCCCAATCGATACAGACCATGTTAGCGGCAGGACCAGGCAGTATCCAGACTTCCCATCCAGCTCTGACGCCATCCTGATCCTCCACATAGAAGGGGTGCCTGGGATCCTGCAGTGATACAGGAGCTAAGGCTAGGAATGCCATACAGTTCCAGGGCCTGAAGCAGGGAACCGTGGTCCACAGGCTATTCAGTTCAGTTCAGTTGCTCAGTCATGTCTGACTCTTTGCAATCCCATGAACTGCAGCACACCAGGTCTCCCTGTCCATCACCAACTCCCGGAGTTCACCCAAACTAGTGTCCATTGAGTTGGGGATGCCATCCAACCATCTCATCCTTTGTCATCCCCTTCTCCTCCTGCCCTCAATCTTTCCCAGCTTCAGGGTCTTTTCAAATGAGTCAGCTCTTCGCATCAGGTGGCCAAAGTATTGGAGTTTCAGCTTCAGCATCAGTCCTTCCAATGAACAACCAGGACTGATCTCCTTTAGGATGGACTGGTTGGATCTCCTTGCAGTCCAAGGAACTCTCAAGAGTCTTCTCCAACAAAAAGCATCAATTCTTCGGTGCTCAGCTTTCTCATATCCATACATGACCACTGGAAAAACCATAGCCTTGACTAGACGGACCTTTGTTGACAAAGTAATGTCTCTGCTTTTTAATATGCTGTCTAGGTTGGTCGTAACTTCTCTTCCAAGAAGTAAGCGTCTTTTAATTTCATGGCTGCAATCACCATCTGCAGAGATTTTGGAGCCCCAAAAATAGTCAGCCACTGTTTCCATTGTTTCCCCATCTATTTGCCATGAAGTGATGGGACTGGATGCCATGATCTTAGTTTTCTGAATGTTGAGCTTTAAGGCAACTTTTTCACTCTCCTCTTTCACTTTCACTAAGAGGCTCTTAGAAAGATGAAAAACCTGTGCCTCCCAAGCAGGCAGGTGAAGCGGTTGATTGAAGAATAAGCAAGTACCCTGCATCTAGATAACTGAGGTAATTCCTTCCTTCTCTGCCATGCTAAGTCACTTCAGTCGTGTCCCACTCTGTGCGACCCCAGAGACGGCAGCCTACCAGGCTCCCCCGTCCCTGGGACTCTCCAGGCAAGAACACTGGAGTGGGTTGCCATTTCCTTCTCCAATGCATGAAAGTGAAAAGTGAAAGGGAAGTTGCTCAGTCCTGTCCGACTCTTCACAACCCCATGGACTGCAGCCTACCAGGCTCCTCCTGGTAAAATCCATGGGATTTTCCAGGCAAGAGTACTGGAGTGGGATGCCATTGCCTTCTCCGCTCTCTGCCATAATTCCAAGTAAAAACAAATAAAAAGAGGCATTTTGATGAAATATACCTGGCTTGAGAATAGGAGGCTTTTTTTAAAAAATGGGACAGAATTTAACTTTGTGAGGCTTCACTTTCACAATATACCCTTGACACAGGAAGACTCTAGTAAATTTCCGTAAGTTGCCTTAATAGGGAAAACACTTAGTCAGGTAAATAAGGTAAAATAAGGCTTACTGTCTGAGGCTTTCAGATCTTAGTTTTGAGAACAGTAATGGTTCTGAGAATGTACATACATGATCACAATCAAAAATAGGAAAATAAACCAAAGGACAACTTGTGAAACCAGGCTTTAAAACCTAATTTATTAAACTAGAGCAGCATTTATCAACCTTGGCTACACATGAGACTCAACTGCCAACCGTGTGAGTTAACCACCTCAGATATTCCACCAGCTCAAGCCCTCTGATGACTACACCCGCAGATTTCTAGTCTTCAGGATGAGACCCCTACGCCATGGAGCAGAGACAAGTCATGTCTACTTTGTCCGATTTCCTGACTCACAGAATTCAGGGGCATTAAAAAATAATGTTTTCAGACCACTAACTTTGGGGCTGATTTGTAAACAATAATAGTAACTGGGACACCTGGCAAGTGTTTAAAAACCCCAATGCCAAAGAGGCACTTCAGTCCAATGAAGCCAGAAATGCTAGGGGTAGGAGTGAGGCAACCATTTTTAAAGCAGGCCAGATGATTCTGACGTGCAAGCAAGGTTTAGAACCATGTCCAGGCGTGTACTGTCCAAAACAGTAGCCACCTGTTGTTTAAACTAATGGGCTTCCCTGATGGCTCAGTAGTGAAGAATCCACCTGCCAATGCAGGAGACGGATTCGATCACTGATCCAGGAAGATCCCACGTGCCCCGGAGCAACTGGGCCCCTGCACCACAACTACTGAGCCCGCACTCTGGAGCCCGGGAGCCACAAGCACTGAGCCCATGGGCTGCAACTACCGAAGTCCACAAGCCCTAGAGCCCATGCTCTGCAAAAAGAGGGCTTCTCACCCCAATGAGAAACCCACGCACTGCAACTGGAGACTGGCCCCTGCTTGCCGCAACTAGAGAAAGCCAGTGCAGTGAAGACCCAGTGCAGCCATAAATAAATAAACAAAATTCTAAAACTAAAATAAATGTAATGAAAATCAAATAAAATTTAAAAGTCAGTTCTTTGGTTGCACCAGCCGCATTTCAAGTGCTCAGTAATCATACATGGTTAGCAATTACCACAGTGGACAGCAGATGTGTAGAATATTCCCACCATCACAGAAAATTCTAATGGACCAGCTCCGGTCTAGAGCTGCTGCTGCTACGTCGCTTCAGTCATGTCCAACTCTGTGCGACCCCATAGACGGCAGCCCACCAGGCTCCCCCGTCCCTGGGATTCTCCAGGCAAGAACACTGGAGTGGGTTGTCATTTCCTTCTCCAATGCGTGAAAGTGAAGTCGCTCAGTCGTGTCCGACTCTAGCGACCCCATGGACTACAGCCTACCAGGCTCCTCCATCCATGGGATTTTCCAAGCAAAAGTACTGGAGTGAGGTGCCATTGCCTTCTCCGTGGTCTACAGCAGTGATTCTCAAAGCTTGGTCCTGAGCTAAGAGCATCAGCATCCCCTGGGGACTTGTTACAAGTGGAAGATCTCAGGCCGAGGTACGGCTCAGGACTTTTTGGAGTGAGGCTCTCCAAATGAGCCTAATGCACTCTCAAGTGTGAGAATCCCTGGGCTGTTACTGTCCACACAAAATCATTTTTTCCATGGCCTAACTCACACCTACATATGAAAGCTATCAACTTTGAACTCCATAGTAATGTAAGGGAAAGGTTCATGTTGTCATACAATTTCAGAGAGCATTTTTGTGTTGAGTAAGTTCACTTGGGAAGAAATGCCTTGCAATTGGCAAAGGAGTCTTTAAAAGTTCCAGTTATTTTTATGCTCAGTTATTTATAATTGTTCAGAGAAGCAACTTTCAGGTCCAGAAATATAGAAATATGGTTTTAAAGTTATGAAACTCAACAGACTATAGTACTCAACTATTAAAATTATAATTATGAAAACCATGTTGCATGACAAAATATAAATGGGACAAAAGCAAAACACAAAATTTTAACTACAAATATTTATATTTATGGACAAGGACAAAATGAAGGAAGGGGAAAAATAAGAATAATGGATTTGTTAGGGGTTTGTTTGAATAACGACACTTTCCCCCTGCCCCCGCTTTTAAATTTCTGCCATGCTTCTTATAAAACATTTTAGACTATCTAAGGAAGCAATCTTTTAAAAAGATACAATTGTGCTTTGATGTGAAAAGTTCATTTCAAGAACAATTTGGTAAAATAGTTCTAGTACTTTATTAGTGACTCACCGAACTGTTCATCTCATAGTAAAATGAAATCAACAGCAGAAACTAACACAACACTGTAAAGCAATTCCACTGCAGTGCAAAAAGTAAAATCGGGGGGCTTCCCCGGTGGCTCAGCTGGTAAAACAGTAAATCGAGACTGCATTCAACAAATGATGAGGCTTGGACTGTTTATCCTCCTAATTCTGAGGGTCTATGAGGGCCTATAAAAAAAAAAAAACTTTCCATTTTTTTTTTAACCTTAGATCTTACAATCAAATAAACAAATTACTCATTTTTACAATAAAATTTTAGAGATATGAAAACCTGACATTTTTCCATGCTTAGTTTCCATATCATTGTTGGATAAAACACCAAATAAACTAATTTCCAAGGAAGAATTTCTGATATTTTCTTCTTATATTTGCAAAGCTAAATGCCCAGAGATATAATATTTTATAGAGTGATCTTGAAAAGATAGCTCTTGAATTCCATATAAATCAACTCTTGATTGTTTTCATGTGAATTTTAGTATACTTCCTTTACTGATAGCTCTGTTGTTAGTAAATTTCATTTTTGTTAAGGTACAAAATTCTCTTTGAGTGTTTCTATATATCTTGTTGGTTTCTCTGCCATTCTGTTTCCTCTGCCAGTAATGTTCTCCAAAGTCCTTTAAATTCTAAATGCACAAACACCTTCTCCGTTGTAGCTCCAGGGAAGATTTGAGAAAGGGTAACTGTGGCTGAATAACTGAGAAACCTTCATGTCTTCAGAAAGCCTACTATTTGGGGAAGATGTTTTCTTATAAATGTTTTTAAAATATGAGTGCATAGCATATGTTTCAATTTTATTGAAAACTGAGAAACCTTGATGTCTTCAGAAAGCCTACTATTTGGGGAAGATGTTTTCTTATAAATGTTTTTAAAATATGAGTGCATAGCATATGTTTCAATTTTATTGAAAACTGGAAACAATTCAAGGTATCCACTTGTCTCTGATTAGATTTTGCCAGAAGAATCCAAGTGGTAGAATGATAAACTGGCTAGTTTGGTATCATTTTGAAAAATCTCCCCAGTCCAACAAGCATATATATTTTAAACTTAACAATAACCAAAAAAAGAAAAAAATTCAACTAACATTTTTGCAATAGTAATACAAAATTAGGATTTTCTAATTTTTTTCAACTTTTGTACTGATTACAACTAATTATCTTCATGAATGTTAGTAAGTAAGTTGCATAAGGCAACTACCACCTTTAATTATAGCATTTATACGTGCTCTTAAGAAAAAAACAATTTTATTTCAGTTGTTGAAAGTTGAAAAGGGATTTGACAGAACATTTAATAATTTTTTAAAAAACAACAAAGAATTTACAAAAATTCTTTCTGTCCACTGGGCACTGTTGAATCTAGGCCCTGAGAATACAAAGATAAATCATATATAGTCCTTGTCCTAGAGAAAGCCCGAAATCTATGTATTTGAGAAAAGCCTTTAACATAAAAGACAGACACCAACACTAACAAAACTATGCACTTGAAAAAGAAGAAGAAAGAAAAGGCCTACTATACAGAGAAAAATATCATTAGTGTCCTCAGAAAGACAGCAAATGCCACAACTAGAAAATAAGCACAGGATGCTATGTTTTTTTTTTAAGTCTAGAAGAGTTCTTGGAAATTAAAAATATGATATCAGGGGGAAAAAATTAAACATAAAGTTTGGAAGATAAAGTGGATGAAATCTCCCAGAAGGCAGAACAAAAACAATAGATGAAAAGCAGAAAGGAAAAATAAAATAATCAGATGACCAGTTCAGGAAACCCCATGTCTAAATAAGTGCTCCAGAAAAGAATAAATAAAAAGAGAGCATTTGCTAAGGAATTAATTCAATCAATTTTTTCAGAACTGAAGGATACAAGTTTCCAAGTCCAAAAGGCCCACCACTGTGATTTCACAAAAAAGGAGAAGAAAGAATATTCTATAGGATTCCAGAAAAGAAAATCTAGGTCATGTCTTAAGGGCTGGAAATCCAAATAGCTTCAGACTTCTCAACAGAAACACTGGAAGCAAGAGGACATTAAAGCAACCAACATCTTTAAAATAGAATTTGTTACCCATCCAAACTATTAACAAGGTAAGTGGGTGGAATGAAGATATTTTCATTTTTTAAATGAAAAACTTCACCTCCCAAAATTCTTTCTGGGGAAGCAACCACAGGATATGCTCTACAAAATTGAGGCAGCAAAGAAAGAAAGAAAAGAGAACCAGAAAAACAAGAGAGTCCACACAGAAAAGAGTCTGTAAAAGGAATTCTCAGAATGATGTGGCAGGAACCCCCAGGATGACAGCTACATCAGGCATAGCCTTCATAAATTATAAAACTACTCCACACTTCAAAGTATTTACACTGATTTAAAATATTTATACATATGTATGTATGCAGAACCCAACTTCTTACCCACTAAACTTGTATTTTTCAAATTAAACTTGTGACCCTTTAGCAGGTTTTGAAGTTAATTTGGTAAGTCACAACCAACGTTTCTAAAATGAATGAGAACAGAAAGGGGTAGAAAAATAACAGAGATATTGCACATAGTAAATTTCTTCATGAACCTTTACATAGGTACACACAACAGTGCATAATGTAAATACATTTTTAACTGTGAACAAAATAATTTTAAGTCACTAATCTTTAGTACATTATAATTACTTTTAGGCTTGTCTTTTAAAGTGAGAGATGACAAGCTATTTTAAAACAAAAATGGAAAACGTGGACATCTAATGAAAATATTCCATTATAACATTCGTCAAAATACCACTGATATCATGCATGAAGAATGCTCACTCCTATATTAGTGAAATCTAAATACTCTGCTTTCTTACAATCAACTTTGTAATACTGAGCCAGAGAGAAGAGTAACAACACAGAAAACACAATAAAACTCAAAGTCACCTAGATAATGTAGAATACTACTGCTTCTTTGGTAATGGATCTTTTTCACTTGATATGATTTCAACTAATTTTTCAAGTTTCACTCTACAGTTTTACTTGAGGAGAAGAAACCATCCTAGAAACCACTGTAATAGCAGGGGAAACCAGTCTGGGGGAATAAACAATCAAAACCTTGCAACATATAATTCATAAACTAGAAAATACAGATGCAGTCGAATCGACCAAGCTGTAGCTTTCTTCCACTGACCGACCTTTGTGTACCTGGTAAGCTACACCGCCCACCTTACAGTATGGAAAGACTGGGCAAGAGGTTAAAACTTTGATGCTCTTTTACTAAGAGCCTAAATTTATCCGGTTTTTCTTTTAACTTAGCTAGGTTATATCTGCACATTGCTTCAGTTGCTTACCCTACAATTTACTTACTTTAAAATGGTCTAAAACAATCAAGAACAAAAATTTCTGTACAAAGCCAGTTCCATTACATTCTGATGATAAAGCTTCACTTCCTAAAAGCTACAAAGATCAGATTGATATATACATGGGTATATATATTTTTTAATGGGCTTCCACAGTGGCTCAGCGGTAAAGAATCCACCTGCAACGCAGGAGATGCTTTAGATCCCTGGGTTGGGAAGATCCCCTGGAGGAGGGCATGGCAACCCACTCCAGTATTTCTTGCCAGGAAAATGGGGGGCAGAGGCGCCTGATGGGCTACAGTTCATAGGGTTGCAAAGAGTTGGACATGACTGAGCACAGATGAGCATGTATATTTTTAAAACTGCAACTACCACCCATATTGGATTTTTTTTAAGGAGTCAACATACTGTTATTAAAGGATAGAAAAGATACTTGTGGAAAATATATATATATATTTGTGTGTGTATTTGAGAATATGTATGGGAAATCAATAACTGAGGTCACCTTTTTTGTTTGGGGAGAGGTGAGAGGATATTAAGCGTAAGGATGACAGCAAGAATGAGAGGAAGACTTTGCAATGGACACCTGGTTATACTTTGATTTTTAAACTATTATGTATTTTGGCAAGTTAGGGGTTCTCATTCTGTCCTCCTTCCTGGATTGCCTGGCTTCTGCACCCGGCTTCACATTCTGCACGCACGCACACACACTCAGCCAGAAGTAATCTGTGGCAGGTATGCGTTCAGTTTCTTTGACAAAGGACTTTTTGCCGATCTTGAAAAAGTGAACCTGCACTCTTAGCATCCCCCATGACCAGCACAAATGCCACCCGTCTTTACAGGATGCCAAGACCTCGGGTCACATCCACAGCCCCTCCTCAGCGTTCCCATCACAGTGCAAACCATCACCATGCAGACATTTGCTGAGGGTCTGCTATGTGCCAGGTGCTCTTTGGAGGTATGGAAGACAAAAGTCAGTAGGACCAGGTTCCTGCCTTCCCAGAGCTCACAACCGAAAGGAGGGGAGACAGAAGGGGAAACAGGCAACTTTCAAGTGATATGGTATAGACAATGGCAAAAGTATAATTTAAATAATCTACCGTACTATATTTTAACTATTTGTACTTCTCTCATCTCTCAAAGGTGTAAGCCTCTGGCATAGGCTCTGGGTCCACAGTGGTCCTTGGATTCCCCCGTGCTGAGCATGGTACCTGCATGATCTGAACTTTATAATGAACTTCATACATGTCTCCTACATTGTAATGCAATGGTATGTTAAGAAACCCATATATATAGCTCTTAATGTTTCAGAATGGTTTATTAACTATCAACTATTAATCTAGATGTCTGTGGTACATTATAATCTTAGAATTTTAGGACCAAAACAAACATCTTTAACCTCAGAAGCCCTGTGATCTTTTAGACCTTAACATGTAGGCTTGGCTTTGATTCCATAAAGGGGGAAATTATGAAAGCTAAGCCTGTTTCTTTTCCTGGAAACCAATGTACTCTTGCTTGTTTTTACTAGTAGGACTGAAAACTTGGACCTAGTAACTTAAAATCCCAATCACCATTAATACATTAGTAATTTCCTGCAATATTTGGAAAAACAGCTATTTCAACGATAAGGTTTACCAAGATTCATTTCAAAACTTCTTAACTTCAAGCCTTGGACTTCTAGGTAAGAAAAACACTAGTCTCACCTTGCTCTGATTCCAAAAGAAATGAAAGAAATGAATTGCAAACAGAACATGAAGCACTGTTGCAATTAATCAGCCTAGAACCCAAGGGAGAAACTACTTCTATTTTTAAATGCACTGTTGCTTTAAGGGAAAACCCACTGGAGAACGATGAAACCAAGCTGCATAATGAAAATCAAAATGCATTTGATGTCTCCATCCTTGCAAAGACAGTAATCCTAACGCGCAAGCAGTACTGCTGGGCTGAACCCTCCCAGTCTGTCTATAAACTGAATGACAGGTACCTAGGCAAAACCCACACAAAGAGCCCATCCACCATTCAAAGAATCCTGTCAGGAGGTCAGAACATGTTTCAGCACTATTCTTATAGCTCCGGATAACGGGCTATTCCAAGAAGCAAGCATATGGAGAAATCCCCAAATCACCCTTCAAATCATTACGTAAAAGATCCTGATTAGTAATGACGGTGGTGGCCCTAAAAATGATCAACTGATTATTTAGCCTTTCCAGCCAAGTGTCTGCAGTTGTAAAGTCTATCCACATTCCACAAAATTAAATCCCTGTCTGTCCACAATGGCCAAAGCTTCATAACATTAAATAGTAGCTAATAGTAACAATCCTTATGGTTAAGAGTGGCAAGAAGCAGGTGCCAAACCAGCAAGGAAAATAGAAGCCACAGAAAACATAGGAGTTGACAATTCTACCTGTTTCCTAGATTGCTTTGAAGAATCTGACCCAGCAGAATTTATTTCTGAAACATGAGAAAATATTCAGTTTGGGCGTGGGGGGTGGGGGAGGGATGGGGGAAATGTACTGGTGATCTAGGCAGCCAATGTAATCTGTAAATATCTTCCTTTACTCAATAAGTTTACTTGCTATTAACATGAAAAATACAACTATATTGCTATAAATGGATCTAAAATACTATAAACATTTAAAATGTATCTAAAAATATTATCCAAGGATACAACCATTACTGTTAAAAAGCATTTAACACATTTTAAACATAACTTAGCTATTTACTATCACCATAACAATCTGCTATAGGAAGCAGAATGTTTGCACACTGGATAAAAATTTCTAGCCTCAGCACAAAAAGCAAAAAATTCTCAAATTTACCTGATAATTTCCCCCAAATTCAGTAAACTATGCCTGGACACTGCATGATTATAGAATGAAGACAGTTGCTTCCTTTAGCAATAAAGTAACAAACCCTACTTCAGAGCTGCTGTTCAGTTAAAAAAAAATCTCCAAAGAGTAAAAATGTCACTAAATTGTATCACATCAATCAACAGGTAACAGGTGACTTTTAGAAACAAAAACTCACTCCAGAGGAGTTAATTTTTCAAATCTCCCTGGTTTCTCTTTCCTATTTTTCCAAGCTACTGCACTGCTATACTGAATGAATTCCAACCGTTTTCTTCTCAGGGGCTTACCAGAAAAATGCCAAATATTCAAATTATTTTAGGGCATTTTCCCATACTGTTCCGTGGAATAGAGCAGAATTAATAAGGATCCAACAGTTACCACTTTTCAAATGCAAATATGTTGCCATCTAGTAAATGCAGCCCCTCTTAAACATCCCCCCAGTGTCTACACAGCTCCGGGGCACTACTTTTGTTTTCCTGAAAATCAAAATTCGCGCATTACATTCAGGCATTATCTCAACCTAGCACCAACAAAATAATAGATCTTAAATGGTCCAGGCCTAAGCCTGCATCGTACAAAACTGTTTTGCTTTACTGCAGGGGTTGGGGGGGGGGGGGTCCCTCCCACTCCCTCTTTTACACAAAGTTCCTTAACAAGTCTGCCAAATAAAGCCAACAGTGCAGCGGTGGAAAGAACCAGGGGCACCGGGTTCCACGGTGCCGGCCTTGGGTGGTCATTCCTCGCCTCAGGCCTCAGTTTTCTCATCTGTAAAATGTGGCCATGGGACCATCATCTCGAGGGTCTCAGCCGGCCCTCTCGGGGTGTCTCGCCGCAGGCCGGGGACACAGGACTGGTCCCGGCTCTGGCCCGGGGTGTCCTGCCTCTAGATGGGAGGGGACAAGGAGGAGGGGGGCAGAGGGAGGAGAGAGAGGAACTTGGACTTGCAACAGCTTTAGACAGGAGCGTGCGACAAACTTGAAGCCGTCCTCCTAACAATAGGAAAGAGCACTCCCATTTTCCTGGCTCAAACTTGCAGGAGGCGACGGGGCTGCACCCGCCCGCCCTCGGCACCCGCTTTTACCTTTCTCCCTGTTTGGTGTTAGAAGGAGGAGGGTGCAGGACCGTTTGATTCCCTTCCATCTCCACCACGCACTTGGTGTTGAGTTCCAGTTCTGAAAGCAAAAGGGGAGGAACAGCGTTGCAGAGCCGAGCATCCGCGCCCGCAGCCCGCCTCTGCGCGCCCGCGCGGGGCTCTCCCCCGGGAGGCGGCCCGAGCCGGGAGCCGGCGCACCGGGTCCCGCGGCCGCGGCGGGCGCCGCCTCCTCCCCGGAGAGACCCCGGCCCCGGCTCGCCTCCCCGCTCCCGCCGCCCCCAGCCCCGCGGCCCCGCAGTTTTCCAAAGTTGCCCCCCACCCCCCGCCTTCAGCCCCGATCGCAAAGCGCAAAGGAGAGGAAAGCTTGCTCACCTCGTCGGTTCAGGGGCCGGACCCGGACGGCAACTTTTACCTTGGTATCCGACATGTTGGCGGCGCCCGCTCGGCCCCCAGGCGGCCCCTTCACGCGCGCCCCCCGAGCGCGGCCGCCGCCGCTCCGCCGTGAGCTCCGCGAGGCAGCGCCGAGGCGCGCGGGCCATCCCGGGGGAGCGCGACGCGGGGCACGGCCGGGCCCGGGGAGGGGCGGGCGCGCGGGCGGGCGGGCGCGCGGGGCGGGGCGCGGCGGCCGCGGCGGCGGCGGGCGGGGAGGAGGCCGCGCCGCCGGGCCCAGGCGCCGCTCTAGCCGCGCCGGCCCAGCCGAGCGCACAGCGCCGCCGCCCCTCGCGGCCGCCCCGGGCCGGGCGGCGCCGCCATCTTCCCCGGCTTGCGGCGCCCGGAGGCCCGGCCGGCCGGCACCCGAGGAGGGAGCGGGGGCCGGCGGGCGGCGCGCGGGGCTGGGCGGGGGAGAGGGGCGCTGCGATCCGGAGCGGGGCGCTCGCTTTTCCCCTGGGGCCCGGCGCCGGCGGGGGCCCCACGGGCACCGCCTTGAACTCGAGTCACCTTCTGGGGCCGCTGTCACCGCAGCCCCCGGGAGCCCCTGGGCGTGCCGGGTGGGCAGGCCTTACCCACCGGCTGAAATGCGCCTCCACCGGCCGGCCGGCCGCCCCCTCCGCCCGCCCCTCACTGCAACGCGCCCAGCGCGCAGCGGCGTTTTCCGATAGTGAACCGAGGCTGGAAGTCAATCCGTGCCTCCGCCACCAAATGAGCGTGCTTGCAAAGATTGCTCTCGCTTCCTTCCCGGCCCTTGCGCTTCTCCGACGGGAGAGATGTCCAGTGTGGGCTGGGAGGGTCATTAACTGTTACATAAGAATTTAAGAGCCATGGATTTTGGTGGCGCTTGCCAAAGACCGACCTCGCTGCCAGGGCGGAACTAGGGGGGGATCTGATTTATTCTGTGCGGTTCAACAAGTGCTTCTTGGGCGTGCACTTCTAGGTGCCGCGTAGGCCTGTTCAAGCGAACACAGAGTCTATAATCCCGAGTTGAGACCAGGGGAAATCTTTCCAGCTCGCTTAAATGTAGAAATTCAGTCTTTCATAAGGTCATTCGAAGTTGTCTTGGGGGCCAACTGTGTGCCAAGTACTGTGAAAGACACACAAAAACGTGAATAAAGTCATGCATCCGGTACTGCAGACGCACACTCTGTGGCGGGAAAAACAGCACCGAGTCAGGTGTGACGCTAGTCTGTTGGCAGATGCCCTGAGATGTTCAGTTCTGTCTCCAACAGGTGCCAAGTAGGGGCTTGACTCTCTCCCCACCCGACCCCCTATCCTCTGTCATATCATGAAAGCCTGGAATACCTAAGAAATTTCAACTTTATTCTAAAGGCAAGGGGAAACTGAATGGAGACTTTGGGTTTGGAGCCGGGGACCAATAAGACTATTTCATGAAGATAAGAGGTGATGATGGCTAGAGCAAAGCCAGCGGTGGTAAAGATGCAGGAAGCAGGACTTACTGTGGAGATAAGAGTGAAATAACTCAGCAGCACTGGGATGTGAGAATTGAGGGTCTGGGAGGATGCTGGTGCACGTGTGAGTGTGTGTGTCTCTCGGTCATGTCTCTTTGTGTACCTATGGACTGTAGCCCGCCCACCAGGCTCCACTATCCATGGGATTCTCCAGGCAAGAATACTGGAGTGGGTTGCCATGCCTTCTTCCAGGGGATCTTGCCCACCCAGCAATTGAACTTGGGGCTCTTGCATTGGTGGCAGATTCTTTATCCTCTGAGCCACCAGGGAAGCCCATGCTGGCCCATAACACACCATAAATAGATAAGCGGTCTTAAGGTGAGAGGGGCATGGTTAATTTGCTATTGCTGGTTAAATAGTTTCCTCTTGTTTTTTCAGTTGGTTGATTGGTTGGGGTTTTGTTTGTTTGTTTTTGCCAAGTAGTCCTTCTGTTTTTCCATCTTTCCCAACTCTCTCCAGCTTGAAAGTCCCTCATCTCTTCTGAGAAGAGTTTACCAAATGTTTCTTCTTCAAAACAGTTTTAATCCTAACTCATGTGAGATTGGGCTTCCCTGGTGGCTCCATCCACAAGGAGTCCACCTGCAATGCAGTTTCGATCCTTGGGTTGGAAAGATCCCCTGGAGAAGGGAATGGCAACCCACTCCAGTATTCTTGCCTGGAAAATCCCATGGACAGTGGAGCCTAGTGCGCTGTAGTGCATGGGGTCACAAAAGAGTTGGCCATGACTTAGCTGTCCCTACAACCCTCCTCCCAAATGGTCATCCTGCTGCTTGAGTTTGTTTGCTGGCGGAGTGCTCTCTCATGGGTGACTCTTAACATTCTACTGATAGCGAAGGGCTTCCCTCCTAGCTCAGTTGGTAAAGAATCTGCCTGCAACGCAGGGGACCAGGGTTCGATTCCTGGGTCAGGAAGGTCCTCTAGAGAAGGAAATGGCAATCCACTCCAGTATTCTTGCCTGGAGAATCCCATGGACAGAGGAGCCTGGCAGGCTGCAGTGCACAGGGTTGCATGAGTCGAACTCAACTGAGCAACTAAACCACCATGAAGAATCAAATTTGCCTTCTTGTAAATTGCAACTGTTGATTTCAGCGCTGCCTCCTGGAGCTTCCCCCACTGCAAATTAAACTCCTCTTCTACACCAACAGCCCTTCAGACACTTGAAAATGGCTCTCATGCTCTTCTGAAGACCTCTGTTCTTCAGAATATACTATACTAGGGACTTCCCTGGTGGTCCAATGGCTAAGATTCCATGCTCCCAACGCAGAAGGCCCAGGTTCCATCCTAGGTCAGGGAACTAGAGTCCACATGCCAAAACTAAGAGTTTGTAGGTCACGACTAAAGATCCCACATGTTGCAATAAAGATAGAAGATCCTACATGCCACAACCAAGAGCTGGCACAGCCAAATAAATAAATAAAAACAAATTTTTTTAAAAAAGAATATGCTGTTCTAGTTACTGTGGTTATATAACACATCCTCCTGGCAGATTAGCAGCTTAAAACCATTTGAGAAGGGCTCATCTGGTTCAATCATGAGATTGCAGAGATGGCAGTCAGGTGGTAGCTGGGGCTGGAACGTGGGAGTTGGAGCAGCTGGAGCAGGACAGGCATTGCGCTTTCTCTAGGTACTTTCAAGCTTTCTCCGTCTGGTCTTTCTGCATGGGCGGCTTGCGCTTCCTCACAGCATGGTGGCTAGGTTCTAAGTGTGAGCATTTTAAGAGTCGCAGTGTAAGCTCTTCCAGCTTTTATGACCTTACCTTAGAAGTTCTGTAGAGCCACTCCTGTAGTCTCACAAGCCCTCCCCAGTCCCAGGAGAGAACTACAGTCCCCTTCTCTCAGTGGGGAAAATGTCAGAGTTAATCTTTCAAGATCGTGTGATGTGGGAGACATTTGTTGCAGCCCTTTTTGGAAAATGCAGTTTGCCACATATTGCATTCTCTCAACAGTAGTGGGCATCCTTCTCTGAAACTAGATTATAACAAAGTGAGGGGACTTCCCTGGTGGTCTAATGGTTAAGACTTCTCAGTCCCAAAGCAGGGGGCATGGGTTTGATCCCACATGCCACTCCATGCGGCAAAAAAAGAAAAAAAAGAACGATAAGGCTTAGAGGAATGAGACAAACTGTATTTGAATCTTGTCTCACATGTAGCCTGGAACAAATTTTGAACTCCCCACAAGGAATTTTCAACTGGTTCATGAGTAAGTAAGAACTATGAACTCCTCTCCCGCAAGAGGTACTAAACACCTTTTTGAGTAAACGCCCGGCATACAATGTTCACTTTTTCTGAGAACAGCTGTTCCCCCTCCCTCCATCACCCCTTGACTTCTGGACCTCAGCTACCGTGTTTGTACTGTATAACCCCACATTCCTGGTAAAATTCAGTGGACCCCAAGGGCCATTCCTGCCACAATCTATCAGTTTCTTCCCCCCCTGGAAATCTAGGCTTGGGATTCAGAGAGTTGTGACTGAGAGTACGACTCTTGGAATCAAATTGTCCGGTTTGAATCCTGAAACTTCCTTTTCTGAGGATGAAAATCTGGGCCTCAGTTCCCTTATTTGGATGATGTTGTGGTTGTTTAGTCTCTTAGTTGTGTCCAACTCTTCTGCGATCCCATGGACTATAGCCTGCCAAGCTCCTCTTTCCATGGCATTTTCTGGGCAAGGTTTCTGGAATGGGTTGCCATTTCCTTCTCCAGGGGATCTTCCCGACCCATGTCTCCACATCTCCTGCATTGCAGGTAGATTCTTTCCCACAGTGCCACCAGGGAAGCCCATAAAACCCAGTGTTTACTTATAAAAATTAGATGCATTCATGGAGAAAAAATTTGGATGATGGTAATTGATGATGGAAAAAGTCCCTACTACATAGGGTTGTTATGAGGATAAAAGGAGTTCATATCTGTGTCAGCCTCACCGCAGCATTGTAAGTGGAAGCTGGCACCTCCCTGTAGTCAACCTGAGGGCTGTGGAGAGACTATTCTTCATGATCACAGGGAGGCCCAACCGCAAAAGAAGCTGTTGTGCAGGACATTTAGGGAAGTGAGAACTGTTTGGGTTTCCAGGTTTCTAAAACCCTTCTAGGTTCTTCTTCTAGGCTCTGTTAAGCTGAGCTCTATTCCCACTCCTAAAATCTACACCGAGAATAGAATTAACCTGGGGAAAAGTGCAACGGGCCTGAGAAGACAGAAGATGCTCATGAGCAGTAGCAATGGTATTTTGTCCCCTTGGAGAATGTTGATAAGTGATGCAAAATATTGTTGGCATTGACCTGCGTCCAGAGAAGGGGAGTATGTGGAGGAAAGACACAGATGATAAACTTGATGAAGAATGAAAGGCAGCATGGGGAAGGCAGTGAAGGCATTCTCCCTGGGGTCATGCAGCCGGGGTTCCGATTCCAGCTCTGACATGTACAAGTGGCAACGCCTCAAACGTGCACACTGCCCACTCAAGGCCACAAAGGAGCCTGTTGTCCTGCCACAATTGGCTCTTCAGGCCAGTTTGCTATGAGGGGATGAGGTGGGGGCCATTCCCAGGGCTCTTAGAAGTTCCCAAAGGGTGTGAGGGGCGCTTATGGGAACCCCAACCTCAGACATTTGGCAAGAGGAAATCCCAGTGGTTATCCATCTAAGAAGGTGTCAGAGGCTGTAGACCAGGGATTTTAACTGGATGGGCTTATTCAAAAAAAAAATCTGGACTCTTCTATTACATAAGGCTTTGTTGATTTTGCTGTTGTTTATTCTTATCTTTGTTTAATTGAAGTAAGCAGCAAAAAAAAAAAAAAAAAAAAGCTGATAAAAGAATGGGTGTGCTTTTCTCTAGTGGCAGCAAGGGGAGTTCTGGGACCAGACAGACTGTCACACTCTGGAGTCGGTCTAAGGAAAAAGCAGCTCAGGGAACAGCAAGGCAGCATCCTTCTTAGATGGGTAACCTCTGGGATTTCTGCAGTCACGAGACTGGCGTACAGAATTAAAGGTTCATCAGAGAGCTAGTCTAGACTGAGAAGATCCTGGTTGTGGGTCTGAGCTATGCACAGGCTTTGAGGGGGCTTTGCTGATAGCATAGCCTGGCCCAGACTTTCTTTTCAAGCATCTCTACAATCCCCAAAGTCCAGCATAACCAATGAGTACAGTTACTGCGTCCTCTAGACACACCCCCATCTACCCAGTCTATGTACTTTACACATATGCTCTTTGTTAGGAAGAGCTTGTTAGTAGAGCTTTACTTTAGAAACCAGAAATGCCCTGGGATCTGAAGAACCTGACAGACACCTGATCACAAACATCCCAAGGACTCCGGGATCATCCGATTTCAAGCTATTTCAGCCAGAAGGGGGCTGCCAGGCTGATGTCAAAACTGCTAATGGCTTAAGTCTACAGAGGATCAAAGAGTAATGATGGCATAGGCAAATACTTAAATAAGAGGCTTTCCATAAATCTACTTTAACAACGGTGTCCATCAGCCTAGGCTAAGTCATGCCGTGGTAACCCCACAACCTTTGAATCCTAGTGGCTTATGTAAACAAGGCTTTATGCCCAACTCAGGTGACTTGTCCCCCAAAGCTTGGTTGTGGCTCTGCTCCTGTCATTTTCAAGTCCCAGGCCAATGAAACAGCCTCCACCTGGGACAATGTCAGTTTTGTGGCAGAAGGAAAGAAAAAGATGGCAGACCACACAATGGCTCAAGATTTTGCTCAGAAATTATGCATATCATTTCTCAATTTCCACTGGACCAAGAAGCATCTCAATTCATGCACCTTCTGCATTTTGGATTATTAAAGCCAGGAACGATTCCCAGAATGCTGAGAACCAGATAGGAATGTATTTACACCTGGTGACAAATTGCTTCCCAAGAGAAATGGATAGGAAAAATTACTGCCATCAAAATAAAAGTGTGGCCATTCTAGTGCATCTTTTGTGTTGTCATTTTCTATCAAAGGTGCAAAGTGTTTTTTAAAGAAATATATATTTTGGGGTTCATCATGGGTCCTGGCTCACGACTCCTATAACTCTTGTAATTAACTAAGTGATTAGAGCATAGGCGCATCTTTCATTATAATATTTGGTTTTAATCCTTCATTCCTGAAATAGCTCCAGAGCACTAAATGGGAAATGAGGTGATTTTTGGAAAGATAACCACAGGATGAGGGCTGGTTGCCAGGGAAACCGACCATGTGATTACAAGGCTGGAAATTAAAAGCTCACCTACACTCTCTACCTCTATCTCAGAGGCAGCGAGGTTGAATCAAACACCAATGGTCAGTGATTGAATCAATCATCTATATACAAAGAGTTCAGTTCAGTTCAGTTGCTCAGTCATGTCCGACTCTTTGCAACCCCATGGACTGCGGCATGCCCAGGCCTCTCTGTCCATCACCAACTCCCAGAGTTTACTCAAACTCCTGTCCATTGAGTCGGTGATGCCATCCAACCATCTCATCTTCTGTCATCCCCTTCTCCTCCCACCTTCAATCTTTCCCAGCATCAGAGTCTTTTCAAATGAGTCATATACAAGGAAGCCTCCATTTAAAAAAAAAAATGATGGTGGTTGGGAATCTTCTAGGCTGGTGAGCATGTGGAGGTGCTGGGAGGGTTGCTCGCTGTGGAGAACACGGAAGGTCCATGCCACTTCCCACACGCCTTGCCCTTGTGTCTCTTTCATCTGGCTGTTCCAGAGTTGTATCCTTTTACGATCAACCAGTGATCTAGTAAATAAGCTTTTTTCATGAGTTCTGCGAGCTGCTCTAGCAAATTACTGAACAGAGGAGAGGATCGTGGGAATGTATAGGATGACCTGGACTTGCTATTGATGTTGGAAGTGGGAAGGGAGAACAGTCTTGAGGGACGGAGCCCTTAACCTGTGGGATCTGATGCTATGTCCAGGCGGATGCTGTCAGAATTGAATTAAATTGGGCTTCCTTGGTGGCTCAGACAGTAAAGAATCTGCCGGCAATGCAGGACACCCGGGTTCAGTCCCTGGGTCGGGAAGATCCCCTGGAGAAGGGAATGGCAACCCAGTATTCTTGCCTGGAGAATTCCATGGACAGAAGAGCCTGGTGGGCTACAGACTATGGGGTCACAAAGAGACAGGCATGACTGAGTGACTAACACTTCTGTAGGGCACCAGTTGGAATCTCCTGAAAACTGGAGAACTGCTTAGTACGGGGGAAAACCCTACCTGTTTGGAGTACAGACGTATTCAGTGAGTAGATGGACAACAAAGTAGGTTTTTTCCTTTAGAGAAGGGCTCTAAACCATCTACCACAATAATATTTATATCTCACAATGGTTCACGGTAGCAAATATTTATTCAACATTGACTACCTCCCAAGCACAGGTTCATTATTTATTCTCACAGTACCCTCTGAGACACACACTATTATTATCCTTCATTGTATGATAGGTTAACAAATAAAAGAGAAAATTTAGGTAAGCTGTTCAAGGAAGGGAAGTGGCAGCCTTGGGATTTCCATGCACATACAAATTGAAACATGCATGTGAGTGATTTTCATAAGAAGGATAATAGAGTTCCCCTGACTCACCTATATTTTTCTGGCACCAAAAAAAAATGAAATAGGCAATATAAATAAGAGTCTGTTACTATTATGATTTACAGTTTAATGCAGTATGTAGCTCCAATAAAAGGGTCATAAAACACTGTGGGAGACAGATGAGAAAAATGGGTGATGACGGGGCATTATTAGCAACATCATTAGTAATGATGTTCAGTCTGGATGATGCTTCTGTCAGTGAACAAGCACTGATACTTTTTTTTTTTAAGCAACAGTTTTCTTTTAGTCAAATTAGTATCAAGACAGACTCAAGGCATTGAGAATTCCATAGGAAATTAGTAAACTTTGGAGTTAGTTAAAGGCAGCTGTAATCCATTGGTTTGATTGTCTGCCTCTTAGACTGTGAACTCCTTAAAGAATTAGAATCTACAAAGTGACAGGCACTTTGAAGGACCCCAGCAAAAACAGGTATTTTTATCCTTACTGTTGTTGAGTATGGGAGAAACTTGCCCTGCTCGTCTGAATGTGGCCAGTCCATAATGAATGGAGTAGTAGGGTCTCTGTCTTTTGCAAAATAGCAAAGTAGTTATTTGCAACTCTTGCAAAATGGAAGTAAACGCACAGGTTATTGTGATGTTTTCAAATTCTTTTCCCTTCAGAGTCTGTGATACCTTCTTTTGAACATTCTCAGCATTGTCAGATCTTCACTGGTTACCTGGTCCTGGGATTTTCCAGTGGGAAGGAATCTTAGAGATCATTTAATCCAGTCACTGCCTCAGAAAAAGTGGCCCCTGAGACATTGGGTGGTGAGACTGAAGTTAAAC